>NW_028277125.1:36782500-37982500 GCF_059951505.1 Python bivittatus | reverse complement strand
TAGTATAAGTTTATAAGTACATGTTTATTGTCTTGTCATTGCAACTCTGAATGATTACTTTAATGAGTAAAACACCTTTCTTGATTGGGGATCTCCAGAAGTGTTGAACTTCAGTTCCCATAGATCCTAGCGAGGAATAAGCTTGTAGAATCTTAGTGTTTATATCAAAAAGTACTGATCAACTCAAGTAAACTCCACACATATACAACATGTTATTCAAAACTATATTCCACTATTTAATATTGTTTTTATATATATTATAACTTCTATGTATTTAAAAGCCACAGGATGATTGCTTCTTTTGGTTGAAAGCTTAAAAAATGATGATCCTACAACTGATTATCAGCTATTAAAATATATCTCAAAAACTGCATTAATTATCAGTACTAATGTGTTAATGTACATTGTTAATGTACTAATAATTTGTACATTATTTTTATTGCATCTTTCTGCTCTTTTTCTGCAAAGGACTCAAACTGATGCATAAGTACACACCTATTTAATTCTCACAACATGCATGTGCTTGGTAAGATAAAATGAACATGCCATACTGGCTGTGTTCACACAACATGTACAAGTTGATTACTGAATTAAGCCTTTCTGTGAATTCACACAGTACATTGAACTATATAGTAATCAAACATATAGTACTGAGTTTATAAAACAAAATAGCACAAACAAAATCCTAAAGTCTGGCTGAATCAAGTTTAGCATGTTGTGTGAATGCTAAGTCATTAGATCTCTAGCTAATCTGTCATAATATCACAACTTGGCAAGCTATGCTTTGGCATGGTATCTTAACGTTCATGGCTATAATCTGACACGAGAGACATGCATCTGCTCACTACTTAGAGATATGTAGTAAGATCTTTACTACATATTTGCTTGGAAGTAAATCTTCTGCAGCAGTAAGGCTTAAACCAGGATGGTGTATATATGATTGAAGTCTTAAATGTTAGAGACTGTGGAGAGAGCTGTACCCTAAAGAATGACAATTCTGGCAGCTCTCACAATAGACATTAATAAGACATCTCTAAAAGGTAAGAAATGTTTGAGGAACACCTTTTTGAAATACAGATAACTCCTACTCTTGTCAGTTTTAAATGGCTCTTGGTATCTTATATTCAAAGCTGCTTTTAACTAATGCCAGTAATGCTTTGTTTTAGGGTTGTGTTTTACTGCTTCTGTTTCCATGTTATAAACTGTTTATAAATTATTATACAAAGTGTTTTGCAGTACTTTAAATTGTTATGGTGTCACTGTTTTACAGTGTAAATCTATATATGCCTATGAAAATTAAATCCCATTGAGTTTGGGGGGCCTACTCTAAGGTGAGTGGGTAGAGCTTTCTTGTCAGCTAACATAATTACAGAGACCATATGTCTGAGTCAGGATAGAGTTTTGTGAATAAATAATTTATTTTTTAAAGCATTTACTTCATGTTTCTCCTTTTAAAAAATCAAGGTGGTTGATATAAGTATAAATTTAAATATACTGTACTGATTTGGGCATATGTTTTATTATTTTGAATATTTTTAGTTAAGGCTGTATGAAACTTTCATTTGAAGGACATTCAACTGAATCAGATGCCTTTAAATTGCCTTTGAACAATCTGAAAATGGTTTGGAGATCTGATAGATTTTCTGGTACTTCCTAGCATTCTAGAGTTTCAAACATCATTGCAGCTTTCCTTCTGTATAAAAGAAAACCAGACAAACTGGCGGGGAATGAATGTGTGATGGGTTATCTCTGAGTAGTGGCTAATAAGTTTCATTACATCCACAAAACCTACCTGGGGAAGTGCTGCTGTGTTTCTCACTCTTCTGACAGAATTTGTTTGGACAGATTCAACTGGACTAAGGGAGAAAGAGAGACCAGATTTATTTTGCTACTCTGTTTTGATCTGGTTTGCTATTTCTTGTGTGTTTCTCTACCTTTGCCCCAATTCATGCACTTTTAATATTTCCTTAACTGCCAACCTATTTGTCTGATCTGTAATATAGGTCCTGTTAGAACCTGGACTCAGCCTGCTCATTCCTTTTTACACTCTGTGCTACCAAACCCCATTAAAAAGAAAAGAAAGAAAACTGCTTTTTTTTCCCTTTCACCTACTCTTTGCTGTTTGTGTGCTGCTTCATAGATACTGGGGGGAAGAGAGGTAAAATGTACATGAAGTTATTATCATGCAAATGCCACACCTTTCTTTTTATATATATAATGTTATTATTTTTTTAAAAAAAAGAAAGATAAAAACTGACAAAAACTAATATAAAATAAAGAAAAGGAAAAAAACAGGGAAAAAAAGACAAAGCCAAAAATCCAGAAAAAAGAAAAGAAAGAAAATATAAAGAAATAGCTTCCAATTTTCTTTACAGCAGTTATAAGTGTAAATTTACCTCTTACTCTATGGTTACAACATATCTCTCATTTTTTCTATAATCTATTTTTTGTAATCATCAAAACCATAAATCATAAGTGCATTTTTTTCTGTTTCTTGCAAAAAGTCTATAAGGGGTTTCCAGTCAGCAATAAGCATAGATGTTGTCTTTTCTCTGATCAAAGAAGTCAATTTGGCCATCTCAGCAAGTTCCATCATCTTCACTATCCATTCCTCCACTGAAGGTAACACTGAATCTTTCCATCTTTGTGCATATAATAATCTTGTTGCAGTTATCATGTATAAAAACAAAGTTCCATAACTTTTTCCCACTGTTTAGCAATTAGTCTAGTTTAGCAAAAGAAAAATCTCTGGTTTCAATTGTATATTAATCTTTAAAATCTTCTGAATTAGTGTATGTATTTGAATTCAAACTTTCTGGCTTTTTTACATGTCTACCAAGTGTGATAAGATGTCCCTTCTTGTTGTTCACACTTCCAACATAAATTTGAAGTACCTTTATACATTCTAGACAATTTCTCTAGTGACATATACCAATGATACATCATTTTATAAAAATTATTTTTAAGATTATAACATAATGTAAATTTCAGTTCTTTCAACCACATATTCTCCCACTGTTCCATTTGTATGTTGTAACCAAAATTTTGGGGCTACTTTATCATACACTCTCACTTGCTCTTCTTCTGTTTCAGATTTAAATAAAATTGTATACATTTTAGCAATAATGTGTTCGTCATTTGTACACAGTTATTTTTCAAACTCAGTCTTAGACTGTTCAAAACCAAAAATTCTTTTGTCTACCTTAAATCTTTCTAATAATTGTACATAATAGAATCATTGACAAGTATGTCATTCTGCCACCAAATCTTCTCTTGATTTTATTTTACATTCCCCTTGACAAAATTCTAATATCTCACGATAAGTTAGCCATTTATGTTTACTTATCATTTCTCATCTGTAAAATGCTTTTTGTGCTGACAGCTACAAAGATGTTTTCAGGCACAACTTGGGATTGTCAAATGCTCCAACTTTCATACTTGCATCAGATGTTGGAATACAAGCATGTACCAGTGGTGTCTATATGATGATGGGCCTTCACGTGTGTCATTTAGGCATAGTTGTGGTTTGCTACAGTTGCTACTGGTTCTTTTCAGTGCATATATATGATTGCAATAGAATATTTGGTATTAGACAGTTGTATGTAATGGACTACTACTTTATATAATTGTGTGTTATTTATACAATAGAGAAAACATGCAGTTTTCACATTAAAAAAATAAAATAAAGGCACAATCCCAGAAGAGGCCAACCTTATCAATGAGCCATGCCAATCAACCTGCCAGCTCAGAAAAGTAAGCAATCAGAGAGTGATGAGCTTTTCAATCTTTATTGAAAGCTTATGTATATTTTTATTTTTAAATTGGAGTTGGAAGTTTTCTGAATTAGTTTAGAAGAACTTTTTCATTGGCTCTTTGCTGAACAATTTGAAGGCTACTGTGTAAGTCTGTTTCTCATCCTCCAAAATCCTCTATTTTTATTCATTTCTGTTTCTGTTTTTTTTTTTAAAGGGAGCTAATGCAATCATTTTGATACTTCTCTTTTTTAGTCTAAAGCTGTATTTTGATTCAATTCAAATTTAATTGTTTTCAAATCTCAAATTCAAATAAGACCATGCTTCCTTTAAATGTTGAATTTAAATAAGATATCAGCTGATTCACACATCCCTACTTTTAATTCCACTTTAACAGTTCCTTTTATATTTTTTATCATTTTGTTTATTTTGATATTTGACATCACCCCAAGGGCCTGAGGTTGACAGAAAATCAGATTCAACTTTAAGTAATATGAGCAGTTCATTATTAGATATGATGTCCATTGTTTTCAATGGAAAGTAGATACACCAAGAGCTCCTTAGCTGTTCCTGCTGTCTTTAGGCTACCACTGACATTTGTGCAGTTACTTGCTGCCATGACTTATTTTTTTTTTCCCCTCTCAACAAACTCTGAGTAGTGCCATCAGGACAACCTGTGCAATAAATCATTTTCCCACCAAGCAAACAGAATCAATGTTTTCCTGGTCAGGAGTGCTTCATAAAAACAGATACTGAGCCATGTTATGTACACACACACACACACACAGCATAAGAAGGAAATATTTCTGATTATTAATGAGCAAAGATGCACTCCCATCCTAGCCTTTTCCTACTTACTCTTTCCTATGCGAAACACTTTTCCCCCTAAGGCAACAATTAAACTTCCATCAATTCAACTGGCTAATATAAATCCTGTTTATTGTGATTGTTTCTCTGTATGCTGGACATAAAACAAAAGGAAAATCAATATGACGGGCCTGTCTTGATGACTGTGCTTTTGACCATTCCTTTTGTTGCTAGATGAGGCCATCGGTACGATTGCTGTATATTAATGCATCAGTGTTGTCCCATTAACCCACGGAACATGGGCTTGCTGGAATTTGCTGGGTCTTTCTTTCTGAAACCTCTCCCTCGATCAATATTTGATGAGGGTAATTTCAAAGACTTATTTAGTATGATCTCCACATAAGGAGTCCTTCAGAGTATTTATCACATTGGAAGGATAATTACATTCAAATCCTGAGACACTGTTGCTAGGTTACTGCCGCTTGCCATTCCTTCAGCTTTTGTGTATTCAGAATCCCATCCCCTCCCCCTCGCTCCTCCTCTTTTACACAGATTCTTTCAATATTAGGATTAAAAGGAGGAGGAGGAGGCCTTAGACTTAAGCCAAAATATCCGTTTAATGGAGAATATAGGGTGATTAGTGCCCCCCAAAGAGTATAGTTGTCCACACTGGACAGCTTCAGTTTCTAAGAGAGGAATCCAATTTGGGAGTGAAGGTCTGTTGAATGATGTTGCTTGAGATAGATTAGGGAAGTGGCAGAGTGATAAAAAGGACCTATTGCCCCCTTGCTTAACCTTTCAGAATGCTTTATTGGAAAAAAAAACAGCACCATACTTTCAGATGTCACTTAGATAGCTTTCAGGATTTTGTTGATTTCCCCCTTCTCTCTGGGGAGAAAAAGTCCCAGACCAGTCATGGCAATAATACTGGCAATCAAACCACACACTATTGAGCAATGCATGGTTGGGCTCACGCATTAAACTAAGACATTATGTGGTTTGGTTGGGTTTGGCTTACCATGTGCGAAGCCAGCCACTTGTGGATTATTCAACTGATTATGGCATAACGTGGCATGTCAACCCAGTTTATGTCTTCAGTGCTATTTTGGGTGTCTTGACAATCTCCTTTATGAATCAAGCACTTGTCAGAAAAATGTCTATCCAGCTGAGAATATTATAATATAATTAGGTCAAATCAATCCACGGTGTATCATATTTTCTCTCAAACTACAATTAAATCCATGCTTTCTTTCAAAATCCATATTTTAATCTGCATTTTGTCACATTGTCCAATAACTCTATTGCAACATTAAAGAAGTATGAAATATGATAAATAACTACCTTACAATTAGCTTTGGAAGTACATATCGGAATGCTTCATATGGAGGTGATTCATAAATACTACATTCTTCAATATCCATAGGGCAACTGTGCTTTTTGTGTCAAGCTTAATCTACATACATGGGCATAAATTTCAAAGTAAAAGTAATTCTAGTGAGTAAAAGGGAAGACAGCCAAATAATGTCTATGATTGGCAAAGGAGAAAATATTTTGAGTATTAAGGAAATCAGATTAAAATAATACTGAAACAAAAATTATGTTTTGCCAGTTACAAATAAACATTCCTCTTTCACTAAATATATTTGAGAAAGATTTAAAGAAAGAAGGTGGGAGTGAAAGCATTCATATATTGATTGCAAACTCTAATCCTAACCCTATTTCCATTCTCAACTGGGTTTGTGACATTCATTACCTAGCCAGTGCTGCAGTGCTGATTGGCAAACCACAGTGTTGTGGTATTCATCACACCTGATTATGACATCTACTGATAGGCTGAAATCTTATAGGATAGAAGAAGATAGCACAGTTTACTTTTCCAGTAGCACCAATGATCTATTTTGGACAATGAATAGACACTGGACAACTGTGTAAAACATGAACAAGGAAGTAGGTGGAAGAATACGCCACTTTTTCAGCACCAAAAAAAGTTGTTTTCTGCTAACTTTCAGCATAATCTTAGTACTAATGTGACTTTCTCACAATCTTGGGAAGTTTTGTGGTACAGATTACTTCCCAAGTACTTATTTCATCTCTCCCTATGCTGCCAACTGCTAATTGTAGATTGTTAACAAATAGCTTAATATGAAATGAGTCTACCAACCCTATACATGCCACTGGGATCTAATTTCATGCAATATTTGGACAAATGCTTGCCCACAGATGGAAACATTGTACCACACAGCTTGTGTTACTTCTTGCATGTTGGGTATCTTTTCACCATTTACCATGTCTCAATATGTTTAGGGCTATTTTTATAAAAAACATTTCTTTGAATACATAGAGTTTATCAGAGGTTGTTTAGATTTAAAGCAAAATAATACCTCCTTATAGAATTGTAAGATGTAGCATGCATAATACGGTCAGTGTGCTGACCTTGCTAAATAAATCTTGCCTTTATTAGCTCAGATAAAATGTTGTGGCTGTTGTATCCTATCACAGCCTTCCTCCAAATGGCTGCTCTCCAAATGCATTTAATTCCAATGCCCATAATCCCTAGCCAGCAGAGCTAACAGCTGTTATTTCAGACGACGTATTTCCATTATCCTACCTGTAAATAATCTAAACTGAATACCTTCATTATATTACAAGATTATTCTAGAGGCCACCAATATATATGAAAAATTAATTATAATGCTTCATAATCAAAATATTTTGTCCTCTATTAGTTAAGATAATCAAGAAAAATAACAATCCATATGAAAGACAGGATGGAGGCTTTTCAGCAAACATTTCCAGGAAGTATTCTTTTATTCACAAGGTGCAGAAGAGGAGCCACATGCCTTTTGTTCTCTTTAGGGCTTTAAATAATAAGGCACATTGTACGGTAGGGAGTGTTATCACTAATCCCCACAGTCAAGTTTGAAATGAGCTTACAAACTGCAGCAGGCACTGTGGGAACAGCAATTATGCTAACAGCAGCAGTTACCAAAGAAGAAAAGAAAAGAAAAAATGCTCAGGTATGAATTCCCGAAGTTATATGGAGGGCAAACGTGACTGCTGTCAATTTGTAACAGGAAAGAAAAAGATACTTCACTATCCCCCCACACATGCACATCCCTACATGCCTTTGTACGTAAACTGAGCCAGGAGAGATTGGATTCAAATTGAATCTATTGGTTTACTTTCCAAATCAATCCTTTTGCTCTCCATCTAATTTCCTCACATCCAGTTGAGATAGAACACCCATTGGCATTCATCATATGCAAACACGATGGGAGGATTTGGGGTCAACGGTTCAATGAACACTGAAGGGAAACTGTCACTAGTTGGCCATGCAGGAAAAATAGCTTTCCCTTTTGTTTTGTTGCTTGGCTTGCTCATATTTAGAGCTTTGTGGTCTGGTTTCCAAGCAAAGGGATCCCACTGGAAAGGAAATAGGCGATTCTGTTACAGTAATTGTCTTGCTTACATTGCATAAAAGAGCCCTAAAACAGATGTCTTGCACTCTGCTTTTGCACCAAGGCTAATTGTTCTTGAGGAAATGCTAACTTATGTAAGAAGTGGTCAAGTTGTGTGTGCCTTTACAGGATCAGCATGAGATGAAGTGCATTGATGCACAGGGGACAGCACTTAGTCAACTTTGGCTGATCAGAAAAAAGGATCAGCAGGGTCAGGTATGGTTAGTATTTGGACTGGACCATTAGGAACTTCCAGAGCTGTAGACTAGATTGGGAAGTTAAAAAAAACATTATGGGAGAAAGGAAGAATAAACCACTTCCATATCACTGCCAGAAGGAGCATGAATGTGTCACTAGGTTGTTATCAGAAGCCAAGTTCTATTTGAGGAAGTCTTTATTTTAATCTGTTATATAGGGGAAGGATTAAACCACCATGTGCTATTCTCACAAAAACAACCTTGTGAAGCAGCTTCAGAGTGAGAGATAGTTAATATGGTATCTTAACCAGTACACATGCTGGCTTTCATTGCTGAACATCAAGACACATCAACACGTGGGCAATGGCTTTCCTATCCTATAATCACCATGCCCCTTTTACAGAGCTTCATCAGAAGCTACATTCAATGACATCTTCCATTTGTAGTTTTTCCAAATTTCTTTTTCTTTATCATAGGAAATCTATTAAGGAGGGAAATACAAAATAGCTGTACCATGTCTTTTGGTGGTTCATGGCCACCAAAACCACATACCTGGAAGTATCCTTAGTCAGAATACTCTCACAGAGACCAATGGGTTTTAATCTCATCAATTTCAGTGTATTGATTCTCCATTGGACCCAATCATCTCAATATAAGAATGGAGGGATCTGGCCATTTCAAGTTTCTTGATTTCTCAACTGTCCAATGTTAAGTTCATCATGTCTATTGCTGCATTTAGAATTTTAAGAAACCCATATAAAAATTAATGTGCTTTTCTGGTGCACATGCATTCTAATATATTGTTCTATACAATTTTATCAAATATGTACATCACTGCAATGTTTGCCTTTCTATAATGTAATATTTTAATTTTAAAACTTTCTTCTCATTAATATGTGAATTTGTACAGTTTCCTCTAATATAAACTTTTTCCTTATGATTGTGTATGGAAATTCCATCTCAAATTTCTGAAACATTCAAATATCAAAGGAAAATATAATCAGTTGACCTAATACTTTGGAAAGTGTAAATTTAATAAGTTCTTCTGAGAATGCACAATGAAAGAAATTCTCTACTTCCCTAACTCAAATACAGCCACTTAACCTCCAGTAAGAATTGAGCTAGAAGGCATTTCAATCATGTTGGAAAGTAAATAGATGCATATTTCTTGGCTACACAGTATAAAAGGGTTCTGTTTTGACTTCCGGACACGATGGTGTGATGGATGCTGTTATCATCTGAGAGAATGAGAACACTACAAGACAAGAGCATGGCCAATAAATTCAATTTACAGCAGAGGCTTGTCAAGATTTGATCTGATGTTTAACTCTTCTGTTTGCAAAGCTCTTAGCTTTCATTATAGGAAGAGATTTGCAGATATAGACTCTCTTCCTGATGTGTAGAAAGTATTTGTAACCATGCCTGCATTCTGTAACTTGTTTTGCTTGCTCATAAAACAAGACAGGCAATGTGGGAATCAAGAAATAAATTCTGGCCAAGACTTCTGCTGCAACAATTAACTTTTTGTTTTAAAAAATGCCTCTCATTAATTTCATTCTGACAGCCTTGATCTTTATAGTTCTCTACTTTAGCTGTGTATTCATTGAGGTCTAGGATGGGCAACATAATGCTCTTCAAATATTTTGTACCTCAGCACCTATGAAGTTGAGGTAACATGGTTAATAGCAAGAGTTTATGGGAAATGCAGTGAAAATTTACAGAATATGCAAGATTACCTATCTTTGATTTAGATGGTATGAATCTCCTTCTTTGTTAACATCAGCAGGTCTCAGCATCAAATAACGTTAGATCAGCTTATTGAAGCAAAGCCTTTCTTTTTGAAACTGCAAGGCTGATAAATGAGGTCCCTGAAGGTGTGAGCCTTGACATCTAAGAAGTACAGTCCACTTTTTATCATCCTTTCATAAATAGATTTTTAAGAATGTGATTTTGTCTCCCTCTATTTCATAATTTATTTTAAGCCTTATTTCTATTATGAAGTTTAATTACATATCATATTCTGTTAATGTCATATTTTGCATGTGTATCATAAAATTGTAAGTAGGATTGTCAGGACTTGCACATACTGTAGGCAGCCCTAAATAAAACAAGAGTATGTAAACCTGGCCAAAGACATTCCATCCTGTGACGGAGATCCAGGATTGTGAGAATTAACCATTTTCCTTTTCTGTATATTTCTCTGTTCTCAATAGTAGATGAAAAAACTTCCTGATTCATACTTCAATGTGACATGGACAAGGCATTTACGGCCCACTAGAAAATTTACTTTAGATAGCTATAAGTGTTTGTATTAGATAAGATTGCAGGAAAGAGCCCCGGTTTGTATCCCGAATTGTAACTTTTGCAAACTCTGTTAAGTAAATCGAAGTGGGACTCTAAATTGTTAACACCTGTGGAAAGGGGTGGAGGCCAATCCTGAAAAGGTATTTAAGATTAGCCCTGGAGGAGTGCGAGGAGGGGGGAGTGCTGGAGAAGTGAAGTTCAACCTCAGATTGCTGCTGGTGTGCATCATAATAGTTTCCGGAAAAACTATGATCTCAAGCCTCGCCTTGGCTGCAGGAAGGGGAGCGTGCTCGTTTTCCCCTCTCGCTACCAAGATACGTTTATGTAAGGCTACTTAGGCAAAGAGGGCTTATATTCCTGCTTTTATTTCTATATATTGACTGTCTGCCTGTATGGAAGGACTTTTAATTTGCAGCTTATCTTATCAAACCCTTTTGGAGCATTAAGTAAAGCCTTGGTCGAAGACTTACTGTTTGCCTTTTGAGTTACTCTGTCATCACCCTTGCACATAACCAGAAAGAAAAGAACCCAGAGAGAGAACTAAGGATACATCACCCCCGGGGGTATCTGTCATATGGTGGCAGTGGTGGGATAAACCTGGTTTGTGCACTGCAAGTAAGATGGCATGTAAAAAGGAGAGGAAGCAGGAGCTGTTACTAACACAGCTTTCACAAAGAGACGAGATGGACATTGAGACTGAGTTGGAGAAACAAATGGAGAGTATTGCGGGTAGCGAGAAGCCGGTAAGGCAAAGTAACCCCCTTATGGTAGGAGGAAAGAAGCCCGTGGGGAGTATGGACTCTAAGGAAGACAGAGAGGAAGATCAGGAGGAAGAGAAGGGAGTGGTGAGAAGGCTGACAATGGGGAGAGGCAGGATGCTAAACCTGGTAATGAGGGCCACTCAGAAACCCAAGTTCCCTGCATATCAGGATAACCAAGATATCAACACGTATTTTATGGTATTTGAGGTTTTGTGTCTTGACTATGATATACCAGACCAGGAAAAAATGAAACATCTGCAAAGTATGGCATCGGGAAAGCTGTTGCAGCTACTTTCTGAAGTCCCAATTGAGCAAGCCCGTGACTTCCCAGCCTTCAAGAGACTGGCATTGAGAATGTTTGGGAAAACTGAAGACCAGGTGAGGAGGGAGTGGAAGGGGGAGGAAAGAAAACCCGGTGAGTCTTGGGTAGAGTTTGTAAACAGACTGGACAGGTTGTTGGGACTATTATTTAGTAAAGCTGAAGTCCACTCTGTGGAGGGGGCAAAACATCTCATGCTGAAAGAAAAATTTCTATCATATTTGCCCGAAGAAGAGATGAAATTAGTACATGCTAGAAATGTGGATAATGCCTCAGAAATTGCTGAGTTTGCTGACAGGTTGGACAAACGGAAAGCCCAGGAACCTCAGTATGAACAGAGAAAGGGGGGGGGGAAAGGAAAATGGTTAATTCTCACGACCCTGGATCTCCGTCATACATCCCCATGATGAGAGTTTCACTTTTCTTAGTAGCAGCAAACAGGAAGATGATTGTTTGGCTCAACATATGTATCAATGGTTCACATTAACTTCAAAGTTTTATGTAGGCATTTGTGTGCTTATGGATTGAACTAAAGGGACACACACACAAGCTCCACGTCTAACATCCCATGAACCCAGGTGCTTCAAAGGTCTTTCTGCTTCTAGTATGAAGAACTGGAGGGGGACACAAGAAAGTTCATATAAACATGCTTAAACCCTGCCATAGGATACACTAAAATAACAGAGTTCCCAGACACAATGATACATTCCCTCAAATAGGCCTACAATATCCTTTCAAATATTCATACAATAAAAGCAAGCTGATTATTTTTCAAAAGGCCACACATGCCTGAACATTAAGAACAGGGCTTATGTACATATGCCTCTTCCCCACCCCTATCAGCTGCACATAAATTCATATGCATATTATCAGTCTTTCATTTACTTGATTATCTTCCAGTATGGAGTCTAGTGTAGGTTTCACACTAAAATACAGATGCAGCTTTTGAAAGTACGATTAGCTTTTTGAATGTGACATGAGATCTGTGTCAATGTGTAAACACAGCCTACTTGGTTACCTAATGATTCCATGTATTGCACAAACCTAGAAAATAGATTAATTATATAACTAAGTTTCAGTGCAATGTGAACCCAGCCTAGAAATAACCACAGGAAGTCATAATTCTCCCAGTAACAGAATACGTTTCTTCTATATTCTAGTGACAAAAATGTGAAGTCTGTTTCTCTGGCATCTGAATAGCAGTGGTAAAGCCAGTAAATTATCATTCCAATGGGCTGATAATGATAGCCAAGCCCTCATCTATTATGTGCTTCCAGCAACAACACACTGAAGCACCAAGCTATTGTTTTGACAGCATCATATATTTTATAACTCTATTTGGCTGCATAATGTGATTGTAGAATATCGGGAAGGAGGAGATATAGGAAATATTGAACAAGTAGCTACATAGAGAAACTGAATCTGCATGGTCTATCTTATGTCAGACCAATTTCAGCAAACTGGTCTTTGTTGTCATATGCAATAAAGCCCTCCCTCTCCCTCATACATGGGGAAATGGTTTTATTATGCATCACCTTTTGAGTTGCCTTGGGGTTAAAACAGGTTTAAGCCCTAACCTTGCACAAACTTCTCTACTCAGATATGAAATCAGTGGTTTATTACTGTACACAAGGGCTCTGTGCAGTTGGAAGGCAGCTTCATTCCTCTGTCAGCCTCTGATATCAGCATTGATTTCGAGCTGGGTCTAGTTACTTTTGGTATAGCTGTAGTGTATTTGAAACTTCAGTGAAACTAGTATTTTCCTTTGCAACATTTAGGAAATAGAAAATGTAGGCAGTCCACTTTCCATATTAGCAATCACTGTTGAACTCAAAGCAACCATTATTTTCTCCCTCCCCCAACAGAATACATTGAGTTTGGAATACGTTTTGGAACTTCCATTTCAAGACAAAATAAAAATAAACAGATCTTTCCAGTTTTGCCAAAGAGAAGGTAAAACAGAGATAATGCATTTTACTTTCAACTCTTATATTGCCTATTCCCTTTCTTCCACAGCCTGAAGGTGTCCAAGAAATATTTATCATAATCACTTGATGGCCTGTCAAGTTGGTCTGGTCCTTGCCTTCTGCAGGGGAATCAGGTTAGGGATCTGAGAAGGAAGGGGAGGGACTAGAATCACATCCCCCTTTCCCACCTGCTCCCCATTGGAGGGCCCAAAGAAGGGGTTTCCCACCCTTCTGGGATATGGGTCATACATGTGGACCCACTCCATCAGAGATGCAGACCAACTATTTGCTTTTATGGCTTTCCCCTGGGGAATTTGCAGAATGGAAAATAACTCTGTCCCCAGGAGGGTATAATACTTGGCAAAGCCAGGACAGAAGATCAAAGGCTGCTGTTATATCACTGACTGGAGATGGAAGATTTGATGCCCAGCACTTCCAGCTTCCATCCCCTCCAGGGCCTGGGCCATCTAGCTCTGGTATCTATGAGAGATATGCAACCTGTGACTGGCAATTCAGTTCTGTGGGGCTGATCATGCCATCCTGGGGGAATTACAGTATGAAGCTGGGATTGTTGTTGGCTGACCCTTTGCTTCTCCCCCATAATTAGAAATATCATTTGAGGAATTTCAGTATGTTAAGAGGAATGGACAATTGTCTATTTTTTTTCAAAACAGGATTACCAGTGCAGATCCTTTAATCCTAGGGCTACCATATCTGGGCTGCAAAAAATGTAGGCAACCACTAAATGAAAGCATATCCTTAGTTTTTCTCTATCTTATTGCTGCAATCTACTGGTCATCTGGATGTTTGCAGCTCAGATATGGTAGCCTCACCTTTGACAGCTGAACCACATGACTGAAACTAGGATCATGGAATCCATCTAGAGGTTTAATATTGTTTGTTTACATAATTATTTATAGAATATAATAGGGAGCATAAAGAGGGTTTTTTTTTCCCCAATGCTTTCACAATTTGAGAATATAAAAAAGGAAGATGATTGTGATAAAGAAAGTGAACCAATAAAATACAAGGCTAAAACAGCATTTTAATAATGGAATTTAAACTCCCACAAACAAAAACAATACATTTAGGGAGGTGGATCAAAATCTGACTAATTTTCAAAAGGTTAAAGCTTACTTTTGCTCATGAAACTCTCACATTTCCTGGCCTCGAAGCCCTGCAAAAAATGCACAAATTGCTGTGTGAACAAACTTAAACCAAGCAGCTATTAGTATAACAGGCAAGAAGTGGGTGGTAGCTGAAAGCACCCAATGTAGGAAGGAGAGAGGTGGGGTCAACTGAGATAATCTCTTCTGATTAATTATAATGTATCTAGAGCTTTTGAAAGCGCAAAGACTGGCTCCCAGACAGTCTTTATTTTGTTGTTACAACCAATTTGAAATAGGTCTCTGTCATTTCCATTTAAGTCAAAGGAAATGAATCTAAACAGCAGAGCAGCTATCTCCAATGTGGCCCCTTCTGGATATCATGGGACTGGATGCTAGTTGAGAATTCTAGGTTGTGTAATCCCAAGGCATTTGAAGGTTCCCAGTCTGGGATTTGGCTAAAAGAGGAGTATATGTTTTGGTGGACTTGTCCTTGGTCCCCTAAATTCAGCAGCATTTTCCATTATAATAGCTTAAGCTGGAAGCAAATAGTAGCCTTTGTGGGCACATCCCTGTTATCATCTATACATCAAAGCAAGAAAGCCCTGCCTGTCAAACACATACCAGAGTCTGGAATGTGTGGCAGAAAATCCTGTCACTTTTCCATGTCCTTCCTATTCTGGTTACCACATCTCAGTAATGGAAGAGCCCAGGATGTCTGGTAGAAGCAGAGCACTCTGGTATTTTTGGGGGGTCAGTTAGCATCCGGGCTTGGCTAACTCCAGAGAATATTAGAACATAATTAGCTATGTTGCAATGGTATAACCATTACTTTACATGAGGGAATCTATGGTAGCCAGGCCAGATTAGAATCTGAAGGCAATGGGAGGCAGAACCCTCGCTGTTTGGAATTAAAAGAACGAGTTCAGTTATGTGCTTTTATAATTATATACTATGGGGGTTATAAGAAAGGCAGGCCAAGGACCCTGCTCATGTGTACACATTTACAGCCACAAACTGCATTACTACATCTATTCCTGGAAAAGCTGTCTCCATCATTAGGAAATGGGTTTGGTTCCTATAACAACCTTTTCTATGTTCGATTTAGCCTCATCTTACTTATTTTCATTCCATTTTTCTTAATTCCCTTACTTAATAGTGATTTTCCCCCCTTTTCTGCCTTTAAATGTAACTTCCCCAATCTGTTGTCTTTCAGATGTTTTGATTTATTTATTTGATTTATTTATATTTCAAATTTAGTCACCGCCCATCTCACTCAGAGAGCGGCTTTTACATTTACAATTCCCACTGTCTCAGCTAACAGAGCTGTCACTGAAGAATGATGGAAATTCGAATCCTAAACATCTAAAAGATACCAAGTTCAGGAATACTATCCATAAAGCTCTTTTAATTCTTTTATATTCTATTTTTTCATTTAAATCTCTTTATCTCAATTAATTTTAATACTCTTATCCTTGAATTTATTGTATTTATTCTTTAATTCAAAAATCTGTGTTTGTGTATGATATAATTGTTGGGATACTGATGATGAGGAATCACACTAAAGATTAATTTCTCCTTTGAATTTTAATGTATAGTAACAAGGGTCACCCACAGTGCAGACTTAATTAAGCAGATCTGCTTCCAGGTTGCTTGGTAACCTGGTGGACAAAAATATATCAAACCAGAGATAAGTTTTGTTATTAAAGTGAGTGATGTACAATGTACTGCTATCATTCTGCAACATGCCAACCCTGATCTGCTCCAAGACCCTTTCCAATTACTGTTCTTATACATTGGAATGTGGCCACTTTGCTTCTAGTCCAGATAAAATTTGCCAAGTTCTGAACTGACTGGGTTTAACTTTATTTAGATACTCTGCTAACAGTACTGTGAACATGAGTTCCCACCTATCTGCATTGCAATTTTCAAAGGAGGCCACACAAATGAGTGCTAAGCTGAACATTGTTTAGTTGTGTGGTTGTGAACTGCTCTTAATGTAAAGAGATTTCATTGAATCAGATCAGGAGGGAGAAATTCACAGCAGTCTTCTCCATTCCGCTACCCTTTTTTTCAGAGTTGAAATCCAGCACATGTGATGGGCATTGGATTGAGGAATGCTGGCCCACAAAATGAAAGAGCTTGAATGGATTTGGTAAAGTCACATGACATCCCCATCAAGCTTTTTGACATTTAATTATTTATTTATTTATGTTATTAAATTTGTATGCTGCCCTTCTTCCCCAACGGGTGACTCTGGGAGGCTCACAATTAAAACCAAAAACCCATGAACAATTAAAAGTAATACCACATAAATAATTAAAATTAATTAATCAATTAAAAGTCAGACTGTAAAACAAACCCTATACATAAGAGGGGCAAAATCAATTATCCCACAAGCCACTTCCACTGATGTGAGCCCCCATCCAGCCCCCAGGCCTTCTGGCATAGCCAGGATTTCACACTTTTCCTGAAGCCCGTGAGAGTGGGGGCACACTGCACCTTGGGTGGTAGGTTGTTCCACAGAGCGAGGGCCACTGCAGAAAAGGCCCTCTTCCTAAATCCCACCAGTCAAAATTCCTTGACTGGTGGGGTCTGCAACATACCCCTTCTGCCAGACCGAGTGGGATGGGCTGGTATAACAGGGGCAAGACGGCTCCTCAGATAAGCTGGTCCTGTGCCATAAAGGGCTTTAAAGTAATAACCAATACCTTGAATTGGACCCAGAAGCAAACTTGCAACCGATGCAGCTCTCATAACAGTGGTGTTATGTGTGCCCCCCGAGGGCATTCAGAACTGTCTGTGCCACCGCATTCTGTGCCAGCTGTAGCTTTCAGATACTCTTCAAGGGTAGCCCCATGTAGAGCACATTGCAGTAATCCAACCAGGAGGTGACCAGAGCATAAGTGACTGTGCGGAGGGCCTCCCGATCAAGGAAGAGGCATAACTGCAGCAAAATGCGAAGTTGCGCAAAGGCTCTCCTAGCCATGACAGCCACCTGCTCTTCAAACAGTAGTTGTGAGTCCAGGAGAACCCCCAGATTATGCACTGGGTGTGTCTGGGGTAGTGCAATCCTGTCAAGAACCAAAGATGATAAACTCCTAGATCTTGAGGCTCCCTGTACCCACAGCCACTCCATCTTACCAGGGTTCAGTTGAAGCCTGTTGTCCCCCATCCAGGCCCCTACAGCCTCCAGGCACTGTGAAAGGGTAGCCACAGCATCACTTAGGTCACCCAGGATGGAGATATATAATTGAGTGCCGGATGATCTCACCAAATGGTTTCATGTAGAAGTTAGATAGGAGCGGCAATAGCACTGAACCCTGGGGCACCCCACAAAGTAGGGGCCATGGGTTGGACTTCTTGCTCCCTATCAACACCGGTTGGGTTCGGCCTTGGAGAAAGGAGCTGAACCAGTACAGCCACCCAGCCCCAAGTCCTGCAACCAACCCAAAAGGATACCTTGGTCGATGGTATCGAAAGCCACCAAGAGGTCAAGAAGAGCAAGGATGGATGCGCTACCCCCATCCTGCTCTCACTAGAGATCATCCACAAGTGCGACCAATGCTGTTTCTGTCCCATAACCGGGACTGAAACCTGACTGATAGGGGTCCAGATAATCCGTTTCCTCCAGGATCCTCTGAAGCTGCTACGCGACCACCTTTTCTACCACCTTTCCTAGAAAGGGAAGGTGGGAGACTGGACAAAAATTGTCCAGAAGGGTGGGATCTAGTGATGGTTTCTTGACATACAGTAGCAATGTGGCTACGTCCAGCTATCACAATTAGATAAAATCACACCCTTAACCATCCACACTTTCATTAAAAGACTAGATTTAACATATCTTTCCTCAAATTATAGTTCAGTGGAGTAGATAATTAAAAGACTATTAAGGAAGATACATTTTCATATGTAATTATACCTACTTCTCCTGTGGCAGCAAGATTTTGGAAATGTTTGCAAAACTGCTTCCACTGTTGATTTTAGCAGTGCAGTAATTGCCACTTGTCATGGCTCTATATAAGGTTTGTTCTTGGCTAACAACAATGCCATTTCTCAGGAAGTAAGAGCCAGAAGATCAAAATGTAATGCCAAGTTGGTGTGGATTCATTCACTACAATAGAATTTGGATACCTAAGGCTTAAACTGGGCTGATTGGTCATTTATAGACTCAATGAACTAATTAAGATGGCTGCCAAAGCTGGCATTTTCACTCACCCAAGGACTATGACAATGAAAAGAAGAAAGGGACTCCTCAGAATCTAGGGCAACAATATTTCTTTTTATCTTAACCCTCTGTGGATCACAGCTTTAATACCCTCATCATTTGCTGACTATAACCCCTATTTAAATTGCAAGTTCACCATACTGGTAGCCCATGGGGCAGAATTACTCTTTCTGCTGCCATGTGATGCACTGTCTCATACAGAAGCTCTAAAAGAAGTCTATGCCCCCATAGAGCTGAGAATCTCACACTATGACAAGATTTCAGAGGAAGGAGGAACAGACAAAAGAATGGGTTGGCCCAGTGGGAGGCAATTCTCCTGCCAAAGGTTCTCATTATTAGATGAAGATGGCTTCTGTACTTGCAGCTAATAATAAAGGTTGCTTCTAAAAATATGGTTGAATAAGCTTAGAGGTGGTCTGGGGGGTTCTTCCTTCTCCTTTCTAGTTTGTCAGTGGAACTCTGGGAAATAATTCTTTCATCTATATTTCCCATCTGCTGGAAGGGCTTGTGGTAAAAAGAAAGCCATGCAGATGATTGTAGTTATCATTCACTTCTCACTGTGGAGGAGCAACTCCTGCCCACTGTGAAGGGGTAAATTTTAATAAACCTCACAGCAAAATGGTGCAACAGTCAGCAAGATAAAATGCCATAATAAGCACCAGGAAAGTTTGATCTGACAGAATATTGGCAATATGGAATAAGCATACTCACAGTGCCTACTAGGATAATCGATTCCCAGCCTTCCCACCTCTTTGATCTGGTGTGCTGGGATTATACCTTCCAGAATTCCCAATCAGCGTGATCACTGTTTGAAACAATCTAAAGAAGTACAGTTGAGAGAGGGAGGAAAGCATGAAACCTCTCATAAAGGCCTGTGCAGATGTTTATTCCGTGTCTGTATTGAGAAGAAAATGAAATGCATGTTGGGCCAGAGGATTTCTTCAATTAAGATAATGAATAAGCCAGCTAAAATGAAAATGGAAGGCTCTTGTCTTCCTTTTTGCTGTCCTTATTAGTGTTTTACTCTACATCTTCTCCAAAATACCTGGAAACACCATATTGTAGAAGATGCTTTTACTTAATGAAGCCGTACGATGCTTGTTCCCCCCTCCCCCCTTTCTCTCTTTCTTTCCTTATATTAAGAGATGCATATAATACAGAGCTTTCTTTTTGAATGCTGATCAAAAATTAGCTGCTGCCGTGCCAGCCTCCAGCTCTGTGACAAGAAAGGAAATAACTGGATCAAGGTGTTTCATATGAGGCAAGCAAATGTATCCCCTGGGTTTCCAGGCTCTGAAAACAGCTGTTGTCCATGGGGGCAGCCAAACAGCAGCAGGTCACTTGGGCCTCCTTTCATTAAGATGGTAATTGAAAACCAGTCATAACAATGGAGTCAATATAACTGCTTTTCCTCACAGCATCCCCAAGAGGGGTATGCAAATTCCAGGGACACAGCTATTGCCACACTCCACAATTTTCATTGCATGAGCATCTGTCGATACTCAAGTATGACTTGTACTTAAGTTGCACATGGTGATAGCAACCAGCTCCAATAAGGAGTTCAATCTGCAGGTGTACATGCAGAAAGGACTGGATAAATTAGAAATTCACAGTGGAAGAAAGTGTGCTTCATTTGTCAGATCAGTTAAATGCAGAATCTCTATCTTTGTCAGCCCCATTAGGTAGACCAGACCAGGAAGTCAACTCCATGTGAAGGCTAAAGCTATTTTTATTGAAATTGTCTATAATAACAGAACCTTTCAAGTCTGATTGTGCTGTACCTCCTCCTCTTTCTTGTACTTCAGTGAATTAGGGAGATCTCTGCCTGAGCATCTTCTTAATGCTATCTCATTATTCTAGACTTAAAAAATGTTTCAGCCTCTTTTGCCTAGGTAACAGTTCCTATATATCTCTGTCAAGGTCATCTTCTTTACTCTCTACAATCTTTACAGATATGTTGAGCCTGGAACACTTTAAATTGTGGCCCCTTAACACATTGTCAAAAAATGAACAAAATAGGGTACAGATTTGCATCACTATTGTCACTCCACTTATCTGATTCCCCTGACTCTGCAGGAAGTATCTTTCATAACTGTAAATCAGATGTAGTAAGCAGGTTGAGGGTGAATGTCTGCCAGGAAAGAATCTCTCAAATAATTCCATATGATTTGTTAAATATTCAAAATGGGGGTTATTTATTTATGGATGAAACTGCAAAACAATTTTGCCCATCAGTCAATCTCAGCAGAAACCTACTTAATAGCAACACCAGAAACCTTAGCTTCATCCATTCTAATCCTGGGCAATTGGAAGCTCAGTATGTATAGGACAAAAACTGTCTCCCAAATTCTATAGGACATGTAACTGGCTTCAACCAAAAGCCTTTACAGCTGCTCTTCAGATTGTTCCTCAGAGGGAAATCATAAATATCCTGGACACCCTTTCAGGAAACCTGCTTTCTCTCTCTAAGACTGACTAGTTGCCTCAACTGCTTGTTCACAATTAATCCCTTCCTAATTCTATCCTGGAGGAAATTCAACAAACAACTCTTCCACACCATTTGCCAAACTTGCAGGTTACCTTTGGTACCATAGGTACACATTTAGGAATAATATAGTAAGTTCAAGAGAAATGCTGTATATCTCACGGTAGAGCTGAGGCTTGGGGCCACTCTAAGGCCTTTGCAGCCCATGGTCCCCAAATGGCCACTCAACCAGTAGCAAATGATAAGGCTGGCAGTAGAAACTATGCTATTTTTAAAAATTAATTTTAATTAAAATTGTCAGGAGCAGTTGGCTCAATATGAACATCATTATAGATACTTATTTGATATAGTTATTTTTAAAGCATTATTTTTAATAACTCACAAATAGCCATCCAAAGGGAACACACACACACACAAACACACACATACACACCATGTATGACCATTATGTTTTGGAGTGTTACTTATTTTGTTGTCTCACTTTTACTTATTTCATTTCCTTATTCTCACTATAACATTTAGGGCTAGTGGCAGTGATCTTTGTGGATCCCCAGATGCTGTTAATATTTGTTTGTTTGTTTGTTTGTTTTTAAGATTTGTAAGGCTGCCCAACTCAAACAGTGTGAGTCTGGGCAGCACCCAGAATAAAAACAGACAATAAATCAAAGAAGGAAAAAAATCCACATAACAAAAAACAGTACAATATATTAATAGAAAGCTTTGAGGTCCTGCCATCATGTTCTTTATCATTCAACTAAACATGGATTGATAATTCTTCCAAAAGGAAGGATGGCCTTCAAAACAGAAAGCAGTCTCTGTGAACTAGACATCATAGCCATACCAAATAAGTCTACGAAAGCTGATTATAGTCAATATTAAAGACAAAACAAAACATGATGTCAGAACAGACAGAATAATAAGGATAGTTGAGAAAGAGAGAGAGAGACAATGAGAGAGAGAGACAATGAGACAATTAAAAAAGAAACTTATTTTTAGCCATAACGTACAAGGTATTTGTCAAATATAGAGGTAAGCATGGTGAAATCTAGACTTTCAAATGAGTTTAAATTGTTTTAATGTTGTGTTATGTCTGCTTCTGCATCAGTGGCATCTTACATCAGTAATCCATGAAAATGCTCTGATTGTTATGCCTGATTCAGAAGAAAAGACATGTTGGTTACAAACTAAGTAACATACGGCCTACCTTTTAACTTGTTGGAATCAGTACAGGATTGGATGCACATTTTACGGCATAGACTCTATTGATTTCTAGTAAGGTTTAATACCTTTCCTGCTTGAAAGTTGAGGCTGCTTCAATATACAACTTTTGATCCCAAAATCAATCTGCGTTTAAAAACGAGTGCCAATGTTCATTCAAAGACTGCCACTACAGACAGGTATGTACTTTACCAGCCACACAGTATTTCTCCTCCACACACACACACATTACATTATCCTACTCTCAATCTCCACTCCAGGGTTCCTCTATACCCCAAATATTGTTGTTTCAATACATTTCTGGAATCTGGTACTCTGTTTCTGCCAACCATGCCAATTAGTTACTTGGGGAGAAGGTTTTTCAGCAATTTGTGTTGCAGTTTTTGTTGTTGATGGCTGCAAACAACAAAAAGTCTGCCCTATATCATAGATGTTCACTTTGCCTAGATAAAAACTCCAAGCTAAATATTCTCAAATATTCTCTATTCTTTCTGATAGAACTCTCACACCCCCTCTGCAAACAAGTATAAATATTAATGTTATATCCTTTGATGCAATTTTCTGTCCTAGTTTCTGTTTTTTCTTCTAATCTTGATTAGTCAGCTGTAAGAGGACACATATTGCACAAAATGGTGCCACAGTGCTGCCTGGTCAGAACTGTCCGTGATGATGTTTCTGAGAACAATTGAAAATATAGCACTCATTATTGCAAAAAGCCCTGTGAAATTACTAAAGCTGGAGATGCTGTTAACTTTTCCTCTCTACACACAGGTTCACTGTTGCACTATGCCATAATGACATTTGTTCAGTTCTGCATACTGTATGAACCCAAACTGTGATTAATAAACCATGTTTTATGACTTAGCATGTAATACAAACTCAGATAATTATGATTTACTAAACCAACCATAGTTCAAGAAACCATGTCCTGGTGTGACCTGTAACTGCAGGGAGGCAAAGTGACATCACATGTGATGTGTCATGACATCACCACACAAAGGATGATGGAAATTATACTTTTTTTTAATCATTTGTGTTGCGACATCATGATGCAAATGATATAATTTCTGCCATTTGTTGATGATGCTGTGATGAACATTACATTATCAAAGCTTTGACTCTCTCTCTCTCCCTCTCTCTCTCTCTCACACACACACACACACACAAACACACACACTACTTAGGAAGAAAGCTCCTTTAATTATTAATGAAATACTACAAATAGTCAAAGCACATGCTTTTCCCCCCTTTTCCCTTCAAATTGGCAAATAGTTTTTGCTATCAGACCATATTGTTCTAATTACAATCTAACTGCCAGCCCTACTTGGTACACTTTGTGTGTGTGTGTTTGTGTGAGATGTGTGATGTGCAGGAGAAGTGGATTTTACTGTAAACATTTTATCTTACTCAGAATCTGCTTGCTTCTCTTCATTATAATTTTTTCCTGAAGAGTTGCCTGATTATTTGGCAAATGCAACAGAACCAAACATTGGAGAGAAGAAAAGATTATGGGCACTTCTAACAAAGCTTTCTCAAATCTCACAGATGGTTTTCAGACTATTTAATTTTCCAAATGAACTGGCCTCTGTCCATTGTGTGCCTCCAGCATGAACAGGTTTTCTCTAAAGCTGTGCCACTAAGGTGAGAATGTTTTATTTTTCTAAATCAAAATAAGGAGATTAAAGTCTTCTGTAGGGTTTACAGTTCTTGGCTTCAAGGGAACTCCTGTTCATTGAAAGAGTCATGTTTTGTGAGTACCTCATCTTTCCAAATATGTTTCAGCAAACAAGTTGATCCTCATCCTTTTTAATCTACTGCTGACTAGAACTTAAGCTGGGAATGCCTAGGCTGATTGCAAACTGGCAAACAAAGCTTATTTATGCAGCTGCCATTATCTAACCATAAACAGGACTAGAGATTTTTTGCTATCAAAATCTGCACCAAGGCAATTCAAACATTATGACAACTAGATGCATTTGTATATGAATTATACAAGCACCTTTGCATTCTTATTTCTGCTTTTAAGAAAATATTTTATACTAGAATACATTTGTACATGCTATTCTGTTCTAATCAGCCATCCAGAGAAGCAAGGTCTATGCAGAGATCTGTGATGTAATGAATATGATCAACAGAAACTGCATTAGCAACTACTCTGGTTACAGAGTAGGGATATCATTATTTCATGATCCCTTGTCTTACAATACGAACATTATTGACCCATAATCTTTACCAATGAGTATTATGACTCTATGAGCTCAGTTCAGAATTTAATTTGAATCTGATAAACCCTCTCACATGGCTTCTACTCTGGCAGCTGTTAGGAAGAAGCTGTTGCTGTTTTCTTAATATACCTGATTATTTATTTATTATTTATTGAGTAACATTTATAGCCCATCCCAAGCTTAATAGACCCTGGGCAGCATATAACATAAGTAATAAAAATACACAGTAAAAATGCAAAGTAAATTCATCCAATCATTCTTCAGTACTTTTCTATAACAATGTCCCAACCAGGTTGGGCCAAAGGCCTGGCTGAATTGGACTATTTTCATTTGCTTATGAAAAGAAAGGATGGTTACAGCTATGTACACCTGCAAGAGAAGAGAGTTTTATAAAGTGGAGACCATTACATGAAAGCCCTATCATTCATACCCTCCAGGAAAAGTGGGGGGACACCCAACAGGCCCTCATTTGATGACCTGACTCAAGAAGAAGATTTGACTCTGGCAAGTAGTTGCCTGACGTATCCTAATGTTGAGCCATGTAAGGCTTTGTAGCACCACTATGAATTGGGCCTGGAAGCCTATTGGTAACCAGTGCAATGCAATGCCTTTAGAATAGGTGTTTTTTCTACACTGGTGGGGTTGTCCTGCCACCAATCCCATCACTGCATTTTATACTAGCTGCAGCTTCTATTCTAAAGAGTCCATATAGAGCATATTACAGTAGTCCAACTGAGTGGTGATCAAGGCATGAGTCACAATTGCCAGAGGACTCTGGTCTACATCGGTCTATAAGAGGCACACCAGCCAAGACCTAGCCATAGCTCCTTCCTGCTGTCTGAACAGGAACACTGCATTATCCTCTGTTATAACTGCCAATGTTTATAGTCCAATAAATATTCGTTGTTGGTTTTTTTTAAAAAAAAAAAGGCAAGAGAAACTCCTTGATGCAGTTCTGCAAATATGAGCTAGATTCATTTCTAACTGTTAGCATTAGTGGCAGGAAACACAGCATCTCAGTCTTAACAGTGGTCCTGAGATCAGCCTTTTCTTTTTCTTTTTTTCTTTGCCTGCATCTGAACTAATGCCATTCATTACTAGCAAGGAAGCAAACCTGAAATATAGCAGAAACAAATATGGCAAATAACCATCCAAATATTAGATGGCCCTGGAATCAGAAAGGTGTGGGTATGCACACATATGCACAAACTGCAAATATGTTTAAAAATGTAGAAATACTGCATGTAATTTAAATCCAGTCATTCATCTCCTAAAATCCTTCATTTCTTGGCATCCACAATAATGTAATCCATGTGCTTTGGACATATCCCCTTTCTTATCTGGTGTAATCTTAGAACGTAGGAATGACTCAACATTATTTATTTTTTTAATATTATTCATGTGCAAGCAATAAGTAAACAAAGTTTTATCCTACGGACACTAATCTTAGTTTTCCACTGAAATTCAGCAGTAATAATTTCTAGATATATCTAGGTTTTAACAGATGATCGTTAACCCTTGGTATTCTCTATTTTGTTTTTTTGTTGTTGTTAAAAATACGCTAAGATTATCTCATTTTTTTTCTTGAGTGCAATTTTATTTTTAGTACAATAGTTTTGAAAGTTACTATTACAAACGTGGACAATTTTGACACAATCAATGAGTTGAAAGAGAAAGGGGAAAATGTACAAGAGAATGCCATCCTTTACAGATATCTCATTGGCTATGTACATGGCAGGACCTCTTTTGGCTGGAACAGTGCATGTGACTGCAGGTTGACTCCTGTTGTCTCTGCTCTTCAGGCCAGAGCATGTCCTTGACACAAGAGCCTGACAGCATCCCCAGGAGATCACAGCTCATCTGCAGAGCATCATGGCTACCTTGCCAATGGAAATGGAGTAGGGGACTGCAGTGGTAAGCTTGACTGTCCGGACTGGCATCTTTCCATATACTTCTGACATCAAATAAAGGCATAAAAAGATCCCTAAATAAAAGAAAAGAAAAAGAAAGAAATAAAGAAAGTTGTGGAGAGTGTCCATGCTGTAGGGATCATTAATTATTCACCCACTTTTTAGAAGATGACAGAAGAAAAGATTTAATCTTATCAGTTCTAGAAAAGAAGCAACATTTTCATAATAATTACTTAGTTTAAGTATGGATACATTAATTAACTAGTATATTTCATTTGAAAAATAGAACTTTTTTTTAAGAAAAAGCTTTTTTAAAAAGTATATAAGCTTTTGTAAAAAGTTCAAATGGCATCCTAAAAGACTGCTATTCCCTTTCTGTCATGTATAGTGATTTGAAAAGGGGGGGGGGTGTCCATGGGGTATGGGAGTCATAAAAGTCAAGATGACAGGTGGGATCATGCAATCAAGCTGCTCCACTGCTTGTTTACAGTACATGCTTACAATGATATGGCATACATGAAAAAGATATGGGCTTTAATCTCACAGTCATGCCTGCCATCATGACCTTTCTGACCTCTCTCCCTTGCAGAGACCTCTGATTCAGAAGGTACTGTGTAGCCATCAATAGCTCAGTCCTGTATGAATCTCTTTGGTCTCCTTTTAAAACTACCTAAACGTGGGACCATTACCACAACTGATAGCAATGAAATCCATTATTTAACCATGCCCTTTAATGTGTGAATTCAGCTGGGGAATCAAATATCCTAACTAAATTCTCAGGATAACTTTTTAAAATATATAAAAGGTCTGGAAATGTTGCAATACAGCTACGTAGGAAATTCAGAACTGCTAAGAGGTCTGTTATCCTTCAATTTCTGATTAGCTGGTAAGATCATCTAAACTTAATATTGTTAGTTAACATTCACATAAGTGGAAAAATACATTCAGAACATAAAACATTCAAACCTTCATATATTCCTACACACATACATTTTAAATGTTCATATTTAAATGGCCCCCTGATCTAAATCTTCACATAATTACTCCAGCTATCTTTTCATTTTGATTGAGCAACATGAATGGTGACTCTTCTGAGGAGCACAAAGAATTAAAGATATTCTCCAATCCATATCCCTTAAAAGTGATCTTTCCAACTAAATTTTGTATACTTTTGTTGATTGCCTATAAAAAAGTTAGTGTCAACATCTGGTATCTCAGGCTAGAGGAAAACTTCATCCCTTGACAAGTTATCTTTATGTAAATTCAACCTCCCTATTTTCAACTTTATTATCCATTCTACCTGAAACAAAACAATTAAGCTCTTTAGGTCATCCTTACCTTACCCTACATACATTTTCTATGAATGTACTATTTGTGCAATCTATGAAGGGTGAATATTATGTAGCCAAAACATATCTGTTCCTTGGCTACACTGATTTGTTAAAATGTCAATTTCTTAGGGAATTGGGGAAATAGATAAACTTTGTCATTATTTCTTTTTCTTTCTTTCCTTTTTTCTGTTTTGGAACGCTATAGTTTTGCTTGACTATCCCTCCTCTGGCTTTTTGCTGGGCGGAGGTAATTACCCCTGGCCTCCACTCTAAGCTCAAGATTAGCTCTAACTCTTGGATATGTTTGCTGAGATCTATGCCTTTAGGTAGGAAAGTTAATAGCAAGAGAATTGACACCTCTATTGCCCCAATGCCCGCGTGAGCCATAAGTTTAATAAAACAGGACTTCCTTAATGTTGCAGCAGTAATAACTTCTGTCCAAAGGTTGTAGTCAAGTTTAGATCTGAAGTCACCATATGGACTTTATTTGTACAGTAAGTGGGGATGAAAGAATATCTACCCCAAAAGCACAGTAAACAAAAGGAGGCACTAATGACATACCACTTGTGATCTGCTAATTAAAAACTGTGCACCAATATGCTTATCAGGGGAGTAAATTTGTTTTTGCTACCTGACTGAGATGGGGTGAGGATAAAAGAAAACATGGACAGGAGAGGTTATGAAGCACATACCAGACCATGATCCACATTTTATTAACTACTTTAGGGAATGGTTGTAGCCCAGTGATAGAGCACATATTTTGTTTTCCAAGATCTCAAGTTCAATCTGTGAAATCTGTGGGTAGTACTAAAAAAAAGACTCCTCTGCCAGACACTTCAGGCAAGTCTAAAGTGATCCAACAGTCTGTCCAAGTAGAAGATAGTTTCCTAGGAGAGGAATTAGGCCAAAATGCTGGGTCAATGTAGAATGAGTGCTCTCCTCCACAGGGCTATTTCTTAAAATGAGAAATAATGTAACATCAACTTGTAGTAGAAACTAGCAGTAGTTAATACTGAAAAGAGCAACCCAGAGAACGCTTGTCACCCTCCTGTAAGAGAAGTGCAACCCAGCAACAAAATCCAATTATTAAGACCCTTGTTACATGGGGGGGGGGGGGGGGAGAGCACAGATACTTTTAATATGCAATTGTACTCAGAAATATAGTTACCACATTAAATAATGAAGTCATTGACCACAATGTCCTCTTGGCTAGTCCTCAATAACTAGGCTGGCAACACAATTATGCTGCAACTTATATTCCACTATCCTGACTTACTTACTGAAACTTAAAAAATGTCTCTGCTGTGCCTGATGTTTTGCATTTGTTAAAATTCATCAATTTTGGGAATCAAATCATTCTTGCAAACCTAGATAGTAATGAAATTTTTATTTAGTAATCTTGAATTCACCAGAAAAAAATGAAAAAGAATGGAGGGTAAAGACCAGACAGGGAAAATCAGGCAGAACAGGGAAATAGAAGTGAAAATTATCTGAGATACAAACCAAAGTTAAGCAAACAATATTGCTGTCCTAAGCATATTAAAAATGAATGAAAACTCAACTGAAATCAATGGGATTTATTTCTATATTTACAGGCAGGGAATAAAGAAGACCAGAGAATGTACAGGAAAGAAACATACCGATCAATTCTATGCACCTTATATTTTAATAAACTAAATATCCCAACTCTGTGCATATTTATTGGGAAGAGAAGTACATGTAGTTAACTGAGTTACTTTCAAATACCCCTTTATGGGATTACAGCCATTATTATCTACTCATAAAAAATCTGTGGTGGGACCTGTATAAAACTGGAATCCCTGAAGATATCATTTATATTGAGAATTTGAGGTTCATAGAGATATTATGCACCACTTACTGTTTCAGGTAAGGACAGACTTTTTTTTTTCTTTATCCCCATTAAGGTGGTATCTATATGCAGTATTTTTCTTCAATGAAATGAAAGGCATCCAGGTATATTCAGGTATAATACTGTCATGGGGGTTACATTTGCCTCTGGTCCCTTAGCAAGAATAGGTTGATCTTTATGTTCTATTTTATTTATTTAATTTAGAGGCCAGCCAACTCCAAATGCCTCTGGCAGCTTTCACTTTGAAAGCAAGAACAATAAAAATTAAGAAACAGACCACAGACATCCAGGACAGAAACCAAACCTAACAGCAAAAAACAACCTACAGGGACTCAGCACCCACCCTACCCCAAGGTCTGGGAGATCAGCCAGGTTTTCAAAGGCAGAACATCATTATGTCAGAGCCATATGGATCTCTGGGGGGATGCTAATCCAGAGGAAAGGCACTATGACAAATAAGGCATGCTTCCTAGGTCCCAACAGATGATATTATTTAATTGAGGGGACCTGGAACTCACCCACTCTGCCTGATCTTAGTGGACATTACCAGATGGGCTAATTACAGCTAATCTTCACAAAAGAGTCTGATCAAAATCTCTGTTCATTACTGTGCCATCAAAGTTCATCAAATGTGTGAGGTCCAGTTCCTACGCCAAACATCTTGAAATTAGAAATCTGATGCAGGGAGACAACAGAGAGGAGAGATAAGCATGTTTTAGCCTTTGGCACAGTGGATATAGGGAACAAATGACTGTATCACAGACTTAACAGAAAATGGATTTTGAAAAGGTATTTGAAGAAAGAACACTAGCATTATCTGAGTGTTCTGGGAATAAGCATTAAAGAAAATTTCCACAGATGCTTCAAAGAACAAATTTAGGCTCTTCCCTCTTGGTGGATCAATTCTAGGACAAACCAGTGTGATAGAGTGATGAAGGCAGTGGGTTAAGAATGGGAAAACCAGATTCAAGTCCAACTTCTTCCACAGAAGCTCACTGGGTGACTTGGCCCTGCTACTGTGTCTTAATGCAACCTCCTGTACAATACAGGGTTTTTGTTGCTGTGGGGAAAAACTGGAAAGAGGAGTGCTGCGTTTGCCATCTTAAGTTCCTAGAAACAAGGTGGGCTATATTTCTAACAAACAAAAATAATTTGGAAAAAAAAAAGACTAGCAATAAATAAGAATGTGTTAATGAAGGTAAAATATGATACCGAGTTTTCAGTAAAAAAGGAGTATAATTTTTGCAGTGTCATATGGGAAGAAGTATTAAATACAGAGAGAGAAAGGTAAGAACACCATAGCTGTTTTCCTGGCCAACAGAACAAAAGGTGATATTGATACCAGGATAGTATAGCTTCAGAGGAAAAATGAGAAATTTAGTTTTGGACATAAGAAAGTATATCAACAGAAAGATAATGATTTACAGAACTAGGACTGGATGGAGAAAGCTTTGAAACAGAGAACTACAGTTAAGTATCTTTAATGTAAATATAACCCAAAATATAGGACTTTATGTCACTTAGAGACAGCAGATAAAGAGAGAAGGATGAGAACAAAGGAAACCCTTGTATGTGTCACAGTGGAGAATACAAAAGAGACAGAGATTCCAGACTCATGGATAAGGGAGAAAGAGACAAAGATAAACTACAGTGATAGAGAACATGTGGGAGGTTAGTGAAAGAGAATGTAGTTTAGTTTGTTTTCTCGTAAGTTGGCAATTTGAGACAGTCCCTTACTGTTGTGTGGGAGCCATTTTCTAAGAATGCCTATGACATGTTTTCACAATTCCAAATGTACCCACATGCCCACAAAATATTGGGAACCTGTTGTAAGGGGGCAACCTACATGGTACTTGGAGCTGGTAACTGAAGAGGTTTGTTTGAATATAGGTAAATTAGTGGGGTATTTGAATACAGTAGGAAAACAAGCTACAGAAGAGAAAAGGTGAATATATGATAGAAAGGATGAATGATAGGGCTGATGACCAGGGCAGTGGGGAGGAGTATTAAAAAGCCACACAGAAAAGTAGAAAAGGAAATAGATTGAAAATTAATTACCCATTTGCAGAAGAAAAAAAAAAGCTCTCTGTAACACAAAGAAGAGGGTATGTGTATGTATGTGTGCATGTGCATGTGTGAGAGACTATTGTATTTAATATGCACACATGAGAAATTATCCTGATAGTTTTTTTTTTAATGTTCCTTGTTGATAGTAATAGCTGAAACAGTCAGAAATAAAATTTATACAGATTTCAAACCTATCCCTTGGACAGTATTCTTCCTGTGGAGAGATTGCAGTTGAGCTAATAGTGATAAAACCCACATTATTACAATTTACTTGTGAGTAAATAACCCAATGAAAGGACAAAGTGTGGTTAACACATCATATAACATCTAGGCCATCCAGCAGTTCCTGCTTCAAATCTCATGGAACAAGCAACTTGGCAGACTAGGCACAGATGTTATGCTCCAGCATAAAGTCAACATGGTTTCTTTACTGCCATAAATTACAGTGGAAGAATGGAAACACAGGCAATATAGATAGAAAATGTGCCTCTGCATATGGAGGCATGGTAGGGAGGATACATTAGCTGGAAAAGGGGGGAAAGGGGAAAGGTGGGACAGCCACTGTCCCTGGATATTTGTTCTAATAATGTCTTCTCCCTGGGGAATCCCAGTTGTCAACAGAGTGCAGATTCATATGAGCAGAGAAGATAGTTTGTCAGCCACAATTATCTCAAATGGGGCTTTGATTCCCTGAACAGAAAGAGACCATCATGCAGTTAAAAGTTAAAAAAGACAGTTAACATTGCTCCCCTGCTATGTACAAGACAAAGCTTGTTAATTTTCAGAAGTATTTGAGAGGGGGAATCCAAAAGCAAGACTATAAAGACACAAATCAGGCACCAAAGGAAATTTATATAGATGGAACATAACTCTCAGTGTGGCTTCAGATTCCTTTCTGGTTTTGTTATTCTGAATGATGACATTTCAGAGAGATGCTGACTATATATTTAGCAGATGGTTAATTCAGTCCTTTTTAAAAGAAAGATGAGCCAAGGAGAATATGTGAAAGTCTAGAAAGCATATAAGCAATAGAATGAAAAAACAAAAACAAAACCTTGATTTCCTTAATGAGAAGGCCATACCATACCTACTCTACTGCAAACCATTTCCAGTACATTTCAACCCAACCTGCTTTTCCCTTTCTTTGTCCTCATCAACTGTGGATCAGAAACACTTTCAGCAGCTCATTATTGCCAGATGAGTGAATGAAAAACTAGACTGAGAAGCAGGGAATGTAGGAGGCAGGCAGTGTCTATGGTGGGAGAGGGGAAATCCCACCCCATGCAGAAGCACAATGCAAAAGCTAGCTTCTTCAGGTTGCAGATGAGTCAAAGCTTTTTGTTGCTTATAATGAACTAGTGTTGGTTTGAGCTGGGGCTGCACGTTGGACATGGGCATATTCTGCAGCATACATGAGGTACAATCCTCAGGTGATCATTGTGATGAATTATTCCAAAGACAAGCTATACAAGCTCCTTGCAAATGATCATAACCAAGATAACCCAAATGCACCAGGAAGTAGAGTTTCAGGATTACAGTGGCAGGCCATGCCTATTCTCCACAATGTGGGTCTTGCCTTGTGCACAGAGCGTAAGCTTTGGGATCCCAGTATGATGCCTGGGGGTGTTTGGTTACTTTGATTCCCTTTATGCCTGCCAGGATTTATACCCCTCCTCATTTTTTTCCATTAGAAAAAAATCAATTAAAACAAATGGGAAAGTGGCACAATGCAGAGCAAAGCATAAATTTCCAGCATCATCTTTATTTCCAAAGATCCCATGGGTCCCATAAACTTTCCTTAATATTAAACCTAACATGGCTGTAGCCCATCTGTCAGTTGGAAGTATGCCCACCTGCCTAGGAAAAAAACAACATTAAGCAGGGGTAATAGGGTGTATCCTGCAAGTGCAGGACAGCTGGAGAGGGTGCATGCTGCATTGTAATAAATCAGTGCTTTGAAACTGATCATAGATCTCATGGCAGTCATTGTGGGAATGGGAGTCCTGCTCACAAAATTCCAAATGTGCCCACCAACCTCAACTGAAAGTTGGGGACCCCAAGACCGCTCTAATCTCTTGGCAACATTCAATCTCAGGCCATGTCAATGTTTGCATGCACACGGGCTCAAAGGTTACAGAGCTAATCAAAATTTGGAGTTCAATATCTCCACGATCTCAGTCTCCACTTTAGGAATAGGTAAATCTGTCCATCTTGCTCACTTTTTTTGTTTTCTGGCAAAATTTGCTAATTTTGCCAAATAAATAAACTGTGCAGTTACATTCATACAAACATTTGTATACCTTTTTCTTAATGTCTACTTTTTAAAAACATTTTTCCTAGATAGGATATTTCCTATATCATGCATACTTTTTCCTGAAAATATGCTTTTCTATGGTTTTCTAATGCTTTTTTCAGCTGCATGCCACATTGGATATCAGCCCAACACATATCAACTGTAGTTATGTGCTACAAAACTCTTTTCCAGAATTTCCATAAAGTACATTCCACTAATTGAACTATTAAATAAGAAAAAATATTTTTCATGTGGAAATTTCTGGTAGAAAAGCAGTGTCAGATTTTAAATGCCCAATTTTCTATCTTTCTCTTCTTAGAAAAACATTAACTGGCCTTTAATGTTCCCTGGAACCACAAAAGATAACATACATGGGGAAAAAATCTGAATAGGAACACCAATATTTCTATGGGAAAAAAGAAAACAACAAAAAAATCCACTTTAATGAGATAAACATTCTAAAACAGCATAAGACAAACATTAAAGGCATTAAATAAGAAAATTAAAAACCAGAAATTAGAATACAATACAAAAATAAAGGGGGGGGCTAAGAAGGGGGAAAAATGAGTGCTACAACTACAGGGATTTCCAGATGGGGATATAGCATAGAGGTACCTCCCTCACCTCACTTTCAGCAAAGGTGGGCTATATCCTTCTAGAAAAATATGAAGAAAAAAAATTAAACATATTAAAAAGACCTTTCTTTGCTTCAGATGAGGTGGAAGGTGGAAGCTGCCAAGCAAAACAGCTGTCTCCAGAATCATCCTTATTTCCAATAGTGCTCTTGGAGAGGAGGGGCAAGAAGCAACTTCATGACATCTGGTAAACTGAAGTTTTGTGACTGGCCACACCAGCCAGGAAATCCTGTTATGAATAGGCAATCTCCCAGAGCAGTCATCTTCTCTGAGAAACCACAATATGCTTTGAAAAAGGTTAAATGTGCTCACTGACAAAAAACAAACCAAAATGAAAAACAAACAAAACAAACCCTGTAGATCCCACCATAGTCCTGTCAATCTAGCAGAAAGCCAGAATTATAAATATTTTTATTGTAAACCACCCAGAGTCACTCTTTGAGTGAGATGGATGGTGACTAAATTTGAAATATGAATTAATGAATGAATGAATGAATGAATGAATGAATGAATGAATGAATGAATGAATGAATGTTCATTTTTCAGGCAATCCCTAAGTGTGTTTGCAACACAGAAAAGATCTAGGAAGCAGAATGGAAATGAGAAAAATGACAGACTAGACCCATCTGAAATAGCACAAAACATGGCAAAATTAAGAGCTGTAGAGAACCCCATAGAAACATTTCTTAATGAATATGTGTACAGAATATAAGTAGAATAAGCAAGTGATCTTTCTATAGATCGCTTAGCCAGTTACACACATACACACACATATTCCAGTTATGCATTTTGCTTACAGATAATTTAAAAAGAGTAGAAACACAATAAACTCCACATTATCATAACATCTCATTATATGCCAATTTTGTCTTTGGAGGCTACAGCTGGAAACAAGGCTCGCAAATAATCTGTTCTTCCCATTAATGCTGAACGTAGTTTTTGTTCCTTCTTCACAATGATTTAGTGTTTCAACCCACACTAAAAAAATGCATATGTTCTAAACTAATATTTTATGAGTTCCCCTATAATAACATTTACAGATTATTATTTTGCTTTTAGAGATGACTTTGGTTCACCTTCCTGATAGTCTTTGGAAAGCGTGATTTGCATTTTAGATAAAATAATCTCCAGGCTTCCTCCTTCTGCAACACAGTTCTTGGCATGAGCTGTATTTCATGCTGTCAGTTCCACTCATTGCTAATTAGCATGGAGAATTGCACTGATGTTAACCATCATTTTCATCCGTTCTTCCCACCTTCAAAACAAGGGTTTGGTTGCCTAATGAGGCTCCTGAGGATAATCAGAAAGGCAACAGGACACATTCATTTATGGTGTAGCTTGGCTACACCAGGGTTATCATTCCCCAAGTGAAATGGTTCTACAGTAAGTGAAAATTACAGACACAGGGCGCCCACGGCAAGAGGGTTATAGTGCAAGACTGCATATGGAAGAGATGTGCTACATAATATAGGCAAGCAGAGCCTATCTATGGGAAGTTTGCTGGCCGTTTGTATTTCTGCCTCCAATACGATGATTGGGCCCGTCACACTGATTTTTTTTTTTTACTGCAAATGAAATAAATGTTCAAAACTAAGTACTTATGACAAACATATCTTGCTTAAAATTGATTAAGAAAATACTGCAGACACTTATTGAACATGATAAGGAGACGCTATTTAAAATTTTAATGTCTTCATACTAGAAGATACTGAGCAGGGATAAATGATAGGGCTGGGCTGTGATCTGGCTTAAAGGTAATTCAGAATGTGTGCCTCACCTGTTGACACCTTAAATCAATGATGTCTTTTTCTGGGATTGCATAAGCCCAATAACTAACAAGGTATGTGAATGTTCCTTGTGCTCTGAATTATCTTTTCCCCTTTGAATCAGGGTTACATAGAAAATAAACTGATTGCAAGTCCTGGCAATTCTAGTGATACCTTCTAACCTAGGCCGCTAATGTTTGAGGAAAGCATGGAAGTATTTCCTTGATGTTATATTGTGAGAGGGGACATTCATGATTAGCAGATGTATTACTTTTTGTGATCTTCTGCAGCTCATTTCTCCCTCTTGTTTGAGGAGCAGGAGAAATGAGCCGAGCAAAATACTGACAAAGAAGCAGTCAACAGTGCCATTTTCTTCATTAACACGATGTTAAGGCAAACACATCTGTGATTTCCTCAGATGTTGATTATCTGAACGACACCTTCAGCATCTGCCTTCACATATGATAAGGGCAACATACGGTCAGGCTCTCAGTGACAAGTAAGAGATTCTTCCATTTGGCTATCATTGTTTTGGAAAATGGCTTGTACTGTATCTTCTCAGGTAACCATCCCTCTCTTTCTCTGTCTCCATTTCTTCCACTCTTTCTTCAGATTTGCCTTTTTCCTTTAGAAACTAAGGTGAATTTTTAGATTCTGCATGCATAGCTACTGAATAAAAGTGGCTGAATAAAAAAAAAAAAAAACAGTTGGGGAAAAAATTGCTTCTACAGCCTGCCAAAGAACAAGCATTTTTTTCTGACCCATGTCCATGCCTCCATTCCTAGGTATGTAACAGTCTCACACATGCAAGAACCAGAGCTTTGAAATGACAAATCTATTAAATTTGATTTCAGTTTCAGATTTTTCCAAAACTACATTAAAAAGACAACCAACACCAAAATGTGCATGCATTTTCATAGGTCTAATAAATGCATTTTTACTGAGGACACTTTTGTATGCATGTCTTCTGAACTGCATCTCAAAATCCAAGAAAGTACAAACGTTAAAGAATAAATGTGATCCAATATGGGTATGAACTTGGGAAATTCTGATTAACTACATTCACATTAAAATACAGACCTGACAAGTTGCTGATTGTGCCTTTTCTAGATACAATTTAAATGAGCATGGGTAGTTTGAATGACTGTTTCAAGCAATATTTCCAACAGAAATAGGAAGGAACACATATGATGTGCAATGCAGGCGGAAAAAAGCATAAGCGCATGGAAGTGGTAATTACACAAGCCTGAATGTGGTGATTATTTAAAGATCTACATGTATAATTGGTTTAGGAAACTGCTGTTTTCCATTCGTTTCTCTTCATATTTTAGTCCCTTGGCCTTTTTCTAGAAGATGCCTATCTTCTGCTGTGTACAAACAGCATCCAAATATGTCATGAAACAGGAACAGGTCATTTTGTTTTATTTATTTTTATTTTTAAAAAAATCTTTTTCAAATTTCAGGGACCTTTCAGTTTCTTTTAAAAATACTTTGAAAGACTGCTAGCTTGTTACTGGAAAGTTTCCATGTTGGCAAGATTTTGTGAAACGCAGCCACAAAATCAGATTATAATATATAAATAAAAACATTTCTATAGATATTTTGCTCACTCGGCTTTAAAGGGAACCAGAAGCAAAGTGTCTAACTGGAATGCATGAATCTAGGGTTCACCTCTGAATAGAAAACCAAAGCCTTTTACATTTTACAAAGTGATTGGTCTACTACCAAAACACAAACAGACCCTGAGTGGAGAGCTGGTATACATTAAGGTTTATTTGCTACAGTTTGAAAATAAGTTCTAAAAAGGGAACTCAAAGATGTGACAGCTTTCCAAGTGAACACATTGTAGTTAAAATTTATTAGGAGCATTTAGAGATCAAAGGAAAAATCTACCTTGCATTCTTAAATTGCAAATGTGTAGCCTGCAGTTGCAAATCAACATCAATAATTGTAGTAATTCACTCAAACCCATAATGCATAAATGATGCTCTGTGTTCCTGTCCCTGCCAGCTGGAAAACTCTTACAGCATCAGAATCAGCTAGAGCCTGCAGTTTCTCTGCCAACATATTGTATTACAAATATTGTTCCTCCAAACTATGGAAAGTCTGCTGGATTGTAGTGTGTGACAATAGCTAAGTATCAGGTTATGCATCTGTTTATCATAAGCAAAAGTACCATGATCTTGTAAGAAAGCTTTGTCCTTATAAAATTTTATAAAAGTAATTCTTCTGTATGGGATTTTCAAATATTAATTATCTTGTTCTTTACCTATGGCTAATTTTGCTCATAAAGATAATATCAGGGATATAATTATTGCTTTGTTCCCTATTTCCTGTGAAATAGAAGAATAAATGATGCACTTTTACATAGCATTCTTGAGATGTTGTGGCACACATATTTGGGACCTATTTAAAGCAAGGCTAAAAATCAGTCATTAGAGGGCAATGCTGTGAATCCCAGATGTTCTTGAGTTTTCATGTCTGTGATGTTTTCCACAGGCTGCTGCTGCTGCTATTATTCCAGTTTAGATCTGCAAAGTTTGCTTGCATTTTAATTGCATTTATTTTTATGTTTAAGGTAGGTGTGTTTTAAATGTTTTAATTAATTTTAACTAGGTTTTTGCCATGTAAACTGTTGGAAGTTGAATTAGTGATGGCAGAATATAAATGTAATAAATAAAATTGTGAGCTGTGTAGGTCTACTCCTGCAACAGTTATGCCATGAAGAGAAAGGAAATTATTAACAGCAGGATTTGCTTAGCTATAAGACTATGTTAAAATCACCCATGGTAAAGATATTTTGCATTGTTGAATGCTTCATACCTCAGTGGTGTTACATAGTGGCTTAATAAAGGAGAAACAGCAGAATTGAGACCTGACAAGACAAGGAAAGCCTCCCTTCAGCTGACCAAAATTTAGCTAAAAATAAAAGAGTGAAAGAGGCCCAGATTAATATTAAAAAAAAAAAAAAGGGAGACACTAAATGGAACATTCCATGTAGAGAAACCAAAACTGATGGAGTTCAGAGACATGTTTTAAAGGAACAGGTTGTAAGATCTGGGAATTTAGCCAGAAGAAGAAAAAATTATTCAGAATTTTGATAGCAGTCTCAAATAACTAATGAGCTGTCATACTGAAAATGGAATAAACCTTATTTTCTTTTGCTTTTCAGGAGATAACTGGATGCAGTGAGTAGAACGTAGGTTGGTTAGGAAGTAGAAGTGTCTAGCTTAGAAAGTAAACCTCTCTTCCCTTTGCTGGAAGCACTCAGGCAGAAGCTGGGCGCTGCCCATCAGGATGCTACCTGCACTGCAGATCTAGCACCAGACAGGGGGTGGACTAGATGGCCTTCAGGATCCCTACCCACTTTACAGCCCCAAAAATATGTATGCAGGGTGCAGTGAAAGTCAGGCCCCATAGTCTGGGGTCAGATTTGGGATCACATTTGTTAAAACAAGTAGTTTAGCTTCAGAGAGCTGTTGAAGGGATACCCTGTCCCTCCCTGTGATGCACTGATGTTACTAGATGGGCTTTTACAATATGGGGACTTGGAGGGATTTGGGTGAATTAAGATTAAAATGCATATCATAAACTTCACAGAGATGCAACATACATTTAGAGGAAAAATGCTAAAAACAGAACTGCTGAAAGTAAGCCATTTTGGTGATGTGATCTGGGGGGAGGGGTCCAATACATGTGGAGGTTGTATGTGTGTGGGTGTGTATGTGTGTGGGTGTGTATGTGTGTGGGTTTGGGTGTGGGTGTGTTCCATGTGGCACAGAGGTTGTGATCTGCCTATCCCTGCCAGAAAGTTTTGAAAGGCTGTGGGAAATTAAGGGAGGACTAAAAAGGAGAGTTTTAATAGGAGGATAATGAGAAAAATTATAGACACAGAAGACAGAAAGAGAGAGAGAGAGAGAGAGAGAGATGTACGAAATGGTGAACTAAGAAGTTCTCAGATGATTTGCTTTGTTTTCTGATTTACAGTTAACACAATTATTTAATTGGAAAATCCCTTATACCATTCCAAGATGAAAGAGGGAGAAGTTTTCTTTTACAGGAATTTAATTCAGGTCAGTTTTTGACTCCTGGCAACTGCCTAGATTAGTCCCTGCAGTTTTCTTGGCAAGGTTATTCAGAAGTGGTTTGCCATTGCCTCTCCCTAGGGCTGAGAGAGAGTGACTGGCCCAAGGTCATCCAGCTGACTTTGTGCCTAAAATGGGAGTAGAACTCACGGTCTCCCGGTTTCTGGCCTGATGCCTTCACCACTAGACCAGATTGGCTCTCACCGGTAGCGAGATAACTACTGGGGGCTTAAAGTTAATGCTACTATATAATGAAACATCTCACTGCTTAGTACTGAATGAAAATATCTATTGCAGGAGAAAAACCTACAACAGTAAATAACAATTTCCCCAGGAATATTTCTAAGTTGTACTTTCAGAAAGTTACATTATAGCTGTGCATACAACACTATCCAGTTCCAAGAAAACAGCCAGGATCCTTGAATATTGCCAAGTTCAATAGTAAGCAGCACGGAGACAACTAACTAAAAATAAATCCAGATAAGATGGAGGTGCTGCTGATCAACAGGAAACCAAACTCAGGAATTGAAGTTCAATATGTTCTGAATGGGATTACACCCCCCCTGAAAAATCAAGTCCCCGACTTTAAAAAGTGTCAGGAAGTAGCAAGTAGTACAAAATATGGCATGCTAATTGATTCAAAACCCAGGGATTATCTGAGACCTGTACTAAAAGATTTACACTGTTATCAATTACAAATAATTCAATTACAGATAATTTAAAACAATTTTTTTAAATTCTTTATATGATCCTGTGCTTTGTAAATTGTATGTGGTTTTGAGGCAGCCTACCAACCAAGTAATAAATGGATTCATATATGATCATCCCGAGATTCAGCCGTGTGAAAGCTTGGGAGAGCTTCCAATTTTATCTGCAAGAACTGCTCAAAGGATACAGTGGGAAATATCTGGGCGTGTAGAGAGCATTTCTGTTCCAAGGTAGGAAATGGAACCTCTAATCACTTTATATTACAAGGATATTATGACACAAAAGCCCACTGCTTAAAGCACCTTACAACTTATGCATCATGCCTGTCATGGGCCAGTGAGTTGCAAAATCTATTGCAGGAAATAATCCTGTGATGATACATTAATTATCATAAACTTGCATTCACTATTTAGGTCACTGGAAAAGCTTAATCCTTTGTATACCCAAGAGTGACCCATCAGTAAAAAGCTGATGTGATACAAAGAAGAAAAAAAAAAAGACAATTACATACAGCCCAAGGCTGCTGCTGCTGTTACCTACAGAGAAGGATCCTGGAGAGCTTTAAAGCACAAAAGAAGAAAGAAAAGGTTTTTCTCATTTAAAAATTGGTACATTAAATCCAAGGAAACCTGACAGGCTGAGAAATAATGGCCTGAGTTTACTCTTATTTAAAAACTGGCTGCCTGCTGCTTTTGCTGCAATCACCACTCAGGCTTTCAGCACAATTTCAAATTAAATATACATAAGTGCTTTCAAGAGCTGTTAATTTGAAGGTCATTAAAGAGCATAAAATATATTCCCTTTATTTATAAAGAGGCACACAATAATGCTATGCATACAGACTCCCGGTCTCTGCAGCATTTATTATCTCCGATGTGGAAGTGATTGACTTCCCTCAGACACAGATATCACAAAAACACCCCCCCACACACACTCACACACACATTGCAAGCATCCACTGCTCAGCCTTTCCTGGATTTTGAGCACAAAGAGAAACCGAAAACAGTGGAGTAAGGTCTGCGTTTGACAAGGGGAAAGATCCTCCAACCCAGGGGCAAGCATGTTGCCTGGTGTTCAGGGTTCTGCTTCTACTTGGCACATTCTAGTCAGTGCCTTGATATGCAGCTCTGTGACAAAGCATCTTGCCTGTCAGGTCTGCTTTCACCTATGTCTGAGCTGTGCTTATAGGTTTGCGGCACTCAGTGGAATTGTAAACAGCCATTTAACAAACACTGCACCATCTGTCCGTATCTGCAAGGGGCATTTTAGCACTTTGCCTAGCCACTCAGAGTCCCCCTGCCAGCAAAGGTTCCACCCATGACCTTCCTTCTGCCCCCATCTTGGCAGCGTAAGCCCCTTGTGGCCACCTCTCCCAACCTCCTTGCCCTTCTTTTTGCTTCTCTTTTGCCACAGCTGTCATTTTCTGAGATAAATTACCTGGTGTTACAGCCTGTCAGCATTCTCACAGCATATCTTCTGCACAGGAGGAGGGAAGGACAAGGTTTAAGTGGGTGGGGGTAGAAGAGGAGATGGAATAGATGGAAATAGGCCATTGCCGCAGAAATACAATTAAGACATGTTTCATAGATTTAAAGATATGAGAGAAAATAAGGCAGATTTAGTCAAAAGGAATACAGAAAAAAGTGAGCTTTACAAATAGATAAACTGATAAACAGCAGAAAAAAATGGCCATGCCAATGTCACGTCTTGCTAATTATGAAATCTCAAAATATAAAACAATTATATTTGCATGGTTTTCAGTATTAATAGCACTAAATATTATTAACTTAAGAATACAATCAGACTGCTATAAACAAATCTTACTGGGCTTCAGAAACTATATTCTCAAGTACCTTGGAGAATGGATGTTGGGCTAGATAATTACGGGTAGATCACAGACCAATAGCAGTACTGTACATCTGTGATGCTATGTTAAAGTATCTTCTTTCCAGACATTAAAAACAAAACAAGAAACAATAAGTACATAGCAAGAATGTCACTATTAGCATTTCACTTTTCCCAGAACATCGCATGAGAATTTGGGCTTTAAAATGAAATATGGACATACACAGAAGACATGGCTTTTTTCACAGTAATAATCCTAGCATGTACGATTCCATGAAAACTACAGCAACCTAATAGGGCTTCAACAAGTATTAGACTAAATATAAGTTAGCATAGCTTGACATCCTCATAGTGTTTTACAAATCCTAGTACTTCTTATGTCCTTTTACAGTTATCTATTTTAGTTATCTATAGTATTCAGACTATTGATTGTAAAATTGATTGTAATTTTATCAGTCTTTCCCGGGTTTTAACCACTGCACTTTGTAATTTTATCTTAAAAAAATATTTTTACCTTATTTTATTCTATCAATATGATTTTTTAAAAATTTTACTACTATTTTAGAGTGACTGTTATTAGTTCTATGCTGGTCCATGATCAAAATAAAATAAACAAATACTATAGCGGCATTTATGAATGAGTTGAGTTTGACTTCTAAGTCACATTTTCTCAGAAACGTTGTCTTCCTATAACATGTACTCAGATATCAATAGACCAAATTTGTTCTTAGTCCAACCTTCATAATGATACCATACAGTCAATTCATTTAAAGAAGGGATGTCTTGTAGTAGAAACACTGGTTTGCTTATTTTAAAACATATTTTACATTGCTTTTTAGTCACACTCCTAGTAGAATTTGCAAGAACAGCAAAGCAATTTAAAAAATGAAGCTGAAAACAGACTAACAAACCTTAGAAGAGGCAGCATCATAACAATTATTTCCTTGAGAAATTTTTTAAAAAGGCTTTCTCTAATGCTAAATACTAGGCATTAGATGAAACTGTAACTCAGGCATTATCTCTAAAAATGCTCAGTCTTTAGTCTCCACCCGCCAGTAATGGCAAGGAGCACTCTAGGAGGCCCTCCATTGGACAGCTTAATGTATGATAAAGTTCAAACTAGCCTTCCCTTCCTTTAAGATTCAAAAGGTCAAAGTCAACACTTTTTACTGATCCTGGAAACAAACTATGAGCCAGTGCATTGGGCAAAGCATGATCAAAATATGATCCTAAAGTTCAATATCAGTTACTCAACATAGTTTCATTCTGAAATAGTTTTGAAAAAGTCTCAGAGGTATCCTCATGTATAGTGCATTAAAATAGCCTAGCACCAAGTATATTATATCATGGATAACTGAGGCCCGACAATCTCTGTTATGGCAGGATTGTAACTTGTAAACCACTCTAAGATAGTAAAAGCATTTCATGCCACAGAAACAACCTGTGGCTTTAGCAACAAAATTGAATAAAGACACATCCCCCAGCTGTTTCAACAACACACTACCTCTGGGTTATCTGAATTGATATTTTGTTGATTGATCCTCATATAGTTCATTACCATAACTTAGTATTGATTTAGCTTTCTACTACTTCCAATTAATTTGATGAAAAAGAGTAGATGGGAATCAGAAGATGAAAGATCTAAAAGAATCAGCCTTGTCTTTTCCCCAGCATGAAAGCCACAGCACCAAAATTAGGCCTGAATGACATGGTTCTACCAACTCCAACAATGCTTGTTCATTGGTTTCTAAAATTGTGCAGAAATCACCCATATAAGCATAGCACTTAGGAAGACAATTAGCAACCCTGACTGATAAAGGGCATAAGGCAGTGCACATGACCAAGAGAAAGTGACTGGTCCAAAGTAACTTATTGAACTATACGTATGGTTGTATGTGGAACTGAACCTAGGCCTCCCAATCCAGCAGTCTAACCACTATACCACATTATTTTCAGATTTAGAATAGACTCCAGAAATTTAAAATAGACAGGACAAGTTCCATTCTCAAAATAGCAATTATCATTTCCTGGTCCCAGCTAGTCAAATAACAATCAGGGTTACTGATATCTTCTTATTGTCATAACAGAACTGAGGTCAGCCCAGTGGACTAACCATGGATACCGAGGTTGGGAGGAAAACTAGAAAAAAGAAGACAGCTCATTTGTCTGCTTCACTCATCTATTCGTCTTGCTACAAATTAGCAGGTGTAGCAAAGAAAATGGTTAATTTAGTAATTATTTTTCATCCCCCCTCCCCACAAGGCATTAGTTTTTGTGCCTTCAAGTCAGTGTTGACTCCTGACAACTGCTTGGACAAGTCCCTGTAGTTTTCTTGGCAAGATTTCAGAAGTGGTTTGTCATTACCTTCTTCCTAGGGCTGAGAGACAGTGACTGGCCAAAGATCACTCAGGACTAAAACTCATAGTCTCCCGGTTTCTAGGCTGATACCTTAACTACTACACCAAACTGGCACTCAAAGCATTAGTACCCAGATGTTAAAAGTCAGTTTTAACTATTGTCTATTGTAAAATTTGAATTCTTTTCAAATGTAGAAAATGTTTAATCTAAACCAGAGATTTGTAACTTTTTGGGTAAGATGGCACATTTAAGAGCATGTTATAAGGATTCACAAATTGGATGGCTGCAACCAATCACAAACACTAATTTATCAGAAGGCAATCTCATGTGGTTGCTTCTGCCACCCTTGAAGTTTCCCAGGATGGTCTGTATCATCTTGTCTTTGTCTTTGTCTGTCTTTGTCTTTGTCTTTTCTTTTTTTTTTTTCTGAGCAGATGGATACACTTTCAAGAAAGCTCAAATCTGCAGCCACCCAAAGTACTATGTTTGAGCCTACTGTTTTACTTTGTGGCATGTCAGATTCCCATTTATTTTTCATAAAGTAAAACAATGCCAAAAAAATTAAAAAGTGAAGCAAAGAGAGGGGTGAATATCAGCTGTCATTAGGCACACTGATGCCCACAAGTGATACGTTGGTGTCCAAAGATGCCAGCACCCATCCTCTTCTACTTGCCAGACAATGTTTCCACACTGAAATCTTACCAAACCACTGTTTGTGGCACAAAATCTGAGTAATGACTCATATCCAAGTTTACTCTTATCAGGTGACAGGCCCTTCAAAGGCTCTCATTAAAATTGTGAAAGTCTTAGGGTTAATTCACATTAGCATCATGGCATGTAGAGTAAGTTTTGCAGCCTAAAAGCTGCTCAGTTGACAGGTTTGAGACTACATGAACACTTTGTTTCTTGAAGTTCAACTTCTACATTTGTAGCTCTAGCCTTGAGAAAGAGGTGGGGAAAAAGAAGTGGTTACTCAGTCCCAGGAAAGCAGAAAGTGTGAGAAGGAGACTCAGAACAGCCCTGCCTTGACCTTGTTGTCCTTAAAAGGGGGCAGTGGAGGTTTTGGACAGACTTTCAAGATTCTCTTTACCAGACCCTACAACAATAAAGCAGCATTCCAGGAAACCCTGAGTTGTCTGTTTCTTGACCAGGCCTATCTTTGAGGCTGACAATACTCCACATTCCTCACATACTTCTGGTGCAGAGAAGTAAATCCCACTTTACTCAGAACAAAGCACAATGTTGATTTTGAGCAAGCATACAAATAAGTACACAACTCAGGTAAACTGAAGAGTAGAACATAAATTATGGATCAATAGGGAATGGCCAGGCACAGAGAAACCTGTATAGTGTAGCTATTGATTATTCTGCAGCTTGAAGCACTGGACCATGTGGAGGGGGCATTGGTCATTCATCTCAGTAGGCATTTGGGCCTGCCTCTTCCTCATAGGAAAAGTGGGGCACAGAAAGAAGTAGTCTTCACAGTATTATACACACACACACACACACACACACACACACAGAGACATATACATATATATGTGTGCACACAAACACTCATACATATCGAATTTACATGGAATAGTGAGCAATATGGCAGATAAGAAAGTCTTTAAATGTGAAAAACCAAGGAAGACCCAAATTAAGTAATTGGTTTAATGGAAATAAATCAGCACTTAGCAACTTTCGAGCATTGTATGCTATCACAATTGTTTTGCATGACTATATGGCACACATTTAAAAAAAAAAATGCTGAAATCTCATTAGAATCCACTTTTTCTATCTCAAATTTCATAAATTTGGTATTCATACCCAAAATATTGTTAGATTTAGGATCAGAACAATAATATCTTAATTTCAAGAGACTTGGTGACCTTCTGAAATTTCAGCCATTTGTTACAAAATATTTTTATTCTTGGGATCCCAGGGATGCCATTTGGAGATCTCATGGAAACCACAAGTAGAACATTGCTAATCCCTGGAATAAGTGCAAGACAAATGAAACCTATGTTTCTTTTCTTCCCCTTAATTTGCCTATGTTTAAATTAAACATAGGCAAAACCTACTGTATATAGACCATATTTTTAGTTCTTTCTAGTTCAGTAGTCCTGAAAGTGACAAAGTATTTATAGATGACTCCAGGCATAGACCAGCCATTCCCAAGCAAATATCCTATAGATTTGCTGGATTATGGCCTCTTCCACATGACCTGGTAGCCACAGATGGGAAACGTTTTAGGAGCCACGATGAGACAGCATGAGCAGACTTGGTATGTCCCTATCTTGGCACAGATGAAGCTTGCAATCATGTTTTCCTGCTCTATTTCCCAAATGGTGTTTTTTGACTTGCACCAACATGAGCCCAGCATGCTGTTTCTTTGCTGCATTTTAATCCAATCTAAGCAACCTCTGCACTCCTACTAATAATGGCTTTAGGAGCTGCTGGCATACATGCCCCCCTTTGGTCAATGGTTGCTGCCCTGCATGGGCATTTTTGGGATGTCTGCATCTGAAGAGAAGAGCATTAGTATGTAAAGCCTGAATTCCACTGTGCTTTCCAAGGTAAATCTCAGGTTAGGGCAAGCAATAGCTGGTCAGAGAAGACACTAAACAACTGCACTTTTTTCCACCACTAGTGAACCATGAAATGCTGAACTTTTAAAATAGATTCACTGATGGATCAGTGAAACAATTGGCTTTTCTTTTCACTAGGTGAAACCAGCAACACTACTGCCAGGTTTCCTTTCTAGTCCAAATGGGAACAAGAAAGTTAATATTGTAAGGTTTATTTTCCCCCCAATGGTCCACTGGAAGATGCATCAGAAGGGAAGTATCACTACATACACAACATGAATAAATGCAATGCAGTGTAGTAATATGAAACTGAATATATATGCAAAGTGTGACAGTGAGAACATGTTAGCATTAGTAAGTATAAAAAGAACTTCTTTAGGTATGTTCAAAATTAATAGAAAAGGGTAAATACATCAGCTGTCTAATGGCAGAACAGAGATAACAAAAAAATCAAGAGTTGAAGGTAGTCCCCAGTTTAAGAAGAAGTTCCATTCCCAAGGCCTGTCCCTAAATCAAATTTGTATGTAAGCCAGAACAGTATTATTGTTTAATGCTGTATAAGTAGTATTGTGTAATTAACTCGAACCATGTGTATTTAATCATTGTGTATTTAACTCAAATTTTCCTACAAGAGGCTTTGTTCTTAATGATGGGTCATCTGTAAACCGGGCGTTCTTAATCTGGGGACTACCTGTTCTCATCTTTTTCAGTTTTCTCCTAAAGAGGGCATGTGTTCCACTAAGTAACTAAAAGAGCAGGATTGAAGACTGAGACTGATAGATTCATGATCAGAGAAATATTTACTCTGAATAAATTTAAATCTTCAGAGTCAAGTGAATCACATCTTAGGCTACTGAAGAAATTGGCTCATGGTCTGGTTCAAACTTTTCACACTTTGAGAAATCCTGAAGAGGAAGGTAACCGTCCTTATCTTTAAGAATGAGGGAAATGAGGATTCAGGGAATTAGTCCTGACACTGTGATAAACATATTTGGGAAAATTCTACAGCAGATCAAAAAAAAAAAAAAAATGATCTTGAAAATAATATAATCATTAGAATTCAGCAAGAATTATTGTTAAGAATTAGTCTTGTCAGATTAAGTTTATTTCATTTCTTAACTGGGTAACTTCCTTCCTAAGTTGTGGACGTGCTGGAAACATGGTATCTTTTTATTTTGGCAAAACATTTGGTAAAGTATCCCATGACATTCTGATTAACAAGATAGTTCAATGCGGGTTAGATGGTGTGACAATTACATGGCTACAATAGCCAACTGAAAAGTATATTTATCAATGGATCCTTATCAAATTGGAGTGTGCTATTGACTGGGGTGCCACAAGATTCAGTCCTGGGTTCTATGCTCTTCCACATTTTTATTAATAATTTGGATGAAGAAGTAGAGGAAATGTTTATCAAATTTGCAAATGATACAAAATTGGCTAGGATAGGTAGTATCTTAGAAGACATGCATTAAAATTGCGAAATGATCATGATAGAGAAATATGCTGAAAATAACAAAGAAAGCCAAATATTTATTTTTAATTTAGGACCCAGAAATAAAATGCATAGTGTTAGGAAGGGCTTAGTCATTGTACGTGTGAAAAAGATAGTTCTTGTGAAAATAGTTCTTGTATAAAAATATCTTGCAATGGTAGTGGATTGCAAGCGATATGATTCAAGAATGTGATTGCCTGAAATAGAGGCAAGTGTATTTTAAGTATTTAATTATACTTCAAGAGAAGTATAATTCCTCCCCATCCCCTCAAGAAAAATCCAGGAAAATATAAAAGTTCCACTTTATTCTGCACCGGCTATACTACACCTTCAGCACTGTGTTCAGTTCGGAGAAACTGGAACCGGCTCTGAAAAGCGCAACAAGGATGCAATTCAATAGAAATCAAGTCCTATGAAAGGAATTGAAGGAACTGCAGATGTTTAGCCTTAAGGGAAGAGGTAGGATATGATATCATTTATCAAATAGCTGGAAAGTTGCATATAGAAAGTCAAGCCCTGTTCTTTGTTTCAGAGTGCAGGACATAATGGATTTGAATTATAGGAAGGCAGGTTCCAGTTGAACTTCAGAAAAAAACTTCTTCAGAGTAAGAGCAGTTGGACAGTGGAACCAGTTGTTGGGCTCCCCTTCATTGCATGTGTCAAGTGGAGGCTAGGCAGCCATCTATTAGAGATACTTTTGTATGGGTGCCTGCATTTAGTAAGGGTTGGGCTTGACATTCCCTAAACCAGTACTGGCCGGGGAATTCTGTGAGTTGAAGTCCACACCTCTTACCAATGCTGAAGCTGAGAAACACTAGCCTAAATGCCCCTTCTATCTATGTTTTTGTGAAATAGCTTTCTTTAAAAATCAAATCTCTTAGCGATTACTATTACATATTGAATTTTCCTTGTTTCCAAATTAGGATGTTGTGAGGAAATTATGTTTCCCAAAGGATGGAGAATGCTGACTCCTGCCTATGGTGGCAGGTGTATATGACTAGCTTACCATGAGCTAGAGGCCAAAATGGGCATTTTCCTGTTACTACCAGATAGGTAATAAGGTAATTGCTCCGTTATTTCTATGAAAGGCTAATAAATTTCACAAATGTGACGAAATAAGGCTTCAGAGCCATGGAAAAATGTCATCCATTCCATTAACTGAGTAGTCAGGCAGGTAAAATGTTATGTTTATAAATTCAGCCATCATAGTCATGCTTTTCATATTTTTTGAATTTATTGTAATAAAAGCAAAGTCATAAAACAGGAGCACAAAAGCTCCTTCAGCCCACCTTGTGTGAATTTCAATGGACCTGTATATAAGATTAATATTCAGAATACATCTTTTCCATGCATGTTGCATTTGGTTTGACAACATAGCTGAATACTGATTTTTGCACACGTTACTCCAAGGGATTCATGACTAGTTATCGGACAGGGCTCTCTCGTGTTGTTAAACAAGGGACTTTCTCTCTCTCTTTCTCTGCATAATCTGGGGAGGCTATGCAAAATAAAACATATTCCTTTTATTTTGCATCTTGTTAGCATTTATTTCTAATCTGGGTGGCAGGGACGTTTTCAGGCACAATAAAATGCTAGTGACATAAAAAGCAAAAAAAAAAAAAAAAAGCATTAGGTAATTTGCCGCAAATAAGGTGGCCCCTCCGAATCGCTTTTGTTTTCTGCAGACACAATATTGCTCCTGTATGTCACATTTTCAGAGCATCACAGTCTTGGTTCACTTAGAGCTAAACATTACATGACTTATCAGATACACAGCTGATCTAGTGAATGTGGCTTACTCTGAAGCAGGGAAAGGCAACTGTAATCTATGAACTATATGTGGCCTCCCACAGGCTTTTGTTGAGCCTCCAGAGAACCCTCCTAAGTTGCTGCCCAATTTACATTACCTTCAACAGCTGGTTTGTGGCAACATTAAACATGTAATAGAAGTTCCCAGAATAGTTTAAATGAAACCTGTAACAAATTCTTTATACAAGCCTTTTCTGCTTCTTATTTCCTGCAGCCTTTCAACAAGTCATAGGGATAGAGACATAGAGGCACATGATGCCAATAATTTAAAAAGTGTTGATGATGCTGTGCTGAAATCTGCCTTTTAATGTTCAGATTTACTGTGAGAAAGAGGCTATCTCAAATTTATTCGCCTCTATTGGTCTCTCAAGTTTGTTTTGATGGCATTTTTGGTTTGTCTTGATGCTACATAATAATTAGCAGTAGCCATGTTATTATTTTCTGTTACCTATCTTTATTGCATTCTGAAGCCTCGCTGGTTGCTCATACTTCCTGATGTGTAAAAAGCTTCACAGGAGTTTTCTTGAGATTTAATTAAAATGCAGGAAGCCAGGGAAACTGCAGACCATGGATGATTGTACAGTACAATGAAAGACAGGATGTACATAAATACCTCTGGCCACCTCGCAGCAAAGTAAGTGCAAGGACAATCACATTCCACTCATGAGAATTTCAATACCATGTGTTCTTTCTCTGGTTTAAAAAATTAGAAAGAGGTTCTCTTTCATGACATTGAATGACAACTGGTAGAAAATATTGCAGGACATTTTTCTTCAAGATGCAGGTAAATAACCCTGGCAACATGACAGCATTAACAATGAAATCTTGGTAGTATGAATTATGACAATATTGTTGAAAGATGATAACTATAATATTAGCAGTATTGTAAAATTAACTGTAAAGATAATAATCATGCTAACCACAATAGCAACCATGATGATAATAGTGATTATTATCCCTTATTTTTGTCCTGCCATTTTGGCACTGTTTACTTCTGAGAATATAGTTCTGGCCCCCAAAAGTTTGCCCATCTCTGATCTACAGTAACTGGAGAGGATGGTTCAAATTGGATGCGATCCATCTTCTGTGAGTGGGAAAGGGTAAAACCTTTCTTTCCCCAGGTGGATCATTTTTAAAAATTCCCTCAGTATGGAATGTAAAATAAAATAAAATAAAATAAAATAAAATCCTTTATTGGTGTGCCAATGCTAATTGTTTTTGTTTACTTCCTGTGGGAAAAGACATGATTCAGAAATAAAGCAACTGGCGGAGGAAAGAAGAATTGATCTAATCTGTAGGAGGCCCTAGAATAACAGTCACAAGTTCAATTGCATGATGCTGTATATAGATAAAATAATGCATAATTTAACCCCTGTTCCAACTCCATACCATAAAGGATCATCATTAGCTTTCCATGGAATAACTCAAATTAATTCTGACTGGTTACCATTTTATAGCTGCAGAGCACATAGCTTCATATGACTGTATTATCCAAAATCTCAAAGTAATAATAAAAGCAGATAGATTTTAGATAGACCAAACTGTCTGACTCATCCTATTTGGAATAGTAGTAGGTTCATATTTCATTAGTCAATCTCTTCCAACCTCAGATACAACGATCAGCCCACTGCTGAGTTTTGGTAAATGCTAAATCTCCTTATCCCTAAAATAGGTGTTACTGGGCACAAGATCTGTTCCATCTAATGTCCTGCCACTCTTTGTTCTGGTCCCTGATCACTTTGAGGAAGGGTGATGAATGGCCTAATGATGAAGGACCAGAACAGATCATATTAGGATCACTGTCATAGCATTACTCAACTTTGAAGTAAATAATATTTTTAGTTTCCACAATGAGGATGGAGTGGTTGCAACAGCAGTGGCTACCCTAGGAAGAAAGGTTGGATGCCTCCCCCCCCCCCAAAAAAGTCTGTGCAATGCTCTAACGTAACAGAGAAGCAAAATATTGTGGAAATAATCTGCTTGGAGGCAACAACATATCTTCTCACATAACTCTATTTAAGAAACAAGCCCTTGCACCACAGACTCCTCCCACATCCTACACTTAAGTGTTAAGACATATATATGTAACAAGCATGTGAGGTATGGGGATAGTTCCCCAGCTTAATTCCATAGCTTTGCTTCTGCATTATTTGTGGCAAGAAAGCCAGGTACAAATATTCTTGATCTCTTTTACAGGGGGGCGGGGGAGCCCTAATATAGGCAGTGGGCCCTACTACCCACACTATCAACCCTCTTATCAGTGTCTTATTTGGCATTGGCCCTCTGAGATGATCTAATAGATAGTTTCTGATTCTGAAAGCCAGAATGCAGGTTGTCCTTGGAAAAATGGATAAGTAACCTATTGATGCCAACAATTACTTATGTTCCTTAGATAGTGGCAAGATTAAATGATAATATATCCAGCCTAGGAAAAAGCCTACCTGAAAGATAATTGCTTTGCATAAACTGTCCACATACTCCATTATGTGGGTTGGCAGAAGAAGAATACTATTTTTATTTCATAAAGCACTCTGAGATAAGCAGAGAAAATCTGTTTTAAGTTATGTATTTTAAATAAAGAATGGCACTAGTAGCTTAATTAACAATAAAATAAAATTTAGAAAAAAGAAGAGCTGAATACAAGTTAAAATGTTAAAGAAACAGTGAGGAAAGACTAGTAAGAAAAGGGTGGGCAGGAGGACAGAAGTGATACAGGAACCTACCTCTGATGCCATGAAACCAAAATCAATATATATCAAAATCCTGAGGTCCAAATAATGGAACTAAAGATCTCCAAGCCATCCTTTACTGGTCACTGGAGGACTAAGCATTCTGCTATCCAGTTGCCTTTGCAGTTGAACATCCCATAACTGTTCTACATGAAAACCTTGTTGCACAGTGCACTCTTCTGCTTCCTTTCTCCTTAGAAATTCATTTGCTTTCTTTTTCTCTTTTCATTTCCCAAAACACACATTCCATGCACAGTTGAACTAGACAGAAAGCAAAGCACATCACTTCTGCCTCCCAATGGATCCCCAGTTCCGTGAAAGTGATAGAATTCTCAGCCGTCAGTCCAACTTGATTGTTTTTTCTTCTGTTAAGGACAAGCTGTGAGTGACTCCACAGTTAAGCTGACATACAGACGCACACGCACATACTTGCGGGAACATCTTTTTTTTTTCCTTTTTTTCCCATGAGGATTTTTTTTTTCCTTTTTGCAAAAAAATGCAAGCAAAAGAAAAAACAGGGTTTTCTATTGAAGGTACAACTCTTCTTCAATATGAAGACATTAACTGGATTGGTCTGGATCCCCCATGCAGTGGTCAGTGAAGTCCTTTGTAACTGATGACACAATGCCTTGATGTTCTTATTTAACTGTAGGGACTGTTGAAGAACATTCTCCATAGTTTATGAGCCAAAGAGGGAAATGGGTGGATAAGAGTGACTCTGGAAGGAGAACTAAAGAAGAGAAGGAAGGGAATCTGACTGCTGAAGTTTGTTGCTCTGGGTTGCCTCTTTCTTCTCCACTGGCCTCTTGACTACTGCTCACTGGTGGTGGGATTGAAGTCTTTTTTCTTCCCAACACACATTGGTTTTCTTCACTTTTTTTAAATATATGATTTTTACATATTTATACTTATTTATATGCTGTTTCCCATGGCATCAGTAAATGTGCTTCTGTTGGTGTGAGAAACATAATTTGCCACTTAGAAACAAGTTCCATATATTCTTTGTCTGCAGCGCATACGAGTTCTCAGACAATTATCCAATCTCTACAGACATCACACTGCCTTGTCAGCCTCCCCTCCCCTCCCACATCCAACCCTCCTCTGTCCTCCCCTCTTTTTTCCCATTGTTGTAAGAAGACACGAAGCATCATGCCATCGCAGTTGGTGACTGGCTCATCTGTACTCTCATAGACTGGACACTGCTCAGGATCTTCTTCTGGTGTCCGGCTAAAGTCACCCCTATTCTTAGGAGATCTCTGCAAAAGATAAGAGACAGGATCATACTTGTGGAGCAGAGGCCTTTGTCTCCTCTGCTTATATGGACAAGATACATGAGCTGGCAAATTCAAAATGTAGTTGCAGAAGGTGAAGCTGGTAACCCAAGATGAGCAATCAGCACTGATAAAAGATGTTGAATGAATGTACATGTGCATGATTCAAAAGAATATTTTTTTTCTCAAACCCATAACAAATAGAAGTTTAAGTAAAGGATCAGGGAGTTTGTTTTCCTTTCCTTGAAGATGCTAACTTCCCAGGTATCTTGAGATGATAAGCTACTCTGTTGTTATAAGAGAGGATAATGTAAGCAAGGAGAAGAATTTCTGAGCTAAATTAACTGGTCACTACATGAATCCTCTATATTAAATGTTAGAGTTGTTGTATTCTCTGAATGAAAAGAACAATGTGAGACACTCCCCAGTTTATGGGCTCAAATTTCGCAAAGATCTACTTGGAAGCTGGCAGCTTGTGAGTGAACACTAAAAACTGTAAGGTGCTGACTGAAGAGATTGTGAAGATGCATGAAACTGATGGATATACAGTATGGTGGATGCAAGGAACCTGTGGGAATTTCCAGAGCACAAAAGGATTATGGCGGCACATAGGCCTGCAAAGAGAAGCAAAGGAAGAGTGGGGAAGTGCTTTTGGATGGAGGCATGTTGCCTTGCAAGTTATGAATGATCTGCTTTCCTGACTTTTATATGTATTTCTCATCGGTGATTTTTTGTATTAATTCCAAAAGCAGTTAATAATAAATAAAACATCCATTAAACAGTTTAAATAAAACCATCTAAACAAAAACAAACCAAAATGGTAATAAAATTCATTTAAGAGATAAGCATAAATCAGTTAATTTTCATAGGCCAACCAAAACAATAATAAACAATATATTTCTGCCTGTTTTCAGAAGGTTAGCATGTTCCTGATGCCAAAATCCTGTCTCTGATCCAAAGTTAGTCTGTTGATTACTTGAAGCATGAAAAGAAAAGCTGGATCTCATCTTCTTCCATCACTGAAGCAAATAGAGAAATAAGAAGGTGCCACTTACTCCGATGTCATTTGTGCAACTAACTGAAGGGATGTGAAGCCAGCAGTTAGAAAACTGTCTCTGTACTGGTTCATTTTGATGGCACTCAGCCAATCTTCTACTGAGGTAAAGGCAGTGAAATCTGGGATGGAGCGATCCAACAGTGGCTGAGAAGGCCTAGAACAGAAGACAAGCAATGGGTCAGAGGGAAAATTATGGGATTGAATTTAGAACAGAGAAATAGACAGTAAAAGTTGAATTGTTAAATTCCTTTTAGTCTCTTTCCACTAATTTGCTTGGTCCTCTGCTACAGTCCATTTGAAAGTGGAGCAAATCTGGTGTCTGCTTTGCCATCTTCATGGAATTTAGCTCATTCTACCTCCTAATTCCTAGGTTTCAGCCTCCCTAACAAATGGAATTTTTTTCAAGTAGAAATATGGCTTGATGGTTTTGCATCTCTTCTTCTTTCCTTCCTTGTATATGAGCAGACAAATGCACATAGTTTGAATTTTAAAAAATGGATTTGGATGACCGGGAAAGTTGCAAGCAGTGAGTTTTGTTTCCTTTCGGTATAGAGTGGGGATGAGGACTTACGGCAAGTCAGGGTGCATCAGTGAATTTTTGCTCCTTAAAGCTTATATGGAATGGGTTTTGAGGGATTGGGAAGCAGAAATGGTAGCAGTGAGAACATGCGGGGATTATATCAGCACTACAGATAGACTGACTGATGCACATATTAACGTAACCTCCCCATGCATGCATATATACATCCAGAATTACTTAATTGGGAGTTGAAATGATAGGAAGTGCTCAAAGTGTATCACATTACAGTATCTGCAATCAGTCCAGAGGACTCAGAGACTCCTGCATATATGGAGCTGTTTGGCATCAAAGGTTGAATTTTCCATACTGCACAGAATCCTGGACGTTTGTACAACCTGCAGCAGGAATGGCAGAGATAGGAATTCCCAACCATTTCTATTACTCAAGCAGTGAGGTGAGGGAAGAAGAGGATATAATTTGCTAAAAATGGATCCCTGGATGCTTCTGGTTTTGTCATATAGCATCATGAATATAATTCTTCCTGTGACCTGGATCATGGGCAAGTATTGGGCTCTCTTGCCCCCTTTTTTCCCCTGTAGGAAATGCAAGAGAAGGGCAGAAAGAGCTAAAGAATCAGCAAGCCCTGAGTGGAAATAAGACCAAATTCATTGAATACTGACTCGCACATAATTCAGGTTTGTCTGCTCTGTTTTGCTCTTGGCTTATAATCATAATCATGGTCTTCTAAAGCTTTAATTGATTAGGCAAACTGGAATAAGCAAGAGTAAATTTTAATCAGTGGAACTGAAGTAAATGCAGAGTTATTGATAGTTTGGGGATTTTAATGTTCTTTCATGTTATTGTAATAGCAGCTGAAAAAGAAATCCTGGTCATTTCTTGTAACAACAATTAGAAACTTTCATTAATTAAAACTATAAATTATCTAATGCTCCTTTTTCAGAAAGGAACTTATAAGGAGGTTTGATACTATGCACATTTATTTAAATTTAATTGATTAATTAAAGAGTGATAACTGATCCTCTAAGTATCCTTTAACTAGCTGTAGCTTTATTCGTAAATCTCAATACCATGTTTTAGGCCCCAGTTAAAACATAGTAACACATGTGGAAACTTACACAGCGGTGATGGTAGCCACAGTTTTGAGGCTTGCTGGATTTCGGATCATTTTATCTAAAGTGTTAACTATTTCAGCAAAGCGTGGCCTGGTGTTGCGGTCTTTCTGCCAGCAATCTAACATAAGTTGATGTAGAGCAGCTGGGCAGTCCATGGGTGGAGGGAGCCGGTAGTCTTGCTCAATTGCGTTAATTACCTATAAATATATATATGTGTGTGTGTGTCAATGTATTAGAGCAAAATGTAATTCAGAAAATCATTGCAGTTAAATTTACAGTTTAATCAGAATGTAAGTCTCTTAAACCATTGCTACATATGAATAACCTTCCATATTTATTCACTTTGTCACCGTTTTTGTTTTTTCTTTATATTTTTCCACAATCAGGAACATAAAAAAAAACCCTGAAAGTTCCAGGATTTAATATTCAGTTGTGTTCTCCATCTTTCTCAGAATTTACTATTTATCAAAGGTAGATTTGTTTCCTCCATGTTTGAAATAAGGGCTATGACCGAGAAGCTACCAAAGCTGAATCCCCAGGCAAAGGAAGAAAACAAAATAGGTAGTATCTTAATGGACTGCATGATATACACACATGCAAACTTACCACGGAAATGTTAGTGAATTTCATATGTGAATCAAATTTGACATGTTTTATAAACATGCTTCTTTCTGGCTTACACAATAAAGGCAATGAGATGGAACTCTGATCACATTGCTGGTTGTGTTGGTAGCAACCATCACATGGGATGAATCATCTGAATTTGGACTGTGACACATAAAATTTAAATCCTCTGTAACTGCCAGGATCCTGATCATAACCAGCTACACTTATGACACTTACTTGCTGTAGTAGGGAAACTTGCACTGGCACCAACAGGAAGTCCAATCACAATGCAAAGAGCAACATTAGAGATCTGGATTGGCATACATCCCAAGGTCCTCCTACAGCTCTCTCTCTCTAATAAAGCTTTAGTAAGGATTTCTATTGTTTGCTTATCTGGATTGAAATATGGGCTACAGAATATTTTCAATTTTGTGAACTCAAAACTAGATTAAACCAGCTGGAATTCCAATTCAGCGTTCCTACCCTTTGCACTCCTACCTTCTTCACCCTCAAAAATGGAGCCCTTTTTAAGTTGAATCATTTCAGCACACTAATAGCATGCAATCAGGAGTAAAGGAAATAGCTTGCCCTCTGCACACAAGGAGCAACAAAACAGTGCTGGCTCTGGAGAAAAAAAGGGTATTCAGAGGTTAATTTGACTTATCTTGCTTCGAGATAAAGGCAGTCCCTTCCCTGTTAGCAGTCGCTACACTCACTATTTCTGCCTATCATGCTGTAGCACAGAACTTCATCAAGGCTCAACGCCTAGCTCATAAAGTCTCTGAAATATTTCAAAAGCCTACCAGGCTCCTAGTGTCCAATTACCACACACTGGCTGGCTTGTCTTTCCAGTTCCTCTCCACTTCTCCGTTTCTTTAATCTCTGACACTCTTTCTTACAGGAAAGGTTCAAGGGGAAAGCAGCAGCAGCAACAGCCCAGGGTTTGTATCTCCCAGTTAGCATTGCCAAGTGGGTCTCTGTAGCTCAGCATGCACTGAGGCTGGAGCCAACAAGTTATGTCTGAAAGTCACTAGTATGTAAAGCAGATATCCTCACCATGCTCAGAGGGAGATCACTGTGGTTTAGTTATTACAGACAGGGGTGCTTTTTAAGCAGGGGCTGCATTTGTACAATACTGTATACAGTTACTGTATAGTATAATGTATGGTGGTTGCTAAATTGCAGACGAACATTCATCTTCACTCCAGTCTTCTTTGCAACTGGAAATGGGGCTACCTTTTCTTCTGCTACACAGCCATTAAGGCGAAACTGAGCTGTTCAATCCTAAACAGAACAGGCTCATTGATTGCACAGTTGCCACACACTCTCTTCCTTGACGGTAAACTCAGTTAATTCTTGACAGGAAATTATTATAAACCAGAGGAGGCATAGGTCAATGGTAGAGCACATCTGTATGCTGTGCATACAGAAGGCCCAGATTCATTCCATATGGGTGAAAAAGCCTAACAGAGTTCACAAACCTTGAGGGTGCACTTGGATGTATTAAAATAAAGGCCGGGGGGGGGAATGCTTTCACAGAGTGTGGCTAAGGATGACTTAAGCCTGTCTCATTCATCACTGGGAAGCAAGATGGAGGTGACATCATGGACTATGGTAGAAAAAAAAGAAGTTTCAGATAGGTTTGTGCTTTAGTTAGGGGGAAATGGGGAAAGCCCTCATACTTCCACCATTCTCTCTAGAGCCATTACATCTATAACTAAAAATAACTTCTGCATTCAGAAGAAGTGCCTGCAAAGCAGGCACTGGGGACCCATAATAGAGAAGGATTTTTGTACCCTATATGCAAAAATCCTACTTAATGTGAAAGCGTTTGGACATGTTGCTGGACTAAATGGATCCAAACTCTTCTTCCTGTATAAGACGTTTGCCCTTAGACCAGGCAGAAATACATCTAATGTACTGGGGAGGGGGAAAAAACCCAAACGTATTATACAAGTATCTGCTATAAATTTCCTCATAGCAACACAGGTGCATTATTTCTGTCTTCAACATTTAATAACAACAGTGTGTTTAACAACCATGTTCTTCCACTGCTAGAGAAATCCAAGGAAAATTTTACTGTGTTGTGCAGGAGGCTTCATAAACTTACATCTTGATTGGACATATCCCAATAGGGTCTTTCTCCAAATGACATTACTTCCCACATAACAATACCATAACTCCATACATCACTAGCGGATGTGAATTTGCGGTAGGCAATAGCTTCTGGTGCTGTCCACCTTACTGGAATTTTCCCACCCTAAAAGAGAGTAATCACAAAGGTGGGAGTTAATTACAAGCAGTAGAATATATCAAGGGTTCCCTGTATGATTTAACTTATTTAATAGGTACATATTTATCTAAATCTATTGCAATTTCCAAATATGTTCAATAGCAGCATAGTCTGAAACTCAGAAGGAAATTGCTGAAATTCAATTTTGTGATGTTTTCCATAGGTAGGACACACTTTCCCCTCTTGTCCCCTCTTTCTCTTGCAAATGAAGGCGGGCATTTTTCAAATATTACATTTTATTGATTAACACATTAATGCCCTCAAATTACCCTGGGTTCTGTTATACTTTAGGGGTTTACTTCATCAGTACAAGCATCTTAGTATTAATGGCAGATTGTTAACATTGGATACATGATCCCCAAATCCACCAAATTGTTTCTTGATGGTGCAGAATATAGAAGGAGTCACCTGGTGTCCTGGTTTCCATCTCTGTTCTACTACTATTATGCATATTTGCTTCTTGTGATCTTATGCTGCTGAGAAACTGAATTTAAAAAGAGGAGCTTTTTGCTGCAAAAACATGACTAGGCCATGATTTAATGATTTAAGAGAAGTGAGGTTTGGCCTAATATTGTTTGTTTAGTTTTGGGTTTGACTCTAGCTATTATAGTTTATAAATCATGGTTTGTACCTTAGCATATTGATCCAAATCAATTGTGATTTAGTAAATAAATCATGGTTAAATATGGTTTAATGCAATAAGTGACACCAGTTATTTTCTAAACACAACTGAGTTCTATGAAGAGCAAGAAAATGTTTTCCAGCAGCAATTATAAGTATGATTGTTATTCATTAATGTCTTTCCCCTAGGAATTCAAGGTATATGTCATTCCCTTCTTCATTTTTTCTCCATATCCCTGGGAGGGAAGTTGACCTGGAAAGAGAGTGATTAGCTCCAAGTCCAGTGAACATCTCAAGAGAAGCTAGCTGGCCAATGAAGATTGGTCATTGACTACAGTTGGCTTTTACATAGTTTGATATATTCCCAGAAATAATCCTAGAAACTATAGCCATGTACAAGTAGTAAAAGGTTTCTGTGAATCATAATTTCCAGGGTTTTATAGGTAGAGACAAAACAATTCAACTGGTTCAAATTATTGTAATAATGCAAGCCCAAGAACAGAGCTTGCTTCATGGCTATAGCTAATATGCTTCATTTGTTTCATGCCAGAGACACTAGTATTTTCTGCATGAGAAAAGAAATTAGCATTGTGACATTTATTCCAGCTGTAGTATTCAGCATAAACAGTAGCTAAGCTAACAAAATCTCAAGCTCATGAATGCCAGTGGACAAGCAAGTGTTTTGGAAAGGACAGCATGTTTCCTACAGAGAATACGTAGGTGTGCTCCCACTTCTAGGCCCAACAGCAGACGTCAAAGGCTGACAGCAACAGCTGTTTCCTTGCACCTCTTTGCATATCAAGTAGCAACAATGGTCTTCAGGGTTTTATCCTGAGTGACACTTCCTCACCCTTGGCTGTTTGGTATTGTGAAGCACGAACACTTTTTTGCTTCGGGCACTTTCCCCTAAGAAAGATGGCAAGGGAAGGGCAAGGAATTGGGGTTGCCTTTGGCACATATATGACAGCTCATCACAATTTGCTGAGCATACCAGATGAAGCAAAGCAAGCGTTTCAGTTTCTTGGTTTAAATTATATATTTCCAGTGATATGAGTTAACTAATATAGGTACCCTTTCATTACACTTCAGAATACATTTCTAAACACCAATCACTGAATGAGTCCATCTCATCAGTATTAGAAAGGAAAAAAGAATACCCATGGCTTGAATGAAGTGCCAGGTAAGATGACTGGCTTCTTTGAACAATTTTTTTCTAATGCAGAAAATAGCCTTATGCTTTCATACATTGCATTATACTATAATGTGCTTTGCTTAACTGGTTTACTGACAGGTGTGATGCTGCTGTCATTTGTAAACCATAGCTTTAGCCTAATATTATGTATGCATCAGGCCATTAAGGTTTATTCAACAAACCATGGTTAAAACCAAACATTGCTTAGTGCAGAAGTGGGGTGACCATTTGGTGATCAGAGCAGAAGTACTGAGTGGTGCAATAAGGCAAAGTAGATGGGGCCAGATTGCATGTGTGAGTGGAACTATGCTTTTTCTCTTGGGGGGGGGAGTTGGCTTTTTTCTTCATTTTTTCTGACTGTATTAAATCTATTTTAAGGAGCACACTACATGTGCACAACTTTAAGATAGGTGGACTTCAACTCCCAGAATTCCCAAGCCAGCATATGTTGAAGTCCACATATCTCAAAGGGTGCTGAAGTTGAGAAATACTGATCTAAATGATAAAACTAGCCAAACTATGTTGTAGTTAAGCAGTTATTTGGGCAGGCAAAAGGAGGAGTTGCTCCATAACAGAACCAGGGCTGGGCAACAGAAGTAAACAGGGGGGAGAAAATATCAGAATCATTAACAGTGCCTGGGTTATTATCAAGTACTTCTGTGGTTTGACTAGGAAACTGGTATGAATCAGGAGTGAGCTAGCTTTCTGAAACTTTTCTTGGGCTGATGAATGAATTATCTGATTTCTCTCTTCCTCTAGATAAGAAGGAAATATTTGTTAATTTTTCTGAGTTAACTTAATCTACCTTGGAAAAAATATCCACTACCACAAGCTTTACCTCAAGCTCAGATACTTTGGTCACCTAATGCGAAGAGAGGACTCTTTGGAAAAGACCGTGATGCTGGGAAAGATTGAAGGCAAAAGGAGAAGAGGATGGCAGAGGATGAATGGTTAGATAGCATCACTGAAGCAATGAGCATGAAACTGAGCAAACTCAGGGAGGCAGTGAAGGACAGGAAGGCCTGGCGCGATATGGTTCATGGGGTCACGAAGAGTCGGACACAATTTAACGACTGAACAACAACACCACAAGCTTTAGGAAGGCTACAACCCCCACTGACATCCCATCAGCAACTTAGTACATCATAGCATCAGAGAAAGGAGGGGCAGATTCTCATCTCTCTCTTCTTCCTCTACATATGCCGTCACGTCACAATTATATGCAAAAGTTTAGGCATCTCTGGTCAAATTGTGTGTTTCACTGAATCCCTTGGGGGAAAAACCAAAGCTGAGAAGAGAATGGATATTTCAGCAAGGCAGCAAACTGAAACATTTCCCAAATCAACTATGAAGTTCTTAAAGGAAATGAAGACAAAGGTTTTTGAATGGTCTTCATAGTTCCCAGATATGAATATTATTGAAAATATATGGGAAGATACAAGGATACTATAGGATATTTTTCAGCTAGAAGACTTCTGCAAGGAAGAGTACAATGCAAGAATAAAAAGACCCTTTGCTAACTACAGGAAATGTTTGGAAGCTCTTCTTTGTTCCAAAGGAGGTGTTACAAAGTAATGACTGAAAGGATGTCCAAACATTTATACCTACCACAATCACTGTTTTCTTATTTTGAATCTGTAAACAACTGAACCTAAATAGTAAGTATGAATCTAAATTTGCAGAAAGATTGTACCATTAGCAGTTAGGTGAGCTTCTGTTCATTGAGGGATTCATTGCAACATATAATTTGACCAGTGGTGCCTAAACGACTGCAAGAGAAAGGGTTTGACAGGGTGGGATGATGGTTAACAGGCATAACTGATGACAGAGATGTCAGCAAAACTGAGTAGTAGGGAAGCTGGATGGGAATTTTTTCTCTGATCAACAGAAACTTTTCATATACTCAAAGTTTATTGCCAAGCCTAGCTCTGTTGAATTACAACAGAGACCAAGAGAATTTTTCCTTCTGTCAGGAGCTATGTTCTTCAGAATGTGGAGAATGTATAAAGCAGTGTTTCTCAACCTTGCCAGCTTGAAGATGTGTGGACATCAACTCTCAGAATTCCCCAGCCAGCGTGCTCAGAATTCTGAGAGTTGAAGTCCACACATCTTCAAGCTGCCAAGGTTGAGAAACACTGATATAAAGGATTGCTTGCAGACACTGCCTGGGAGAGAGCCATGTCAATCTTGTCAGAAGATTCTTTGTAGACAGCTGTGGAAATTAGACTCCTAACCATTCCCCATTGCTTCACCAAAGTGTTCTCCACCTATTCGGGAGTCAGCAAAAGATAATACTGGCAGGAAAGTTGCTGTCCCCATTGTTGATCCCTATCCTGTCTCTATTGCCTCTGTTCCCACTCACTGCAGTCACTTAACCTCCCTCCAAACTAATGGGTGACAAAGGCTAACAGATGTTACACACCTTAAGGCTGTTGTGATACAGTGTCAGAATAAGCTTAACAGCTAAAAATAACCTAAGGCTGTTTCACTTGTGAGCTGGAAACAAAATGAAGACAATGTCAGGGAGACAAGTCAGAAAAAATGATATAGCCAGGTCAGGTTTGCACTATAGTTAAGGGCAAGTGGGGAATGATCTGCAGGTTGCTCATTCCTTCATTACCACTAACTAAGGAACAATACTGTACTCTAAGATATGAGCAGAAACCTTTGTTTCTCAGCTGATCTGTTTAACCACCCCAACAGGAAACATAACTCTGCATTTTCACATCTTATTTGTGCCATTGTAGTCAATAGGTGATCAATCATATCTTCTTGAACAGGCTGAGCACCAAGGAGAAATAAGCAGTAGTTAACCGTGGTTGGTTTCATTTTTTTTTCTTAATGATCCTGCTTTCACATCAAACATTCATGCCACAACTAAGCTTAATGTGAAGGGAAGGGGGAACAGATAAAATAAAATATTGACTCTGGGTAGAATTGGTTATTTTGGTCTTCATCTCCTTTTCAAAGATGGATGGCAGAACAGATTTGGTCACTGTAATAAGAGCTCCATTTAAAAAGAGACATTTGCCTGAAGGTTATTTTCTCTTACCTTTCCCCCCAGAGCAGAATTATGAATCTACCATGGGAAGCAGTGATGTAATTGCAAGCACTGCATCACTTTCCAGCTGCTTGAAAGGCCATTTGGGTCATAAATTAACCATAAAAATACAGATGAGAAAAATCTGCTTTTCTCCAGACATAGGAGAGTCCCTATCATGTTCAATCTAGGCAGCAAGCAGTGGACAGTTTAAGCTCACACTGATTTATTTAAATGGGCTGCTAATGCATCTTGGAGAAGAAACAGAGTTCCTGGTTAATCCATGGATGGCTGGTTCACTGCTGAAATTCTCAGTGTAAAGTAACATCACTCCAGTGATTGCAAAGCTACCAATTCCACTGATAAAATGGGGGTTTGGGGAACCAATGGCATTTATAACAATTTATGCCATCTGGCTTCTCTTTTTTTTTCTGACTTGATATTTCAATTGCTGAAATTTATTCTGCAAGATATAATGGCATTAGTTATGTGCTTCAATTTCAATTTAGACAATGCCAAGGATAAATGCCACATCAAGTTTCTAAACTTCACACAGCAAGGATCTTCCCTTTTTGCTAACTGCACAGATTTAATAGCTGTGCAGAAAAATATTGAGGCAAAGATGTGTTCAACTGAGAAGAGAATTCAGGACTGACATATCCTTCTAATTATACCAAGGAGGAAAAAACTTAAGAGGTTTCAGTAATTTTGTAGGCTCCCAGTGAGGTACTCTCCAGCCAGTTTATCTGCCTTTAAGCATTGAGGCAAAGATGTGTTCAACTGAGAAGAGAATATTAAATCTGTGCAGTTAGCAAAAAGGGAAGATCCTTGCTCTCACTGGCTGGAGAGTACCTGAATTCAGGACTGACATATCCTTCTAATTATACCAAGGAGGAAAAAACTTAAGAGGTTTCAGTAATTTTGTAGGCTCCCAGTGAGGTACTCTCCAGCCAGTGAGACATATAGTCGTTAAAGTTTGGACTTTTCAGTTTATCTGCCTTTAAGCATATGTATGCACAAAAGAAACTGATTAGATGTAATTAATATAGAAAATGAAAGTAAACCGGTCCCTTGGAACCTCTCCAGATAAGGAGAGGATGACAGATTGCCCACATGTGCTCTGGATGGCTGCTCCTCATGAGGAGACTGTAGGACAGCAGTTTTCTGCAGGTTTGAGTGCCAGGAGACGGAGGGATTAGCCATCTTGCTCACAACCACAGCAGAGCCTTTTAAAGGACATTAAGTCCGCAAGTCTCACTTTTGAATCATTTATGGAAATTGTTTATTAACCATCTCAAAGCTATTAGAGACCTTCAGAACGACAAGTTTGAAAAGTCATCAGGTGAATTTATCTTCAACTCTGAACAGAAGAAAAATTAATTATAAGCTTAAGAACTTAAACAATTTGAAATAAACAGCAAAAAACTAAATAAGATTTTGATCTTAAAAGTTATAAATTGATTAAGGATCCAGATAAATTTGGAATATTGACTTTTACTATAAGATTTTGGCATTAACTATAAAAAATAGATAGCTTCTCATGGGAAACAGACTTACTTTGGCTACCCTGGCTATTGCAAGTCATAACAAAGGTAAGTTACTTTATTATTTTAGAAACAGGGCACTAGAGGGGATTAAAGTTTCTAAGCAGAAGGAAAAAAAAATACAAGCCTGTTCTTAATGTCAGTTAACACTGGGACTTACAAAATATTACAAAATGATATAACATCAGAAACATTAAAGCAGATCTTTGAAGAATGGAGCCAAAAATTATTAGCTACAATATCAACACTGCCAGTAATGATGTTTGCTTCTAGCAGACTACGTCCAAAAGATGTTAATGAAGCAATGACAGATGTGGAACAATTTTTATCTAACAAGACAGAGAAAGTACCAAAAGTGAAACTACAAATGACAGGCCAAGAGAATGATTTGGAAAAATATGTTTTACTGGATATACAAAAGAAACTGGCTGAAGTTTTAAAAATTAAAAGGGAAATACAAATGATAAATCAAGGGAATGACTTGAAAAATATTTTCTTATTAGATCTACCAAAGAGATTTGTTAAAACCTTGAAGAAATCTGTGTGATGGGATAAAGAAGAATTGAAGATAAATCAAATCTTTAAACAATATTTGATTGAATTAAAGATTAAGACTGTTAGCAGTAAAAGGAAGGAATATAAGGTTGGTTTATTTGATCAAGATTAAAAATAAGTTGTGTTTTTTTTTTTCTTCAAAGTACTGACAACCCTTTATGGACTTTTTGCTGACATCAGGATTGAAAAGTTGATGTTTTATGGATTTGCTTATAGATAAGGGATGGGAAATGGGATGAAGAAAGATCAGTTTGTAACCTTACAGGGGGTGAAGAGTCACTAAATTTGTTTATAGTTGTAATGAATGTTTGAAGTCACTTTTTTATACAATTCTTTGCTTTTTCTTTATGATATTCTTTCTTTTCTTTTTCTTATTTCTTTCTTTTTCCCTGCACTTTTCTTTTTTTCCCTCTTTTCTTTCTCTAAGTTCAGTTTGTATTAGTTTTTACTACTGTAATCAAAATTCTTAATAAAAATTATATTAAAAAAAAAGTTCTGCTTTCTGTTGACATGAAATAAAATGGGAGCTTCTCAAGACATTGCTTACAAACTACATTGGTTTTCCATGCTAAGGGGATTCCCATGTCTGTCTTCCTTGCACCTCAGATTTTGATAGATGTACAGTGTACCTTAGTGGAAAACAAATATACAACTGGAACATTCCCAGGGCTTGTTGGTCTATTTTTTCCATTTTAGATTGTGTGCATATAACATCACTTGGAATGTTGTGTCCAGTTCTGTTTGACATGATGGAGAATTGAAAAAGTGAACTCTTAACCAGGACATATCAGGAAGAAACATGTTTGTGGTATGGGAAAGCCAGTTTTAAGTTCAGAGAGAAAAAAATTAAACTATACAATGCTAAATAAGCTTCTAGTGAAGTGGCTGCATCCTTCAATTGGGGGTGGGGGTGCAAGCCAAGATCCATGGGACCTCCACCATCATATTTGGAGCCTACAGAGCATCTCTCTAGTGGGAAGTCCAGAATTTTTGGCCTTTTTCTTTTACATCAAAGGTTTTTTGCATCATTTCAGCCTTTAAAGAACTCACCACCACCACCAACAGCTCCCAAAAACATTGCTGGGCTGATTTTTTTCTGTTGGGGAGAGGGTTAAAGATAAAAATGGATGCTTTAAGCATTTGCAAGGCTTAAGGCATCATTTTCACTTTTTCATATCTTCCCAAATGGGTCAAAAACATAGCCCATATCACAATATCACCAACAATGTTATCTGCAGCTCCTGGGAAGCAAAAAAGAGCATAACAAAACAGAAACAGTACAGTACTTCATGAATGCCAGTAATTCATGAGTATCCCTGTCATAGAGTTTCAAAACAAGAACTGTGGTTTGATAGGCATGTTTTAAGTACAGGATGATTCAAGTATAGGATCTCCAGAAATTAGATGATCCACAAACTTCATTCCAAATGTATTTTCTGGAATCTACAAAAATGAAACACACTGAAGTAATCTCAAGGAGTGAGTAAGCCTGCTAATAACCAGTAGCTGCCGTTCATCCATACTGACAATGTTTATAGACACTAGCAGCTGATCTCAGAAAAATACAAAGAGAAACCACCTGAGTCAGTTGCAAATGTGGTCCAATAGCTTGCTAAAACTGTTGTGATTTCAAAGTTTGTTGGCAGAAAAACACACGACACCTTTCTTAGATAGGAGAACTGTCTGTAAGCCATATTTTAAATCAAGAACTGAATAATCCTGGGTTTTGTTTGTCTGTTTTTAGCATTTTAATCTGAACTCCATTTGGCATACTTGCCCTGAGCATTTATTGCCTTTATTAAAGAGGAAGAGTCCCAAAGATACTTTGTATACACAAATGGTAACAACATCATGGTTATAACCAATAGTCCCATACCACTGAGATTCATTATACTTTGCAATTCGTAAATCTAAATTTAATGAGCTGTTGGCAATCTGAGATGTGACAGAGGAAACTGTATAATATCTCAGAAACAATGTAAGTTTCAGAAAGAGCAGATTTCCAGTGTCTTCACAAATTCCGTTTTTTAGTTGAATGGCTCTGTGGTGGCTGCTGTGCTGAGCTTATCACAAGTCCTAATGATAAGTATTATTTTGTTATTCCCTTGGATTTGCCATCTGTTATGATCACCTGTTTGCTCATGGCTTAATTCCCATATCCTTAGAGCAGACACTAGTTATATATTCCAATCTTTTTTCTTTTCTTTTTTTTGGTCTTACCTATTTGGGACCAGGACAGTCTCTTGCAATATGTGTGCAACTGAATTTTGGCCTTCTTTATTAACATCCCTCTATTAGCATCCATAGATTATGAATGTAATAACGATTAAAATATATATTCAAGTTGGACCACTTGTAATAAAAATAATTAGAACAAGAGGACCAATGTAGCATGTAAATTATAACTAACTGAAAGATAATTATTGAAAATGACACACCTGTTAATCTCCACAGGAGTTCTTACATGCAAACTACCTACCAAAGAGCTGGTATAAGTTGGATCTGAGGTGTCATCTTGCAGGTAGCGAGAGAGACCAAAGTCAGATACTTTACAGACCAGGTTGCTGTTGACCAGGATATTCCTGGCTGCAAGATCACGGTGGACATAATTCATTTCTGCAAGGTACTTCATGCCAGCTGCAATCCCTCGTAGCATTCCCACCAACTGAATGACTGTAAACTGACCATCATTTTGCTATAATAGTGAAAATTAAGCACAGGAGTTAGCATTTTTCATGTGTCCAGTTAAACTAGAATCCAGGCTGGGAGTAGAAGTCTCCCCAAAATTGCTAGAGAAGGAAAAAGCCTGTTGGAAATAGAGGGAAGTTGATTTGGGATAACCTAATGGAATAGGCATAAATTATAGGAAGCTAATTCAGAGGAAATACAAAGACAGCAGCGAAACAGGATTTAGAGAAAAGAAACTGCTGAGTAAAAAAAAATCAGAGAACATAAAAAGCTGAAGAACGAAAGAGCCAGTCAAGGGGGTGTGCAAGAAAAATAAAAGCTCCCATTGTCCAACAGCAAGAAAAATCATACACTGATAGCAGAAGGGCTGGGTCTGGAAGGAAAGTTATATTTCAATTCTCACAATTGAAGTTGCTAACAAGAAATAAAATGTGAAATCTTTCAAGACATGCTTATGGGTGATTTCATTATGAGAAGAAGGCTAGAGGGCTAGATGCTATTTTAGAATGATTAATTTGGAGGAAGAGGAGGAGGCTTAATCTGCACAGCCATCCCTACCACGGTGGCTGATCTCCCTAGATCATTGTTTCTCAACCTTGGAACCTTTAAGATGTGTGGGCTTCAACTCCCAGAATTCCCCAGCCAACCAATTCCCCAGACATTAAAAACCAGCTATTCTGAGAAACAACTATGGAATTCCCTGAGTGAGACCAGCATCATGGGTCAGTTTGACCATCCAAATATTTTTCGGCTGAACCCCCCTCCAGCTGAATAATATTTGGATGGTCAAACTGACCCATGATGCTGGCCTCACTCAGGGAATCCTGTCATTGTTTTTCATAATAGTCGGCCTTTAATGTCTGGGGAATTCTGGGAGTTGAGGTCCACACATGTTAAAGGTGCCAAGATTGAGAAAAAAATGTCCTAGATGGCTCCATTTCATTATCACTTAAAAAAGACTACTGTACTTACTCTCAGAAAAGAATCCAGGGCTCCATTTTCCATAAATTCTGTGATGATCATCACTGGCCGACTTTTAGTGACAACCCCCTCCAGCCGAATAATATTTGGATGGTCAAACTGACCCATGATGCTGGCCTCACTCAGGAAATCCCGTCGTTGTTTCTCAGAATAGCCGGCCTTTAATGTCTTAATAGCCACATAAATTTCTCTCTTGCCAGGCAGTTTCAGGCGCCCTTTATAAACTTCACCAAATTCTCCTGTAATGGGATCAATATAAGTTATAACCAGGTCTGATCAATTTGGCATTTCAAAAAGAGAAGCTAATAAGAACTATATAAGAGATTTGGACAGGTGTTTCTGAATGAGGTGTAGCTACAGAGTGCTATTTTCCCCCAAGATATTACAAATATTTCTTTGAAAAGGCAGTGTTTTATTACAAGTAATGAGTTTTTAAAGGCTTTACATGAGGAAACAAGAGTTCCTGTTACTTCGCTGGTTGTGCAAAAGAGGAAAATGTTCTCATACTGTGAAATGGCACATAGTATTTCTTCTTCACAGCTATGAAATAGACAGTTATCTCTAATCAGTTAGCCCTTTCATAACTATAAATACTGTGGTTCTAAATTGTCAAGCTGTTGTGTTGACATACAGCTATGTATATATGCTCATTTTAAAACAAAATTAAATTAAAACTACAAATAGTTTAATAGCACCCTCAAAGAAAAACATATTCATTGTTGTACAGCCTTTTGTTATTCATGGAATACAATCCAGAGAAAGCAATATTGCACACACAGGCAACTGTTTTGGGAAAGGTAAGGGAAGAGTGGAAATGTTAAAAAAAAAAAGCGCAAGACAGTGAGAATTATCTATTGTGGTCACTTGTAGAAGCAAAATATAAGCTATACAGATTATGCATCTGCACGGAGTCCATTAGGAATCTCCCAGTGTTTAAGGAATAATGAGTGGGAGTCCCCTGCACCATGACAAACACAGCCAATCTTGGCTCAGACTGAACCTCAATTCCTGAAAGGATATCAAACATCATTTGGAGTAAGAGGACAGGTTGTATATATTAATAAATGACCACTCAAATAATTCCAATTAGAGGTAAATCAATTACATTTTCTATTCATTGAGCTATCTATGATTCAGACACACACATGAGTTAGCTGGCCTGTTAGCAGCAGAACCATCTGGTAGTTATACAATGACTCACTGAAGAACTAGCCAATGACATACTTCTGAAAACAGAGGTCTAGATGATAGTACTGAATGAAAGAAAAAGGCTGAGCCCAAAGAGCTGCCCACCACAGCTCCAGAAGAAGGACACCATTAGGAAAAGCTGCCATATTGCCATCTCTTTTAAAGAATGAATGTGGATCTAATGGGAGGAGTGTTGTTTGGCTAGCTCATAAGAAAACTTGATGGTTGTCACTATACATTTGGACAATAACTGGGAAGAAGCACATAACCTTCTGGTCTGGAAAGGGCAAAAGTAGATACTGGTCTCTTTGGAATGATGCTGCTCAGTTTAAGCAGAAGGCAAACATTATTCAGGCATTCAGAGAATCTATCTGTCTCTTTATTGGTGTCAAGGAAATGGGAAAAACAGCTAGCTAACATGTGAATCAAGTAGAACGCAGAGAGAGAGGGGTTTGGGAAGAAAGGAAATACCTAGGTGAAGGACTGTCTCTCTGAAGAATACAGAAGGGCAGTTTTCTATGCAAACCACATAACTTCCTGATCAGCAAGCTCATGCTACAGCTATAAAAATGCTGCCTTCCATGAAAGATGATGGGAGCAATAGCTATCAACTCAAAAGGATATTAAAAGGGAAAGAATAAAGAAAAGATTCCAGGCAGGGACCATCAGGGGTGCCATAATGGTAATCCAGATCCTTGTTAAAGTGTTTACCCAGCAAATTAGAAAAAAGGAAGTGCTATCTACCAGGGTAGAAGAAAGAAATGGTTGTAAAATATAATTTTATGGAGGTGAGTGCCAAGCCATTCTGTTAAAACTGTGAAAGAAACACCAACATACAATGAAGATCTATTCTAGAGGGTTGAATTGTTCTTTCTGTACAAAGACTGCAAATGATGTTCATGTAGCTGTGGATAAAGTTTTTGTGAAGGGCGTTTAAAAGCCAGGAAGTTTTCTTCTAATTAGAATCTAAGGGGAGACAGAACAGAATCAAGCTGTTAGATGGGTAATACGTTATTTAGGTAATATGCTTGCCTATGATGGATAGACAGTGGGTTCCTTAATTTGTGCAGAAGCCTAGGCATTAAAGATCATTCCAGGATGCAAAGAGATTAACCTTGGGATTGCCCCAGGGAGATCTGAGGAAAGCTGTAGTTGTGGATGTGGTCTCCAATCATAAATATGAATTGCTAGAATAAATATTGAATGTAGATCACAGAAGTGCCCTATTTACACCATGAGACAAAAAAATGAGATGGACTTTGTGCCACCTTGTTTATGTATCAGAAACCATAGCATTATCTGATACTATTTTGGCAGTTCTACTTTGGCAGAAACCCCCAAAGGGGGTGGGTTCCAAACTTCTAGCTTACTAATATATGAAAATTATTAGTAGTGGACCAGTTGCCTCAGATGTGAAGAGAATAAAGAATAAACCCACACATAGATACATGAATGATGACGACTTGTGTTTGGGAGTGAGGTGAAAAAACTAGAACCTGGATACAACTGTAACTTGCCAGTAATAGATGGACTGCCTGAAGCCAGACTTCCCATAGTTGACCCCAAATCCCAAGTATTGTAAAAAGAGAAGCACCTGAAAAATATGGCAAAAAATCATGATGCATGATGGCCCAACTAAGGGTCAGTCATCTAGAAAGGGAATATGATACCCTAGAGGTGAAGATACAACTCAATGGATGTTATGCCCATAGGGAAAAAAACCTCTAGGTGCTGTATTTGATATAATCAAAACTGGTACATGTAACCATCAGCTATAAAGCAAAGGAAAACATAGTGATAGCACACTATAAATATATAAAAACAGACTTTTTGAAAATCAGTATATGTGAACCAATCCTTTGCCGTAAGAGGGAAATAATGATACTGAGATCATTCTGAAGCAAGACAACTTGAAGTAGCTAAGATGCTGAGGACCTGGTGTAGGTTTGGGTCTGCCATCCTTCTTGGAAATGGTGACATACATTTGATGGAAGGTAGCTGTGCATAACCTCAGAAAGACATGTTCAATCGCCCTTTTGTGGTAAACCTCCTGCTTAGTTGTCATAATCTGGTCTTAAGAGCTGACCTCAGATGCTGGAGGACCAGGAGGAAGCAAAGCAAGAAGCAGACTCTGTTCTGCCAGTTCCCAACAATGATGCTGAGCCAACAACCTGTCCCACCATTTCTGCCCTGGATCCAGCAGATTCTGACCCAAACCAAGAACTCCTTCTATCTAGCACTCAAAAATGCAGGGAGTCTGAAGATACAGCAGCAAAAGACAGAGAGAAACAGGAATGCACCTGAACTTGGAAACGCTGTTCAGGAATAACCAGTTGAAGGAAGTCAGACCTGATCAGGGCCATTTGTGCTTAGGTAGGATCGAGCTGCTGCTATTTAGATGAACTCTACTTGGGGTGCCTTTAAAAAACTACTCAGAAACTACAGTTAGTCCAGAATGCAGCAGCCTATGTACTTACTGGCGCCAGACCACATAACACCTATTCTGTGAGCCTGCACTATTTACCAATTGTTTTCTGAGTACATTTTAAACTGCTGATTTTGACCTATAAAGCTCTTTATAGGTTGCCACCTGGCTAGCTGCAGGACTGCTTAATTCAACTGGAAATGACCCAATTTACTAGATAATCTAGGGAAAAAAATGTTTGTTGTCCCATACTTCCAAGAGGTGGAACCAATGTCAGAAAACACTGCTTCTTTGTGGTAGTGCAAGTGCTCTAGAATAGTCTCCCTGGAGATCAGGCTACCCCTCTCCTTATTGGTTTTCCAGAAGTTGTTAAAAACAGAATTACACTACACCATTTTTATTACATTATATTAATTTCTACTTTGGAGTATGTTATTTCTGTTGTATTGTTTCTTTTGGTCTGGCATTGTATCATTGTTATTTTATTAGCATTTCTAATCATACTGTAGGTGTTTTAATGTTTTGCTATATTGTACTCATGTGAGCCCCCAAAAGTCATTGGATTGCAATCCAAGAGTCATTGTATTGGATTGCAGTGAGATATAAATGCAATCAATAAATCATAAAAGAACAATGAATTCCTGTTCTAGAAATTCTAGCTGCCAAGACCTCTCCTTGGAATTTGACTTGGTTTGTCTTCAGGCTCTGTCTCTTTACATTCCTCCAGACTCTTTGCCCACTGAGTCTGCTTATGTGTATATGAAATTTGGATTGAATGTTTATTTATTTCAAGTGTGTTTATGTCACTTCAACTGACAGCAACTTATGGCAGAAAAGATCATCCACAGGATGCAAACAAGATTCAAAAACTTCAAAAAATAATAACACAATTCCAGTTCCTATCAGTCACTGCTTACCTTCTATATTAATAGTACCACCTATTCACCTCAGGTATATCCACCCTGTACTGTGCATTCCCAAATGCTCTTTGAAAGATACAGTTTTTTAACAACTTCTGGAATATGAAGAGTGGAGGCACAGATCTTTTGTCCAGTGATAGGGTATTCCACAAGATGGAAGCTCCTAAAGAAAATGTTCACCTCTGAGTCCCCTCCCACCTCATGTGGGGAGGAACTCTTAGAAAATATTCTCTACAGGCATTCCTTGGGCAGGCAGATTCTATCTGGAGTAAGCAGCATCATAGATAAACATAAAGGGTTTTAAAGGTCATAACAAGCACTTCGAATTAAACAAAATGGTAGCTAATGCAAGTCCCTCAATACTAGTGTTATATGGCTATATCGGGTGGTCCCGCTTAATATGTGAGCAGCCATGTTTTGCATCAGTTGCAGTACAGTCTTCAAAGATAGTACCATGTAGAGAGCATTTCAATATATATTACAGAATTAAACCACATAAGCACTATTGTTATGAGGCTAGAATATTAATTCTGGAAGTACTCTTAAACCAGCAGGGCGATTTAGTGTGGTATTAGCCCAGAATTCAAGGTGATAGTTAATCCTGGAAAACAATTCAAAAACCCACAGGTTTTTAGTTATAGCTACATGTGGACTGTGTATTGAGGGAAAGTGAATTGGAAGAAGAGTGTAGTTTTCAAATTGGAGGAAAGAAACATCAATAATCTATCCTATGTTGATGGCGCTACTCTGATAGCTGAAAATGCAAATGATCTGCAAGCTGTAGTAATTAAAGTCAAAAAGGCCAGTGAAAAAAAATGGGACTAAGTTTAAATATAAGTAAGAGCAAACTAATGACAACAGGTACAGCAACCACTTTTAGAAATGATAATGAAAATACTGAAGTATTTTAGGATCTGTCTTTTAGGATCAACTATCAACAGTATAGCCATGAAGGCCTCGGAAATGATATTCAGATGCCAAGATGTACCTATACAAGTTGATGACACAGTGGCCAGTTTAACCCAGGAGTGTCTGTCTTCAGCAAGTCTAGAAATATAACTATAAAGCAGTGGTTCTTAAACTGTTTGACCAAATTATCCCTTTTCCTGGCCTCAAATAATGTCATTAATCCCCCTGCCCCCCAAAAAACAGACTCTATCATTTCACACAAGTGTCTCGGCAGCAGCAGTCCAAACTGGATCCTTGACTTACAAACAAGCAATTATAAATTTCTCCATTCATCCCCAGGATATGCCCAAATTACATCCTTGGGGTAATTATCCACAGTTTAAAAATCAGATCCCGGAGGAGCAATCACATCCTACATCAACTGAGTTCTCAGCTAAGATGGTAGCCTGCACTATTTGACAAAACTGCTCACTATAAGTCTGGAGCCATCAAAGGGAGAGCAAAGTCCTCAACCTGAGAACTGGTCAATGAAACCAATGGAGAAGCCAACTGAACCAAAGTGGTGTTGTAATCATATCTGTCCTTTTTGGAGATATCAATCTGTACCTTGCAGATCCAAGGGTTAATGACAGTTGTACTAGTCTGAAGACAAAGAACACCAAAGGGTACAGGTCATACCACTGCCTGTAAAGAAGGCAGCAATCTTTGAGGAAGTGACCATGCAGGATTGGTGAGTCATTTCACTTGATGTATGCTGAAGAACAGAAAATCCCTGAGGGCATGAAAGCAACACCCCAGAAAGTGGCAGGTTATGGGTTCATTTGAAAAAAGGACATAGGAGGAAAACAATAGTGTTTAGGTAAAGGAAAATGCCCCAAGAACTGATTGGAACCAGGGTGAGGTTGATGCCACAGAGTCCAATGACCAATCCTAGAAAAAAGTGAGATGTCATGGGATCAGTGGAAACTGAGGACAGACATTCCCCATAGGCAGCACAGTTGCAAGGTAACAAGCTTTGAGCTTGATCATTTTGAGATGGAGGTGGGGGAAAGTTCTAGACTGAGCCATCTGAGAAGGCAGGAAAGTGGCCTGGAGAATGAGAACTCAGAGGCGGCTTAACACAAACCTCTCCCTCTGAAATTGGGTTTAAGGGGCAGCAAAGGGGATTGGATGCTCCTGATCAGTGAGTCCTGAAACTGGAGTACTGGAAATGTAGCAGACCAGGGTGCAGAAGGACGTGCAGCTACTAGAACCAGTATTGGGTAAGCCACAATATCCTTTTCTTTTTGTGCCATAATTGAAGCCAAGTAAGGCAGGCTTTTTAGAAAAGCTTAGGTTGTTTATCAAGTGCTGATGGCAGCACTGCAGAGGGCTGGGGATTTTCTACCAGAGACAGAGAGCTTGAACATGACTGAGAATAGACAACGGTTTCTAGACAACCTTTGGGACATAGTAGGAGCTTTGAAGAAAAATAAAGGAGATACAGTACTTTCAGAGTCTGCCACTCTAAATACTTGTTCCCAAAGAGTGGCTCACAAATGGGACAAACAATCGCAGTGAGCCTGTTTGGTAATTGCTTTGCAGTGCTTACAAGAATTTACCATTTGATCTTCCCCAAGGCAGAATAGGCAAAGACTCTTCCCAGCTGAGAAGGAAGTTTGCTTCCACAAAGCCGGTGCTTATGAAATGGAGCCGTTAAGGCCCTAAGACTGAGACCAAAGGCTTTCTAAGAAGAGGGATAATAATGTCTTGTCCAAAAAATCTTAAGGCTGGAGGGGAGGGGAGGGGAGGGGAGGGGGGACCAAAATGAAAATAGAGTAAAGGAAAAGAAAAGAAACATATTCTAGAACAATGGTGAGCTCAAAGCAGCTGAAAACAAACTAAGGAGGTTTAGCATGAGCTGCACCTAGTCATGTGCAGTACATATGGAGGGCTGGATTTCTGACAAAAACATGGAAAGCTTTTGAAGGCTCCAAATGGGCTTTGTGCAGGTGCATAGCCCATGTGTTTCAAGTCAACTTTCACAAGACGAACCTCAGCTAATGGGTTCCTCTTATCTAGTGAGAAGAAAGCAGTATTCTTATGTAAAATGTTGCCTAGATTTCTCTATATGTGGCTTCTTTGCCATGGCATTTTATAAGCCCACTACTTGAAAGCCATGGCAATCAGCTATGAAGGGTGCCCTCATTTAACATGGTGCCTACTCTGTACTAACTCATTGTATATCTACTTGTTCATATCTTGTTTTGTATAAATTATATGTAGCAGTGGGTACCCACGGAATAAACCTAAACTTAAAAAATTGTGACTTAAACAAAGCAGGAATTGGGTGCTTTTTGTTTAAGCCCTGAGAAAAAGGGTTAATTTTTATGATGCCAATTCCACTGTTTTGCACTGAAATAATCCTTTGTTAATCCTTTTGCTAAAGGACTGTGATCAGCAGCAGAGGCCCCAAAGAAGTTAATGTTCTCCCATTGTTTCATGAAGTTGATTGTGATCCAAAGAAACATATGTGATAATAAGCCTGTAAGTTGGAAATGCTATAAGACTTTATTTTTGCTATAAAATCTAAAATGGCTATCCCTCTGAAACTAGTATTTCACTCATATTTTCTCAGTCACCTCTTACTATTACTGAACAAGCAGTTAAAATTTGATAATAGTGCTTTGAAGATTGATTAATTTAGGAGAAATTTCAAAATAAAAAATAAATATCTGACAGTGGAGAATCCTTTGGCAGAGGTATTTAAGTGGAAACTAGATGACCATCTGTCAGATGTTGTATTGTGATGAACCTGCACTGGATGTTGACTTGTCTCCAAGGCACCTTTCCAAAGCTGTTTATCTATTATTTAAAGAGAACCATGATTCTGAGATCAGAATACATTTACAGTTTAGCCTCATGTGCTGTACAGTGTTGCATTTTGTATTTATTTGCAAGTCAGGTGATAGATAGATAGATAGATAGATAGATAGATAGATAGATCGATAGATCGATAGATCGATAGATAGATAGAGCACAGTGCTAAATATACTAACTGAGCAGAAAGTCCCACTGAATTTAATGGAGAACATTCCAAAGTCTTAAAGATTAGAGACTAACACTGTATAATTCTAAGTCCTGGAGTTCTTTAATGCTGAAAAACAGATTAAGATTTTATTAAATAAATAAATGCACTAAGGAAACCCACTAAATTTGTGGACTTATAAAAAAAAAAAAAGTAGGTTTAAGATCAGGTTACAAGACAGACCCAGTAAATTGAATTGCTACCATCAGTGTTATTTTTTTTAAAAAAGACAAAAATTACAGAAACTTAAAGAAGTCAAATGTTTTATCAAAGTAGATAAACATTTACAACCGACATGAATGGAAGAAAAGGGTAAAAGAGAGAGAGAGAGAGAGAAATAAGGATTCTTCCAGATAAAAACTGCTATGATTAGCACAGTAGCAATCTTTGGAGGTATATCAAAGAAGACATAATTCCCAGCACAGTAGTTTAGTGGAATGCTGCTGCTGTAACTGCTGTGCTACCCAGTTAGATGCTGTAAGTCCCTGGAAAACCACCATGATTCAAAATATAAGTATTAAACACGCTAGTTCAGCCTACTTGATACCCATAAACATCTCCATCTGGAAGCACCTTTAATGGGAAAAGAAGCAACGAATGAAGTAATGCTGAAGGCAAACAAAACAGTAAACAACAATCAAACAATAAAGTGATTGGTTGTGACTAAGCAGTTAATTCTTTTTTTATTATCTGACTGAAGAAGTTGAGTATTACAGGTTGAAGAACATAAGAGAAACAATACAGCAGATCAAAAAATAACAGGCAAGCTGACATATGCTAGAGATGAGAAAATGGAAAGCAAATGACTGCAAGCAAATGTTTATATAAACTTTTTAAAGCTAATTCCAGAAATCCATGCATGTAATAAGAGTTTAGCAAAAAGTAAGTTCTGGTCCACTCCCAGACCAATGTTAAATATTAGATAAAAAACTATAGCACAGGGATTCTTAGAAAGAATACTGCCTTAGGTAGATTACAGGCTGACCACCAAAGTGCTTCACATCTTCTTAAGCAAGATTGCATGCTCTGGATTACTTATACCATCATTGTGAAAAATCCTAAATATGCCATCTTAGTTTGAGTTAAAAAACCTATTTGAAATTCACTGGGTTAATACACTTGCTGCTCAGTTGAATTAGGTATACAACATTTTGTCTTCATCTCACAATACGTTTTAAACTATAAATTAAATGGACTTTAGGATGTATTGCCTCACTGTAATTCCAGAGTTGCCATTATTGTCTTATGTAGATACTGTAACTAAAAGCCAAATAATTCTGTTCATCCAGAAAGAGGAAAATAGAGGTAGTCCTCGGGTTAAGAATGCTCAGTTTAAGGATGGCCCACAATTAAGAACAGAGTCTGCTGTAGCAAAATTTGCATTAAATACATGATGGTTTGAGTTAATTACACAATACTACTTATAGGTATTATACAATAATACTGTTCTGGCTTACATACAGATTCGACTTAAGGACAGACCTTGGGAATGGAACTTGTTCTTAAACTGAGGACTACCTGTACTGCCTTCTACAACTGCATCATACTTTCTGAGTCATAGAATCACAGAATTGAAAGGGGCCTTTAAGCAATTGGTTCCAACCACCCTGCTGTGTGCAACAATCAGGTTAAAACATCCCTGAGAGCTGACTCTGCAGATTGGTTGATTCAAATACATCTAGTGCTATGTCAAGAATAAGTAACACTCACAAACTGAGCATCCTTTTGGGAGATAAGGTAGTATGAGAATTGATACAGGCATAGCAACACCAAGGATGTACTGTTGATGAGTGCTAATGTTAAATAAACTTATCTCAACCAAGGTTTAAAAAGGTCAGCAAACTGCATAAAATAAGAAGACCAAGGTTCTGTTTTGTATTGGCTTACAGTTAGCCACTAATTACCAATTTGCCTCTTTGAAGGTGTTGTGGATAAGACCCTAAAATGCTCAAACCAGTTTTTTTCAAGGAACTACTTCTTTCCATACAGGTCTAACCAGTCCTTGTACTCAAAATATATTGCAAACTGTATCACAGTGTTCCCATATTAATTTAAGCGATGCAGACATAGGGTTTGCCTATAGTGCCATCTAACATACTCAGTAAATCTTTCACATAGATTAGATGCCCTTCCCACCACTGTTTTTTACAGCGTACAGTAAATGCTACATGATAAAAATGCTACATGATAGCGTAGGCATTATTTTGATGTCCTACTTATCTATTTGCTAGATGTCCTATAATTATTGGTGTTTTCTTTCTGTAATTTTATATCTTTTTGTATTCATTATGTAGCTTTTAAAATGTGAATTGCTTTGATTTTTATTTTAAAAAATGAAAAATAGTTTATAAATTGCATAATTAATTAATCCTATAATTTACACATTTTATGCAAATTACTTGTATGCAAAGTACTGATTTTGAATAACTAGACACTTTTTAAAAATGTAGATCACTAGGTTTGTTTATTTTTTTCCCTATGAATTTTGCTAAGGTTAAAAAAGGTACCAATTGCTGCTTTAATGAATAGAGAGATGCCATAAACTAGGGAACGATTGCCCAACCTATTTATTGTTAATTAAACCAGGGAGCACAACAATGTATTAAAGTGAGTCAATTAATTAAGCACAGTCTCTTCAATCACAGAGGATACAGTTAAACTTCCAATTAAAAAAAAATAAGAAGTGCCAGTCCACCGATAATTGAGCAGAATGAACCAGAATATCCATTGTGGAGGAAGGAAAAAAGGGAAGGGAAAGAGAAAATGGGGGTGGCACTGAGCACCTGCCCACTAGCAAATGAGTCACACCTGCTCCAATGACTTCTTCAATCTTCACGAAAGACACATCAATTTCCTTGGCAAATTCACGGACAGCTTCATTGGGGTCCTCATATGTAAAAGGATCAATGTAGATCTTCATTCCAGGGGAGCCTTCTCATTTTAGTGGGACAAAAGGAGAGAAAAAAGAATCATATTCACCTCTGGGAGAAGGATAGAATAACCCTGAAGCTAAACCCTTCTTCCTTCCCTGAATTTTTTTTTTAACCAGGATCTCTAACTGAGCTCCCCAGTTCAATGTCCCTTCTGTTCCAATCCTTTCTTATATCATTCTATACTTCCCCTACAATATCTTTTCTCTTGCAATCTCCCTGGAAATTCAGGATATATTAGTTATAATGGACAGATTAGGAGCAAGACATGGATCACAGCCCAAAAATGGGTGCGCATTGTTACTTATCGAAGCAATACCAAATCCATTAGCAAGAAAGTCAAGGAAAGAGGTGTAGGTAGAGAACAGTATTTATTAGCCCAATGCCTTTTCTGCTTCCCTGTGATTGTAAAGGTTAGACCAGGTGGCTGTGGTATAGCAGTGGATGCAGGAAAGAAATAGAAGCAAACTAAGAGGGAAAATGAGTGAAAAGGGGAGGGAGGACAAAAAGGGAGAGAAGAAAGAAATCACTTTGGAAAGGTAAGTTGCCTGAGAAATTGAAAACAAAACTAAAAAGGAAAGAAAAATACAAGAGAATACAGTCAATACTTAAGAACACTGTTAGTGCACTCTTCTAAAAGTGGAGTTACAGAAAGACAAAACGAAGACTGAAAAAAGAGGATAAAATCATTTTTCAACTGTTTAATGACCTAGAAAGCTTTCCAGTTGATTCAGATTGACTAGCTTGCTGCTTGGAGTTAAAGGTCTTCTGACAAGTCTTTCTTGTTCAACTCACAAGAGCAAAGTTATGCAGCAAAACTACTTTGCTAGTTCTGTAGCAAAGATGGCAGCAGATTTATGGTGCTTCTCTTCATGCATAATTTAAGCCATTTTTATTTACTCAGTGCACTTTTGATAGTTTTGTGGCTGCTACTAAAATGACAGAATGCAGCAATTACAAACAAGTGAGCATCTTAACAATAAAATACAATCTCCATAATAAATATTCTGCAGGTTTCTTTTACCCTTCTTTACAAGATCCCTTGTAGCTGACTGATAAAGCTCTACCAGACATGGCTGGAAGAATTTGAAGCAAGCTAAAAGGACTTTGAGACAGGGGGTGGAAACCTTGTTATTTCACTCATTAAATTTTAAGAGAGATCTTACATTCAAGAATACAAATCATATTGGTAGAAGCACTTTCTGCTATCTGGAATACATTGTATAGTGGAATATATCAATCTAACAACATACAAGTGTGAGTACAACTTGCTGTGAAAGTGAAATGTGTCTTTTCTGTTAATGGCTAGGTGCTGGTGAAAAAAATAAGATTCTCATCCCTTTATAAACTATTCTCTAGACCACAAGAGCCTTTAATTTCCTCTTCAAAATGTTTAATCTCAAATGAATGCTAAAATAACTAAGATTGCAAGGTTTAGGTGACTATAACAGCTGCAAACCTCAGACTTCTACAAATGAATGAAAACTTTCCAAACAGTGAAAATGACCTGAACCAGTCAGGGTACATGGTGTAGGATAGCATGGATCCTGCATTAAAAATTACAGTCTGCAAATTTCAGAGGGGCTTAAGAGATGGGACTCAACCAAAAAGACTCAGATATTCTGGATGATCTCACTTAATAATCTTCAAATATACTGGATTTACTTCTAGCTAAAAGTGCCTAGTCTGAACCCATAATATCTAGATAATCCAACCAATTGCTTCAGATGCTCTGGCAGGAATAGACAACCAGTAATCTATAGGCCACATGCAATTCTTAACTTAATTTCATGCAGCCCCTGGCTTAACTTTCTCTCTCTCTCTCTCTCTCTTTCTCTTTCTCTCTTTCTAAAGAAGCACTTTAGACCTCTGTATCTTTGGCAACTGCCCTGTGGGGAAGAGAAAGGTGTCAGAAAGATAATGGGGAGAAGAGAGGAAAGGGTAAATTAGAAAGAAAAGAAGGGTGACCATACCAATGTTCAGCTCTGGCCTGAGTCATATGGATTGCATTACAGCTACTGCAGTGCCCAGAACCTATACTAATTGATCACTTCCTTCATTGGCAGTTTAATTTTATAGCACTAAATCTGCTGCAGAGTAATCTGCTGTCTGAACAAACTATTAGTTACACATTAGTCCAAAGCTCTATTCTTCCATTGCCAGCAGTGAAACCTGCCATGAAGTCATCTCTGTTCTCACTGCTTCATAAATCTTTTTATAGCTCCATCACATACATGTTTACTGTTCCATAAATCCTTTTATAAGTGCAGCCAATGCTCTAGCAGGATTACAAAGGAATTTACAAGATGATAACCAAGGCTGGTTTACAGATTAGAAAAGCAAAACAAACATATAATTCAGAAATACCAATTTAAGGGCACAATGACCTTGTAAGATAGTACTAGCATGCTCTCTGCAAGTGTAACACGGCTTCTAAATGCCCAGCAGTATAGAATGAAGGGCCAGGGAGAAGGTGTATGAGTGACTGATAAATGGCTTTGAACTTGTTAAGAAAATTTGCCAGAGTTTGGAACCACCCTAGGAGAAAAGGTGGGCTGACATAATTAGCACAGCATGAATGAAAGCCTAAAGATCAGAGGATTAAAAAGCACATCCTGCTATGCAATTATATGCTACATGCAACAACATGGCTCTGGTACTAATGATAGAGAACGGAGTGATGAATATTTCTTCCTGATAGCACAAGCTTTGTTCTTTTATTGTGCTGAGAATTAGCAGTTCTCCATTCTGCCAAAGGAAGACATTTTGGTACCTCAAAGATTGCACATTTCTGTATCACCAACAGATGGTGATCAACAGAAAGATATATTTCCCCAGTTTTCGAATGCTTAGGTTTTTAAGGGCAATACTGCATCCTGCTTCATGGGTACTTAACAATAACTGATAACAAAACAATAACTGTCTATAATACTTTCCTTCTCCTCTATAAACAATTCTACTACAGTTCACCAAATGCTTTATTTCAGGAAACATTTACACCATGAAAAATATTCAGCCTCTTTGGATCATGTAATCTGTACTCTGTGTTCTTTTGATTATGACTCTCCAACTTTCAACTAAATATCATCTAGAAAATGAAAAATTAAGAGATAATTTTGTTCACTTATGTAAGTTATATACTTGTTATAGTTTTTGCATTCTGCCCAGATCTGTAATCATTCTTTACCATAAGTATTCATGTAACTTTCACTAGAAGTCGCTGTAGCCTTTTAACTTCCTTTTCCATATCACTATTCTCAGAATGAATGGGTTCCGAATGCTTAATTTTCTTTATTCTGATACATTTAGGACTGGTGTAAATCACTGCAGAGATTGCCAAGGAAAAAAAGTTCATAATGTTTATATGTAGTGTCTTTTCCATGCTAGTATCAATAGCCATCTGAGATGGACTCTATCATTAAATTATAATATGTTTTCGTGCTGATGCATGGTGATACTACAGATATTTAAACATTACTCCAGTTATGTGATTGTTTCTTACATTTTTTTTTTTTGGTGGCCTCTGCAAGCCTTAAAATGAAACAAAAACAAGTAAAACATAATCCATTGAAATGTTACAGTAAACTAACTTACTGAACAGACAGACAGCAAACAATAACACTCAAGTCTTTACCAGCATTTCATCATTTTCATTCATACTGATATTCATATCTATCTGTCCATGCACACATAAAGGAAAGGAGCTCAGTCTGCTCCAATTGTTTAGGCAACTTATCTTTATTCATCTGAATCTCAGGGTCTTGATCAATCTGATCATCATCAGGCTCACCAAGGGCCACTTCTCTAACATTTTACTTTCCAACGTATACTAGATAAATATAATTATGTAGTATACACTGGAAATAAATTAAATTTTTCATAATACTACAAATATCTGAATTTTGAAAACATTTCTAGATGTTTGAGAAATATTGATTTCACATATTCATTTAATGCATTATGTATCACATCTTTCCTCCAAAACACAGGGTATGTGAGGTTTTCAGAAAAACTTCCCATGCAGATCCTGGCTGGGCCTAAATCTGTAGAGATGAAATTATGAGTAATAGCTGAAAACATCCCAAAATGAATTTTAAAATTATTGTGAAAAATCCATATTTCTTATTGGCCAACCCATCAGCCAACTCTCCAGGTAAGAAATGGGCAACCTGATTTTAGATACTCTCCTTCCTGATAATTAGATTTCTGGCTGAAGCTAATAGAGTCCAGCAATATCCATGTGGCTACTCAAGGATGGCTTTTATGCATGACTATTTCAACATGATGATGATACTGATGATGGTGGTCTGGCTGTTTTCTCTTCTCCTATAATTTTTTTTTTTAATGAAGCAAGATAAAATAAAAATGAGGGTCAGCAGGAGACTAGAAGTATAGATTGGGGATTTAGCAAAGAAGGAATGGGACTAACCTTTCTCCCTTTACTTAAGTCAAAGATACAGACAGAGATACTATTAGCCATGGAGTAACTTTAGGGAATAAATGTGGCACTAGAGAGTGTCTATGGAGAAGGGTTTGGTTGGGTTTGGAGTGTGTGGTTTAGCACACACCATCCTGTCCATGCTGCAGGTTCTGTAAAAATCTCTCATTAGTAATTAGGAAAAGGAGGTAACCAGACTGAAAGCTAGTCACAAATCTCTCACACCCCATTTAGTTTGCTCCAAATAGGACGAGCTAACACTGAAACTAGGTAATGGTAATGAGGAATGAAAGTTGTCCAGTCACTACATCCTTCCAAATAATTTCTTTCCTAAGGTTGCATCAAAGTACACTTTATTGAAAGCATATTCTGCCAAAGAATGTATGTTGTGCTGTAGCATTCTCTGTAGATACATTCTTCAGAAATATCACAGTTATAGCATGGAATTTCAGAGGAGCAAGCCCTTGATTGCCCTCTGTAAGTAGAATGTTTCTTAGGCTGACTGCAGTTCTTCAAAGACTACTTATCAAAACTCCATTCCTGACATTTATCAGCACCATTTTAGAACCACATGCTCATCTCTTTATCCTTCAGCTCCACATATTGGACCCTCACATGGCCTCTTGCCATGTTCAGTCTTATGATTAGTTTAAATACAGATAGTTATTATAATATTGCTTCTGTTTAGTTAAAAACATCAGATAAAAAATCAAGTTTGATTTACAAAAATAATTTGGTCACAGAAATATCAGTGTGTTTGCTAGAAAGCTAATATATCAGTGTAAACTGATTTACCTAAAATTTTTAGGCTATGCATTTTTGACAATTTAAAAAATTGCCTATATTAATAGTCTGAAAGAAGTAAATGGTTAGGTACTACAGTATTTTCATATTCGCAACAGTAAATTATAGAGACCTGAATAAGAAGTTATTATTCTTATTCATATTGGTCTTATTAAACTGATTTCAATTTGTCTAAAATCATTAGCTATGCTGGCCTGTATAATTTCAAGCAGAATTTGCAAATGTACTATACAGGCAGTCTCCGGTTTAAGAATGTTCAACTTACGGACAACTCGTACTTATAAACAGACTGCCATAAAGCCTTTTATATTAAAAATTTGCGTAACTTTTGTGTAATTGGGTAATAACATACGCATGCACTACTTTGTGACACTCATGAAAATATTGCCAGCTTCAGCGATTCATCAGCTCGAGGAAGGAGAACGCTATCCGCCATTTTAAGTCAGATCACATTGTGATTAACACTGGATTGAGTGTGTAACTTTGTGTTTGGCTTAAATGTTCTGATTTACCTACTAATTCGATTTAAAGACAAACTTAGGAATGGATCTCATTTGTAACCCAGGGATTGCCTGTATTCAAAATCTTAGAAATACACTGCACCATATTTGAAAGTCAGCAGATACAAAGGCACCTATGAAACCTTAATTCTATTCCTTTTTAGTATTCATTTGATTAACCTTTAATATCATGATAGTATATTCTGGTCCATCCATTTGAATTATAATGAGGATGTTCTCCTCTACATTTTAGGCTCATGTTGCTTTTTAAAGAAATAAAATGTCTGGGAGGCTTCCCCTGTATAGTGTAAATTGGATTTCAGCTGCTCCCAATTTGGTTTCCTACCTTTTATCTCATTTCCTGGTTTGGCCGTGGTTTACTTAGGTATTGCTGATGGCTGTAATCTGTAGAACCCCAAAGAGTTATGCACATTTGTGATAGAGATTTTCCCCAAACACCTGGGAACTATCAAATGTAATTGTTTGCAGCTGGTTCTACATGCGCAGTGAGCATATATAGCCTGTGTAGGTAGGCTGTGACTATTTGGTGGTTAGGAGTACAGTCTTGTGATTATCCTACTCATTTTCCTAATACATAAAAAAAGCCCTGATTGTATAAAAACTGATTTGCTGCTTTCCATGACCCAGATCAAATTCAGGAAGCAATATGAATGTGATCTGTTTATGAAACAGGAGATAAGAACATTTTCCAACATTTCACTAACCCTGATAAATTAATGCATTTGGACAAAGTATTTTTAGAATGAATAAAATACAAAGCTTTGCTTATAGTTGCTTCCAAGACTTTGCCTTTGCCTGCCAATCAGACTAGGACAGACATAAATGCAACTGCCCCTGCTGTAATCTGTAACAAACTCCCTTTTCAGGTGAGCTGTGTGAAGGTCTGTTTTCCAGGGGTATTTGTAGAAAGACTGATGACAACCTCTTATTTCAAATAAATAACTGGCTCAGGAGCATATGGCGACAAATATATCTTGGCTTTTCATTTTTCCTAAGTGCATCTGGGTAAAAAGTATTCTAAAAACTACTTCAAATATCTATAGCTAAACAAATGCCAGGAGAGACAATTATCTTCTGAGGCTGAGAATTTCCTTCAGGGCTTTTTCTGAATCCTTTCATTCACCCAGTTTCCATGTTCTCTGTTCTTAATTAGTTCTGTGGAGCATCTGCAAAGGAAATTCTGGTAGTACTATGTTTGCACTTACTTTGTTTTCCACCCAAAATGCATGTAAGCATCCTTCTCGGCCAGAATTTATAAGCTGCTTCTAATGTAAAGGGACTACAGCATCCTTAAAGTAATCTCTGTTCTTTGCCCATCATCCATCTTTCCTTCCTTTTTGCCCCCTCCCCAATATTTTTCAGTCTTTATCTCATCTCCAAATCAGTCCCTGAAAAATAGGACTATTGTCAAAGGCTTGCAACAAAGTACTTACACCTTTCCTGGCCCAGCCACCACCTTCCCGAGGCTTCTTGCACTCACCTCGACCAGTGCTGTAGTGCTGTAGCTTGTCACTGTAGACAGCCTCTTTGCTATAGGCTCGTTTCCTAGGAAAATAAAACATAAGCATCAGTTCAACCTATGTCCAGACTCTAAGGCTGTGCACACTTTGAAAAGGATTTGGAGGAAGTGCTCTGGACCTTGTACAAATACACCACCTCTCTAATATTCACTAAACAGCCCCTTTTTTTTCAGGCTTCTTCAGGACCCTAAAGGGAGGGGGGGAAAGTAAGCTACTTAAAGCAGCCACTTTTCCCCCTCTTACTAAACAGTAAAAGTTTTACAATTTTTTTTTTCTTGAAACGCAAAAAGATAGAACATGGTGTTTAGCAATACTGTTGACAAGTATTTCTCAATCTTTTTTCACCTATGTCCCCCTTCTGATATTGTTTTTCTCCTATGGCCCCTAATGTCCCATTATCAGATACAGACATGGGAGAACAACTGGTGCATTTTCTGGTATCAACAAGGCAGTACTTGCAGTATAATACACTTTGCTTTTCTGTGTCCCCCTCGGCATATGCTGAGGCCTCCCTGTTATATGTTTGTCACCTGTGGCCTCCTTGAAATATCCTAGGGCCCCCAGTTGAGAACCACTGCTGTAGACTAAGTACTATGTAATACTAGCCCTATCGTATTGCCATCAGAAGACTCTGAGGAGGATAAGGCTCAGTTTGTTTCTTTAGAGGAAGAAAAATCAGTTCTGTGTTTAGGGCATTAGCCTCTGATTGAGAGGAGGATCTAGCAGCAGAAACTACACTGAACTCCTGCACAGGGGGAGAAGGTGATCACATCCCAGATCATAGCTGTCCACATAAGGCTTAATTAGTCTGTTACTAAAACAGTATCTAGTACTCTTATGGGATAATTTCAGCCAACAGGATTCATTTAAACCCATCCATGATTCTATTTCCTGCTGTTCTCTACTGTGGCTGATCTACCCCATCTGCTTTGTCTTCATTGGAGTTTTCCTGATTAAATAAGACACCTTTTACTTTTCCTGAAAGTTAGCAATACAATACACCTAGGATTATTTTTTTCCTATTAATACATGATTAAAAGTGCATTTTGGTACCCCCCCCCCCATTAAACGGTTTATTTCATATGTAATGAAAAGTTGGCTTTAACTACATTTTGTTGAATAAATCACAATGACTGAATTCACAAGTAGTAAGAGGCAGGTTATTCAACTTTTTCGGCTAAAGGCTGCATTTGGCCATTGGGTGGTAAAATGTAAGCAGAACCAGGACATAACTATTTTTGATTTAATTAAATTTAGGTTATTTAAATACAGCTTGTATGTATTTAATATTTTTCATACAAACTGTATTTAAGTAACTTTAATTAAATCAAAACTGGTTATTAGTGAATCCCCTTCTCACTTATAAATATACAAATTATAAGGAACATTTGAATGGGCTTTGAGGGGCACACCCAAGGAGGTTTCACATTGTGTACCTCCATCATGAACCATGGTTTACAATTCACAGCAGCTGGCTTCACATAATCTGTAAATCAAAACAATACAAACCACATTAAGGCTCAGCATGATATATGAATCCAATCATGGGTCCTTAGCACGCATATTACTATTGCAAAACCTATTAGCTGATCACAAATTAAAATGAGTCCTACATTAAAGAACCCATTCCAGAAACGTATCAGAGGCATCTGCAGGGAGAGGGCATAAAGCCAGTCAAGATGTCAGGCATGACAGTGTGATTGGAGCCTCACTCCTACATAGACACGTGTGATGTGAACACATGTATAAAGGAGCAGAGCACTCACCCTCTTAATTGATGCTTCCCTACAAATGCTCCTGAAATGCGCTTTGCAGAAAACCATCTCTTGGGCTTGTTTTTGATCAACAGTTTACAGATTTATTTTCTGCCATTGTCCTTCAAAATTTATTAAATGATTTAGTAATTTGTTACATTATTTATAAACCACCCTATGTCATGTACAATTTCAGGTGGTTTACAATTACACCTACAGCTACAATTAAAACTAAATAAAACAAATTAGTAGCAATCTGATAAAACCTATGGAAATAAAATAACCTTTTGTGTAGGTGGATAGGATAGGATCAAGAAGCAGAAAGGCAAAGAAAATAGCAAAGAGCAATTTATTGCACCGTGGTAGCCAAACAGAAGGCTAGCATCCCATAAATATCCTCTGCGGGAGACCCAGAAGAGAATCGTTTGGACAAGATTAAGCTGAGGACAAACATTAAAAAGCAGTAGGTCTTGGGAGACAAGCTTCCTAAAAGCAGGGCCATCAAACAAAGGGAGTTATCTAAGTAATTTTGCTTCTTTTGATTTGGTATTTTCAACAGAGGTGCATACATGGAGCTTTGTGACCCAACACGTGGTTTCTAGTACATTTGTTTTTACAAAGAAGAATCTATGTCCATTGGCACATCTACTCATTTGCAGGATGTTCTCTGTGCAATCACTGCAGATCAGTTAGTTTTGCCAAAAGTATCCTGCAGAATATTTATGCATTCCTACTATATCCTCTGGGAAAGTTCATCTTTGGAATGGAAAGAAAAGGCTAATGGGGCAAATAATACCTGCTGCAAACAATTGAAATAGCCACTAAGGAGACAATGAAGACGACCCCTGCTGCTGCAGAGCCAGCAATCAATGGCAGTTGTTCTCTCAGTTCTGACTTGTAGTCATCTGGGAAAAAAAAAAAGAAGTTTTGTAGTTTTCCCGCATGCTGATATAAGCCTTCCACTGTTAATAATACAACCTGATTATTTATTGATGAGATTGGTATTCTCCTATTCTTCCAGGATGGCATACACAGGTAATTGCATTTTACCCTACTGTTTGTCAAATGAGATAAGCTAACAAGCAGTGTTTGGTTCAAGTCCACCCAGGGAGTTGCATGGCAGATCAGGAATTTTAATTTGTAGTCCCCTTTTTGAGCCCCAGTATTCACTACCAGAACTATTACAATATCTTTATCAGAGAACTTCTCATATCCTGAAAATAATGTTATAGTTGCTAACGGAACTCAGGGTTGATTGCAAACTCCTCCTCCTCTTCCAACTACAGATAGCATTAAAGCTAGGAAAACACAACCCAAACAACAGATTCCACAATTAAGTTGAAGGCTCTGGAGTTCTTGGTGCTCTCTGAGCTTGGTTGTTTGCTTGCCCTGTTTTGGTGGGGATCAAGCTACTGTATATAAACAGGCAGCAAACCCCACACTCACTCACATGGATGAAGTTACCCAGGTGGGTAATGAAACAACTCCAAGCAAACAACCAAGCTTAGAGAGCACCAAGAACTCCACAATTCAACCCCAAGCTACATATATTCTCTTCTAAGTTGAAGGCATTAGTGGGATTGGGAAGAATACCTTACAAGTGTTGAATTTGCTGGTAGTGCCAATCATATTTTAGATTTCTGTTGGCATAGTCTGTCACAAGTTCAGATTAATTACTACATTTTGACAAACTTTAGTTTGCCATTATAGCTTAGTTAGACAATTTATGGCTTCTGCTTGTCCTGAAATTCAGGACTGTCACTTAATATAAAATCCTGGGAAATAGTATCCCTTGTAACATGCTCTGGCTTCCTCAAGAAATTATTCAGATAAACGGCATTTCTCTGTCTACTTGTATCCACCTTACCACAATGGATTGCTAGACAATAAATTAATTTGATTAACATTACTGCTCATCTTCTGATAATTCTGCCATGAATACTTAACAGCTTAAAATAAATTCATACAAACAGAAATATTTCACACCTCCTTTTAATTTTCTTATTCTCATTTGCAGCTAATTACTGGTAACTGCTTTATCTGCCTAATGCATAAATTTTGAACAAATTCCCATCTAACAATCAATTATTATTTAATAATACAATATCCGTTCTTGTTAGATTTCAATTAGCTGCTTATGTTTCAGGCAGAATATTCTCCTTGCCTGTCTAACTATCTAAGTAAAATGGAAACATATTTAAAAAGGTGCTCATCTCCTCAGTCAGCAGTTGCTGCACACATACTTCCTATTTCCTTCTTCAATTAGATGTTGGTCAAGGACAGTAGGCTTTGGCCCAAGACAAGGAGATACAGTATATATAGCAAAACTAACTATGTTAAACTACTCCAGAGGGGAACCACCTGCATTATGATATTATGATAGGGGATATTAATACAAATTAGTTAGAGATTAAACCTGGATTTATTCATTTGCTAAAAAAACTTGAAGAGGGCAAGAGAAGTCAATCTATACTGGTTTGATTTGCCTTCTCATGAATGTGAATTAATATGCAATGAGTAGTCACATTAATTGTTCCATCATGCATACAGACTCAAGGACACTGATTATAGTAATGTATTACATTCAGATATAGCATTTGAATAGTTTTGAAAAGCATCCAGTTCATGATAAAAGATACAGAATGTGCAGCAATATCTGTGTAGCCCTATGTTTCCTGTGAAATGAACGTAAAGTCGTTAAAGATAAATGTGAAAAGACATTGACGAAAATGAAGAAACAGAGGAAAGCAAACTGAATGTCACAGCATACCATAGAAATTGTCAAGAAGAGAAGCCAAAGCCAAGAAAGACAAAAATCTCAGAAAGGAACTTAACAAAGGGTTTCCAAGAGTTGTTTCAAGAGACACGAACCAATATTACAACAACATCTGTAAAGACATTGAAGATGGAAACAGACATGGAAAAACAAGGAAACTCTTTCAAAAAATATCTGAACTCAGAAGGAGGTTCCAACCTCAAACTGGTATGCTAACGCAGTGTTTGTCAACCTTTCCTTTCCTTTCCTTTTCTTTTTTTGCCCACAGCCTCCTTCCAACCTTGTTTTTCACCCCCCACCCTCCATTACATGTTTTTCAACTGTGGCCTCCTTATTTATTTATCAAATTTATATGGCTGCCCATTTCACAAAAAGTGACTCCGGATGGCATACAACAAAGTTATAAAACACTAAACATACAAAAAACAGTACTTATTAAAAATTTTAAAAAAGTCACTCCTTGAAATGTCCTAGGCCCCACAGGGGACCATATGGCCCCCAGTTGAGAACTGCTTTGGTAATGGATGCCAGTAACCAATTCAAAGGAGGAGCAAACAAAATGAAAGGATTATACTGAAATACAGGTAGTCCTTGACCTATGACCATTCAGGCAGCAACCATTCCAAGTTACAACAGTGCTGAACGAATGGTGGTTATGACCGGCTCTAGGAGTTCCGGCCATCCCAGCACCCCTGCGGTCATGTGATCACAATCTGGGTGCTTGGCAACCTGTTTGCACTTACAACAGGTTGCCAAGTGCCCTGTGATCACCATTTATAACCTTACCTGCCAGTTTCCCCAGAATGTCAATGGAAAAGCCAGTAGGGAAGGTCGCAAGTTGCTGGGGTAAGTCTCCCCAACCCATGCATCCTCCCCCAGCTCCTCTGTGCTCGCACTGCACTGGCCACTCATGCACTCCTGCACACCCTCCCTGACCCAGACCATACACCTGCACCCCTATCATTAGACCTTCCCCAACCTGCACTGTGCTCTTGTGTACCCCTGCACACCCACCCCAACCTGCACCTCTCACACACCCTCATGCACCCTCTTCGACCCTCCCAAATCCATACAACTCTCATGCACCCTCACCAATCCTCCCCGAACTGTGCTGCACCTCTCGCACCACCTTTGTGCACCCTCCCTCCCCCACACTGCACTTCTCACACACTCCTTGCACCCTCTCTGACCCTCCCCATCCTGCCCCATGCCTCTTGTGTACCCCCTCACTCTTGCGCACCCCCTCAAACCTGCATGGTAGCTCTTGTGCACCCCCTTGCACCCTCCCTAACCCTCCCCTACCTGCGCTTCTCATACACCCCCTCACATCCCCATGGACCATCCCCAATACCAATGGCGCCTCTTGTGCATCCCCTTGCATCCCCCCACCCCCTTTCACCCTCACATACCTTCCCAGCACTGTGTTATGCCTCTCATGCAGCCTCCTCGATCTTCCTCTAAAAACCTGCACACCTCCTCTCTCCCTCCCCCACCTGCCTGCAGGCCTGGGACTTGCAACTTCCTGCCAGCTTCCCCACTGACTTTGGTTCTGGGAAGCCGGCAGGAAGTTGCCTTGCCTAACAACTGTGGGATTCAGTTAACAATGGCAACTGGAACTGCAGGGATTGCCATTACTAAGTGATGTGTCAAACTTTATAACCGCATTGCTTAGTGACTGAAATTCCAGTCCCAATTGCCATTGTAAGTCAAGGACTACCTGTACTGTGCAGCAGAGATGTCAAAATCCAAGATAATTTAGAAGATATTCCATACTTACAAGAACTTCCAGTACTAGAAGTTAGATCAGCACTCTGGTCATTATCAAGTTGAAAGGCTACAGGAACTGATGGTATACCCACAGAAATATGGCAAGCAATAGAAGAAGAATCAATAAAAGTTCTAACAAGCTATGCCAGGAAATCTGGAGCATGGCATAGTGACCAACAAATCAGAAGAGATCAGCCTACATACCAAAACCCCCAAAAAGGAGACTTAGAGTATGCAAACTATTGTGCAATATCCTTAATTTCACATACTGGTAAAATAATGCTTAGGATCATCCAATGCAGATTACAGCTCTACATAAAAAGCGAGGGAGAGAGAGAGATGCCAGATGTTCAATCTGGTTTTAGAAAAGGCTGAGGGACACAAGACATTGCTGATGCACAGTAGATAACTGAAAAAGCCAAAGAATACTAAAAAAGAACTAAATATGCACTTCATTGATTATAGAAAAGCCTTTGATTATGTTGATCATGTTAAGCTATGGAATGTGCTTAGAAAAATGGGAATCTCAGAACTTCTCATTCTCCTCCTGAGAAACTTAAATACAGGTCAGGAAGCCACAGTACGGACAGAACATGGAGAAATAAACTGGCTCCAGATTGGCAAAGGAGTGCAACAAGGCTGTATACTCTCCCTTTATTTATTCAATCTATATGCTGAATATATGTTAAGGGAAGCTGGATTGGAAGATTAGCCTCCAATTTAAAATTGGAGGAAGAAACATCAATAACCTGAGCTATGCTGATGATACTACCCTGATAGCTAAAAATGCAAAGGATCTGCAAGCTCTAGTAATAAAAGTAAAGGAGCACAATGAAAAAAATGGGACTAAAATTAAATATAAAGGCCAAACTAATGACAACAGGTAGAACAACCAGCCTTAGAATAGACACTGCAGATATCAAAGTGGTGGACAGCTTCTGCCTTTTAGGGTCAATCATCAACAGTAACAGAAAAGCAGTCAAGAAATATGCCATATGCTAGTACTTGGTAGAGCAGCCATGAAGATCTTGGAAAAGTTATTCAAATGCAGTGATGTGTCTATACCTTATAGTGATTAGAATTGCACAAGCCATGGTATTCCTTGTGACACTCTATGGAAATGAAAGTTGGACTTTGAAAACGCAGGATAGGAACTTTGAACTTTGGTGTTGGCAAAGAGTCCTGAGAATACTATAGACAGCCAAGAAAACAAACAAATGGATTACTGAACAAATGAACCCAGAGTTGTCATTCAAGGCACTAATGACTAGGCTCTAATTACCCTATTTCAAATATATTATGCAAAGATCTAGCTTCTGGAGAAGGCTCTAATGCTGGAAAAGGTAGAAGGAAGGAAAAAGAAGAAAAGGATGCCCAGTATCAAGGTGGATAGACTCAGTTACAATGACAGTAAGTGCACCATTGGAAAACATGAAAGACCAGGTTAGGGACAGATTGTCCTAGATAAAATCTATCTATGTGGTCGCTAAGAGTCAACAATGACTTGATGGCATATAATCAATCAACCTACATCTCCAATAAGAATTACTCATGAACAAAATGCATGCAGTAGTAGGATGGATCAGAACAAGCAAAACAGCCTTTTTAGTTGCACAACTTCATCCCTGGAATGCTGTCAGCACAGAGACTTGTTTGACATCTACTCCAATATCCTTTCTGCACCAAGCAAAGAACTCCCCCCTCCCCACTGAGATTTAGGGAAAAATGGTAGGTGAACTCTATATTTTAGTCTTTGGTTCTCAGGGATTATTATTATTTCTGCTATTTTGATCATGTGGCAATTATATGTATTTTATTGTTTTCAATAGTTTATTAAACATTAATTACTTTCTTAAAATCTATTGTTTAGGCAAGAACTGGGGTGTGTGTGTATAATTAAAAGCAAGCATGCCTGCCTACCCCAAATTCACAAAACTGTAGTGAAGTTTATCAAGATGATTCACACATTCCTCTTTTCCCAGAGTCTGAGCAAGAATTTTCTAAAACAGTATTTCCTAAGCTAGTGGCCTCCAGTGTATCTGGAAGGTGACGGTTTAATGTATGTCAAATGTCTGTCCTACGCACAGCAATACATTCAAGCTCGTCATAAATTCTATCCCATAATCTGTTGCTAGGTAACAGTAGAGATTTCACAGACTTACATGGGTAGATAAGTTGTTTTATTGCAAAGAAGATCTGCCTCCTGCAGTTCACAGCAATCTAGATCTCTCTCTATATATGTCGGGGTTTAAATCCGAGGCTTTTCCTCCTGCCCTTCTGAGTCAACAATATTTCATTGTTCTCTTTAAAACCATGGGAGCAACTGCAGCTCAGACAGGTTTACATAATGATTCTGCCTAGCCTGAGAATTGTAGCTTCCTACCTTGCCAGCTTCAGCTCTTTTGTGTATTACAAAATGTATTTTGGTATTTCCAATTAACTTGGATTCTATGGAACTGATTCGTGTATGTTTAAAATATAATTTTGATCATTTTGCCAATAGTTATGATTCACTTGAAACATAGGTTTCCTAGCATTTATGAAAATTATTGCATTTCAAAGGGCTGTATGTGCAGTGATAAGCTGATCAATTGCTGGCTTATTGATCTGTCTAGATATGTTCTATTTCATTGTGTATGTTTTCAAAATTTATTTTCCTTACACAGTGCACAGACATCACACATACATGTGTCATACACCTGGAAAATACCTACTGAGATCTTTAATTCTGACACACAGAATTACTATGAAATATTCAGTCCCAACATTTTTTAATATTTTTAAAAAGCTTTGTATGCGTACTTCTCTAATATAAGGGGTCCTCTTAGACAATTTTCCTAATGTATTTTTTTTTAAAGAGCTCAGCTATCTCCAACGTAAGCTTTTAAAAATACAACTAACCCTTTTACATGCTTATTTGAATAAAACATTTTGAAATATACTCTTTTCTTGGGCAGCAGGGGATGGGAAAATGCATGTTTTTTATGCATGTTTTTTTTTAAATCAGAGAATGACAGGGGTAAGTAGATTCCATGTATTGGTGCAAATCTAAGTTCATTCATTCCACTCCCTTTGAAAACTGCACTCAACTTTTTTTTTTTTTTTTAATGTTTCTCTGTTCATGTTACAAATCCTTGATAACCTAGTGCTATGCACTTTGGTGCTCCAGCACAGAGTTGGGCTTAGCATTCTCTAGGTGGTGGTGGTGGTTTTTCTTTTATAGTCAGAAAGGAAGAAAATCTTGACTAGTAAGGGAGGAGGAGGAGGAGGAGGAGGAGGAGGAGGAGGAGGAGGAGGAGGAGGAGGAGGAGGAGGAGGAGGAGGAAATTTCAGCCAGATTAGCCCTTCAATTGGCAATAAATCACACTTATCTGTAAATCACTTGCTCTTGCCATGCTACCCCACCAAAGGAAGGGTTTGAACAGACAAGCAGATTTAATTCAATTACAGTGTGGAAGTTTGACAGGGAGTGCAACCAACTTCCCCCTTTTTCACGGGCACTCACCATCTGTCAAGGTTTGGAAGCACATTTTCCCACTGTATTTCCCATAGCCGGCCACAGTCCGAGCCCGCACCTGCACTACATAAACCATCCCTGGCCGGAGCCCATCGATTCGTGCAGTGTTGGTCTGACTTTTGGCCATGGAGGAGTTGTACTCACTGTGGTCCTTCAGTAAAGAACAAATGAAGGAGAAGGTATGAGGGAAGAAGTAACGTTATTTCCAATATCAACTATAATGCTGGTAAAGTATGAAAATCAGTCCCAGTATCAAGTTCTTTCTTGCATATTTCTTTACCAGTCCAAAGGCAATTCATCACTTTCCCACCTGTTTTAGCGAATGGAATGCCTAGAATGGGGATGACCAGAAAGCTATTTTTAAAAGTCTGAAACAAATTGAAATTGGGGCTTTGGACATTCTAAAGCTATAACTCCCATAATCCCTAGCAGTTGGCATGTTTAATGGGAATTGTCTTGAGTCATCTGGAGGTTCCCGGATTGGGGAAGGCTGACCAGTGCTGCAAAGATTTTATATTTTTGAGCAAGGGGCGAAGAAGTTAGGGTTTTACATATCAATATTACTCAAGCCCATTTTGATTCTTACAGTTCTCTGTAATAAGACACATAAATGAAAATAACTACAAATAATAAGTAATGAGTGAGAAGACTGTGGTACTCATGCAGCTTGCAGTGAAGGTTTGCCTACTGTATAAGCAAATGAGTAATAACTGCATGTTTATTCTGCAAAAAGAACACAATGGAATAGCTTTTAGTTCTCAGGTAACTAAGTTAATATTTAATGGATATGTTTATTCTAGCTATTCACTCTTCTAAATGGGCAGAATAAGAGGAAACCATATCTATATTCACATACAAGTAGTCCTTGATTTACGACCATTCATTTAACAACCATTTGAAGTTATGACAGTGCTGAAAAAAATGACTTCTGACTGATTCTCGCACTTATGTCTGTCACAGCATCCCCGTGGTCACGTGATCAAAATTCAAGCACTTGGCAACCAGCATGTATTTACAATGGTTCCAGCGTCCTAGGGTCACATGATTGCCATTTGTGACCTTCCCAAGGGGCTTCTGACAAGCAAAGTCAATGGGGGAAGCCAAATTCACTTAAAAATCATGTGATTCACTTGATGGTGCAGTGATTCACTTAACGATCACAGCAAAAAGGTCGAAAAATCGGGCGTGACTCACTTAACAACTGCATCACTTAGCAAGGGAAGTTCCAGTCCCACTTGTGATCATAAGTTGAGGACTATCTGTATGTATCTTCTATACCTGACATGACCTGATTATGAAATGGTACAAAACAGCCATCACTGTTCAACCACAAAGATAAAGCATAATAAACTAGCATCCTTTCTCAAACATTTTTTTTTTAGCATGATTTTGTTACACTTTGCTGAAAATCTTGCTTCTGACTCAAAACTTTTTCACTCACTTTTCCTATTAATCTCTGGATATGGCCCCTCCTATGCTATAATGTGGGCAGCAAGGCCTAAAAGAGATTCCAGTTAAATCGTTCACATTCACACAGTGAGATGTGCAACAGGTCTCTGAAGTTTGTCCCAGGAATAGGAGCCTTCACTCTATTGCTTCAAGACAATGAAGCTGGAAGAAAGCAACGCAAATTTATCCAATTTTTTTGGGCGGGGGGGGTTAAGATCATATACTATTTCCTATGCTCCAACTGCCTTTTTTTCTTCCCCCTTTTCAACTGTTTCATTTCACCCCATGTAGTTGAATACTGAGGTGGGAGCATCTGCCACAAGCGTGACAAATGCAAAGAAGTACAACATTGTGCCTGTGACATCCCTCGCCTCCTTGGGTGATTGCCTAATCATTAACAACATGAGGCATGGTTGGCAGGCCTGTACAGTAGCACGGCAGTTGACACTTGCTTCCTGACAATCTGGCATTGGATATCATTTACTGTACCCCAGGGCCTCGTGGGCAGAACTAGTTCAATCTACAGCCGACTGTGTTGGATTATATCTATCTCGCTCTTACAAGGCAATAAAACAGGAGTCATCTGTAGGATAGCAGGAGCTTACAAGATAGCTTTTGAGAGATAAGTATAGACATGAAAGAGTGTTATACAGTGCACAAAATACTATCCGTGCATCATCAAAAAGAGTCCAGGACGCAGACTGGCATTCCTAGCAAGCTATCAGTTGCTAGAAACAATCCTCATTCAAGAACCCAGGGCCTGCAGACAAGTAGAAACCAAAGGGCAGTCCCTGGCTTCAATTAATTACGGTTGCAAAGATTTTTCTGCAGATTGATTTAATGTAGCTTGTGACAGGAATTCCCAGTCTGCTGCTGTTTATCACTAGGCGAACAATAGGTAAAATTCATTAAACTAGAAGGCCATCATAGAAGACTGGACAAAGAAAGATCCCAACCACCTATTAAAAAAAAAAAAAATGTTCCAAGCCAGGTTTGTCTGAGTTCCTTATCGCTAGGTGGAAAAGAGGCCCTAGGAGGGAAAATAAGATTTTCACAATGATAGGATCAATATCCAGAAGTAAAAATCTTAGGCTGGAATGAACAGGGAAAATCTACCAGGTTACAAATTGATGCTGGGATGCAGAGACGACATCTGCAATCACAGTGTGAATCTGAAACCACAAAGTGGTTATGTTGTTTAATTATAAGATATATTGTAAATACTGTTTAAAGTGCAGAAAGAGCCTGTTTCAAATCTCATTACCATTGCAGGATGCCTTTCCTTTAATTTCAGTTGATTTTTGGATTAAACCAAAACAATACATTCCATGATATGATAAAAGTAGCTGGCAGTTTCAATTCCACCTTCTCCCATTACCAGCCCAGCCCAGTTCCCCTCTCTGAAGCACATTCAGGCTTACGGTAGCTGGTCTTGAGCCCATAGCGCTGCTAATCTCAGGGATGCAGATCCGGCTCACCTTCTCATAATAACGGATTTCATAGTCCAGGATGATGCCATTGGGCTGTTCTGGCTGAGGCCATGACAGCGTGATGCTCCTCATGGTGGCACTTACCTGGTGCATAATAGGAACTGTGGAAGGTGCTATGGAGAAAGGAGGGAATAGGAAATGCAAGAAAAGTGAAACATAACTTCAGGGGAGGATAGTGAGACACTCTGAAGAGATAAAAGTAAAACATCAGGATGGGGACAAGGAGAGGGGGTCAGTGAGGATGCAGGAGGAGGAGTGTCACATAACATAGTGTACTTCAACACAATAGTAAAATAGAGTATTTCATGACATAAAGAGAAACATTCTGTACTGACAATTAATATAGGGGACTGACATCCCTTGTTTTTACTGTTAGCTTTCTGTGTTGGAAACTACTCCGGGCATAATGTTTCAGAAAAGTGTAGCATACAAATAAATTAATTGATGAAAGTAAGTTATTATTGTCAGGGACTTTCCAAAGACTTCATGCAAAATTGTGTTAGTTCCACTGAAATTAACAGGAGCAGCACAAAAATAAATGTCAATAGATTTCAGTGATATTTTGACAGGGGAGGTTCTCAATAAATTATACCCTTAAAACAAGAGTTCCATCGGAGGCTATTTTGAAGCCCTATATAAATGTATCAAAACAGCTCTGCCTGTCCACTAGGACCAATGTAATGGTCTTCTCAATCTTCCTTTCAGAACTGGACTCTCACTCCCCTTCCACCCCTCATCTTCCCTGTTTCTATTTGCGTGTGCCACACATCTCACCCAAATTGCCTATACTTTTGCATTTTCCATTTCTTCAGCAGTAGCCAAATATCCATTCCTCTGCTTTTCTTCCTTCATCATTTCCAAAGGCTGCCCTTAACATCTTTCATTCACACTCATTTACTTCAAACAGTTACCTCCTCCAAGATTTCTTTTCTAACCCTTTGAGTCATATTTCTTCTTTCTTTGTATTTTTTTTTCTGTTTACTGTCTCCTCCATAATCTTCTTGTTAGTCTTCTTTATTCCTTGTGCCTTTTCTGTACTCACTACTCTCTCAGTTTAGATGCCATTCTTCTTTCTCTAGGTATCGGCTCCTTGGCCAGGTGTGGTGTGGCCATTGAAGTGTTGGACTAGGATTGCACAGACACAGCTTCCAATCAACCCTCAGCCACAGGAACTAACTAGGTCACTCAGGTCAGTCAGTGGGTCTCAGCCTAACCTACCTCCCAGCATTGTTTGGGTATAAATTAAAGGGAGAGACCCATATATGTTGCTTTAATCTCCTCAAGGAAAGGTGATACATAACTTTAACTAATAAACAAAGAAATAAACAAAGTCTTTCTTTTGTACAACTGCTGTATAGGGATGCACAGAATGTTCCAACCTGGGAAAAGTCATTTCAAGCACTCTGAGTTTTAAGCTTTTGTTTCTGAGATCAGAAATTTCTATTTTCTTTTGAATAAAATGTGGCCTTTTTGAGTGCCATTTTTTCCCTTAGTATTCCAGCTGTTCTGAGCACTGCAACTGTGCTATTAGGTTTTTCCTTTTCTTTTCCTTTTTTAGTCAACCAGTCATGTCCTTGCTGTTACTGATTTTTACTGGAGGGGATGTTATAAGAATAGATTGTGGAGAGGGAAGCAGCAGTTTAGCATATGGCCAGATGGAAGATGAAGTTTGCTTCTAGCTTCATCCCTTTCAGGTTTTTCAAAAATTCTTGGTATGGAGAAGTTTATATGGGTGAATGGTATATACATGTATTTCACAAAAATTGTACAAAAATATGTGCAGGTATGCACACATCTATGCTTCACAAAAATGGTGTTAATGCTAAAATTGTGGAAATACAGAGATTACAACAACATTAATTGGTTGGCTTGTTAAGCTGTGTGTGTGTGTTTGTGCTTGTTGGCTCAGGCTGATTTGTTCAGCTTTGGAGGGAGTATATTCTGTCTATATTCTTATCCTAGGAGAAGTGATAATTGAAAGAATGTTCAAGTGACTATCTTTTTGATCACTTTAATTTCAGCACTTCCTATCTCTTTTAAAGAAAAACACTTCTTTGTGGGGATAAGAAACTATGGCTTTCTAAATAATGGTTTATAATCCAAAGTATTGGATTTGTTAGTGGATAAGAGCAGAGCTGTGTTCTGAATGTTTGTTCTGAGGTTCTTTAATGTTTTCAAAAATATGTTTTTGCAGCTTAGGTGGCTGACAGCAATTTGGCATGGACTGTGACCTCCTCTACAGTTATGATGGTATAGTGAGAAACCAGGAAGTAAAGAGTTGAGTTCCCCTTGTTTCCTATGGCCAAAAAACTTGAAACATTTTAAGCCTTTGAATACAAACAACACAAAATATTCCAGTGAAATGTTTCAAGTTGGGCTGATTGTTTTGAGCTGAAAACAAAGCAAATTTTCCATGTCATGCATATCCCTTAATGCACTAAGCATCTAGAGTTGACCAACCTCTTGCTATTTGGCTTAGAGCTGTCCAAGAAGAATTATCAAAAATGTCCACCCTATTAGTTGACAATGAAAAGGGGACCCATTTCGCCAAATTTATTTAGGTGGAGGAAATTTTCCCCAGCAATTTGTTGGAAGATAGAGATTATATTAGCAGTAGTAGTATTGCAGTTTCTTTATATTATTGTTGTGGTAGTGGTGGTCGCACAGCCAGCCAGAAGTTTAGACTGGATTTGGCATTTTTATCCACCTATCGAGTCCTTCCCAAGGATAGGGATATCTATATAGGGATAGATGTTGCTTGTAGGTATTAAAGGTATCATCGCAGGATGTAAGCTGTTCTAAGTAAAGCTGCCTTTTGCAATCAACTGGTGATTTTGTTGTTGCTGTTGTTATTATTATTATTTTGAATGTATTACCCACCCAGCTCCAATGGACTTTTTTTCAATGGCTATTCTTATGAACAATAGTAATAATTGTATTGGCAACCTGGACATCATTTTGTATGACTACAATGCCCCAAAATTAGAATCGTACCGGAGCATTTTTAATAGCTTTATGTCCTTAAAAAAAAAAAAAAGAATATTTGGAGAAAATTAGAAACTCTCCATCAATATAATAAACATTATAACATTATAATATAATACAATACGATATAATAATACAGAGAGAGAGTTCAGCTTTGCTGTCATTAGGAATGGTCATATCTTCTATGTTAGGGATATGCTCCATTTCACTCTTTCTAATTTGGGTACCCTTCCAATGCATGATCTTCAATTCAGATTTTTACCAATCAGAAAAGACAACTGCTGGAAATTCCAAGATGTGAAATTTATTCTGTTTGAAAGTTTCATGGCATAGAGCCTGGTTATCTGAAGGACTATCTCCAGTCATTTCTGCTGACCCAATATATTTGGGTCTAGTAGGTACACTCCAGGTCTCTTCTATATAAACATTATCATCTTGTGGGACTGAAAAAAACTGCCTACTCTGCCACTGCCCCTGCCCTCTGGAACAGCATCCCCCAGAGATACAGATGGTGCCCATTCTCCCGGAGTTCCAGAAGGCTCTTAAAACCTGGTTGTGTTCCCAGGCCTGTTCCCACACTTAGGAACTCTATGTAACTAGGATCCTCAAAGATGGGGAGGCCTGTAAACACATGATCTATATGCAGACTTTAACATCTATTTGATATAACTACCTTATACTCTCCCCATATAGCAAATCAAATTAAAGAGAGCTTGAAGCGCACTTTTCAGTAGCACAATTTGGAAAATATGGTCCTTAAATTTTAAATTGCAATTTGATGTTTTTAAACAACATACTTTTCTACTAGTTTACATATTTTATATTGTTTTACATTGGTATATTTTTATTTACTACTACTACTATAATAATTGGAGGTATATCATAAGTGCACTTATATTATTATTTATAATGTACCATTATAGATCATTTTAATATATTGTGAATCTCCCTGGGAGGGATAACCCTGATGAAATATAGAAATCATGAAGAAACAGGTATTGATCTCTTTTACTTTAGGCTGGTAGAGAACATTCACCCCAAAGCAAGTGACCTTAGCAGTAACATACATCCCAAAATCAGATTACCAAACCTTAGAAAATAACCAAGAGTCCCACCTCATTTCCATTTAGTGTAATTCCAAATCTGGGACTAAAGAAAATCCAGATCCACCCAGATCCATGAAAACCTGGGATACACACTGAGCCCTTTCATCTTGCTAATGACTAACTAAGAAGACCATCCTCAGTCCAAACAGACAATTCCTCAGTGAGACTTTCCTTCAGACTGCTCTGAATGGATACCCAGGGGTTTCTTCCACCTCAGCTGTAGCAGAAATATCCTTTTTCCAAGACAAAAACATAATATAACCTCCCTATCTGGCAGAAAATGTAGGCCTAAGAACCTGCATTCAGAGCTACTGGTGAGTAAGGGCTTCTTGAGAACAGAATTAATTGCTTCTAGGTGAAGCCGGAAAAGATGTGGGAGACTAGATTGAGGATCAGTAGCTGCTGTCCTTTTCTGTCTGGCCAGGTATTACTGCTTGTCCATTCTGCTTATTCTGGTTCCTGATGCTTAAACTTCACTTATTTCTGGATTGCTCTGCTATGAGTCCCTAGCTCTATCAAACACCCTGGTTTTAATATGATATTATTCTGCTTCTAATTTTCTAAGGAGGGTCAGTCTGGAGTAGTGGTTAAGCACCAGGCTACAAGTCGGGGGACCATGAATTTTCATCCCATTTTAGGCACAAAGCCAGCTGGGTGTCCTTGGGCCAGTCACTCTCTCTCAGCCCGAAGGAGACAATGGCAAACCACTTCCAAAATTTTGCCAAGAAAACTGCAAGGACTTGTCCAGACAATCGCCAGGAGTTAAAAGTGACTCAAAAGCACACACACACACACACAATTCTAAGGTGCTGCTCTCAGCTTTATTATACTGTACTAATCCAACACTGACATGAGAAAAAAATATTGATACAATACAAGCAGAACCTTTAGTAAAACTGCCTCCAGTTAACATAGCTTTTACAGTAGAATCACCCTCCCTTTGCTGTTTATGGTAAAGCTTCCTCATCCTTAATTACTGTTTGAAGAATATTATTATAGAAAGAGGAATGGAAATGTGAACAATTTGTAAATAATTAGATTTTAATTTTTTGAAAAGATAGTTATTTTTAATTAGTATTGAAAATTCCTGGGGAACCCTCATCAAATGGAAGCTGTACAAACCATCTGTAAATGAACAAGCAAAGCCAAAGTAGGGTTTTCATGAATTCCAACACAATTCTGACTTTTGTTGGCTCATGGACCCCTCTATCCTTCAAAGACAGAAAAAGCCTCCCATAGCTACTTCAAATTTTCATGGGGTTCACTTTTCATGAAGGGGCTAATATTAAAAAAAAAAAAGGAAGGAAGGAAGGAAGGAAGGAAGGAAGGAAGGAAGGAAGGAAGGAAGGAAGGAAGGAAGGAAGGAAGGAAGGAAGGAAGGAAGGAAGGAAGGAAGGAAGGAAGGAAAAACAATCACATGTCAAAAGAGGGAGGGGATTTTATTACCACTTTTAAAATATTGCTCTTAAGAGACTATTTTAAAGGAGCCAGTTCATATGTACAGTTGTCCAATTTCCCAGCAATATCAAGGACTGTAACATCTGTATCTTCCTCTTTTGCACAATTGTTGTCATTTTGAAAGACGTCATTGGCAGTTCTATGCCTGGGTATGTGCAGCACACTTAAGCAGGTCAGTTAGGAACATAGTGATTGCCTTCATACCATTTCCTAAGCTTGGTTAGTTTTATTGTGGCTTAAGGTAGAAACCTGGTTTGGTTATTTATGATTCAGTATATTGCACTAAGAAAGAAAATGGATTAATTCAATGGCCAGAATAAGCACATTGTGCAAATGCAGCCTGCAAGTAGTACGATCTTTCCCTCTCTGAACAAAGGATTGGACAAAGCATTTTGTCAAGAGAGGACCAAGCAGCAGATGACTGGAGATGTACGGAATGATAGGTGATATCAAAATATTTTAAACAAACCAATGCATTAAATGTTGTGCAAAAAGGAGAATCCAGTTTGTGCTGTATCCTCATTATCTCATTCAGTACTTTACTAAAATATATTCATGATATGGTTCAGTTTCACTGCTCTCTTCTGGTACCTCACAACAGTTCAGACAACTAGGATAGTATGCTGAGAATGTTTTTAACAGATCCATGCAGTCCATTTGGCATCTGGTGAGTTGTTGAGATGATTCATTTAGTATATACCATTTGATAGTTCACCCATTATATGTTGGTTTGAGATATAAAAGCATTCTATCCCTTTCTGTGAAAATGAATTATGTTGTTAGAAAAAATAATGGTAAAGCTGTGGCATCATCACTACATTGCATGTAGTTTCTGTATGAACTAGAAAAAAATTCTGCAGCTATTTTAAGGAGGGGTCTTAAAACAGAGACAATTCTCCATCCCGCCCCCAAGAAATGTAGAAGCCTGGAAAAAGAAGAGCTGCTTCAGTGAATAACAGAAAAGTTAATAACACTTCCTCCAATCATTTTTGAAACATGGACAGCCTTGGCTTGCACAATTTTAGCCCTATTCATTCAGGAAAGAAATCAAAAGGGCAACTGATATGACAAGGAAGTAGGATGCCCTCACTAGGGTCTTTTAGTTAAGAACAGACCGCTGAAGTGGTTGATAAAGTCATGCATGAAATAGATTGCATAGACAGATATTGCTTTCAAGAAGGCATAGACAAATGGAAGATAGTCCTATCAACCATAATTAATCTTGCTGATTAATTTTGGAACATACACTTCTGAGACACTGTACCTCAGAATACCATTTTCTGGTGCAACAGGAAACAGAAATAGGCTATTGCTTTCAATACTCAAATGTTGAGTATTTGTAGGAAGTATCTCTGTGGATAAAATAAAATAGGGCTTAACATCAGAGCTCATAATTTCTTTATAGCCGTGGGAAATTAATGTAGGCATTGCTGAACTGGTGCCTGCACAACACATGTGCTTTACTTTTCCACCTCCGTGCCAGTTTTCCTTTCCAGTCCTTGCATCTACTCACTGTCCCACCCTTCTTCCCAGAGATGCTTTTGCCTAGATCTCCAAAGGAGAGGGTTCTTTAAAACAAATGCAGATTAAAAATTGCAGTCTGAATATCCAACACCATCCACCTGGAAGCAGAAAATAGATCATGTTATCAAATGTGAAGTCTCTTCTTTGTTCATTCCATTTCCCTACTTCAATTTAAAGTATTAGTTTTAACCAATGAAGCCCTCTATGGCTTGGTGTTAAGTTTGTTACAGGACTACATCTCTCCAGTGGAATCGGCCCAACCGTTTTGATCGTGCTGGGAAAAGCAGATGGTTGTCCCCTGCTTTGGGGAGGTCAGGGGGGCAATCCCTGAAGGTGTTGTTTTTATGTAATTGGGCTAGCCCTCTGGAACGGCCTCCTGTGAGAAGTTTGATTGGCCTCAACTTTAGTCACCTTTCAGGAGCAGCTGAAAATGGAGCTTTACTAGAGGATATTTGGGGACTGACAGCAAATGCTGTTTCAGGTTGTAAGTTTTTGTCTTTTTGATTTTTATTATGTATTGCTTTGCTACCTGTTGTTGAGAGTCTTTTTATGATTGTGGTGGGATATAAAGGCAATAAATAAATTAATCTATCCAGTCACAAAGCAAAGGAAACATCTGCTTGCTGGTGCTTCCTTCCCAATGCAGAGGCCAAAATCTGGAGATTTTGCCTTCAGTGAACCAATGCTGGATTGGAAGCAGCAGCATGAGAGTGACAAAGGTGTTTTTGTGGTGGTGAGGAGTTTTTGCATGTCATAGCATTTATATACTGAATCAGTCCATTGTTCCAGCTACCAATAACATTTATACCATCATTAACAGTAGCTCTCCAAGGTTTCTAATGGAAAACATTTCCTAACTCTATCCTATCCTACCCTACCAGGGAATGCCAGGAATTGAACATGGGATGTTCTGCACGTAAAACGTGATTTACCACTGAGCTATAAACCCCTCTTCAGACATTCCTGTGAAAAGGGAAGAATGTGATTTAATCCCTTTGCAAGTGTTAGGGTTCATTTTTGGAGAATCCCATTTTTCTGGAGGACAACAGATATGATACTATGCTGATAAGATTGAAGCTTATAACTTGCCAGATAGTGGTGAACAAGGAATCTATGCTTTCACTATATGGGCCAAAAAAATATTTTATGTTTCTGAGCCAGATTCTTGGAGAATCACTGACTCCATCTCTGAATCTGCCTACTGTGTTTATTTTTTAATCCCTGTCGGGGATGGGAATCCACGAAGAATTAAGGCAATATAACTTGTGCTTCATTAAACAAGTTAATTTCCTGCCTGATCCTCCTGAGACATCAAACTGTCTCATTTTAAAAGCCCACTGAAGCATGTGGTAAGGGCTCTGCTGGGATGAATTCTCAGAGTCTTCTGAATGATTTTCTCCATATATGCTTTTGAAACCCACTGTCCCTTAGGTCCCTGGTGAGCGGTGATGCCTTTTGGTGAACGGAACAGGATTAGTTACCGATAATTGGCCACTTTTTTCCTGCAGTACCTACTGCAATGCTTTTACACAGGTGATGATTCTAATGTGCTCTTTTTTCTCACTGTGCTTACAAATCACTAAGCTAAATAGATTTCTAAGATTCACAGTCAATTCCTTGTGAGTCAGAACAACTCACTATTCTGGTGGTGTATGTAAACTATCTGTAAAAGGATACTAAATATTGTGCTGTTTGAATGTTCCTTTTTTTTTGGAAAATGTCTTTCTCTTCTGATTTTAAAGCTGTCTTTATATTTGTAAAACAGTGACATTCAAATGAATGAAGAAACATTTGAGAAATATGGTACTACACACACAAACACACATATAAATATACCTAACATTTGTTGGTGAGATATGAATGAAATATGCACTGACTCCTTCAGCCATGAGAGCTATTTCAGTGGAAAAGAAAAATGCTTTGGGACTAAAATGTCTTTGCAATCAACCACACAAATTGAAATAGCTATTTTCTAATGCTGAAAGATTATAACACAGTTGTATCTCAAAATACATCATGCATCACATAACCTGAATCCTAAGGAAACCCAGATTTTGTGAGTGAGTGGCTCCCAGCTTTGAGGACGGGGAATTTTGTTGTAAATGGGAGTGTGCTGCCTAAGAAAGAACACACACATAGTTTGGGGTGCTCCTAGAATCATCATTCTTTTAAATAAAAGAATCTAAAAATATGCCAGGTGGTTCAAAAAGCCTGGGGTTTGCCAAAGGAAATGACTGTAAGAACATTGTCACTGAAACATGCCAAGTTACTTCTCTTTGGCTAAGGGGAATGTATAGAGTAGCATGGCCTCCCAAAGCACATTTGGATCAGTGCAATGGATGCACAATTCTTTTGATTTGGGCTTTGGAGAAGCCTGTAGCTAGCTGCAGCCATTAAAATTATATCTATCAACAGAATTCTAAACTCTGATTAATGTGCAGAATTTGGATTAATTGAGCTGAACAGTTGCTTATCATTGCATATCAGAATCATGTCTTTGTTAGGACTATTTTTCAGCTGTTTTTATATGAACACTTTTACCCCTGGCAGAGATGGTATGCAGCAGCAAGGGACTGTCTATCATCCTTGCAGAGCTACCCACTGTTCATTTAGCTGATAACATGTTGGGATAAGAAGAGATAGCAAACTTTTCTCACACCCAGAAACTTTCTCATATGAACAGGGAGTTGATGGGCTGGCAATGAGAATGAGAGAGCTAACAGACCTGAACAGAGAGATTTAAGAAAGGAGGAGAAACATGATGCCTGGTGACCCCAAATGATTTTAGGCAGCACTAGCAGCTGAATGAAGAGTTGTTGTTGAAAGAGGAGCCTGGAGCAAGACTAGAGGGGAGCTGGGTGGGGTCTGAAGACCACCAAAGAAAGAAAATGGGCCATGAGGAATATGTCTTCCTAATATATATGGCCTCTATGGGAGGCTAAAGATAGAAAAAAAACATGTCCTGCCTGCATGGGAGAGATTGTCAGCCAAGGTAATTAAAGTCCTTACTTAACTCTAAGTGGGGATGGTTTTAGAAATAGCTATATGCATAATAGGGTACTAGTGGAAAGAAGATTTACTATGCCGATAGAGGAAGAGTTAACCTAGTAATGCTTGACCACGCATATGTAAATCGAATTTCTGCTTTACATTTTGTTGCCAGTTATCAGAAGAATTGAGGGCGGGGGGGGGGGGGTAGTCCAGCAAAGACAGTTATAAATGCCTTAGATAAATGCTGTTTAAACTTAAAAGAATCTGCAGTGCTGAAATAAATGATCTGCATGTTGTTTATGCTAAAACAAAATAAAACAAACAAAAACAAGGAGGATTCTTGGTGTGTTGTTTGTAAGGTCATTTCCCATGAATCTACAACTCCACCTCCCCAAAACTGACATGTTTTATACTTGCCTCATTTTTGTGATAGTTGCAAGTGCCATGATAAAACCTGGAGTAGTAGCCACACTGATTTGGTGCAACAAAAATAATAGTCATGGGGCATCATAAAGACTAGCATCTCACAATCTTAGTGCCTTCCAGATCTGTGGGCATCAATTCCCAATATTTTCAGTAATGGTTACAGTGGCTGAGACTTTCTGGGAGTTGGTCCATACATCTTGAGGGTACACAAGTTGCAGAAGGCTATTTGAAGGTATAAAACAACTGTTGATAAGAGAACCATAGTCACTGGATCTTTCTTTCTTAGTTAGCTTTTCTGTTATCAAGATCAAGAGTAGACAACAGTGTTCTCCTGGTATTTTGGATCACTCAAATAATCAGCCCAGCTAGCATAACCAATGATTAGTTATTATTAGTCTAAATATTTGGGGATGCCAGAATAAAGAAGTTAGGACAGGACCAAGTTTGGAGTTATTTGGGGGTTAGGATTTTTTAAAAGCCAATGAAAGATCTTTGTGCAGACCACTTGTTAGTGTGTAACACAACATGTAACACAAACTAAGCCTGTGTGCTACAAATTATACAGGGAAACATTCCTCAGATTGTTTATATTTACCCAAATCTTATTTTGTGCTATTTCTGTTTTGGAAGAGACAGCTCATGTGTGTTCAGGAATTCACTGAACGAGGTGGCTGCTTGTTCTTTCTAGGGGGTGATGTTGACAGTCCAGCCCTGCCTTTGTTTGCACAGCACATTTAATCCTGGGTTTTTAATTTTTTTTTTAATCTTTCCACATCCGCTCAGAGAAGATGATAATTTTCCAAAATTAAACACTTAGCTTGATTGCTGTTTTGTTAATTGCCACATTCACAACCCCCCTTGGTGTTCCTGCCTATTTAACATGGATAATGCTGCAAAGATGATCGACATCAAATTGGTATGCAGGTGGATGGGCAGCAATACTAAGGCTTCCCCATCCTTGCTTATTCAGATGGATTGCTTGCATCATTGCACAAAGGAAAGAATTAAATTGAAGTGGAAATCCCTTCCAAAAATCACACAGATGAACAATAAGCACAGGAATCAGAATCAAGAAGCTTCTTATTGCATAAGAGTGTATGTACCAAATTGTGCAAGCAAGGAGTTGATGGAATATTTTGGGAAGCTCTGCCAACCTCCCTATAATAATGTTTCCCATACAGTGCTCAATTTGCTTAACAACAGGGAAATTTTAAGTTGAGACTGAAGAACTAATCAAACTTGGAAGTCTCACCTCTAACCTCTAATTTGATGTCATTAGCACAAAAATCCTGATTTCAATAAAGATTTCAATAGGATACAAATGCAGCAGATATCTTGGGTTGTCTGTGTTCTAGTTCCTGGATTCTATAGCAGAATAAAGTTGAAGTGTCCTCCAATTATATTGTAGAGCATCACTTTTTTAACTAATGAGAAGTACAAAGTTTAGGGCTTAACAAAAGGTAAAGTCAGAGCTGTCAGATAGCCAAAATAAGCATGGCATTTGTTCAATGATCTCATTGGTTGCTGGTAAAACAAAACAAAAAAAACACAAAAAGTCTGTTTGGCAAGATAAGGATGGGAAGAGAACCAATTAAAATTGTAAAATAGGAGAAATGTCCCACTGAAGTTTCATTTGAAATCACACTCTACTCCCTTTGCTGTATCCATGTTTTTTTCCTCCAAGGCATGATCTAAGCCTAATGTTTGGAGGGGCATGTCAGTCATTCTATTGTAAAAGTCAGTTATGACAATCAAGCCATACGAAAATGTCATGTCTAATTTACAAAAAGAGAACAAAGTCTGCCAGGTCTATCTCAGTTCCATGGCCAGAATTATATTTCAGCTTCAGGGCTGCAAGTCAAAATCCTGCAGCAGGTTTCGTAAGGCTGTACAAGTAGTCCCGTTTAGGAATGAGTTAGGTTCCCAAGGTCTGTCCTTAAGTCGAATTTGTATGTAAGCCAGAACAGTATTATTGTATAATACTGTATAAGTAGTATGGTGTAATGAACTCGAGCCACTGGGTATTTAACTCGAATTTTACTACAATAGGCTCTGTTCTTAACTATGGGTCATCCTTAAACTGGGTGTTCTTAACCTGAGGACTACCTGTATACCTAAAGACACAGCAGCTAAGAGGCTACAGAATTTGACAGAAGTTTTGTTACATCGACAAAGTGTCAGATATACCACTACTAGTAGGTATCCTACTAGGAAAAATATACTTGTGGGATACCTCACATGTGTTTATAGAATGTATTATCAACTTAATAGATCTGCTGATAAAAATGCATCAAATAAATAATTCAAAAGGATTGAAATGTAAATGGCATAAGATGTCTTATAGGAATACCACAGGGGAAGCTGTATCCTATAACACTTCTGGTTAGATATTTCTCTGTTACTGCTAATAACATCACCAGTCCTAGATTTGTTTCACTGTCTTCAGAAGAGAGACGAACCAAAAACAGTCATCCCTGCATTAATGACTAAATCTACCCATATCAACCTAACACAGCATAATATATAAAATCATTCAACACTCATTTATATCCAAACCCTTACATAAGGAGACTATGATCTGTTTCACACATTTCCATTAAGACACAAACCAGCAAACTACGTTATGGTTTAGTGCAGAGGTAAGCAAACTTTTCTGTGGGCAGAGGTTGTGCTTAACAATTTTGGGATGCTGAGGGCCACAAATTTGAGTGGACCCGTGTCATATGTATGCAACTGGTCTACAGAGCTGAAAAAGGACCACCAATGCCTACAAACTTGTTCATGTAGGAAATTCGGTATGCCCATTTGAGAACAGCCCCAGTTTCATAAAACAATAGCCTAGCAGGCAAATAGATAAAACTGTCAGCAGTGCAGAAGACCTTAAGGTAGACCTCCAGGCCTACCACTTCAGCAAAAGCTGAAAAACTGAAGAGAACCCTGTAGATACAATCAATTAAATAGGAATGTATTGGGTGGAGAGTTTTTCAGAAGGCAAGAGGGACAGATGGAGAGATAACTGTTTCCAAGAGATGAAAAGAAATGTATGGGTGAATGGGTAGACAGATGGCTAAGCTTAGGATATAGGTCAATTCTTATGAACCCGAGAAAAGCATTCAAGTTTGTTTCTGTTGAAAGTGCTTAATTAGATTAATTAAAGAGAAGAGAACTGACATAAATACTTTTTTGGGGGTGAACTCAGAACATGCAATTTTCTCCATCATTTGTCATTATTTAGAGTCTGTTACCCCATTTCTTTCTTTCATGAATTTAATAAAGACCATGCAGACTGTGAATGCATGCTGCTACTGAAGTTAATGTATGAAGATGCAGCTGCCTATAATAACATGGTTTTCTGTTATTTCTTGCATAGGCAGTAATGCTTGTAGTTAGAAATATGCTGCATTTTCAGATTAGCATCAAAACAAAAAAATGAGATCAGCAAACCAAAATCATTAGGCATCAATGTGTGAGTCAATGTCAAGCCTGCACTATCTAGTTCTCTTGGCATTCCTATTACTCTCCCTTTAAATGCCTGTGGTGCTCAGCACACCATTTCAACCTGCTTAAAAAGTGCTGAATGCTAACGCCTCATTTCTAATTGCCAAATATGTGCTTCATCTTTGAGGCCTTTCAAACATTGTGTGCATCCTTAATGTGCTGAAAGCAATTGCACTTTATCTGGATAATTGCAGAGAAAGGCCAGATACAATGCAAATGTATCGACTTTTAATAATCACAGCTTTGTGGCAGGAATAATCAGGAAGAAAAGAGCAAATGGACAGATGGGGAATAGGGAGACTGGCTGACGGGAACAAAAAGAGCAAAGGACGTACCACCTAAAAACAATGGATCTATACAGAAAGAGGATTGCAGAGATTTGGATTTTGGTCCATGGGTTGCAAGTTTAGCCAGTCAAAGAATGGAGATGAATTGGGATTGGGGAATAGGTACAGAGCAATAGAAGAGCAGATGGGCAGGTGAAGAAATTAAGAGAATGAAAAGCAAGCAGGAAGGATGGACAAAATAGCCAAGAATTACATTTCTGCTTTGCTGTCAGTTGTATCTTAGGTGTCTAATTCAGTCTGACATGTCAAGCTGACAAAGTTCTTATTCCCTGAAGACAGAATGCTAAAATACTGATACCAAGGCTTTTTGTATTCTTGTGCTTGTTGGTGTGAACTCTTCAGGGGTGGCATTAATCAAGCCTTCCCGTTTTACACGTATTGTATAAAAGAGGAATTTTCATCCACTTCTTGTAGCCAAATCAAAACAGATTGCTGTCTATTGTTACCTTATAGTGTTAATTCTTCTCTTCATTAAGCTTTTGGTCAGGGTCACTACCTGGCAGCTTTTCCATTCCCCACCTTCTTCTTAGCCTTATATAAAGAACACATGCACAGACATTGCAGATCCGGCACCATCTGGACACCTCCTCTACTCCATTTATCCCCCAAGGAAGAATCAGCAATTGATTCATCCATGATTATCTCTGGTTGTTAAAAAGAATCAGGGGAGAAAAGAGAAGACAAAGTCCAGAAGAAATTCTGGCTCTTTTTGTAGGGTGCTGTGATTTTGTTGTTGCTACTTTAGAGTACTAGTTGCACAGCCATTATTCAGTTGTCATGTGGATCCAAATGTTTTCCTTCCAGGTCATGTTTCTAGTGTGAATATCTTATAAAGCAAATTCTTTTTTTACTCTTTGGGAACACAGGATTCTTCCATCAGCTAATGACTCATTCTGGCTGTGAGTACTGAGTGCCACTATGTAAGCAATCCAGGAAGCTACAGAGATATCCTACATCAGGGGTTGATCTGGCATATGGGTTTTAATGGCCTGGCATGGCTGCTCTTCTGCTGGCATAAGCAGAAGGGGAGAAGCAGCTCAATTCTGGCCTTGAAGGGCAGCTGTGCTATTATGAGGGCTGATGAGCTGACCTGGCTGCTAGCCAGGGCTGTTTTGAGGAGATATTGAGACAGCGGTCCCATTGGCCCAGCCTGGTATATAGGGGTTAGGGACTAGAGCCCTGGGGGGACATACACCCCAGTTGCTGGGGTGCATGTTGCCTGTCTGATTAAAAATTGGAGAGAGAGACACAAGGAGAGGAGAGAAGGAAAGGAGACAAAAAAAAAGTCTGTACAAAATGGAATCCACAGAGTGGCTAGAGAGAAAAGTTCTATGGAAGAAAGGAAGTGAAGACCCAAGAGACAAGAGTTCCACCCCAGACTGAAGGACAAGAAGAAGGAACCCAGCTGGCTCCAGGAAGTGGTTTCACTCCAGACCCAAGAAGGAAAGGAGGGGTTTGGTTGTTGGTGGTGAAGCCCTGGTCTCCGGGGAAGGACTATGCAAAAGACCCTCAGAGAGGTTCTTCCCCCAACAGAGGAGCAGTGTTCAGCTCAGCAGTTCCAGGAGAAGGTCAAGCCATGCCGAGCACACAACGGTAAAATTCCAGCCTATCTGTTTCTTTTCACTCTCTCTCTTGTTAAGCCCAGAAACAGGGGAGGGGGTTGGAGTGAAAGGGGAAGGAAAACAAAGCAGCTAGCAGGAGAGCTAAACAGAGAAAATTCTCTGGGAGGGAGACTTAGGAGAAAACCTGACACCAGGTAAGTACCAGGAATGTGTTGTAAATACTTGTAAATAGCTTCACTGTAAATAGAAAAAAAGAAAAAGAATAAAAGCCTCCATTGTCTTGTTTTTCCATGTCAATTTCCACCCTTGCAGAGCAAAATACACCTCCAGTTCAAAAAGAACGCCATCACACTGCGTAATGGAATGTGAGAACGACCTTGGAACATGGGCCGGGGGGGGGGGGGCGGAGATGCTGCCTAGGGAACAATCTGACAAAAGCTGGAGGAGCCTCCAGCTGAGTAACGGACAGAGAAAGAAACTTAGAAAGGACCTGCCTTAACTGATTAGGTGGTAAATAGGGACCGTGGGAGACTTGTACTTTCAGACTTGCAAGATTCTGTTAATATAGCCTATCAGTAAAGTAGAAGTGGCTCATCTGGTTATGTTTCCTGTCCAGTTTACCTGGGAGGGCTGACACATGTGACAGTTAGCAATCTTCTTCTGTGCAAGGACCAGAGCCCACGCTGCTACTGCCACTTCTGTTTCCAGGGGACTTGTTGCTCTGCCACTCCAAGGTGGTTGGTGAAGCAGTCACCAAAATAAGTGCTCTCTCCCTCTCTCTTGTGGGCTGGGATAATATATTTCAAATTTGGGACCACAGGCCCAATGATTTAGAGTGGTGGGTCACATCCAGCCTGTGAGCCATAGGTTGCCAACTCTTGGCCTACATTATCATGAAGGAGTGACTTTCCCATTTTTCCAAGGATGGTCAGGCTGCTTAGTCATTTTGTGGATTAAGGATACACGTATGATTGATACAGACAGCAGGGCAGGGTCCAAGTGATCACAGCAATCACAGGCCTATTGGGTAACTGATCATTCACTTTACTGAGACAGTTTAATTCTAACAGTATCTTTTGAAATGCTGTTTCATATGCAAGTTTATTTTGTATTGTTCAGAAAAACAAATCTTTAAAAAAACCCTCTCAAAATATTTTTAAGAACATATTTCTATACCACAAAAAGAGCAAAACAGAAGGATGGCACTTCTTGAGCTTCTGATCGTGCCTGCTATTAATTCATAGCAACAATGAGTTATTATAAAAAACAGAATTCTCCTCCCGATGCTAATTGTTCAAACTTGCCTCTTGTATTCATAACATGCTTATTCCCATATGACTTCTTGGGTAAGATTTATGATTACCCAATTCAAATTTCAGATCAACCAAAAAGTTTTTAGCTCTCACCTTTTCTACTTGTATACAGACAGACATAAACCACCTTTATTATACTGTAAGTAACACTGGTCTCTTTTACTATTGGTGTGAGGTTCATTTCTCCAACTTGCGTCCTCCAATTATATTGGATCCAGAATTCTCAGTCATTGGCTAATGTAACAGGGAATTCTGGTCCCAAAACACCTGGCATCCCAAAACACCTGGAGACCATCAGGGTAGGAAGGGCTGCTGAAAGGTTTAGTGAACGAAAACTTTCAAAAATTGCTTATGGCTTTTCAAGGTAATAATAACTATTTATCAGGCCTTCTACATGGTCACTACCACTTGAATGTATGGTATAATGTATCTTTGGCACACACACTGATTTCAGCAGCCAGAACAGCATTAAAACTCAGACATGAGAGAAAAGGCAAAACAATGCTGATGCGCATGAAAACTTCAAATGCCCAACAGATTTTAGATACACTAACCTCTGGAGCAAGGATATTTCTCAATATGGAATCATACTTAAAAGATTTCAGCACTGTTCCATTACCTATTGCTGCTCATGTGCATCTTTATTTTGACATCCATGGTCTAGAGTTGCATTTACTTGCAGTAACTGCAGGAAGCAGTTACCATTTAATGTGCGTTATACTGCCCCAAATTAATATATCACAACACTGTTGATAACTAAAACACCAAAGAATTCAGAGTTACCCGCCTGCTGCACATCCCAGCACTGCTGTTGCCTCTCCTCATTCATTCATCATCCCAGATAAGCCTACTGGAGGAAGGCAGTGTTGTTGGGAGCTGTCAAGTATTATTCTGCTAGCAGGACTGTCGGAACTATAGTCATGCGTGCCATGAATTCTCCAGTTAGAGCAAATCCTGGCAAGAGATCTGCTCCCTTCTCCCAGTGTTTAAAAGGGAGGGAGAAGAAATGACAAGTACCAGGATCTATAGATAGTTTTAGAACTTTGTTGCAATATTTAATGGTTCTGAAATCAAGATTATATTCAAAACAGTAGATGCAATGTCATAGCATTTCCAATTTCTTTCTCCGTGTTCATGAAGAAAATCATACTGGAGGTCTCTGAACTGCATCTTACCTGCTTGGTTGGTGGTGATGTTTACTGAGGCATGCTGTGGTGGGAATGGGCTTTTATTGGAAACTCCATTGACTGCTTGGATTTCAAAGGTGTATGGTGTATGGGCCCACAGGTTGCTGATGAAGACTCGAGTTTCCGTAAGACCCAGCTGTCTTGGTACAAACTCCACATTGTCATCGCAGCGGGAGCAGCTACGGCGATCTGACCGACACTTTTTGCAGACTATGTTATAGGTCACATCATCACGACCTCCTGTCTCCCGAGGTGGGTGCCATTCTAATATAATTGATGTCTCATTGACAATAGAGATTACATTGCGAGGTCCTGAAGGAACACCTGTTAAATAACAATTTGCAGATCAAGGCTGTGCAAGTAAATGTCTGACTTCAATAAAATGTACAGCTTTAGTGATATTTTAAGACATTAGAATATTAGGCTTCCTGCAGTTTTGGGTAAAGTATTTATTTATTTATTATTGAAAACAATTACAATAATCCTCTCAGAAGGTGACCACATGAGTGACTGATATATCCCTTGTGTTTTTCTAATGTGGCACTTCTGCTGAGGACTCCTGAGATCACAGAGACTTTCTATGTTCCAAATTATCTTCGTTGTCTTCTCCATGGTATGCGGCAAACCTTTCACTTCTCCAAATGTTCCTTTCCTGAAAAAACTTGATTGAGCTTTCTCTTCTCTTCCCCCACCTGCCTGACCCATTACTACCAACAGTCATGTAGGAAGAATTCTAGTAGTCTATTTATTTTAAAATATTTATTTTTATTTAGTTTCTTACTTTACTTGTAAACTGCTTTGGGAGGATTATTATCCTAAAAACATAGAATATAAACAATTATAACAAATTTATTTGACACACAAATTCTCACTGATCACCTTAACTAAGAAAACATTTTCACACACCAAATTGACAACTGATGCTCCTAGAAGAGTTTTGTAATGGGCTCATTTATTTCAGTTACCTTGAGGCATATGATATCAGCAAATGTCTCTTGGATTGTGTAGGATAATCATCTACATAGACAAAATAACAGTAATGTTGTCTTTTTCTTTGCTTGTTTGTGTCACTGCCTTGTGGCCATAGATATATCCATATTTAGTACATTCTCTCCCCATAAAGCATGACACTAATTTGGTTTGGTATCATTCATTTAGACTATTATCTTTTAGAGTGTGTATGTATGAATGTATGTATGTATGTATGTATATAAAGGAGGGAATCCAAAAGCATAACTGATTTGACTGTGATGAAAGAATGAAAAAAATAGTGAAGGATGCAAGAATGATGAGATGGTCTGGATGTGTGATGGATCATTTTTTGAAAGTGTCAAGACTGGTTTGGTATAAAAAATGGACATAGAAGAATAAGAAAAAAATAAAAGAAAATAAAGTGAACATAGAAATACTATTGGAAGAAACAATCTGAATTCTGTACAAAAGGTAGGAAATTAATGTCCCAACAAAACAAAAGAAAAGAAAATATAAGGAAAAGTATGTGAATGAGATAAAAATGCAAGATATGAAGATAAGAGAAAGATGTTGCTTAATGTGGATTTTAAAGAAAAATAGTTGCAAGAATGTAGTCAAGAACTGGTTAATATTAAAATGGCAGAGAAAAAAATTGATGGAAAGGAAAAAAATAATGTTTTGGAAGTAGGTGAAAAGGGCTAAACAAGAAGCCTCCAGCACAGTATTTTGAATTAAAAATCAAAGTAATGAAACTGTAGTTAGAGAATGCTGAAAGGAATATTTTAGAGATTTGTACATAAATGATAGTGCTATGCCAAAGAGTGGAAATAAAATGAATGCTATAAATGTTACCATCCAAAAAAAGTGAATGAAAAGAAATGTGAGAACGTTGAAAAATGTTAAGACTTCAGTTATAAGATGGTATAACTGGAGAAATGTTAAAATACAGGTGTGATTATGGAATGGCTATGCAACTTGTGTACCATGTATGAAAACTGTATGTGTGCCAGATGATTGGAAAAATATTGATATTGTTCCTTTCATCTCTACAAAAGGAAAGGTAGCCAGAATGAATGCAAAAATTACAGGGGGTTTCATTTAATAAGTCTACTCAGGAAGGAATTTGGCAGAATTCTGATCAAAAGGGTATGAAACATGACAAGGAACAAAACTGAAAAAGTACAGTGTGCTTTATGCCAACAAGTAGGAATGCAGGCCATATTTTTGCTGTTCAGCGGGTCATTGAGATTGTGAAAAAGACAGTTTATTGTGAATTTTTTGCTTTAGAGAAAGTGCTATTATAAAGTAAATAGGCTTGAATTATGGAACATGTGTGCAAATATGGAGTTGATGATTGGATGCTGAATATAAGTTTTATATAAATTTAAGTTTAAATAAAACATTCATGAGAATAGAGTGCTTAGTTAATGGTTTGACATTAATCAGGGAATAAGACAAGTATGTATGATCTCACTTAATGCATTTATGGTTAGGTATAAGCAATGCTTGTGGTGACATTAGAAGTACTGTATGTTGAATAGATCAATGTGTATGTGTATGTAGATGATGCCATATTGTTGCCTGAAAACTCAAATAATTTGCAGCAAATATTACAGTGCGATGAGTATGATTCTAAAAAAATATAATGTATCAAAATCCATGATATTTGGGTTTGGCAGAGCAAATGGGAATGAAAGATTCCAAGTTATATAGAAATAGCAAAAAAAAAAAAAAAAGAAAGAAAAGAAAAAATGAAGAAATAGATGAATAGAATTTTTACTAAAGATAGGGAAGTGTATGGAGAAATGCACTAGTGACTAGTGGATAGTATGTACTATGTTGTAAAGAGTGAATAGGCTATGTATAATTTTGTTCTCATTTTGTTATATGAAAATGAGAGTTGGGTATGCCAATAAAAATATAAACGTTGAATGGCGGGAATATGTGGTGCTCAAGGAATATGTGTGATAAAAAGAGATAGGCTTAAAAATGAATGGGTGCTGAATAAATATGGATTGAATACAAAAGTATGTGATCAGTACAAAACAAGTATGTTGAAATAAAGAATGAATAAAGATTGAATCACAAAGCAATTGTAAGAAGGAAGAGTAATGGGTTAAGAGAGAAGTGAGAAGTTTGAAGGAGAAAAGGCAGTGGAAGAGGTCTATGGAGGTGGTGGAAGCAAGGATGGTTTGCAAAGATAGAAAGTATGGACAAATATAGTGAATGATGTCAGTATAAACTGGATATAGGCATTTTTCTCTTTCTTTTTCCTTGTCTTATTTCTCTCTCTTTTTAAAATCTAACTTCTATTTGTTATTCCTTTTCTGTTACTCCTTTGCATAATGTTGCTTACTCTGATGGATGTGTAGGCATATACTGTATATGTATGTATGTTAGTTAGTGTAATCTGTATTCTATTCTAGGAATACGCATCCCTAGCCTTATGTTACATGCAGCTTCCAGAGACTCAAGTTACAATCCCAGCACCCTTCAGAAGTTGTCACCATGTTGAAATTTCTAATTTAAAAAAGGGTGAAATGATCAAATACATGGAGAGTAATCATATTACTATATTTAAATTAACATAATTAAATTAGCTTTAATTAAATTTAAATTAAATTTAGTTTTCACTGTGGCCTTGTCCACCATTTGGAGTGATTAATTACACATTACTCAATGATCAATGAGGCCCTTGAACCAAATACAAATTGTATGAGTGTGTGTGTGTGCGTGCGCATATGTGCTGGTTTATATACAGCACACAGGAATGGTCAAGATGAGACCCATGAACAGCATCACTCAACTTGAAGCCAATATTCATGCATCTGGATTGAAAATACAGAAATAAATTTGTAGAAAAAATCTTCAGAGAGAGCATTTGTACATCCTTTCCCTAACCTTTTAAAATGCTTATTGTTAAGTACATCAAGAACAAGCAAATAAAAGGCAGAGTTTTGTGAGAGCTAAATCTGCCAAGGGTGGAAAAAGAACCTGAGATCAGACACAACAATTATTAAAACATGGTGTAGGTACCCTCCACATGAGAGATCAACAAGAAGTTCATTAGTGTGTAAGGGCAGAAGAAAAATGTAAGATTTAAACAGTGGAGCTGTTACAAAGTGTAGACTGGATTGCTACATCTCCATTAGAAGATCTTCATTACTTAGGGCTTCTTTTATATGCAACAAAAGCAAATTATTTATTCAAAGTTTGTCCTTGTCTGTTCCTCTGCTAACTCCTGAATGGTGGTTGAGTTTATAGGGAGAGATTTATTGCCAAGCCCTGAGCAAAGTTCTGACAAGTACAAAGCAGCAGTCATGATCATATAATAAGTTGTCTTTGGTTGGCTGTTCTTCATTGGTAGTATGATATCTCTTATCTTGCAGAGTCATGTGCTGAAGACATGCACTGTAACATTTTGTAGCAAAAATCAGGAAATGAAAATGAGGGTTTTGACACATGCAATTCATGGTAGGGCCTAGTCTGGCAGGCAAACACAACTTTCATTCTCTGTACATTCTTCTCTTCCAGCAAAATACCACAATAACTACTGTATTTCATTTCTGGTGTTTCCAGCATTTTCCCATATCTGTTCTGACATCACAGAAAACAGAGAATCTTATTTGCTTACATTTCTTTCTCAGCTGATCCTCAACCAATCTATTTTGTAACCATCATACTCATGGCCAGACTCCAACAACTTGGTGTCCCCATATCTACTTGCTTACAACTCCATTTATTGTCTGGACAAACATTTAGCAATTTAGCTGGTGTATTTTCCTGAAAAACATTTTAACTGGTGAATATCATTAAATTTTGATTATTTAAGTATATTTAATTGATTTGCTTCTATCCTTTAACTATAATTCTCTTTTTATCTGTATTGATAGCTACTTGGAGAAAGTTCTGGGAGGAGGTTAGGAGAAGAAAGGATGTATATATATTTAATTAATAAGTAATTAAAACCTGGAAAGCGATAAATTGGGGAAGATTGCCTTAGCCTGTGATAAGAATTCAAGCTGCTAAGTTATGCAGTTGGATATCTCCAATGGAGTCATATTTGCAGAAATTAGACAACCAAAACAAAGGTGACATGGAACTATTCTTTTTTGTTTAAATGTTCCATGAAACACATTTCAAATTTCAGAAAAGTCCACATAAAAAGCAGACACAGGCTGGTAGAGAATGTCAGATACAGTAAATTCTTATTAATACTATGTAAGTTTGAAAATTCTTATTAATACTATGTAAGATTGAAAAGATGGATATTTAATGAGGTCTTAGAAGGCTCTCCGTCTATGTCTATTTTCTATGTAGTTATTATGCATGAGCAACATGGACACCAAAGTTCAGAATATGTACATCAGATCAATAGGAAGTATCAGTCTAGGAATAACTGAGGCATTTAGCAGGGTAAGAACTAAGTTCAACACTGATTTTGTACACTGAGGCAAAGTCAGTTAATTGAAATTTAATAGCAACAATTCCAGTGTGGATAAAACTGGAAAGAATAACTAAAGACACATGTGCACATATAACATGAAAACTAAACAGGCAATTGTGTCCAGAAGAGAGATCTACAAAAGTTACAAAAGTGAGTCAAGTCAAGTGAGGAATATTGAAGGAAAAAAAAAAAGTCCTCTTTATTCTTTCCTTGAATTACAGAAAAATAGAACTGCCTTCTATGGAAGCCCCTATGGTGTTACTATTTGCCCTCATAGAAGAAATTATCTAACAAAAAGGGGTTGACCTAATTCCTACAAATAACTTGTCTACATTTTCAAGGTGAACAAATAACATCTATTCATGTATTTACTGTTTTTATATCCTGCCTTTCCTCTGACTTTCCCTCAACAATCCTGTGAAATAGGTTGGGATCAAAATAATCCAGCGAGCTCCAGGATTAAATTGAGACTTGCAGAGGCAACCACAGGTTCATTTTTTTTTTTTTTTGTTCAGAATGAGGAAAGCAGTGTTGCAGCATCTTGCTGCAAATTCTCTCTTTGGGGCATACATGTGACATCACAACACACATAAAAAAGGGTTGGGACTTGCACCATAATGCCACAATGATACTTGAATTATTCCCCTTGCCCCAGCCCCCTGCCCCCCAAGAATGATTCCTTGGGACCTGAACCTGGGACTTCTGAATCAAAACACAACACCTTAACCATGAAATTGCACTAGTTCTCAAAAGTAACTTTCACAATAGGGTAAACATATATCTCTGCCTTTGCTAAAGTTTCTGCTCCCAGTGTGAAAGCTAATAGCCCTTCATAGGGTCAACCTTAAACTGCTGGTCTCCCATGCTGGAAATGAAGCCAACTTAAGAAATTACTGTTCAAATTTCAATCTGTTCTTCAGCTTTGACGGCAATGCTGGCCAGGTGTTTTATTCAGACAGTGGTTATTCACAGCTGGTGATGGGTGGATTCCCTGCTTTTCTACCCCTCCCACCCTCTAATCCCTTTCCTTTCCTTTCCTTGGCAGGTCTTTGAAGACATGGAATTTCCACTGATATACCTTTTGTATGAGCCATTTGACACACCTTTTTGGCTCAATACATATTGATAAAAAAAACTCTGGAAGAATCTTCCATTTCTGTGGAGGTGAACAGGAACAGAGTCACTTTTTTGTGAGATGGGTGGTATCTAAATTTGAAATATAAATTTAAATGGAGTGAAGTCCAACAGGTAAATTGCACAGCACCACTTGTGCTAGTAAAAGTCAGAAATATTACATTTGATGCATAGCAAGACAAAAAAGATGAGGGACTGAGAGTGGGTTGAGGATCTTGCCTGCCTTCAGGCAATCTTTAAAAATGTGGTTCTGTCCCCAGGCCTGGGGCTAAGTGGTTGGGCAGATTCCCTTTTAGTGGTGGGCACAGTGAAGGTATGTTGTGTTTTGGGGTGGTCCCACTCCATACATGAGTTATGTTTTACACTTTGCTATGTATTATTTTATATGTTAATGTGTTTTTCATTTATGAAACTGCCTAGAGTCATTTGAGAGATGAGTGGCCTAGAAATGTGACAAATCAATCAATACATAGATATTGTGTGTCCTTGTTCTTGTGCTGGGGAAAGTATGGTGTATGAATGAATCTTAATTTGAATGATTTTGTGGTTCTTCCTCATTTACTTGGAAACTAATCCTCTCACCACTAAGGATAGCTTTGCTGGACACCATGGCACTGACAATGGTGGTGGAGAGGCTGCTGGCCAGTTTGCTGGGATCAAGGTATATAATTAACAGGCAAGTGTTTCAACATCTTACTCAAAAGAAAATGAATAAAAAGCAATTCTGCTGAATCTGTCACAGCCTACCTCTGCTCGAGCCCTGGAGGGTTTTCCAGCTGCTGTCTCCATTCCAAACTCCCTACTTCCCTCCTCTTTCCCCTTTTCTTCATAATTATATTCAGAGAGGCACTTTGAGAGAGCTTCTCTGATCCGTTGCCATGGTTACACAGATGAAAGCATTTTGTTAAAATTGCTAGAAAAATGCTGTCCTTTTAACGAAAATTCCATTCCATTTAATTTTTTTTCCTATCAGCACAGTTAAAGTATTTGTCATGAGCCATCTAGCAGCAAAGGCTTTGCTATGTACATAGTAGTCTAAAATGGTGCTGCACTTAAAACTGTTACCATGTTGAATTCATAGACACACACTCACAGTGAAAGCCTACAGAATTGTAAAGCATATTCATTTTTCCCAGTGAATAATAATGATCTTTTCTCTAGCCTTCTTGTCCCTTCCTCTCACCACTGGGGGGGGGGAAAAACCCCACACATAAGGTTAATTTTTCAGTTTACTCTACAAATGCTTAAGCTCACTAACTCAATTTTCCCTGACCTGGTGTTCTCCAGGTGAGTTAGGATTAATACTTGCAGATTCTCCAACAAGTCCCATGAGCTGAGCATTGTGGAAGTTGTAGTCTCAACCCATCTGGAAGTTGCCAGACTGTGGAATGCTGAGTTAATTAAAATGTGCTGACTGGAAACAGTGGACATTTCAGGCTCAATCCATCTTGGGTTGAGAAGGTTGGGAATTATCAACAAAGCAGTCAATCACACTTTTTTCAACATTCTTCTCCCACTCCTCCCCCCCCCTGCATATTTTTCTCAACTTTAAGCCTTTGTGACAACATAGCCAGGTAAGCAATATTGTTAACTAAGGCCTATTCTTTGAAAGCTTATTGTGTAGGTCAATTACCTTCATGCTCAGTTTCAAAGTTTTGATCTGAGGCAGGGTTATTAAAAGCAAGGCATCAGTCACTTCACAGAACCTTTTATCAACTTATTTCAGCAGTTAGTGGCAAACATTTGAGAAATAGAGATTATAGCTCCATTGTCTTCTTCAGTGTAATTCAGAATAGAAAATCCAAGTGGCAAACATATTGTATTTCCAGTACTGGTCAGTAAGCTATGGTCTCCTGCCTAATAAAAGGGTCAAACCATGACTTTCTCTGAGCAAATCCAGGGGAAGGAAGGAAGACAGAATTTATTCTTGCCCTTATGTGTGGCCTAACTCAAATTGGAAGCCAGGTTGTTTAGGAATGCCCCAATACAGTGAGCCTACAGCCAAAGGACATTATTAGATTCATTTATATTGTAGTCCATCATCTGCATGGTTTGGGAAGTCAGATGGCTTTAGAAGGCCAGTCCAGTGTCACTGGCTAATATAAAGCTTCCAGAACTACACTTTTCCTTCATCAAGGCCAGAAATGGGCAACCTGGAGCTTCACATGCAGCTGCCAGACTAATTTCAAATGCTACCTACAAGAAATCAGTTCTGGTCTCTGGTAAAAGATATCTGACTCTTTCCTGCAATCTGCTACTTGTGGGGAGAAAGAACTGAGAAAGAGAAACAAGGGTTCCCACACAATTTTGCACTAGCCCCACCCACTCCTTGCTTTAACCCAACATGCAGCTTAGTGCCCAAGAAATTAACATCTTGGGAATTTGACTCTTCCCAAATAAAAAGGGCTAGGGAGGTATGCTTAGGGCTGTACTCAGAAAAGTATGCATCAACAGAGGAAAATGGGAAAATAGTGTAGATGGGAAAGAAGGTATGCTACTTTTTAATATCACTAAATAAGAGCAAATCAGTCATGGGCCTCTAATAGACTCAACACACATACATAACTTTAAAAACACACATTCAACCCCAAAGACTTTGGGAGAAAGAGGGCTGAGAATTCCATATCTGTCTTCTCTAGTTGTCACAAAATATGGACAACCATGTGCTAACCTACTCACTTTCTAAACCTAGTTGTGACCTCATAGTTTACATACAAAAGTATCCTTGCCAAATATACTTGTAGGGATTAACCATCTTAACCTTCTTAAGCATGACTGTTATTATTTGCCCTTAAATTTTTAAGTTTCAAAAATTCAACACAAGTCTTTCTTGTTAAACTATCAATGTTTAATGTGATTTCTCTTTGCTTTTGTAAGATGACTTTGATCAGAATAATTCTGCTTCACTGTTTGGAACTCGTCTAGATTAAGCTGCCAAAAGCAGTCTAATAGCCTCACAATAAAAAGCATTTCTTGTTGGATGAGCAAAAGAAGGAGAAATGGGATTAGCCAGAACTGGAGAGAACAAAGCCTCCTAACATCATGAAATTACCAAAAGGTGCCATGGCTCTTTGTGGTCAAAAATAATGGTTAAAAAAAAAAAGACAGTTCAAAAGGTTTGCCTTCAATCTGCTTTAAATTTAGGAGTCATGAAGTTTGTCTTTCTACAAAATGTAAGTTTATGTATGTAAAAAGTCAGTAAATCCATCAAAATATTAACCCTGCATTTGTAAAGGGGAGGGGAGGAATGCACAAGCTTGAGATTATAACAGCTCAAAACCATAACAACATGGACCTGAGTGGCATAAAGGTTAATTTGGGTTATTACCTAGATGCATAATGTTGGATGCATCATCCACCAAACTGTTTCTTTAATGGTGCAGAATAGAGGAGAGATCACCTGGTGCCTCACTTTCCATCTCTATTCTGCTGTTGTTATGTACACAAAAGGGTTCAAGCAGTAATAACCAAAGGCCATTCCTTTTGGGACTGTCCATGCTCATTACTCACAGTATTGTTTCCATTGGCTCTGGAAAGTCCTGTGCCCTTTTGATAAATATAGCAATAATGTAAATTTTGTGTGTTGCTCATGTTTCTCTCTTTCTGGTTTTGCCTCTCTTTTATCTTGTTTCTGCCAGTTAACAGTTTTGTTTTTTTTAATGTTTGCTGTCTTGTAAATAAGCATCAAGGTATACTTTTAATAGCTGAATTGAATGGCCTGTGTGTTTGCTCTGGTCTGGATGCAGGGGTTGACTGGGAGAGTGCTAGGTACTAATTAAACTGGAAATTACCCACTGTAACTTTCCAACGCATAAAAGGGAATGTGCAAAGTGTCCAATCCATGGTATGTTGTTGCCTCTAAATTCATGAAGGGGCAGCTTGTTCATCCTAGCTTTTTAACTAATTTTTCAGCAGACTACTATTTGCTGAATTGTCATGAAACAGCCAATTATAGTTTCTTCTAACCTATGAATGGAAGCTTTGAATCACTTGCCCATTCTTTGTAAAGTTTGGTGTGGCCATAGTGACATCTTCCTTATTTAACATTGTGTTAGGACTACACTAATACATCCTGCATGAGGTTGCTTTTGAACAGTGTTAGAATATTTCAGACAGTCTCAAATACTGCTGTTGACCAGCAGCAATTACAAGGAGCCTCTGGTCTACAATTTACAACTACTATACAGCATTTTGGTTCATAGCCTTGAAAAAAAAAAAACAATCAAAGTGCTCATAGGACCTACCAAAATGGTTTGGGGTCTTAACAGCTTGGAACTATCTCCTGTAGAAAAATATCAGCAAGTATATTTACATGAGAAGTGTGTATGTATGTGTGTATGTGTGTGCAGATAGATAGATAGATAGATAGATAGATAGATAGATAGATAGATAGATAGATAGATAGATAGATATAGATATAGATATAGATATAGATATAGATATAGATATAGATATAGATATAGATATAGATATAGATATAGATATAGATATTTCAGATAGTGATTAAATGAAGAGCCTTAAGAACAATACAACTCCATGATTTCTCTTATAATTTTTTACATACTTATGGGGCATCCAGATCTGGTTTCTAGGACAGTTAAGGTTGGACAGTGATTAATTCCTCCTTCTGCCTTGCAGACACAGGGCCAGGAAGGAAGTGCAGAAGTTTTCTGCAGTAATGTTTTTACTGACCCAGCTCTGTTTTTAATTCTTATATGGCACATCCCTTTTTCTTTTTTCAAAATGAAAGGACTGGAGGAAGGATTATTGGCTCCAATCCTGATAAACCTATGTGACCTTGAAAAGAAATACTACATAAAGAACATGATCTTGGTTCAGACACCAGTTGGTTAGGAGAGGGACAAGCAGCAGTTTACTATGTCGCAGCTCTCCTGGGTCTTTTATCCATGGTTAGTGCTCCCAAGATCTCTTGAAGAGGCCATTCTCTTGGTTTCCACCAGTATTTGACGCACATATGGTAGAACATGAGAGGGGCTTTTCAAAAGTGTTTGGCCTGTGAAACTGACTTATCTTTTTATCTGTAACACATCTTAATGTATCATCTGTCTGAAATGATTTAGATTTTGAATTTGATGAATCTCATTGAAACTCATTGTGGCAGAAAATTCCCTTTAAATACATTTCAACAAGTCATTAAGAACTGATTATGAAGATAATTAATAGATGGCACCCTACTCTACTAAACTGTAACCTTGCTGGGTTAAAATCACATAATAAAATTTAACTTTAAATTTGTGTGGCAGATTATAAACAAATTGGCATGTATTTCCATCTTTTGCGAAATACCCAACTACTCAGCTATTTTGGTTGAAAGTTTTTGATGAAACTGAGAAAGTATTGTCAGACTAGGTGACCACTTGCATATGACACAACCAGGAAATTACAGATTGGGACAGTTTTAAAAATCCTGAAAAAAGGCAATACTAAAGTATTTCCACATTGTTGCCAAGAAAGCTACATGAAGATACCTGGGTAATCATCAGCTTTCAAGGTCAACTCAAAGAAATCTTCTCTTTTGTATATGTACAGAGATTTGCATACATTGTCTGTGACATAGGAGGCAACCCAGACTTTAGGGTACATGGATTCCCCAAATCTTTTTGTGATCCCTGGACAATCCAGAAATCATAGCATTAAATTTTGATGATACAGAAAAGGAGGGGCAATTTCATGCCAATTGGGGATGAACAGGAACACTGGAATGCTAGGAGAACACCAATGTTCTCCAACCAATTCTCCAAAATATCTGTCCAGTGTTGGCCTCCTCCATTTGCTAGATGTCAGCAGTATCATTACCCCATTTTTCAAAACCTGCAGAACTTTGCTATCCAAAAATTACCTGTCTCTCTCCTTTGAAACTGGAAGTTGGATAGGGTGGGGTGGGGCAGCAAGCATAATCCTGCTGGTGGACACAAATATGATCCATGAACACACTGAACACTTCACAAGATCAGTGCCAATATATGGGCTATCCACTCTACCTTAGGCTTACAATAATTTCTATCCTGCTTTTTACAGTTTGTGAAATGTATAGAAGTTAATGAAAACTGTATACTAAATGGAGAACTTTAAAAGACTAGTGAAAAGCTCTATAAAGCAGGAAATGCACTGGCAAGGAAGTGCACAGCAGCACCCACTAACATTCAGTACTAAATTTATTTACTCCTATGACATGTAACAATTTGGGAACAGAACAGCTGGCACCTCAAATTAAAACATTTTAAAATTAGGTCTTAACGAGCAGAAATAAAAACCAACAAATTGACTTTTTTTTATATACAGTACTTCTCTGATAAGGCACACTGTAAATCAGCTATATAACAAGAGGCAATAAAAAACAGATTTATTTACTACTACACTTCCTGTTACCAGTGATCAGGCAGTATATGGAAATTAATCTCTTATTCCAAACACACATTAGGCAACTCATAACCGTAATGCAATTACCTACAGAAGCATTATGCTGAAAGTAGTATGCTAATGCAGACTTCTGTGCAAGCAAACTGCAAAGGAAGTTAGAAAGGTGGGAGATCAACTTCTTCCCCTGGAGATGCAGGGGAGCCCAGCAGTCTCCAAACGGGGGAAAACAATTTGCAAAATGTCTCTGCAATATAGTACTATAATAAATCACACAAATTAATTCCAAATTTGTCCAAAACAAGATTAAGTTATAAATGAAATGTAAATTGAAATAACAGATAATAGTAGAAATCAGATTGAACATAAGACTGAAAAATCAAGGCTATCAAGGCCACCCTTTCTCCTAATGTGGGATTGTCAAATATTGTCTTCTGCTCATTTCATATATATTACAGACTATTCTATTTCTTTGGCAGGCTCTGAGTGCACACGTATTCAAGTTAAACTTCAGAGAATCTAAGTTTCTAGCTTTGGTGAGCCAATAGACTAAGCTACAATTACAGTTGCTAATATATCCCTTATGAAGAGGTGGTATTTATGTCCCAAATGTTAAAAAAGATTGATAAATTCACATGAAAAGAAAATGAGCACTAATGATGAAAAATCATTCTGGGTTTTGTTTTGTGTCTAATATAACATACATGCCAATAATCTGAATGGTAGTCATTTAGAAGACTCAAAGTTTTCATCCCTCTATTGTACATACTTATTTCTGCCTGTCATTAACATTAATGGTTAATATCATCCAAGCCTAAATTGTGAGCCTTCATTCTCAGTTCTTATAATAAATGGTTGATGAGTTTTCTTTTCTTTTTTCTGTCATTGTTGTTCTGCTGGGAAATACTAATTTTGATGAGATTCTTTTTCTTGTTGGTACATGTTAAAGAATGGTTTTTTCCTTAAATGGGACTTTCTATATTTGTAATCAACTAAGTGTTGATCTAAAAGCTAAAGATTAACAATTTTCAGTCCATTAAAATATTTTTTAACAAGATTATTTTTATGTCTATGTACCCTTCAAAAATGATTTGGACATCATGTAAGTAATTCTCTGCTATTCATTAAAGCAGCCTGACTCTTTTCAGGCTTCCATGCTAGTCTGAGAAAAAAAATACAGGTAGTCCTTGCTTAACAACCATTTGTTTAACAACAGTTCGAAGTTATGATGGTCTCGGAAAAAGTGCTTTACAATCTGTACTCACACTTATGACCATCACAAACCATCACACCACCACTCACAGTCATCGTTGCAATTTGCAACCTTTTTTACAGTGGTCATTAAGTGAAGCACCATGGTTGTTAAGTGAATCACATGGTTGTTAAGTGAATTCTGGCAAAAAATGTCCATTGGAGAAGCTGGATTCTTGTAATAACCATTATTCACTTAATGACCACATGACTTGCTTAACGACCACAGTTATTCCTTAATGACCATTGTAAAAATGGTTGTAAAATCAGGTCTGGTCATGTGTTGACTTGCTTAACAATCACCCCACTTAACAACCAATTTTCCAGTCCCTATTGTGGTTTTTAAGTGAGGATTACCTATAGTTGTGGCTCATTTCAGGAATTGTCTCATTAAAGTTCATGTGACTTTTAAATCTAAGCCTGAAAAAAGTCAGATTGATATAATAAATAGCAGGAAGGTGCTGTGCCTGCACTTGTTTGAAGTTCAGTGAACTTCTAGATCATTTTCAAAACATGATTATCATGATGATTATCATGCAGGCCATCCTTGAATGTTGGTTCTCCAGATTTATTTAAGAAGAATGGATCCAATTTGTTTTGAAGCTTACATGTTGTCAGAAATAAATGCTAGTACTTACTAGTACAAGCTACCTCTGATGGGTCAAAGTCAGCCCGATAGTATCCATTGCGACAAGTGCAGATGGGAGCAGCTTCTGACATGGAGCGACTGTTGGAAGGACATTGTGTACAGACTCCTGTTCCTTGGTTAGCTTTGAACATCCCTGCCGGGCAAGCTACAAGAGGAAAGAACACTATTTTTAATCAAGATTATATAGGAGGAAGGAATTAATCTTGCTTTGATACATGTTACCAAGAAAATGTTCAAAAAATTACATTATCATAGTTAGCAATAATGTAGCATTTACTTCTCTTATTTTAATAAAATTCACGAGGAAACGTCTTGAAAGCAGGGAAAAAGACTAGACAATTAATCTATGGATGTCTTGGGACTGACTTTGTTGCTTGTTCACTTTCCTTCTAAACCACATAATAACTACAGCTCTCTAGGAAAAAAGTTAAAAGTTAAAAAACATGATATACAGAATAAACCCAATAATGAAAAATAAAGGACAATAATTAGGATAAATCATCAACTTCAGTTAGAATACATACAGCATTTATAACATCATCACAATAAAATAATGTGAAGTTCTAAAAGCACTATGACTGTATTAGATACTTAGAAAAATGATAAGATTTTCTCTGGGTGTTGAAAAGACTTTTAATGTAGGCACCAGATAAATCTTTGCAGGAAAGGAACTCCATAAACATGGCACTCCCACTGAAGTATCCTTTCTCTTTTGGACTCGTTTCATTTAATTTGGCAGAGGCACCCATAGAACAGGCTCAGATGAGCACATACATTCTAGATTACATAAATATTTAGGAGGAGATTTTTTTTTCAGAGAGCTTCTCCCCGAGCTAACTGAAATGGGTAATGCCACTACTTTGTACTGAACTCAGAAATGGAATGGTAGCCACTGCAGTTAGCAAAGGACAGGCGTATAATGTGATCATGCTGGCCTGTTCCAGTTAGCAATCTAACTGCCCTATTTTAAAATTCTTTTAAATTGTAAGTTGATCAGAACTTTTTGGTACATGTTATTAAAGGGTCCATACATTTCTGACAATAGAAGGCAGAAAGCACCATATTTGCAGCCATTCCTAGTTCTGAGACTCCCTAGTCTCAAGGTATTCTGTTACGTGAATACCAATTTCAGGGAGATGCATTCTCTTGTGAATTTTGGCATTTATAATATTGAATCTGAAAAATTATTTGATCATTTTTTTAACATGGAAATTCAGGGCTGTGAACTAGACTGAGAAGTGAAAAAAAAAAAAAAATCCAGAAGAAGGAATTGGCAAACTACTTCTCGGTTGTTTGCCAAGAAAATTGCACAGATACTGCATATCCTTACAGTTAGTAGGAATTAAGTTCAATTCAAGGGTATATTTCATTTATTAATAGCATAATGTGCAATTCTTCAAAACCCAGTACAATTCTCATTCAATTTATTATTGTACCATTCTGCCAACTGAGTTGATCAACAATAACTCCTGGGAGAGATCAGCAGCAGCATACTGATGATATCTAGATGGATATTTCTATCCCAGGGTGAGCTGGTAATATGGTGGAAATCCTGACCGTAGTCTCCAAGGCCTGGACACTGTAAAGATCTGAATAGGGACAAACAGGCTGATGTTGAATCCCAGCAAGACTAAACTGCTGTTTGCCTAGAAACCATCTGGCTTTCTGTCTACTCCAATGATGACTGTAGATGCAGTAGGTCTACGACTTGGAAGTCCTCTGAGATGCATGACAACTAGATAGGCAGGTGAAGGCTGTGCTGGAAGTGCCTTTGCTGACTACTGGTGTGCCAGTTGCAGCCCTCTCTGGACAAAGAGATCCTGGTGAGAGTAATTCATGTCCTTGTCACCTCTCAAATAGATCACTGCAATGTGCTTTACATGAGGCTGCCTTTGAAGAATATTCAGATAGCAGTTGGTGCAAAATGCAGCAGCCCACTTGTTGGCAGATAAAAGCTGCTTTTCACATATAACCCCAGTAGTGTTGCTTTTCACCTATAAAGCACTCTATGGCTTGGTGCTTGGGTGCCTGTAGGATTGTGACTTTGCTTAGAACCTACCCATCCAGTCTACACATCTCATGGGGTGATCCTGAAAATTCCCTACATGGGAGATTTGGAGGCAAGAGCTTCCAAATAAACTGGTGCTTCTCAGTAATGGTCTCAACCTTCTGGAACAGCCTTCCCGCAGAGATCCCTATGGCATTCTCATTTCCCCATATTTGGGAATGTGTTCAAAACAAAGTTGTTAAAACAAGGTTTAAATGTTTAAAATCACTGTTGATTTGGAATACATCATCATACTTTGTTTTATGATATAGTAAACTTATTTTGGTTTCTGTTGTTCAGTCACCATGCATTTTCAGGGGGCTTAGCAGTATAAAAGTTTAATGAAGACCGTTCAGTAATATCCTACTTGAAGAATTGTAGTAAAATATCATTTTCAAGCTTGCAACTAATTATCCCCATTTTAATGTCTTCTAGCACACTGGTAAATATGGATGGTATGGTAACAGTTTGTATATTTCACAAATTAATTAAAACTGCTATTATTGTAATCCTTATTAGCTTTTGATACAAACATAAATGATGGCACTGGTAACTGGTATAACTCGTATAATTTCCAAGCTGATCAATGCTTTGTACTAATCTGTTAGGCTAGTAAAGATTTTTACTATTCATTAGTGGCAGATTGATAATGTAAAACTCTTGCAGTTATAATCAATAGCATTAGCTGTTGGTGTTCATTTGGATTCATTTGTTACTTCTCTTTTTTCAGCATGGAGGAATCAGGCATCTAAATCATCCATGCAAAATTGCTGCTACTAGCTGTAAATATTTGTACATCATATATATATCTTTACATGTCACATTCCTTCAGAATTTCAGGCCATTATGTTTAGCCAACCCTGCATAGATGACCAGCTGTCAAGATTTTAGTAGCATAGCATAGCAGTTGTAGCCTCAGTCCAGATCTTCTCACACAATTGACTGCATTATAAATACTAATCTTTTCAGTCTAATTGGTACCTTTGGCACTGGTGCAGATTTATTTTTTTTTGCATTTGTTTTTAACTAAGCCAGTGGGATTCAATATTCTGAAATGCCTGGTTCTAGTTTTCTAATTCTAAGATGCTAATGTAGAATGACACAAGGAAGACTGAGGCAGCTGGGATATTCATTGTAATGAGGTGGATGAGCTGAAATGAGTTGTTGACATGAGTCCAGTGTGAAATTTTTGCTTGGAGTAAGAGGTTTTGAAGCTGAAATAAATAAACAAATCCCAAATAAAGATAAGAAGCATTAACTTGACATGGAATTGTCTCATTTAATCATAATGAAGGGTGATTTGCCATTAAGAATAGAGAATCATACAGCCTACTGTCACACATTTCTCTTCATTCTGGTTGGCTGTGAGTATCTGATTTACATAATCACTGAATAATAATATGCCTTTACGTGCAGAATATCCACACTGTGAGACAATAATCAAGATTCAATCCTTGTCATGAGAGGTAGACACAGAAACAGGAATAGTGAGGATGGGTGAAAAGAAAGAATGAATCAAGACATTGTCTGGAGAATTGTCACATTCAACCTTCAGTTGATCAAAGATCTCTTCTTTGATTGCTTTTAAATACTTTTTCATTATTCATTTGAAAATGTCTGTATATCCATAAAAGCCATCTGTAAAGTCTTTTGATTATCTTCTCTCAAATTACAATTAGGATATCATCTAAGAATGTGTTCAACAAGGTTAGCAATAAATTTATAAACAGAAAACTAGAGCACTGATGAAGCTTGGATGTTTGCATATATCTATCCACTCTCCATACCTCCATACCAACACAAAATGCCAATGGATGGACAGAATTGCTTGCTCCAACTTCCATGAAAGATGTGCAGCCCAAAGCTGAATTAGTTGTATTGCTGTTTCCCCTTCCTACAAAAGTATTTCTTTATATAACAGTTACAATATGGAAGAAAACAGATGGATCAAAGATGCTGTAAGATAGAGGTTGAGGTTTGTAATCTAAATTACATGTATAACTGAATAAGAGAGAAAACTTGAAAGATCTTATTGAGCTGAGGAGAACACTAACTGAAGTGTTATGTAAGCAGAAAGGGACATTTCTATTTGCTTATCAAGAAACATAGACCTCTATGGAAATAGGATCTGAGAAAAGAAAGATTTGAGAAAAGAAAAAATGAAGTCAGCCTTTATTCTTGAAAACGCTACCTTGGGAGTCCCAAGTGGTTCAAATACTGCAGCTACTGTATTAGCTAAACCAACAAAGATGACCTTCAGTACTCTACCAGCTGGAATTACATACTCTGGCTTCAACTGTTCTCACCATCCTTTTATTTCTCCATAGATCTGGGGTTGATTTATCGGTAAAGAAATTAGTGGCAAATCAAACATTCCTCAAATACAGCCAGTCAGACAGGATAACTGAAATAGCAACCTAAGAACCCCAATTATGAAATTTCCTCTCTGCCCTCAGCCACTGGTTGGCACCAAGGAGATTAATTTATTCATGCAGGGGTTTTTGTTTTGTTTTGTTTTTGAATTTGTGCTGCTGATTTTTTGTTGTATGTCTCTGTTGTTACTCCTCCTATCCTATAAAATGGTTATAGCCCACTGCTTTTTTTTTTCCCATATTTTAAGTGTTATGCTTTTAAATTGCTTGATCTTTTAGAGTATTTTAAATTATAAAAACCTGGAAATAAATTTTATAAATCCATATATATATCAGGTCTATACAGTGGTTTGGATTTGATTCTAAGATGTACTTTGGAGAATATGGAGGTACAAACATAGGACCTGTCTATCACTGTCAATCAGCTGCATCTTTTCTTGAGTTTATGTGCACTAATAAATATCAGTATAATTGGTTAGTTCTTGCTGTTTCCTGTAATTCCTAGAATCCAGAACTGCTCTATTTAGGGTTACCAGATATCTGAACAGGCAAAGGAGGACACAGACAATTGGAAAAGAGGACAAATGGGAGGAAAAGGAGGATACACTGTTTAACTTTCTTGACATCCACAACAAAAATTACAGTGAAAAAGTGTCCCCCCTCAAAAAAAGTACTTAGGCCTACATGTATATGAAATAACTTTTCCCAGCATCAGAAAGGCTGGTTTTTCAATCCCAGGAATGTGCTAGAGCCAGTTAGGAGGCAAAAGCCTTCAGTACATAATGTGATGGAAGGCATGAGTGGGGAGGATCCTGGTATGGGGCTTCAAGGTTACTGGGAGGGGGAGTGACATTCTAAGCATCTCCTCAGCCCCCAGCTGGACTGTGTGAAAGTAAGGAGGAAGAGACTGGCCCCTCCCTAAGGGCTTGATGGTTTTAGTTGCTCTCGTTGGGGAATTAGAGTTAGTCTGGTGAGATTCTGTCTATTAGGTGTACGCTAATAAAGAAGCTGAGCTTATTTCCGGACTCTCTCGTGTGAACCTGACACATAACTGATTAAGATCTTGTCAATTTCAGGCAGCAGTGAAAGCCAGCCCTGGGTACTAATCTACTAATTAAGGTCACAGAATGGAGCTTGTTAACTTGTGGTTGGCACTTATTGGGGAAGCGCTGCTGGGCAGAGAAAAGCTGCTCAGGAAGAGATTGCTTGTAGATATTCAAAAAGCCGGACAATACTTGATTTTAAGGCTATGACTGCCAGATGGAGGACATGAGGACAAAAGGGGAACATGTCCTCCTTTTGCCAGACATCTGGTAACCCTAGCTCTATTCATTTCCCTCTGTTCCTAATGCACAGGAATACTCAATACCCAACCTCCAATTAAGTCTGCAAACTATAAAGCTATAAAATATGGACGTTTAAACCTCCTCATTAATATCTGTGAGATGGAGAGTGTCAGAGGGCATAGTGGGAGAAACCTCACCAGTTGACTTTCTAATAAATGGATGTTTTGCAACTAGCCAATTTTATGAAAGTGTTCATGCCTTGTTTTCAATACTCCAAATACCCAAAGTGTTGCCTAGCCCAATCTTGTTTCCCCTCCCCCCCTTCTTCTTCTTTAGCCTTTTCTGTAAAATAAGATAGCAGAGAGCTTAGAAATAAAATGAGGGAAGATTCAGGAACAATAAAATGAGGGAAGATTAAGGAACACAATCTGGGAACTGAGACTTATTAACACTGAATTCCCTGGGGAATTCCTTGCTAGCCTAGCACAAAGTATATCATTAAGAGGGATGGACAGACCTACTGTTTTTGGTTTGTTCAGTTCTTTATTTTTCCAATTTCAAAATAAAATTATCTCATAACTCTGAAAAACCCTCAATATAGTTTTATTTTATGTGTAATTTTACTAATCCATCCTAGCATTTCCCCGCAGGTGTAAGGTCTGCTTTTTCAGATCAAACAAATGTTGATCCATTGGTTGTGACAGGAATTGACTGACCAGCTTGTCACCCAAGCCTGACATCGTTATAAAATCCATTTGGGTACATTATTTTCACTCATTTGCTTTTGTGTGTAAGTTGTTTTAGGAGACTTCATCTACAAAAATTGGAGAAGTACAATATAAATATTAAAATGTAATTGCGTTTCAGTTTGCACAGTGGTTTGAAAAGTGCAAATTAAAAAATTCACTCTACTGCAAACCAAACAAATTCCTCTCCGTATCCCTGACTATTGGAGAACAAGTATAATCAATATGCTGATAACAGTTTCTACTTTTCCATTACATCTGACTACGCATGTTTTGTACTAGTAATGGAGTAGATGAGGGCCAATAAACTGATGTTAAATCCTGAAAGCATAGCAAATAGAATGGGTGATTTGAAAACACAAGACAAAAGTTTAGGAAAGAATGTAAAATCATTTGCCTATTAAGATTCTGGTGAAAGAGGTGGTTTATTAACCCACTTTCTAAATATTGAGAGAATGGGAGCAAAACAAAATTTCCAAGGAAGTATGTTCCATAGCCTAAGATCAGTGATGGAAAAGGTCCTTGTGTACTAGATAGATGTGCCTCTGTAGCTCTGTAAGTCTTCTTCCACACTTAGTGGATGGACAGGTTTACAATAGGAGAGGCAATTCCTCATGTACCGTAGTCAAACTTTAATATCCTTGAAGTTTTAGAAGTCAACTTAAATTATCTATGGTAAGCAACTGGTAACCAGTATAGATTTTTGGTGGAAGCATTATGTGATCCCTGCTGCTTGCATCCATTAGTATCAAATTTTCCACCCTGGTATGGAAAACTAAAGCACAATGAAAGCAAAAAGTAATAGACTGTAATTTTGTAATTTTAATTGATTTTAACTGTTTTGTAAACTGCCCAGAGCCATTTTAAGATACACGGTGACAAATTTGATATATAAATAAATAAATAATAAAAGTAATAACTTTTTGTTGCTTCTACTGTTGCTATAGTGGCATACTATCAATGATATTTGCCTGGACATTGGCAACCTAACCGTAGATATTCATGTACTTGTAACATCACATTTAGTTTATTGTAATATGTTATGTATGAACTATTCTTATGCTTGATCCAGAAGCTGTAGCTGATACAAAACACCAACAAAGGTGCTGAATGGGGTACCTGGCCATGTACATATGATAACTTTGCTGAAGCAACTTCACTGGCTACAAACTAACTACAGAATGAGATTCAAGATTTTGCTTTTGACATGCAAAAATCTATATGATTTGGAATCTGAATACCTTTCATGCTACAGCCCTATCACTAAGATCATCACAGGAGATTCCCTTTGATGGAATGAAACCTTGCAATTACTCATGAGTCAGCCTTCCCTGGGATAACTGCTATGTGTGGTTCATTTTTCATATATTCTTTTTCAACCATTTACTTTTCAATTTTATAATGTGTATGTGCACAGGCTCAAAAGTCCACTTAGTCTTTGAATAGTTTAGAAGGCCTCTGATTCAATTCACCTCATCCAACTGATTTGGCAGTTAAATTATTTGATTTACAGAAGCTATGAACCAAAGCTTTAGGCAGCTCTGTCTTCTATGTTCCTATGAATTTAACATACCTCATAATGGGCATAGAGAAATGGCAAGTCCTTTTTTTTTTTTCTTATGGGGAAGAACAGTAATGTTGTTCGTTCATCAGGCTGCACAGGTACAGTTGAAGAAAATAAATATAAATCTGGCAGCAGAAAAGTATGCAGACACACACACACACACACACACACACAGACAGAGTGAAAAAAGTACTAAGAGGGAATGACCACTAGAGGAGAAAGAACACAGAATGGAGTTAAGAGTGAAGCGAGCATTCTGCTCAACTATTCTTCAAAGTGGTAAGCCAAGTTTCTAGAATTATAACGTATTTGTTCTCTCATATGATGCATGATTTGAAGATTTTGAACATTAAAAATACATTTAATATGTATTTACAATATGTAAATTTAAAAAGTAATAATATGTATCTGTTAATAAAGTTGTGCCTTAAAGAATAATCAATAGAAAATAAAATTAAAAGGCAGCGTTTATAAGCAAAAGGAAGTTTATGTTCAACATACATAAGGGAATGGGAACATCTACATCAAGAAGAAGCAACAGGAAAATAAACCACTTTTTTTACAGATATCAACTTATATGAATATAAAATCCATCAATACTATTTCGTCTAGCATTTACCTCCCTTTCAGAGATTCTTACCCCTACATATAATACATCACCCACAGTGACATTTCTTCCTTAAGAAACATGTTAAACCTTGCAGTGATTGAGATAAGAGAAAGTAACTCTCATCCCTTGTCTGCTCATCAGGATATGAACCATCTCCTCATGCTGAAGGAGGGGAAATTAATAAGAGCAAACTGAACCAACCACTTTCAAGCAATTTCCTTGAAAAAGAGTAGGCCACCTAATCTTTACTGGAATTCTTTAACATCTAATTCAAAACATAGAAAAATGCCTCGTTCTCCCACTTCTTTCAGATAGTAAAAGGGATTCAGAATGTGCCGCATAAAGATAGGCAAAAGGATCACAAATGCTTTTCGATAAAAACTCAGTTATCACTACAATAACTGAAAACATTCTTTATAATGCATTCTGGAGCTCATAGAGATGTCTGTTAAGCTTCTCAGATAGCTGATGCAGCATTCCTCAGCTTGGAACTCTCTAGATATTTTGGCCTACAGCTCCCATAAACTCCAATAAGCTTCCATAAGCTCTGACCCCTGGCCATGCTGATATTTAGAAAGTTTCTTGCCAGCTTGAAAGCAAAAATCCTGTTGTTGTTCAGTCGTTAAGTCATGTCAGACTCTTCGTGACCCCATGAACCATATTGCGCCAGGCCTTCCTGTCCTTCACTGCCTCCCAGAGTTTGCTCAATTTCATGCTCATTGCTTCGGTGATGCTATCTAACCATCTCATCCTCTGCCATCCTCTTCTCCTTTTGCCTTCAATCTTTCCCAGCATCAGGGTCTTCTCCAAAGAGATCTCTCTTCGCATTAGGTGACCAAAGTATCTGAGCTTGAGCTTCATTATCGATCCTTCCAATGAGCAATCAGGGTTGATTTCCTTTAAGATTGACTGGTTTGACCTCCTAGCAGTCCAGGGGACTCTCAAGAGTCTTCTCCTGCACCACAGTTCAAAGGCATCAATTCTTCGGCGCTCGGCCTTCTTTATGGTCCAGCTCTCACAGCCATACATTACTACTGGAAAAACCATAGCTTTGATTATGCAGATCTTTGTTGGCAAAGTGATGTCTCTGCTTTTTAATATGCTGTCTAGGTTTGTCATAGCTTTCCTCCCAAGGAGCAAGCATCTTTTAATTTCATGGCTGCAGTCTCCATCTGCAGTGATCTTGGAGCCCAAATAAATAAAGTCCGTGACTGCTTCCATTTCTACCCCTTCTATTTGCCAGGAATTGATGGCTCTAGATGCCATGATCTTAGTTTTTTTAATGTTGAGTTTCCAAGCCAGCTTTTGCACTCTCCTCTTTCACCCTCATCAAGAGGCTCTTTAGTTCTTCTTCATTTTCTGCCATTAGGGTGGTATCATCTGCATATCTGAGGTTGTTGATGATTCTCCCTGCAATCTTAATTCCGGCTTGTGATTCTTCCAGCCTGGCATTTCTCATGATGTACTCTGCATATAGGTTAAATAAGCAGGATGACAATATACAGCCTTGCCATACTCCTTCCCTATTTTGAACCAATCAGTTGTTCCATGACCAGTTCTAACTGTTGCTTCTTGGCTTGCATACAGATTTCTCAGGAGACAGGTAAGGTGGTCTGGTACCCCCATCTCTTTACAAATTTGCCACAGTTTGTTGTGATCCACACAAAGGCTTTTGCATAGTCAATGAAGCAGATGTTTTTCTGGAACTCTTGTGCTTTCTCCATGATCCAGCGAATGTTGGCAATTTGATCTCTAGTTCCTCTGCCTCTTCAGAACCCAGTTTGTACATCTGGTAGTTCTTGGTTCACGTACTGCTGAAGCCTAGCTTGTAGGATTTTGAGCATAACCTTGCTACCATGTGAAATGAGTGCAATGGTGTGATAGTTTGAGCGTTCTTTGGCATTGCTCTTCTTTGGAATTGGAACGTAAACTGACCTTTTCCAATCCCATGGCCACTGTTGAGTTTTCCAAACTTGTCAGCATATTGAGTGCAGCACTTTAACAGCATCATCTTTTAGGATTTTAAATAGCTCAGCTGGAATACTGTCATCTCCACTAGCTTTTTTGTTAGTAATGCTTCCTAAGGCCCACTTGACTTCGCTGTCTAGGATGTCTGGCTCAAGGTTAGTGACCACACCAGTATGGACATCAGGGACATTAAGATCTTTCTTGTATAGTTCTTCTGTGTATTCTTGCCACCTCTTCTTAATCTCTTCTGCTTCTGTTAGGTCCCTGCCTTTTTTGTCCTTTGTCATGCCCACCTTTGCACAAAACGTTCCCTTGATATCTCCAATATTTTTGAAGAGATCTCTAGTCTTCCCCATTCTATTGTTTTCCTTGATTTCTTTGCATTGTTCATTTAAGAAGGCCTTCTTATCTCTCCTTGCTATTCTCTGGAAATCTGCATTCAGTTGCTTATATCTTTCACTTTCACCCTTGCTTTTTGCATTCCTTCTTTCTCCAGCTATTTGTAAAGCCTCATCAGACAGCCACTTTGTTTTCTTGCATTTCTTTTTCTTTGGGATGATTTTAGTTGCTGCCTCCTGTACAACGTTACGAACCTCCACCACAGTTCTTCAGGCACTCTGTCTACCAAATCTAATCCCCTAAATCTATTCTCCACCTTCACTGTGTACTCACAAGGAATATGATTCAAGTCATACCTGAGTGGTCTAGTGGTTTTCCCTACATTCTTCAATTTAAGCCTAAATTTTCAATAAGAAGCTCATGATCTGAGCCACAATCAGCTCCCGGTCTTGTTTTTAGTAACTGTATAGAGTTTCTCCATCTTTGGCTGCAAAGTACACAATCAAACTGGTTTTGGTATTGACCATCTGGTGATGTCTATGTGTAGAGTTGTATCTTGTGTTGTTGGAAAAGTGTGTTTGCTATAATCAGCTTGTTCTCTTGACAAAACTCTATTAGCCTTCGCCCTGCTTCATTTTATACTCCAAGGCCAAACTTGCCTGTTATTCCAATTATTTCTTGACTTCCTACTTTAGCATTCCAATCCCCTTTGATGAAAAGGACATCTTTTTTTGGTGCTAGTTCTAGAAGGTGTTGTAGGTCTTCATAGAACTGGTCAAGTTCCGCTTCTTCGGTATCAGTAGTTGAGGCATACCATGGACAATATCAAAAGGTAAAAAATCCTGACACAAACATAATTCAATTTTTTAAAAAAAATTTAAAATGTAATTTTCATCTGCTGAATTGTACTCCTCCTTTCCATATCAAGCTATTTAAGAACCAAATATTTATTTGGGAAATAGTTCAGTGGGAAGAGCTTTATTTTTTTAAAAAATATTACAGATATTGATTGATTTTTTTTGTAATCTCAGAACATGGAGTGGGTGGGAAAAAATGTAGCCTCTTTATTAAGGAGTAGAAAGAGAATAGCAATTGGAAATGCAAACTTAAAAAGTATGCTATGAGATTGAAACTGATGCAAATTGTTGTAATGCACTGTGCATATAATCCTCCATTTCAGTGAACGAGACATTCAGAACTAGGCTAAAGGAGAAAAAATTATACTTACTATGATTATTTTTGTTGCTATTGTTATTTGCCTATGACCACTTAGGTAATTGGTCTGAAGTGAGATTGAAGAAAGATCCTCTGTGATCAGAGTTTACAGGCACTCTTAGCCACTCTGCTACACCAGCACTCATAAACCTGATGGAGTTTGCTTGTTCTTTTCCGCAGCTTTGCCATTAGCTAATTGAAAGAGATAACAGCAGCTTAGATGGAATTGTAGGTGTCATCAAACACATCCAAGACTGCTTTAAGAGACAGGGAATGGGCTAGGTTTTGCAGCATGCATATTCAGGGCATGTATTTTCAGAGATTATACAGCAGATAACAATCAGATGATGTTTAGCTGATGGGTATTTCTTCAAGGGTCTTACAAACATGCTTATCCATTAGTCTCTCTTCACCTGGACACTCTCTTTTGGTCCTGTGTGTTCTTATTTTGCAGATCATAAAATCTGACCCAGGAATTTCTCTTAGATTAGTACAGAATAACTACTTATGTGGTAAAAGACAATTCAGGTATCTCTTTATCCGAAGACAAATAGCAGCTAGAGTGATCACTTAGACATTGACAAAATGGAAAACAACAGAGGACATTGATTTGTATAATATTTGCAGATGCAAATTTATATGTATAGGTAGAAATTTAGAGATAATTACTGTACTTTAAGATGAAATGCAATTGATTTCAGAAAGTGGGAAAGAGTATGACCAGCTATTTCTGTTGTACAGGTGCTAACTGTTGGAGGGCAATTTACAAGCTGCTGCTTGCCCTTATTACTTATTTGTAAATATAAAAGAGATTTAGATTGGACAGCTCTTCAAATAGAGAACTGTCCTCTGTAAAATAAAAGACCACCCTAGTGATCAAAACTCAGCTGTATGCTAGAAAGTGAATGTGCAGAGTGACAGAGTATGACCAAAAGAACATCCTTCAAAGGTTGTAGGGTTAGTCAACGCCAAATCAATATTCCAGTAATAGTTGTTGAAGGAAGAACATCTTGTAACCCTAGGCTTAATTTAATGTCTTCATCAGCTTAAGTCTGAAAGCATTTTGTAAATGATCAGTTCAGACATCTACTAGAGTTATCTGTCCCTACCCTGATAACCTACTTTGTAAAGAGGAAGAGAGAAAACAGAAATGATCATGCCTTCTTTTGGTCCTGGTCACTCACTGTTTGCTTCAGTACCTAAAACCTAACTCCTTTTGAAATGAGGTCCTCAAAAAAGAAAAATTCTCTATCTAATCTAAGGTCCAAATGTGGAAACCTGTGGTCCTTCCAGATATTGCTGAATTGCAATTCTCAACAGTCTCAATCAGTGGGGAAGGGTGTTAGGAGTTGTATTTCAGCAATATCTGGAAATTTACAAGTTGAACATACCACTGAAAGAGTGGGTGCTGTTGAAAAATAAGAGAATGTTAGAATTAGAAACACACAACATGAGGTTTGGATGGCATGGTTTTTGTGGTACAGTTAAGTTAAAGTTAATCTAGTTTTCAAAAATCATTAAGTTAGGAGTGCCATATTAAGAATATGGGGTAGATATAAACCCATATATGGGGTAGATATAAACCCATAAACCCATAAACCCATAAACCCATAAACCCAAGGGGACGCGGTGGCGCAGCGGCTTAATGACGCCGAAAGTTGCCGGCCAGAAATGGCTGACGCTTCGGCGGTTCGAGTCCAGCCTTCGCGTTAAACAGGGTGAGCTCCTGTTTCCTCCCCCCAGTTCCTGTCAACCCAACAGTTCGAAAACTTACGTGAGTAGATAAATGGGGACTCTCACTCCGGTGGGAGGAAAAATGCTGGCGCGGTGCCTTGCAAAAAAAGGAGTGGGGAGTAGTTGCCGGTAAGCGCGAAAAACCGCGTGCGCCCGAAAAGGGCGCTAAGCAACGGAAACCCCGCCTCCTGCGCTCGCCAGCTGGGCTCTGCCCTAGGAAGGAGGCTCTGGCAAACCACTTCCGAAAACAGTTGCCTTGAAAACTGCAAAGGACTTGTCCAAAAGCAGTCACTGCAGGGTCAGCCATGACTGAGCGCAGACAAAAAAAAATAAAAAAAAAAATAAACCCAGGCTGTACCCAAAAATACCTTTATTGGTTTTAGCACAAGAAGCATTTTATAGAAAAGAAACAATGGGCAAAGAGAAATGCTTAGCATATCAGAATTTGCTAGTACAGGAGAATGGAGAAGATAAGATGAAGTTAAGAGAACAATTGACTGCACAGGGATTTAGTTTTCAATGGTTTTCATACACACAATTAAGAGAGAGATTTAATATAGATGAAAAGGTAACTGGTACTGAACAACATCAGACAGAATTTAAAACTTTAAAAATTTAAAAATGTGAAAATGATGAACATGTGATTGCTAAAATATATAAACTTTTGCTGAGATTTGAAATGGAAGAAGAACAAGTTAAAGAGTCCATGATAAAATGGGCTAAAATTTTTAGTTATAACATACAGATGGATCAATAGGAGAGAATGTGGCTAAAAGGACTAAAATTCACATTGTATTACAATATACAAGAGAACTTTTATAAAATGATGTACTGTTGGTTTATGACAACAGAGTAATTATTTAAGATGTATAAAGGTATTCCTAATCAATGTTGGAAATGTGAAAAACATGAAGGGACATTTTACCATGCATGGTGGACTTGTGAAAAAGCGAAATATATATGATACAAATACGTATGATGATACAAAGAATTTTAAAGATTAATATTCAGATGAAACCAGGATTTTTTTAAATTGGGACTTATTCATAAACAATTAGAAAAGACTTATGGAAGATTGGCTTTGTATATGGTAACTGCAGCAAGACTACTATGTACACAAAGATGAAAAAATACTGAAATATCCACAGTGGACGATTGAATTGTGAAGATGGCAGAACTTGCAGAAATGGCAAAATTGACCTGCTTGATATTTGATGGACTTTTTGCTGAAAATGGAAAAAAATGAATTGATGATCTATGGATTTGCTGATTAAAAAGGGTTGAATATGGAAAGAAGAATTTATTTATTTATATTTCAAATTTAATCACTGCCCATCTCACTCAATGAGCGACTTTGGGCAGTTTACAATTTTAAAAAAAAAATTTTTTAAAGAGAGATAAGAAGTTTGTTTGTAACTGCTGTAAAGAAGATCAGAAGTCGCTTCTTTCTATATATTTTTTTCTATCAGCACCGCTTCTTGTATTTTTTATTTTTTATTTTCTTAACCTTACTCTCTATAATTTCATGTTTATCTTTTACTTATGTGAAAATCTCTAATACACACACACACACACACACACACATACATACATACATAGACATAGACATAGACACATACACATACACATACATACTCAAGTTGAACATACCACCTGTCCCTGAACAGTAACAGTTAAACAAAAATGCTTATAGATATGGCACTTATAATAAAGCAAAGGGGAACTTTCAGCTGTACATTCCTTGAAAGTGTTACTTGTCTCCCTCCATGTAATAAAATCTATCAATGATTTTTTTTTATAGATTCTCTATTTTACCAGATATTATTAGCCACAAATATTTTCTGGCAAAGGCATGAATAACTTACAAGAAGATTAATAAAGAAACCTATTTTTGCATTAAATTGCCATTAGTTTGCTACATCTTTTGTTAGCAACAAGAGACAGCAACCAGCCAAAAGCATTTATTCTGTTTTCCTTCCAGGCTTTGGAATTTTTCTTTTATAACAACTCCTTTTTATTTTGGCTGCTGTTCTAATGGCAGGAAAGGAACAGTACAATGTAACTAATTGTGCACTGACTGGCTCAGATTATAGCAATCAATGAGGATATTTAGGGCAACCAATTTGTCATTGGTCAGACTATTCTGATCTTGCTTTTCATGTGTCTGTCAGTTCATCTTCAGAAAGACAGAGCAAGCTCGCTTATGCACTACAAAAGCAAGTGACTTAGTTATCCCTTCAGTTTTATATTATATTATATTAGTACAGCAATGTACATATTTCCTATGTATGAACACTAAATGTCGTCTTTCATTCATATTTAAAAAATTAAACACACAAAAGAAATAAAGTTGAAATCCTATAATCACAGATTGTATAGGTTGGAATGGGTCCTGGAGATCACCTGGACAATGCCCTGCCCATTACTATAGCTCCCCTGACAGATGGCCATCCACACTCAGTGAAAACACCTTCCCTGAAGGAGAGTCCACCACCTCCAGAGACAGTCTGTTCCATTGGTGGACAATTCTTACCGTTAGAACAATCTTCATGAGGTCCAACTGAAATCTATTTCCTTGTAATTTTAACCCATTGTTTCTTGCATTATGGAACAGCTCTGAGCAGTTCCTCACCACCTTGTATGAGACAGCCCTTCAGGCACTCAAAGACAGCTATCATATCTCCCTGCACACTTCTCTAGGCCAGACATACCCAGTCCCTCCAATCATTCCTCTTTTCCTTCACGTCCTCTTATCATCTTCATTGCTGTCCTGGGGACATGCTTCAGTTGTCCATGTCCTTTTAAAAATGTGAGGGGTTTTATAGACATCCTGAAGATGCAGTATCTAGTTAAAGTACAAACAAGCTTCAGCAGCACTAGCTAGGATTACTTCACATCGCTTGTTATAAAGCCACTAGTCAACAGACTGAGAAAGTATTTGATCTTAATTAAAAAAAAAAAAACTGCTGAGGGATAAAGGGGGCATTATAGTAAGTTCTCCCTTAATCTGCCTGATACACAAAAGATTCACCACAGTTGGGAGAGAAGTTAGTGCTAAGGGCTTCACTATCACCTCTACTGTATGTATTCTTTCAAAGTGTAAAAGTACATATTCTAAAGGGAAGCTGAGTGTTAGGAAGACTGAGAAAGGTAGCCTTTCTATGGCTTCCTCATCCCTACTCCTTTTTTCAATGCCCTGTCAAGTCCTGGGAAAGCTTTTCAGGGAGGCTAGGAGACCTTCCTGACCAGCACAATCTGGCAGTAATGGGAGAATCTCATCAAACTAGGTAGAGAAGCCTTGTGTAAGACAAGTTATATTCCTGCATGTGTTTCAACTTTATGTTGCCAATTCCTTCTTTCAACTTCAGTATCCTGTGCCACATCCCATTCAATTCAAGAAAATCCTCAAGCCTCCAAAGAAACATTTTAGAAACTGCAGAAGCAAATAAGGACTGGACAGTATTCTGTACAAGCTGCCTTCTGAGTGCTGCAGCTACTTAATTGTAAACCCTTTCTCTGGCCTAAAGGCTGTAATAAAGGTTTTGATTTGATTGGAAACCTTGGATTTAATGGTTTTCTGCTTTAATGGAAAATTAAGCACAATTTATTTTGCATTCAGACATACACAAAAAAATAAGCATCTGTAACTACATTATGCTTGGCCAACTATTCCCTGACTATAAGATCTTTTTACATAATAAGAATAAAGGATATTATAGGAAACAGCATCAGCCTCAGTAAGTCCCAGCATGTCCGTGTCATTTTTGGAAGTACTCAGATTATATCCAGCTCTTCTAAAGATAAGTTGAGTGAGGAGGAAAAGAGAAGCTCGTCATCTAGATTTAAACTCTGAAATATGGAAAACAATGAAATAGGAGACAAAGTGAGAAGGACAGCAGGGGTATAGCAGGCCTCCTGTCTTTGCCATATGTACCATTTAGTGGCTTATTTAATGGATTGGACTTGTTTATGCTTAATGACAATTTATCTGTATGATTCATGTCAAAATAAATAAGCAATGTACATTTAGTATTCCATAATGCATGGGTTTCTGTTAACCAGTTGATTTGCTGATTTGCACATTTTTGTAGTCTGCAATGTTAGTTATTATTACCACTCCTGATAATTATGGTGTGTCTATTTCTCAGTATTCCAGTTGAGTACATAATCTTTCACTACCTGTTCTAAATGGCTTGATATTATTACAAACGGTTTCTGTGCCCTTAGCTTCATCTCCCATTTAGTCAATGGTGCTTTCATTCTGCTTTATTCTGAAGGATAAAGTGGCAAATGTTAGATGTTTAGTCACTTTTCATAAAAATGATTAATTATTAATAATAATTACCCAATTAAATAATATAAGAGGAAAAAACTGCCTTGTATGCAATAACCATATAGTTTTCCTGCAAAAAAACCTTTCTTTTGTGTATCAAACATATATAATGCAAATACATGCTTAATTTGTATCTATATGGCCACAAAAACTTCAGGTTTTCTATATCTATTACAGGTAGTCCTCAACTTATGACCACAACAGGGACTGGAAAATTTATCATTAAGTGGTGTGGTTGTTAAGTGAGGCATCACATGACTGTACACGATTTTATAACCTTTTCTGTCATGGTTGTTAAGCAAATTACTACAATCGTTAAGTGAATCACATAGTCATTAAGTGAATCATGTGGTTCCCCATTGACTTTGCTTGTTGGAAGCTGGCTGGGAAGGTTGCAAATGGCAATCACATGACCCTGGGATGCTGAAACCATCTTAATACATGTTGGTTGCCAAGCACCTGAATTTTAATCACATGACTGCAGGGATGCTGAAATGGTCGCAAGTGTGAGGACCAGTTGTAAGTCACTTTTTTCAGAGTCGTCATAACTTCAGTCACTAAATGAATGGCCATAAATTGAGGACTACCTGTAATATTTCTATGAAAAAGGAAGCCTTTAATCCCTAAATGAATTGTGTTGTAAAAAAAAAAATAATAACCCTTCCCCACTGTATATCAACCTTACTAATATCCAACTGTTCATTTACAATTTAAATTTGGATAGTTTTTGACAAACTATCCAAAATCTTTCATATCTTAGTTTGTTATCATGCAGTAATTTCCTGAATCCAGATGTAATGTGAAGGTTATAATCCCTTCCCTTGAATCCCTTGCAAGCAAACCTTAAACAAACATTTATAAAGCCACTGGTAGCCATATGATCTTCTTGAGGCTCTGGGGGAAAAGGGAAGAGGAGAGCATGTGAGACTTGGGCAATCTTACTGCTTGTTTTACATTTCAAAGGATTTTTTTTTCTTTAAGATTAAAATGTAGCATTCCATTTCAGGTTTTTAAGAAATTAATTTGTTCTGGGGGGACAGATCTTGAGGGAGATGCAGCATAACTTCAGAGAAGCTATTTTATATAATTTGCCATCTCTGTGATAAGGTAGCATTTAAACTTGGTTACTTATGAAGAGCCATTTCCACTGGGGAAAGAAATGGCAACTCACTCCAGTATTCTGGCAAGAAAACCAAATGGACATTCTTAATCAAGACAATGCCAACATGATATTGAAAGATGAGTCCACCAGCAACCCCTCTTCCCCCCACCCACAAGATTAGAAGATATTCAACAAACTACTAAGGAAGATCAGATGGCAAATATGAGTAGCACTGATGCTCATGATCTGACTGCATTATACTGCATCATACCGATATGGCCAGAGGCAAAATGAAAGTTTGATGTTGCAAAGACATGATTACCAATCATGTGTGGAATTCAAAAACATAAACCAGGATAAACTTAATGTTGTTAAACAGAAATATCAAGAGTAGACCCTGACATTCTGGGAATAAGCAAACTGAAATGGACTGGGATGAATCATTTCACATCAGAGGAACATCAGATCTTGTACCAAGGACAAAGAAAATCATAGAAGAAATGGACTAGCCTTCATTATTAACAAAAGGAGTCAGTCAGTCCTTTGATTAATCAGCCCCCTCCAAATGACCAAATAATTCCAATTCAAGTCCAAACCAGGCTAATCAATATTATAATGATCCAAGCCCTTGAAGTAACCACAAATGTAAAGGGAGCAGAAGCTGAACAATTTTACACTGACTTGCAACATTTTGTAATCTTATCACCAAGATTAATTATAGAAGATGGCAATGATAAAATTGAAAGAAAAATCAGGACTCATTGCAGTCAGGATTCAGGACAGGAAGACATTGATTGCACTTTCTGAATGACCTCTGGCAGGATGGTGGTAGAGTATCCATCCTGGGTGTTCTTGATCTCTCAGTGACTTTTGACACCATCTGTCATGGTATCCTTCTGGGTAGTTTGAGGGGGTTGTGAGTGGGAGGCACTTTTCTTCAGTGGTTCTCCTCCTCTGAGATTGGTTTCAGTTAGTGGGGGGGGGAGGGCAGCCCTAAGTTTCTTAATAACTACATGAAACTACCAGGTAAAGTTATCCATCAACATGTGGTTATGTTTCATTGGTATGCTAATGCTATTCAGTTGTACATCTCTGCCCCAGGAAGTTCAAATGATTCTGCAAAGTGCTTTTCCAATGCTTGGAGGCTGTGTGGGTCTGGATGGGAAGGAACTGGCTTCAGCTTAACCCTGACAAAACTGAGTGGCTGTGGGGTTTAGGGCCCTCTGTATCTGGTGGTTTTCCACTGTTAGCACTGAATGGGGTTACATTCCCCAAAGCAAAGCTAGTGTACAATCTGGAGCTCCTCCTGGACTTGCAGCTCTTGCTTAAGGAGCAGGTAGCAGCTCTGGCTAGGAAGGCCTTTGCATAAATACATGTTGTGTGCCAGTTTTGCCCATCAGCAAGCACTGCTCACGGTCACCCACATCCTAGTTACCTCCTGTTTGGGTTATTGCAAACATTTTATATGGGGCTACTCTTGAAAGCTTCAACTAGTCCCTAATGCAGTGGCACATGCACTTTTGGGTACAGCATGATATACGTGTAACACCACTGCTATTTGAGCTGCACTGGATCCCAGTAGGCTTCTGGGTGTAATTCAAGGTGCTGGTTTAAAGCTCTGCATGGCATGGGGCCAGGTTACTTGCAAGACCACATCTCCCCAATAGTTTCTGCCCATTCCGCCTGATCTGGCAGAGTAAGCATGCATTGGTGAGGTGGTGTCATCTGGTATGTCTTAGAAAGTGACCCTTCCCTGTTATGGCACCTAGCCTTTGGAACTACCTCCCCGCAAGAGATACTGGCCTTTCAGGCGGCTGTGAATACCTGGCTCTTCCCCCAGGCATTGGGAAGGTGCTAGTTCTGGTGTTGGTGTGGAAGCATGTTATTGGTATCTTTTGAATTTTTATTGAAGGGGCCCTCACTTGGGATTTGGGGAGGGGGGAGTGTTTTTTGACTATGTCTTTTATTTTGTTTGCTGCCAAATTTCACTATATGATAAATGGCCTTATACATTTTATAAATAAATAATAAAATAATAAAATGGCATCTGGAAAACTAGGAAAATTGGCTTCAATGCACAAAATGAAGCCCGAGTCAGATTAACAGAGTTCTGCCAAGAAAATTTAACGTTTATAATAAATACCTTTTTCAAACAACTTGAAAGATAGTTCTGCACATGGATCTTACCAAATGGACAACACAAAAAAAAATTACTGCAAGCAATGGTGGAGAAGTTCTATTCAGTTAGTCAAAATAAAACCAAATACTGGCTGTGGCTCAGATCACAAATTCCTAGTTGCAAAATTACCACTTCAACTAAAGAAAGCAGATCAATGAGACAAACTTTACTAATAACCCATATGATTATGTGATAAAGAAAAAGATTAGCTGAATTAGGTCAGATTTGAAAAATAGAGTGCCTGAAGATCTCTGGACTGAAATGTGTGATATTATTAAAAATGAAGCAAACAAAAATATACGAAAAAGCAAAAAAAAAAAAATCAAAACGACTCTATGTTGAAAAATGAAGGAAGGCAGAAAGCAAAAGGCAAGAGAGAGAGAGAGGAAAAGTCACCCAATTAAATGCTGAGCTCCAGGGAAGTTCAAAAAGAGAAAAGGACCTCTATCTAAATAAGCAGTCAAGGAAAACTTTTGTACAGCGATCGATATGTTAAAAGAAAATATGACAACAATCTACTGGAGAGAAGTTATGAAGAAGAGATAGCATAATGCTATGAAAGAACTATGCAAAATGTATGATATGTATGTAGGCTGGATCACCAGATTACAGTGAGATATTCTGAAAAGTGAAGGTAAGTAAATCCTAGAAAATAATGCTAAAAACAAAGCTGCAGGAGTTGATGAAATGTCAGCAGAACTGTTTAAAATCTTATAAAAAGACACAGTTAAAGTGCTGCTTGCTGTTTGTAAGCAGGCATGGAACACAGCAGTGGCCAGGGAACTAGAAAAGATCAATGTTTATATCAATACCAAAAAGGGGCAGTGCTACAGAAAGTCCAAATTAGCAAAAAGCTACACTTATCTTACATATTTGAAGATAATGACAAGATTTTGGAATCCAGACTTCAAATATACATAGGATAACAACTGCCAGATGTATAAACTGGATTCAGAAGAGGAAGAGACATTACATCACTAGTGATTGATTGATTGATTGATTGATTGAATGATTATGTGCCATCAAGTTGTTTTTTACTCCTAGCAACCACATAGATAGATTTTTCTCTGTGATCATCTATCCCTAGCCTGGTCTTTCACATCTTCCAACACTGCATTCATCACCACTGTAACTGAGTCCATCCACCTTGCTGCTAGGCATCCTCTTCTTCTCTTTCCTTCCACTTTTCCCAGCATTAGAGCCTTCTCCAAAGAGCTAGGTCTCTGCATGTCTCTAAGTAGGATAATTAGATAATTGCTAATTACCTAATGGATAATGGGAAAGACAAGAGATCTCCAAACAAACATCTAGTTTTTCCTTATTGGTTATACAATGTCTTTTGACATTGGAGACCACTGGAAACTGTGGGTAGCTCTTAAAAACATAATGTACTGTAAGTTTTCTAGTAGATCTCGAAAACCTAAAAGCAAAAAAAAACCCAGGTTTTGTATTTCTTTGCTGACATCTAGTAGTCATTTGGATTTTTACAGCCCAGATATGGCAGATGTACATATTATACTCTTCGATTAAACAATTTTGAATGTGGATTTGTTAATTAAATTAAAATTTCTGAGCATTCCAAACAAGGTTTCTCATTGTACTGGATTAGCAACCCTGATTCACCCATGTGTGCCTAAAGATAACAGCAAACTGCTTCTAGTTGGTTATTACCTGTCCCAGACTGTCAGCCCTTCAAGGTAGACTAAACTAAGAAACCAAACCAATGTAAGTCAGTGCTACTTTTATTGTAACAGCTATAGTAACAAAATCTTGCATATCTGAATATGCTTCCCCCTCCCTCCCTTTATCTTTGTGTGAACTAGGGAGGGAGTAGTCTGAGATGTTTATTCACATTACTTTCTTGGGCTGGGCTCAGGCACCTTTTATCTGACCATTTCCTTGGGAGTGGTCATTCTTGCTGTCCTTCAGGACCATTCCCTCTTTCCTCTATGCAGACAAATAACTTAACCTTCTAATGAAAGTCAGGAAAAAGGAGAGATGGTGGTGGAAATCTACAGGAGAAATGTGTACAATCATCTTTCTTCACAAAACAATATAATTGCCAAGGATTTAGCATTCCACTATCATCACACTATATATAATTGATTCTTCCACATTGAATAATAGGTATGTCAACATTTTCACAGCCTTGGCTTCAAAGAGGGATGATCAAAAGGAACAGTATGCTTTTTTTTTTTTTTTTTTTTACCTCAGTAACCACTCATAATTTTAACAGACATTTTGAAAGTCCTGGCAATCTTTAAAAGATTTCAGTAACACCATCTGTGCATGTGTTCTTTATATGCTTATTACCAAAGTGCTATTCAGTTGTTCTCCTTGAGTGTAAGCATTACACATAGGATAGGAATCACCCTGTCTGTTCTCCTCCCTTTCTCGTTGTTCTTATTGACCTTTATCCATGGAATCATACACTTAAGGAACACATTGCAGCTGTGCACTTCTAATGCCATACTTGGTGTCTAAACCAAAACTGGAATGAAAAATTCAAGTTTCCAGAGCTCATATAAGAATTGCCAATCTTCTGTTTTGCCTAATACCTAGTCTTTCTCATTTAGCATAGGTCTGACTCTCCAAAGGGGGGAAAAAAATGCTTATTTTTCAAAGAGAGGGTGTACAATCCAAATGGTAAATTAGAAGGAAAGACATGATCATGAAATAGAAAAAAAAAGGGGGGGGTTTCAGTCTCCCCTAAAGAACACATAATGGCTTAGTCCTTTAAATCATTCTAGATGTATGACTTTGTACTCTCTGAGCTTGGTTGTTTGCTTGCAGATATTTCACTACCCAACTAGATAACATTGCTAGTGAGTGTGGGGTTTGCGCCCTGTTTATATACAGTAGCTTGCCCTGCCAGTGTTGGTGGAGGTGTGGTTGTAGATGACTCCTGTTTTTTTTTTCCCCCCCTTCTTGGGCTATTGGGACTTTGCTTTACTTAAGATGTTTTGAAGGGCTTTAGTTGGTTTGTGTGCTATGGTGATGCCCTATGGTTGTAATAGTCTGCTGGTTGTTTCTGAGATATTTTTGATGTATGGCAATGTTATCCCTTTCAAAGCTTGTGTTGGTTGTGCTATAGTGGGTTGAGTGGTTAGGCACTTTTTGATAAAGTTGTGTGGGTATCCATTTTTTGGAAGATGTTGTACTGTATAGGTGGTCTGTTTCCTTTTTCTGGTGTTTTGGGTTCCTGCAGTGTATTTGTACTTGTCTGAATAATGTTCTTACACAGCTCCTCTTGTGGGAGGTTGGGTTGTTATTTTGGTAATGAAGCACTTGGTTACTGTGGGTTGTTTTTTTGACAGATTTCCATTTCTAATTTGCCGTTGTTTCATCTGCTGATGAGGATATCCAAGAAGGGTAGCGTGCTGTTGTTTTCTTCTTCTACATTATCTACAACATTCAGTGTCATCTTCAACATATAGTGCAAGGACTGTAACAGCCATTATGTAGAACAGCATAATGACTAGCAAAGCACATCCATGAACACCAACTAGCAGTCAGAAGACACAATGAAAACTCCTTAATCTCACAACATGTGGACAGACTCAACCATAGTTTCAACTGGGAAACTATGAGCATCCTAGACCAAGCTAAATCCAAACACACTAGGGAATTCCTGGAAGCCTGGCATTCAGACAAATAAGCCATCAATAGGCACGTAGAGATAAACCACATGTACAGACCATTCAAAGAGACAATTAAAAAAAAAAAAAAGCTAAGAAGGAAACAAAAAGACCAGAACACTTCCTCTCCAGCAACTAACATGCAGATAACCAGGGATTAAGACCAGACAAACAATCAAGCAGAGAACAATACCCTATCCAAGGAACTACCAAGGAGAAAAGCACACCCCCACCAACACTAGTAGGGCAACCTACTGTATATAAACAGGGAGAAAATCCCACACTCACTAGCACTGATGATGTTACCTAGTCAGGTAATGAAACATCAGCAAGCAAACAAGCTCAGAGAACACCAAGGACTCCATGGTTCAACCCTGAGCTACATATATTCCCTTCTAAAGGACTTTGTTTGTTTTAAGGCAGATGAGGTGCCTGCTTTCAAAATGCATTCATCAATTTGTCATCCTTTAAATTGTCTGAGTGCAACTCCCAAAAATCCTTGTTCGCATCTAAAGGACACTAGTCTGGGCAAGGCTGTTACAATGGATTGTATATAACAACACTGCATAGCCATCACTAAGCTATGCATTTTTAACAGTGGTTTATTAACACAGTGTCTGGATTCAAACAACACTCTAAGCCCAAACCAAGTAAACTGAATTATGGCTTAGCATGATGTACAAATCCAGTGTAAACATCTTTTTAGCCACAATTGAATCAGTTAGATACAAAGGATGAAGTTGAATAAAGAACTTTGTTTTGACAGTTCTCCATCAGCGAATACACGTGTCTCATTTTACTTCTGAAACCTGAAATAACTTCCACTAGAGAGTGTTTATGTAAATTCTTGACTGCACTGTATGCAACAGTTTAAGTTTATGGGGGTGTTCCTTCTCTTCCATCAACCTCAATGACAGAAAATTGTGCCTAGTTTTCCACTAATGGCAATTGCTAAAACATCTTACCATTTCTGCCCTTGAAAACTACCTCTTGCATGAATTAGTGTCAAAATCTATCTGTGCATCAAATTTTGCGGAGTAATGTGATTTCGTTCACAAGACCGAAAGTCACAAAGAACCATTAAACACTTTGACAACATTACAGGAAAGACTTACAGTTCTCTTGATGTATTCAAAATTTTCTGAACGCCTTCCCCTTGTCAGTAAGACTTAAATAAAAGCATGGGAAAAACACCTACATTTTACTTCCTAGCCAGAACTACTATGAAAGCAAATAAGTTTAAATTTGTTGGGCAAAGAACCCTTTGACTTGCCTTCCAGCAAGTCAATTGGCCAACTCCAAAAAAAAAAAGGGGGGGGGGAGCAAGATTTTAAAAGGGTTATTTCTTCTCTTGCTCTGAAGAGAAATTATGGATATCTTTTCTTCTTCCTTAGCTATAAAATCCCACCTTTAGACTCGTAAACAGAACTTCACTTCCCACTAGGCTCTAAGTGTTCCTAGTTGTGGCAATGGCAAAGCAGTGCTCCCCATCTCCTGGGCCTCCTACTTGTAGAATCAAATAATCACTAGTTCATTTGAAAGAAAATGCCACATGCTACAGCTTAAGGGAATGGTTTTCATCGCAAAAACAGCGCAAGAGAGAGGTTAACCTCTTCTTTTCCAGCGACAGTTTCAAAATTACCTCTTCCTCCACCTCCGCTTTTGTATTGCTGAAAAGCAACATACTCAGTCACTGTCCATTAACCAGGGAACTCAAGAGGCTCGTCATCACAACAGGAAAACCAAATAAGAGGAGGAACTGCAGATAGCTCATTGTGTTTATCCCTGTCATAAAGAACATCTGTTAGAATGTTCTAACTAGTCCCTCTATCCTTGCATCCTTTTCCTCTCTTTTTCCCCCCTTTTATATTCTAAGTCTGAGAGCAGGGATGCTTATTGCTGATTTTTGTAAGCCACTGCTTTTTGTTTGTTTTGCTTGCTTGTTTGCTTGTTTTAAGGAGGAGAGCAAATTAAAATGTTTAAAACAAATTAAAATGAATTAATATTATTCAGTGGGGTGAGGGGAAAGCGAGAATTCTGATTAAAAAGTTGACCTCTGCTTCCCCAAGCTCCCCAAACTGGCAAAGACCCATGGCTGTCTATGCCTATGGTTCTCAGACTATTATTGGCAGCAGAAAACAACACACAGCTGCATCTGCTCATTTTGAGAAGCCTGGCAGTTTGGGCAGCCAAAGTGTGTGAAGCAGTTTGTGGGGGACCTTCTCCTTACTTAGGCTCTCCTGCACTTATTACCGAAAGCTCCAAGAGATGAAGTGACAAAAGGGCCACCTAGAGTGCTTCTGGTGAAAGATGTAGCCTAAAGCCAATCACACACAGAGAAGAACCTTCATTAAGACTACCTTGTGGCAATAAGAACGGCAAACTGAGCTCACTCTCTGCTCTTATTGCATCTCCAGATAGCTGCCTGGTGGCCTTGTTTTGGGTGACCAGGTCCCTTCTTGGTAAGTAGGGGCTGGGGGAGTACTTGCAGGAATATTTGGTTTAAGTCTCTCAGCTTCACTCAGTTTTGACTCCAGGTGGGCATATCCTTTGGAAGTGACTGAGGCACGTCTGAACTTGGTTATCTAGGAAGAATTTGAATCAATCAATGTTAAGGAAGTGGACAGAGTCCTTGCAGCTGTTGAGTTCATCCATCTTTATTCTGCATCCATGCTCCTCCTGGTTGGCTAAGTCCTCCCAGGAGGTGGCATGTGGTTGGGTTCAAACAGTGCTTAATGGACCACCTGCCCTGAAAGAGCCAGTCATGCAACCCTTCTCAAGAAGGGTCTCCTTGGACCAACCAGGGTTGGATAACATTTTCCCAGTCTCCAACCTCCCCTTTTTAGAAAAGGTTATTGAGAGGGTAGTGGGCACTGAGACCTGGATGAAGTGGATTATCTGAACTCTTTTCAGTTAGGGTTCAGGCTGGTTTACAATACTGAGACAGCACTGCTTGTACTTGTGGATGATGTCTCGATGCTCGGGATGGGGGTGGTAAAACCATTCTAGGCCTCCTAACTCCCTTGGCATCTTTCAGTACAATCAATCACAGTATCCTTCTGGACCACCTTCAAGAGCTGGGATTGTGAGACACTGTAGTTCAATAGTTCTTCTTCCTCCAGGGCCAATGTCAGCCCCACTAAGTAGATCAGACCAGACAATCAACTCCACAGAAAGACTAGAATTATGCTTTATTGAAATTGGCTATAATAACAAAATCTTGCAAGCCTGTGCTTTATCTCTCCTATTTCTTATACCCCCAATGTATCAGGGAGGAGCTTGCCTGAGTTACTTCCAAATACAATCTTGCATCCTAGGACTTAAATAATGTTTCAGCCTTTTTTGTTTATGTTATGGTTTTTGCATATTTCTGTCAAGGGGATCACCCTTACTCTCTACAGCTGGTTCCAATCCATGTTGGTGGGGTGGGAGAGGTCTAACCCTAGGCTCCTGCAATGTGGGGTGATTCAGTGTTTGGGTCTTTTGCCACTCCTCTTTAATGAAATGAAACTGTTGGGTGAGGTATTTGACAGCACAAGGTATGGTATCATCAGTATCCTGATGATACCCAGTTATATACTTCACCCCTAGCCAGGCAGGTGATACTGTTCCAGTTCCTAGAAGCTGTGAGAATCTGGGTGGGGAGGAACCAGCTTCAACTCAACCCTAGCAAGATGGAATGGCTTTGGATTTTTGGTTCCCCTGGATCTGTTAATTGTTATTCTTGATCCTTGACAGGCTAGCACTTCCCCAGAAAGAGCTGGGGCATAATTTGGGGGTTCACCTGGACTTGTGGCTCCTGTGCAAGGAGCATGTAGCAACTTTGCTAGCAGCCCCTTCATTTAGATTTATCTTGTGTGCCAGTTGCACCCATTTCTGGACCAGGAGGCCTTGCTTATGGTCACTCATGCCTTGGTCACTTCCTGGCCAGATTACTGCAATGGGGTTGTCCTTGAAGACCATCTGGAAGTTACAATTGTTCCAGAATGCAGTGGCATGTGCAGTTTTGGGTGCCCCTCAGTTTGCCCATATTATACCACTGCTGTGCAAACTGCACTGGCTCCCAGTTTCTTTCTGGGTGCAATTCAAGGAGCTAGTTATTATCTTTAAAGGCCTGCATGGCACAGGGTCATATTACTTGTGGGACTGACTCTGGTTAGCTAGGGTGGGCACATTCCAGATCCCTTCCCTAAAATGGTATTAGTTAGTGGGTCCTAGGAAGCACACCTCCTCAGTAGCAGCCCCTACTCTGTGGAACATCCTCCCTCCTAGCCTTGCAGAAGGCCTTAGGAAGCTGGCTCTTCTCTGAAGCATTGGGATAGGGTGAGACTAGAGCCCAGCAACAGTGATTCCTTATGGACTGTGGAGCATTGTTTGGAGTTTGTACTTTTTGTTTGTTTGTTGTTGCTGTGAGCTGCCAGGGTTATGAGATGTAAGATGGATGGTCATATGTCTTTTAAATATTTATTTATTTATTTATTTATTTATAAATCAAATTTATATGCCACCCATCTCACTATCAGTGACTCTAGGTGACTCACAGATTAAAAAAAACAACATAAAAACATTTAAAAATTACAAAGCACATGAAAAGAGTACAGAGTTAAAAGATGGAAAAAACATCCTCAAGGTGCCAGCCACCTCCAGTGTTGGGAGCTCCCATTAGATCCCCAAGCTAGTTGGCAGAGCCAGGTCTTAAGACTCTTCCAGAAGGCCAGAAGAGTGGGGGCCAACCTCACCTTGGGGGGCAAGATATTCCATAGGGCAGGGCAATAGCAGAAAAGACTCTCCTCCTAGACCTTGCCAGTTGAAATTCTCTAGTTCTCTAACCAATGGAGTCCATTAAATAAACAACCATCTGTACTTTTCTAGACAGATCCATTTAATTCTATAAGGTTTACTTCTAAAATATACATTTTAATTATAAGCCTAACTTTAAGAATGTGTATGATGCAAGAGGTCTCTTGGACAAATTTTACCTCAGTGTAAACAGACAAAGTGGTTTTAGGGGAATGAATATATATTATTTTTAAAGATAGGATATATTTTTCTTCTTTCCCAAAATGGATTCCTGGATTACTTATAAATCAGGCTTTTATTATCTAATGCCATCTTTTAAGCAGAATTTTACAAGAGCTCAAGATGATGTGTCCTCCATTTGTAACCCTCTTGCCTTTCCCACATTTAATTCAATATTAAAAACCAGGGACTCTGAAGACTATGGGAGAGGTGCTTATTCAGTGAAGGACATTCATACAAACCCTTTGATCACATTATAAGATAATGCCAAACAAACAAACAAGGCCATTCCACTCCACTTGTGAGCATTTCACCATTTTTTTCTTCTCCTCTGAAATAAGAAAATCATCCAGACTTTCTTTTCCTTCAGATCAGAATGATATAGCTGGGACAAATGCAGAAGAAAATTTCAGCGTAATTCTCTTTCGCACACGTACACTGAGATAAACAACTGAGCTTCCCAACGAGGAACCTATTCACCAGTGATATGATTTATTATGAACGCCAGCTGCAACCACCACCAATAAACAGTGATATGTCCTCCTTAACTTGCCATTATCAGCCTTAACTAATCAAGACCCTCTAAAATATTTGCCAGGGTAATTCAGTGCTGTGAAATAAATATAAATCGTGGATAGAAGAGGTTATTAAAAGGTACAAGGAGGTCTTTGCATAACAATTACTACACTGTCAGAGGGGATATCTTTGCAGGTAAAATTTACTCTTGAGGAAATGTTAACAATAGTTTCATAAATCTAAAAATGCAAATGAATGTATGATAAAGTGTCTGATGCTGTTTTCTGTCCCTGTTCTTCCTCTCTGTTGCAGCTGACTTTAATGGAGCAAAGCCAACTAAAATGTCATTTCAACTAAGATAAGAAATCCCTGGTCCTATCCCTGAAGTCACTGGAAGGCCTTAGACACACAGCATGCCTCTGCCTCAGTCTTGCTTCATTTTTTTTTTCCCTCATAACTCAACAGCCTTTGATAAAGTATACCATAAAACTGATCTTTCAGGTCAAGTGGTTGAAGACCTTCCCAAGAGGCTGAAATCCAGTCCCTAATGCCAGGCTTTCTACTGATCTGGATTTAAAACAGTAAAGCAGCTAGAACTGGACTTTGGGACCAAGGCCCAAAAAACATAGACTTTTTATTATTATATATTTCCTTCCACAAAAATAAATTTATTTCCATGTAAATGGGCTTAGCACCAGTGCAGTGGAGCAAATGCTATTGAATTCCTTCCTGTGGGTCATTTTTAAGGTACTTAACAGCAAATACATGCATATTATACTTGCACTGTCTCAGCAAGTGGCAATGCTCAGCTAGCCTTCTCTGGATTCAGAAGAGATTGGCCTCAGTGGTACTTAGATGGGAAATCTCCAGGAATACCAGGTTATAGGCAAGCCTGGAAAATCCAAAAAAAAAAAAAAAACATCCTGGAAGAAAGCTTTGGCAAACCACTTCCATATTGTGACCAAGAAAACTACAAAGACATGTCAATGCCCTTAAATCGAGCTCAGGTTAAAGGACACTTTACAAACATATATAGGTTATAACAACAATCTGATATAAAATGCAATTAAAAGAGAAAAAAAGAATAGATTAAAAAGGATAGAATCTGGATTTTTTTCCAAATTAGTTAGAAGTTTTATTCTGTGCCCTGTGTCAAAAAAACCCTCATTTAAATGTTGACAAATAGCCTACATAGACAATCCATTGGTGTAAAATGCAGATTTACCCTTCCAATGTTGTATAAGAATTATTTTGGCCCCCCTCCCCACCATTGATGAAGGGTACACAATTTCTGATGTCTTGATAAATTCCAAATACTGAAGGTTATAGCCAGAAGGAACATGTGGTGTTGCTGACAGGCAATGATCACTCTAAAGCCATTATTAGATCTGTGGATTTCAGTTCCAATTATAGTAGAATAAGCCCAAATTATATCAGTTAATACTCTGACTCTTGAACTGCTTCTCCAGTAGGAAGTGATCATAGCCAATCCTTACTGAACAACTGTTGGGGTATGCTATCTACATGAAATAAATATTTTCTTTTCTATCAAAGTGTTTTAGACCAAAATAAACTATTTTCACAGTTTTTAAGATAGCATGTCACTGGCTTGCAAAAATCCTTCTGTTTGTTAGGATCGTGCCTTGCTTTAAGTGTGCTAAATTGCAAAAAAGCTATATATGCTTAGAGTAGGGTTTTTTTTTTTAAAAAAAATCCATGTTGGCAAATGCTTTTTGCTCTATCCTATCAGGAATATTGAAACAGCTATATAGTATGAGATGGCTGTGAAACAGATAGGAGAGAAGAGAAATGTTAAATACATATTTCAAAAGTGAATTAATACTTATGACCACCTGAAAGGAAGCCATAAAGTCATATGCTGTAGGGTATAAATTTATCTAGTTCCATCACTCATTTAACATTACTTTTTACATCTTTATCCATTTTGTTATTGAATTTAGACAATTTTCATAGGTTATTGGATGACCAAGAACAATATAGATAGACCTGTGGTTATCTCATTCCAAAGTTTCAGATGGGCAGTTTCATACTGATAAGGGACAACAACATTGTATGGAATCCCACAGACCCCAATGCACCTTCTGGACATGAGCCAAAAGAAAGGACTTGAATCACTGCAAATATTGTCCCAATTACCAACTCTGAGAAGTGGCTCAAATCAAATCTATGGTTAATTGTGTCAAAAGCCACAAAGTTGTCTGGGAGAATTAATCAGAATAACTAATATTTGCTTCAGTTGGCATCACAAATACTAAGGTATGTGACAGAGGAGCAAAAGGCAAATTCTTACCATAGATTTAAGCAGCTTGTCCTTTAAAAAGTCTTCCATGAACATGACGCTTCCAATGGCTGCAGTACACATTTGATTTTACTTCCCACATTCTGTCACACACTGACAATAGACTGGTGTGGCACATCTGGTAGGATAGGGCAGTGTTTCTCAATCTCAACAACTTTAAGATGTGTGGACTTCAATTCCAGGAATTCCCCAGCATGCTGACTGGGGAATTCTGGGAGTTGAAGTGTACACATCTTAAGGTTGCTGAGGTTGAGAAACACAGGGTTATGGGATAAAATTCATTTCTGGTGTTACACTCAGAAGCCCCAAAGTGCCAGTGGAATTTTTCTCAGAAAATATAGATCTAAGAAAACATTTATGAATTTGTTTTAAAATATTAAGATTCATAAGATGTCAAGAAACGAACAAATTACAGATACCTGAGTAACTTGGCGCATGCTGGCATCACAGCCTAAAGGAGTAAGATTTTTTTCTAGGAAAAAAGTGTCTGTTTGTTTTAGTTCTAAAGTGGAAGATAGAGAAGACCTCTCCAGAAGCATAAATCTTTCTTTCTTTTAAAAAAGGAACCATAACATTTCTTGTTAATCTCATATAAAGCTTTACAATGTTAATCCATCTTCATTATAACATTCTCCAGAGATTACAATGGCATCTTTCTGATCAAATTTGAACAAAGAAGTAAATTACGGAAAGGGCTTCACTTGTTCCAGCAACTGAGCACCCCATCACTAAAATCCCACATGCTGTGATGAAACCAATAAAGTCATTCTAACAGTAGTAATTTTCATGGTTCTGTTTTCCCCACAGGACCAACTGCAGCCACATAGATGGACTTTTTTTAATCATGCAAGAAGAAGAAAGTGCTTTCCCATTGATACAGGTCTTCATATGGGCATTTCCCCTTCAAATCAAATGAAACTCAGAGAAGCAATCAAAACTTTGTACAGTATATCAATTCTCAATGCCCACCTCTTTCCCTTGCAGCTGCTAATGGTAAAATCAGGGGACACCCACATGATGCATAGCACTAATCTGGCTTTTATACATTTTATAGCAGCTGATAACCCTAGTTTAGCAAATGTCTACAGGAGGCAAACAGTCACTACTCCATACATCAAAGTGGAATTGTTCCATAGCATATCTGGTCTATAATATTACTGGAGGTGGTTGCTAAGGAAGGATACTATTATACTTTTAATGGACTAGTATTTTTTTTATACAAAAACTAGTACATTCAAGGTAGAAGACAAGTGATGCCTAAGGATTGTTCCAAATCTCATCCTTCAATAATAAATTATTGAAGCTTAAAGTATGATGCTCTGCAGCTTCTGCTCTTTCCCATTCCCACCCAACTTTTTAACTATTATACCATGCTTTCTGACATATAAACAAAATGGAAGGAATCTGAAATAGTACAAAGAATTATGGAAATGGGAAGAAATACATTTCTGAATATTAAAAAACATCCCTAAGACACCTATCTTTTTATACATAGCAAACTAGTTTAGCAGAGATAGACTTTTCTCCCAGATGCTCAAATTTTCTACTTGGAGGGAGTTTTCACATGGAAGAATATAGAAAAACACACACACACACACACACACACACACCTCTGTTAACAACCCACAGTTTTGCAGTCCATGCTATTACATATCTTTTTGCTACCTCATTCCACCAGATATATAAACCAAGAATTGGCACACAGGTCGATGGACAAGACATTGTCATTCTCTTCCATTTTGCTTCCCTCTTTTTTAATGTTTCTATTTCATTTCTCACATTTTATAGATCTAGGAGCTGTCATTTCAGTTACCTGTATTACATGGTATTGCTTTCCCTTTTTTCTCTGATTAAATGCAATAAGTCATTCTGGTGCCCAGAAATGAAAACATACTCTGTAATAATGAGGTAGCAATTAATATACAGTACAGTATTCTTTTCCCTACCCTCTCATTCACTCTGTATTCCTGTGTAAGGAAGAAAATTGTGCCCCCGACCTCGTGGTCCCATCTTTCTCACCTGCTTTCTGCATCAGACAAATATCCCTGTGACTCACTGGCTAGTGGGCTGAAATAATGTTCTCCATCGCGTACTGCAGCAGTAAGAGCAGGTAAATCACACAGGTGGGACATGAGTGATGTCCTTCTGAACACAAAATACTAGAAGGAAACCAGATTACTACAGTCTGGTTTTTGTCCTGCAGCAAAATCATAGCACTAATCAGTCTCCCTTGCACTTATTTCTTAGGTAGCCAGCTTGGTAAATTTTGCCTTTGAATTCGAGATAAAAGCAATGTGAAGCTTGATTTTTTTTTCAGTACAAACCTCTCTCAATCTAAGATGTCCATTGTCATAAAGACATAAAACAAAATGAAATGTAAATGCCAAAGCTTTCCTTTGTTTGGAAAAGTATTTTCGCTCACTTTCATTTCAAACTGCTCTTGTTAACTTATTTTCTAGTTGCTACTGTAACTGCTAAACTGTTGTTTTGGGGAAATATTCTAATTTACCAAACACACACAAACACACACAGTCTAAATATATGAATGGAGGCAAAAAATCAAGATGTTTGAAATCAGAAATTACTACCAGGAAAACATTAGTTACAACACCAAAGACATGGTTAGGGGCTAACTGAGGAATAAATTACAAACTGCACATGTGCAAGTTCTAAGTCAAGCTAAAGTGGAAGAAGAAAGCTAACCTGTTTCCACAATAAGATCTTGAACCCACCACTTTCAAGAAGAACATCAAGAACTGTTTTGAAATCCTGAACCTCATTGACAGGGAACCAGAGGATCCGTTGAATGAAATCAAACAAGTTGTTAAGGATGAATGTGAAAAAAGACTGTTGAAGACCAAGAAACAAAAGAAACCAAAGTGGAACAAACAACAAACTATGGAAATTAGAGAAGAGAATCCAAAGCCAAGAAAGACAAGAATTTCAGGGAGCTGTTAGAAGAGAGAAGAAATAGTAATACAATAGACATGAAAAAACAAGGCAAGTCTTTCAAAAGATCTCCAAATTCAGAGGAGGTTCCAACCTCTTGAACTGGTATGCTAAAGAATGCCAATGGACAAATATTTTCAAAGAAGAATCAAACAAAGATGGAAGGAGTATACTAAATTCTGTACAACAGAGATTTCAACATCCAAGATAACTTAGAAGATATTCCCTACTTCCAAGAACTTCTAGTATTGAAAGATGAAGTTAGATCAGCATTCCAGTCATTACCAAGGGTACAGGAATTGATAGAATAGCTACAGAAATATGGCAAGCAACACAAGAAGAATCTGTAAAAGTTCTAACCAAGCTATCCCACCAAACCTGGAGAATGATATAATGGCCAACAGATTGGAAGAGGTCAGTCTACATACCAATAACAAAAAAAAGGAGACTTAACAGAATGTGCAAACTATCATACAATATCCTTAATTTCTCATATTAACAAAATAATGCTTAAGATCATCCAATGCAGATGAGAGCCCTACATGGAAAGCGGGATTCCAGATGTTCAAGCTGGCTTTAGAAAAGGTTGAAGAACAAGAAATATTATTGCTGATGCACACTGGATAATTGAGAAAGCCAAAGAATACCAAAAATATGTGATTATAGAAAAGCTTTTGATTGGGTCAGTCATGGTAAGCTGTGGAATGTGGTTAGTAAAATGAGAATCCCAGAACATCTCACTGTCCTCACACAAAATCTATACACAGATTGGGAGGCCACAGTCCAGGTGGAACATGGTGAAACAAACTGGCTCCAGGTCATAAAAGTAGTGAGACAAGGCTGTTAATATCAGCTAAAGTGGCTGCAGTTTGGATATCAGAGAGGGGATGAATGATAGAAAACACTAGGACGGTTATAATTAATAAATATTTATTCATTAAATCCAGGTATTTATGTTGGAGAGATCCCTCTCAATCAGTTGTGGTGAGCAAAAATATGAGCGAGAAAGGTTTGCCATGTCACACCCCTCAAAAGTTGTTGGGCAAGTTTTATAGTCCTTCAATCTCTCTCTGTTTCCTCCACCCACACATTTTCTTAGTTTAGCAAGGGAAGATTACATATTAGTCAGGATTAGCTATGTTGTTAATGCCTAACAGGTAATGGGCACTTAGTTAAAGCAAAAAAGGGAAATAATTATCTAACTGGGGTCAGAGTGGCTTACGCTTAGCAAGCAATTGGCCCACCACTCAGGAAAGCAAATTGGAAGAGCTAAATTGTCCAAGCAGCATCCAAGCAGCATCTCTTCCTGGTGTTAATTAAAAAATGCAGGTCAATCACAGGACAGCTGTATATTTTCCCCTTGTTTATTCAATCTATGTGCTGAATACATATTGAGGAAAGCTGGATTGGAAAAAGAAGAGTGTGGTTTTAAAACCGGAGGAAGATACATCAATAACCTGCACTATACTGGTGATACCACTCTGATAGCTGAAAATGCAAATGATGCAAATGATCTGCAAGTAATGAAAGTCAAGGTACAGTGAAAAAATGGGACTAAGATTAAATATAAAGAAGACCAAATTAATGACAACAGGTACAGTAACCAGCCTTTGAATTGACCATAAAGAAATGGAAGTGGTGGATAGCTTCTGCCTTTTAGAATCAGCCTTCAATAGCAAAGGAACCAGCAGTCAGTTATTACGCCAGAGACTAGCACTTGATAGAGCAGCCATGAAAGCCTTGGAAAAGATATTTGGGTGCCACGATACATCTATACCTACAAAGATCAGAATAGTACAAGCAGGTATTCCCTGTGACATATGTAAGCAAAATTTGGACTGTAAAGAAGCAGGATAGAAAGAGTTCTGATGCTTTCTAAATTTAATGTTGGAGAAGACTCATGGATAGCCAAGAAAACAAACAAATGGATTGCAGAATAAATCAATGCAGAGGCAAAAATGACCAGGCTCAAATTATCATAATGTGGACACATTATGAAAAGACCTAGCTCTCTTGAACGTTGTATAATGCTGAGAAAGGTGGAAGGAAAGAGAAAAAGGGGATGACCAGCAGCCAAGTGGATGGACTCAATTACAGAGGCAATGGGTATACCATTAGAAAATCTGAAGGACCAGATTGGAGACTGATCACCCTGGAAAAAATCTGTGTGATTGCTCAAGTCAACACTGACTTGAATGGCACATCATCATCATCACCAGGAAATGAAAATCTGGTTCTTAATCATTATTTACATTAAATATTTCCAGGTGTTCTAAATTGATCTTCCCCTACAGAAAACATCCAGAAAGACCAGCCTGTGCTGGTGGCCTTGCAAATTGAGTATAGCTGATAGTTAAGTTCAGACATAGATGGCCTGTTACCAGAATGATTAAAATTCAATATTCTTCCCTTAATCCTATGTTGCCTTCTTTTTTTTAGTATGTACAACTTTTTATTTGATTTTATTTTAAGCATGTATTATTTATTATTTTATCTGTGGGCAATGTAATATCTCAGAAGATGATGAAGATGAAGAAATACTGATGAAATTTTCTTAGCTGGATTACAACAACAGAATGACCACACAAAAATATTCCTTGCAATATAGTATTCTTCAGAGCAATGTTGAAAATGCACGTACAAAATCAATTTACTCCATACGTTACTGGAACATTTGGTAGATAATCAATTATGTAAATTATGTAACAAATTACATGACAGTAATTGAAAGACAGTCTACAAATCTGATGTATGAACATTAATTTTTACAGACTCAAATATTAAAAAAACATTTGTCTGTATGAGATTTCTGTTTAGTTTGTCAATATTTAGTATAAAACACTGTCCTTCCAAATATTGCAGTCATTCAGAAGAATACATTCCTTAGCCATTACCATATGCTTTAGATCACAAAGCCATTTATAAAACTCCTATTGACATACATTTTCTAATATCTAGTACTATTCAGTCACTTTTAATCATTTGAATAGATTTGGCTTAACTGGTAACAAATACATGCATTAAGAATTTATAACTAACTAGCACAAGATGATAAATAAGTTAAATAAGTTAAATAAATAAATAAATAAATAAATAAGGCAATAATATGAGGCAACTTGCATACAAATTGTGCAAGTCTAAAAAGGATCACAAAATCAAAATCACTGCATGCTAATTGATACAAATTTATCCTATGGGAAAATTATATTGAATAAAACATGTTGTAATGATAAAAGCAAGTGGTATTTCTAAACTGAACACTAGCTTTTTCTTAAATTCTTTCTTGCCACACAATTTCTTTCTCAACCAACTTTCCACTGCGACGAGGTCCTCTAGTTGTATTTTCTACACATTTTCTAATTTACTCACAGCTATATTTTTAAATGAAATGTAAACTAGCTAGAGTAACACTGTTATGCAATCCTCCAGGTACATTTGGATGACAACTTCTGGAATTCTCACCCGGCCTTGGTTTTGCTTACTTTTTCTGCTGAAAACAAATGCTCACATTCAAACTGCTTAGCAGCAGCCTCTTTTAATTTTAAGTGAATGGTTTTTCCACTTGCTTCTGCTGGTTGGCAAATTTTGAGAATCTAATAAAACAGCAGTAACAACAACCACGCTGACCCAACAAACCTGGAGTCTACCCATCCTTGCATTAAATCTTTACCTGGGGTGACAATAGCACAAATCAAAGTTATTCAGCAGGATGTCACCACTAGGTAGGAAAAGCTACAACTCTAGCAAATTCTCTGAACTTATTTTCACAGAACCTTTTTTCCGCCCATAAAAGATTTATCACTTGTAGTTATTTTGAGAAGTCTTAGATGCAAGCAAATGAAATTCTCCTGTCAAACTCTTTCTATATTAAAGACTCCAGAAAAACTGACAGATAAGAAAACCTCTCCCAGACAACATTTCCCATTGCCCCAGTCTTCAAAAGCCAGCAAGGACTTCAATTGTCAGGATCTTTTCAAGCTATCATTATTTTTCAGTGGAATAGGAGAAATGAATTGTGGGTCCTGATGAACTGGAATTAAATCTGAACTTTCAGAAGGCACTGTTCTGATTTCTCACAATTGCATTCTTTTAAAGCCGCTTTTTAACACTTTGATTCATTTCTGTTTCCAGCTAACTGCTCCTGCCTACTCCAAATCCATATGACACCACTGTACCATACACCATTAGGAAAGATGACAGGATGGAGACTACAAGCACTGTCAGATGCTAGTTGCAAATGGGCAACCATGCTCCAGACTCCAGAAGGCAACTGTGAAATAACCCTATGTTCTGCTGTGATAAAATGGCATCTTAACAGAAAGAGACAGAATTGTTTATTATTTAAAATTAAACAAAAGCAGGAGGGAGAAATCAAGAAACTGTGGAGTTCCATTTCAAACAAAGCTAATTAAGTGCCAACTCTGCCGTTGACTTTAGAATTCAGTTCTTTTACTGTCTTTTTATATTTTATCCATTCTTCTCACTGCAATCATTTAACATTTCTCTGATAATCTAATGATTATAATCAATAACCAATTTAGGGAAACATCATCATTTTAAATGAAGGATGAAATCCCAGATCGAGAGAATTTATAAATGAAAACATTATTAATTTATGATCTTCCAAAATTGGATCCTTTTCTTTTCCTAAACAGAGATGCACATCCCAGGAGAAGGATATCTTCCCCTAATAGCATTAATAATTCACTAAACCCCCTTCAAAGCTGTAATAGCATTTTAACTATACTGCCACTATTTCCCCTAGTAGTGGCAGATAAGAACAGTTATAGTAGACTATCTACTATAGTTGCCAACCATTACCTCATCCTCTAGCTGTCTCAAGCTACTTCAAGGTCTACTGGACTAGACACTACTCTCAGAGAAAGGTAGGTTGAAAATACAACTTTTTGCTCTGGACTGCACTCACTCTTTTGACCAGAGGGCCCAGTAATTCAGAAATAAATGAATCCAGGAGAGGGAAACAGTGTCTTTTTCCTTAAATTAATCCTATCAGCGATATCAGATCAATGCTGAAGTACTATATGTCCCCATGTATACATCTAAACATACATCATGTTTCTCTCTAGCTTACAATCTGTGTGAAGTTTCTGTCTGGAGACTTGATTCAAAGGCAAATCAATGGAATCTTGGAATCAAAGACTTCCAAACGATAAATTAAACAATTCTAATTGATTCAGAAAATCAAATAACATTGACCAAATTTGATGTTTCAAATCAAATCAACTCAGTTTTCAGAAACAGTTAGAATCATTCAATCAAATATCCCAATAGACTCAAAGTAGTAAATTCGATTAGACCCAATCACACTACTTACTAGCTTATAGCTACTGAGATATGTCCTATAACATATCTCAGCAGCTATAAACTATTAACAATGTTGGATTTTTTTTCTGCTTAAGTCCAAATGAAGTCATGGCTTCTGGCCATGAAACAAAATATTATGCCCTCATATATAAGCTAAAAAATGTGTGTAACATGTAGGTACAAACATGAGGAAGAGAGGAAACATTGTAAGCTTGATTAATCCATAAACCAATTAAAATATAACAATTCAGCCACCATATAAAAAAACTGGGGGTCAAAAATGTGGGTAACTGACTTTCAGTGATCTGTTATGTATAATCTTTTAAAGCTGCCATCACAGCAGTTTTTTGTATGTGATGTTTTATTTTTACATCATGGAATATTTACTACAGAAAATGTAACATAACATTGTATTTGTCCAATATGTGATTCAAGCTATTTTGAGTTATAAGCTGATTTGAAGATCTGGAGCAAAAAGTTATTCTGCTATATAACTGCAATCATAGCATTTTCTGTATGTTTTCTTATTTTCAAAACATTTAAAACATTTTCACAGAAACTCATGATAAATATCAGATTAAGAGCATCTGGTTTTGCCTTCTATAGGCTATAGTATGCAATATATTCATCAAAGATATCAAAAAGGAAGAAAGGCAACATTATGGGTTAGTTAGCCTGACTCATTTATTTTATTTATTTTACTAGATTTAAATGCCACCTTTCCTCCAGGAGTTCAAGTTGGTATACATAACACTTCTTCCTTTAATTTTCATCACAACCCATAAGTTAGGGTTGAATTGGGAGACAATGCAATTACCCAGTCAGTTTCCAAGGCTGAAACTTAACTTGAACCTGGGTCTTCCCCATTCTAGCCCAATATCTTAGGCTCTTTAGGAATTATTATTGTTATTGTTACTATTGAAATTGCTTTCTTATCTATCATAAATGCTTGCTCATGTATAAAATCTTATCATCCAACCAGAACTTTCTGCATTCCTTTATTCCAAGCACACGCAGTTAATTTTAGAAGTTGCATCTGCAGAATTACCATTCAGTTCATACATAATGAGGCATATTAGAAAGTTTTTTGTCAGGGGGCCACTCCTCAACTCCTCTGTCCCACATTAAAGTTAAGAGAAATAGTCCCTGCTGATTTCTGTTGGGACAATATTAAAAGAATATTATTTGATTATAACATCAGCATTCTGAAAAATCCAGCGGTTATTCACTTTATTCATATTAATCTGCAAATAATAATAACAATATTATCATCATCATCATCATATCAGCTGTTCTAAGTAAAGCTGCCTTTTGCAATTGACTGATCATGATTTGTCAAGTGGTGCTCTAGATGCAATCCCAAAACATCTGGAGCACCACTTCAACACCATCGGCACTGACAAAATCACCCTCAGTCAATTGCAAAAGGCAGCTTTACTGGGAACAGCTTATATCCTGTGATGATGCCTTTAACACCATCAAACAGCAACATCTGCCTATCCCAGGTCCTTGGGAAAGACTCGATAGGTGGATAAAAATGCCAAATCCAGTCTAAACATCTGGCTGACTGTGCGACCAACCATAATAATAATAAATTCAGAGATAAAGTTTTGAAATCCCAATGCCTTGATGATCATGATATGATCTACTGTGGCAGGCAGACAGACAGACAGACAGATATTTGAAACTCAGGGGAAGTATGTACACAACTGGTATCTGAGCTAAGCCTTGATTTGCAGACTACATTTCTCCGATACCCTAAGTCACAAAAAATTAACCAAGTTTAACACGCTGTGGCAATGCAGCTGCTTCAGAGTTAACTGTCCTGGTAAAGCATGTTCGGTGAACACAGCCAGATAGAAAAGGGAACAAAGTTTTAAAATGTAAAATGTATCTTCCAGTATCTTGGGCTTTCACCACCCATTATATTATCACTGTACCAACCACAGCTAATTGAATGTATTTATTTATGCAGCTTATATTTTAAGTTCTACATGCTGCGTTAACATTTTCCTTGTTTAATTTTGTGAGGGGCAGAAAGGAGTGTTTAATCATGGGCGGGGGAGAGGAATGGAAGAAGAAACAGACAATGGAACTAATGCTCTCCTGCAGTTTACAAGCTCGCTACGGTTCCTCAGTCTGCGTATTATTAATCCACTATGTTGGGGGAAAGAACATCATTCTTGTATTTTGACAAAAGCAATTTCAATTATTAATGATAACACTTCCATAGCATACGTGTAAGTGGGCTGCAGTATAATTTGTAAGATTGTAAAAGGCTTTAAATCATGAGTAATGTGCTGATTCAGCCACAGCACTGAGCACCTACATTCTCATTGACTTCAGTAGTAATAAAGCCATTCAGCACCTTCAGAACTTAGTACTTCATTTGCATATGTGTATGTTTGTGTGCATTGTTACAGTAAATGTAAGAAACTGATATGTTAATATAAAGTCAGGAGTTTCTTCCGTGCTAGGCATTTGTTCTGAAATTGGCAGGGACTCAGGCTTTGTGACTTGGCTACAAAAATCTGGATGACCACTAACTAGATGGCAGCAAAGATGTGGTAGCCCTGCAGACACTGACTTGGTCCATGATCTGGTGTTGTTCCTATCCCTATTGCCTAAAGACTCCTCCCAAGGTGCATCTTGATGCCACCAGTTAACTTATCTCAACCAGCTGCAGATGGCTGGAATTGCAACCCTATGAATCTTACATGGCAGGTAAAAAGGAGTTTAACTCTAGATGAACAGCCGCCAGATTGACTGGGTCATGATGAAACATTCTGAGGCCCTCGACCAGGGTTGCATGACTTTTTCTGGGGAGTAAGACAAAAAGTAAATCCAATTTCATTTTCATGTAATTAATGTTAATCTTAACTAATATATTTATTACTCTCCAGTCATGTATTTAAAATGTCTACCCTGCTATTATAATAAAAATTAAACATGTTATCAAATATTAGGGTACACACCCAAGGCTTTGGGGGTTCACGTGAGGCCCTGGAGTTTCATATTTTACATTTTGTGTACAGTCAGTGCCAGACCCCGTCAAATTATATAACCAGGGTAGATTATTTTTTCTTTTTTTTAAGGACCCCAAACAGCCTTGAACTATCAGGTTTCACTTTCCCTGGCTGAACCTGCTTAACAGCAGCAACATTTAGTTATTCTTAGCCTTTCTTCTCTTATATGTTCCCTATAACAGGTAGGACCAAACAAAAGGTCCTTTTTGTAGCATCTAAACTGTAGAACACCCTCCCAAAAGAGCAGTTTCATTTTTTTTTCAGCCATTCAGAATAGTTGGTTTATAGGACACGTACTTTAACTGAATCTACAAAAAGACAGTTGCTTGGTTAATTAGCAATTTTAACCTAATTCAGACAGGAATCTTGAGATATCTCATTAATACTTTGCACATTTAATTCCAGTCTATAAGAAAACTGATACCAGAATATATGCACAGTATTTTAAGAAACAGAGAAGCATTCAACTCTTTGCATCCACTTCCATTGATTAAATGTTATATAATTCAGTGCAATTCTGCCGTCTATGTCCTAGCTAAATTGTTGCTGCTTAGCAACACCATTGATTACCATCTGCTTTTGCTAACTGCTGTAATACTGATCGAGTTTATTAATCTGAATCAACAAAAAACAAGTGATGAAATTCTACACAAATATTTCAGTGTACTTAACCTTCTCAAGCTTCAATATATACTTAATCAGCCCAGGAATCTTTTACAGACCTAGCCACCTTTCTGAAATGCTATGGGAACTTTAATTGTGTCCAGGATCTGGGAGCTAAACTTCATTGGACATATTTAGGGCTCCAACTAGAATTGTACTGATTTTTTTAAAAAGCTTGAATGCTAATATGTCAAAAGTTATGCTATTTCACTTTTTTTCCCCTGTCACATCATCTATATTCTGACAATACATTAGCATTTTCATAGAATCATAGAATCATAGTCTCATAGGGTTGGAAGGGACCTTGGAGGTTTTCAAGTCCGGTCCCCTGCCCAAGGCAGGAGTCCTCATACCACCTCAGACAAATGGTTGTCCAATCTTTTCTTGAAAACCTCCAGCGATGGAGCACCCACAACTCCAGGAGGCAAGCTGTTCTGCTGCTTAATAGTTCTCACTGTCAGGAAATTCCTCCTTATTTTGAATAATAGTTTTCAAATATTTTCAGACCTAAAACTAAAAACACAAATTGGCAGATTGTATTTCCTTATCTACCTTGTAATAACAATTCCCAATTACGCAAAATCACTTTGTAAATGGTCACACCCCAGTCTTTTAAAATGAATTAGCAGTATAAAATGAACACTAATCCTTCATAATCAGATGGATTTAGTTACTATTCCCATTGTGATTATTTGACTGGTTCTAGAGGTTCAAGATTAATTATATTGTCAATATTGTAAAGAAAGGTAATTTAAGAAGCGAAATAGTTAGTGGTACAGAACATACCTTCCATACAGAAGGATCTGGGTTGAGACTCTAGCGTTTCCAGTTTAAAAGTGATAGGGAACACCTCTGGCTGAGGGCCACAAAGCTGGATGGACTGAAACAGATGAAAGCAGATTTCTATGTTCTCTACTCATTTAGATCAGCTGGCAGACCTGCTTTGTCTCATGGCATTTGGTTTCTTCTAATATGATCTTCAATAAACATATTTAACAAATTCTATGATTTCTAAGAGCCATGTTTTAAAGTGATTTTTTAAAAAAAAGTAGGACTCTATCATACAATTAAATGTATGTGATAAGCATTAATGATGATTGATTGCATATATAAATTGTATACATTTTTGTTTTGTCACTGGAAATTGTAACCTGAGAGTTAATATTTTCCTCTTGGTTTATTTAGAAGGGCTACCTGGTACATATGTGTTATTCATAAATTATGTATATTTTATATTTAATATGAGGACCAAATTTCAAAATTAATTGGTTTGCAGTTGGTTCCTCTCTGTATATCATCATAACAACACTGCTACGGCAGTTACATAAAGTGGAAGTATATTTTTAATGTTGTTCCACCTTTATAGATTTCTTTCTGCTGGAATCTATTACAATCCTAGCCACCTTTCTGAAATGCTGCAGAAACTTTAATTGTGTCTAGGATCTGGGAGCTAAACTTGACTGGACATATTTGGGGCTCCAGCTAGAATTGTACTGATTTTTTTAAAAAGCTTGAATGCTAATATGTGAAAAATTATGCTATTTCTTCCCCCCCCCCTTGTCACATCATCTACGTATATTCTGACAATATGTTAACATTTTAAATAATAGTTTTCAATATTTTCAAACCTAAAACTAAAAACCCAAATATTATTTTTATGTACAATACACACATGCAGCCTTAAGAGTATAAATAATCAAGATGCTAAAGTTTCTGGAATGTGAGGAAAGAAGCTATAAATAAAATAAGAAGCCACAGATATCAATGCAGAGTATAAATACAACATCAAAAATAAATTCAGGAGAGAAAAGGGTTAACCTTCATCCTATATTCTTGTCAAATCACATGCATTTGTAGCATCAGTAGCAATCAAGAGCTTCGGTTTCCTTAATGATGGATGAGCATGTAAGAAACAAGTCTTATTGACCTAATTGCTGTGAAAGAATTCTCTCCCTGAGAAGCTTTTTAAAAATGAAAAGAAAATCTTTATTTTTGGCTTTTGAGTTTCAATGCATAGCTTCTGGCTTGCAACAACCTTTGCAATTAGTGGAGAATGGTCACTTCCTTCTAAAGTAAGTGCACAGGATGAAGAAGGCAAAGTCATCAGAAGCTTTCCCTTTGAACTAAAACGAATCAGTAGTTACATGGCTGCCCTTCATGCTAGTAAATGGGATGTCTTGCAATAATAGTAGTTAATCAAGCTCGGCCTAGAAGATTGGGGAAAGTAAACCCAAATAGTGTTTGATGTCCTGAATGGCTCTGCACGGCAGAGCTGTTGCCCTCATCATACCCATCTGCTCAATACTGCCATTTCCATACGTAGCCTTTGAAGTGCCGCATGCAATATGATGGTGTCTAAAAGTAGCAGAATAAAAAGAGAAACCATAGCCTCCTTGTACATCTCACCCAATCGGAGCATGTGCATCCCAGTGACTATATTTCCCAAATGGAAAATTATTAAAGAAAAACAAACAAACAACAGAAATTCAGTGAACGCACAGCAGTGGCAGACTGAATTGCCAGTTTTCCAATGATGCATCTCAGTAGCGCTTCCTGTGCTGTCCTCACTAAGTGCCTGCTTATCCATAAATGGATCCTTGGCAGCTTTATGAAGTTTTTCTGTTATTATTTCTGGGGTTTCTGCAGTCAGGGATTTATTTCTTAGAAGTGTGTACGTTTCAAAACCCATTTCTACCTCCCATTTGCAAGAACAACATAGCTGATATAATATGCATTCTTACAATAACTCCATTTGGTTCTTTGTGTGCAATTATATAAGAATTGTGGGGTTTTGTTACACCATTTTTATTTGGGGTCTGAGAAACCTGTGTGATAAATCTGACTGATGGTACATGAATAGGGAGCTCTGAAGAGATTCATCATAATTTCTCTGGGACAAAATAAGACACAATTCATATTCTTAAACACTGGACCATATATTCAGCACTATTTTGCTACAATAAATATATCAATAGCTTCCAGTTAACTCTTGCTGCCAAAAGAAATTCAGAAATACAAGGTTGGGCATTCAGGATGTGGTTGGGTCATCTCTAGAACAGAAAGACCTTGTCCCACTTAGTCATAATTCTGACTCCAGCATATTCTCCATTAAACAGATTATTAATATGGTACATCTTATAAAATTAATGAAGGAAAGGATGATGCTATTTAAAGTAGAGATGAGAGATTATAACTCAGTCTCCGCTTCCCAAACCTATATGTGAATTGTACAATATTTACATGCCAATATACATGTCAGACACAGTATGATGTTCATTTAACAGGGCAAAAGAAGAACCATGTGAAGCAACTTATATATTCTTGCTTGCTGAAACCATGTTCACTATGTTTTATTATTATTTAAGTTGGCTAGGCATAATGTTGCTGTGTGCTGTGAAAAATATACTGCAACCCGTTACTCAGATATTTGAAAACAAGACCTGAAGGAGGACTACACCTGCAGCCAAAGCTAATGAGATTACATAGGCTAAGGGTGGACAGCATGGAAACTCACCAGAAGTTGCAGGTGACAGACTGAGAAAACAAAGGTATCCTGTGGAAAGAGTTACCACTGGATAAACGACAGTCTGTATCCAAAATCTTCTGTTTCTGGAAAAGGCATGGAGTGGAGGAAACCTTTTCCTGTGAAGGGGAACTGGATGTCAGCTAGAATTCTGAGATGGTGTCTGAGGAAACCAATGAGAGCCAGAGCTCCAGAGCTCAGGAGTTATATAACATTTTGAGAAGGCTGAAGAACATCCAGATGGTAAACAATTACTCTCTATTTCTTGGTCTCAGTGATTTTGGAATGGATGACTAATGTAAAACCATTATTATTGCTGTTGTTGGTTGCAGTCAGCCAGAAGTTTAGACTGGATTTGGCATTTTTATCCACCTATTGAGTCCTTCCCAAGGACCTGGGATAGGTAGATGTTGTTCTTTGTTGTTGTTAAAGGCATTGTCACAGGAGCTGTTCCAAGTAAAGCTGCCTTTTGCAATTGACTGAGGGTGATTCATGATCAATGCCAATGGTGTTCAAGTGGTGCTCCAGATGTTTTGGGATTGCACCTAAGGTGCCTATAACTATTGGTACTATTTTTGCTTTCTTTTGCCATAGTCATTCTACTTCTATTTGTAGGTCTTCATATTTTGTGATTTTCTCCAGTTCTTTCTCTTCTTTTCTGCTATCTCCAGATATTGCAATGTCCACTATCCAGAAATCATCATCACCATCATCATCATCATCATCATCATCATCATCATCATCATGCCACCTGACTCTCAGTGGCTCTGGACAGCTCACAAAAATCAAAGAAATTGCAATAAAATCAAAGTTGGTAAGTGCAATGAAATGAGGGGTCTCACTCTCCCTCACTGAAGGTCTTCATGGCTCTTATAAACACCACAGTGAGGACCATTCAGATCTTGGGGGAAACCTCATTCCAGAGGGCAAGCACTGATACAGAGAAGGTGTGCTTCCAGGGTCCCAATAGATAATATTGTTTAATCAAAGGAACCTGGAGCACACCAACACTGCAGGATCAAATTGGCTGGCAGATGTTATGGGAGACAAGTGGCCCCTCAAGTAAGCAAGCCTTATGCCATGTAGGGCTTGAATTGCACTTGGAAGCAAACTGGCAACCAGTGCAACTTGTGAAGCAGAAGCATTACACAGGAATATTGAGGCATACCCATTATGCTTGCACCACCTCATTCTGTAGCTGAAGCTTCTGGGTGGTCTTCAAGGGCAGCCCCATGTAGAGAGCACTGCAGTAGTCAAGCTGCAAGATGACTACAGCATGAGTGAAAGCCCCCCCCCCCCAATACAGGAAAAGGTACAACTGGTGCACCAGATGGAGTTGTGCAAAGCCCTTCCTAGCCACAAACTGACACCTGCTCTTCAAGCAGGATTTGTGAGTCCAGAAGACCCAAAGATTACGTACCAACCTTGAAGGGGGAAGTACTACCCCATCCAAGGTCAAAGATTGAATATCCCTGTGCATGGACAACTCAAACACCCACAGCCACTCAGTCTTGGTAGTATTGAGATGGAGATGGTTCCTCCCCATCCAAACCCACACAGCCTCCAAGCACTGGGACTGAACCTTGACAGCCTCTCTTGGCTGGCCTGGGGTTGAAAGATATAATTGGGTATCATTAGCATACATTGTCATCACAATATCATTGTGAACATTTCTCTGCTGTGCTATATAAAACAAAATTGAATATTTCTGCCCATCTTGTCTCAAGAACACATTGTTGGATCCAGTATATGAACCACAAAAATGTGTGACTTACACAGTTTACCAAATATACAATGTAGTATGTAACTCAAAAGAAAATTGCACAAAAACTTCATTTTGTTAAAAGAAAGTTATCTATATTCAGAAATAAAGACATATAAATGCATGTTAAGGAGATACAAATCTATATATTATGGAAAAGAATATGTAGAATATGCAGAAAAATATGTGCATAAAGTTTTTAATAGACTTTGAACTGGTTCAAAAGTAGGACAAAACACTGGAAAGAATTAAAAACTGTAGAGTAAAAGAAATTCTGATAAGGGAAAAGTTATCTCTTTATGACTATTTAAGTATGCGAAATACAGAAGCATATTTTAAAAGTAGGGAAAATAGTATTAAGTGAAAAGAAACTCTATATAAAGAGAGACGAATAATTACATTAAATAAAGAGACAAAATGGAACTGGAAAGCACTACAATTGTGCAATAAAAATATTGCTCAGAAAAAATCTGGCCATTGTGACTTCATCTTCATCCCTACAAGATGACTGGTAAATATTGACTGAGATAGTGCAGTGATAGTTCATTGTAGCTTAGAAGAATTTGTATGATAAAGGTGCCTTCAGAGCAGGGTCAGAGGATGAGCTGTGAACTTCTGATGAAAAATGGGAGAGTGTCAGCAATCTTCTTTTATGAACTCAGTGGAAAGTAAATGAGCACAAAGAACAAGGACAGTCAGAAAGAGCTGAAGTATATAAACTCATGAACAGACACTATAACCCTGCTCTTTGATCACATACATCAGTTGTCCCACCTCTCTTGCTTTTCATTTATCTTTCCTATTTGATTCTCTCAATATCTTTCCTATTTGTCTCTCCCAATACTAGCTACTTTTCTCTGCATAAAAAGACACAGCAACTAGCATGGATTTAAACTGATGGTGACTTTGGACATTTTTGTAACTGAAGTAAAATAACATCAACTGTTTTAGAAAGGTGAACAGCTTCATAATGCTTTATAATATTGCCAGCCTTGCTGACAACTGAGAAGTCAGTGTCTTCCCTCACATGATGTCCTCCAAATTTGTTGGTACTTCAACTCCCAAAATTTCCTTCTATCAAGCAGATGTAATCCCAACATATTTGGAACTGTTATCCCTTCAAGATAGTCCAGACAAGAAGCACATCCAGGAGTATTAGCTCTATTTTTGTTGTAACGTTACATTAACATAATCCTGCAAGTCTGAAAATACATCTCTCCGCCCCTGCCTTTACAGTCCAAGAAACTAGGAAGGGTCCCTTCTGAGACATTTGCCACACCCCCATTTCTTCTGCAGGCTCAGCTGCCTCTTATCTGACTGTTGCCTAATCTGTGACACTTCCTCCTATCTCCCAAGGTCATTCCCACATACCACTACAGGAACATATTACGTTGAGGAAGACTGCTCTGTCGCATACAGTAGCACAAATAAAAAGATGCCAATGCATAGCATGATCTGATGGAAGCATGGTATCTCTCAGCTGAACTGGTTGAGTTGGTTAACTTATGCCAGAGGTGTACAAACCTTCCTTCTCAAGAACCATATTTCCCCAGGAGTTACACACTGAAAGTTGCAACATGGATAGGCCTGAATCAAACAGTGGATGGAAGAAAAGCCAAATGTGAGTGGGGACATCCTTTTTTCCTTTATGATGCCCGCTTATCTCTCTTGAAAGGGAATAACTCACCTGAGGTCTAAACTGGTCTTTTTCACAGGGATTTTGAAATTAGGTCAAAGGTTTCAAAAAATGTCCATGGGCTATGCGTGTCCCTAAGTCCCCAGATGTCTCAGCCTTGCTTAGAATTGGTAATAACGTAGAGGTACACAGCTACTATTCCCAAAGTTATAGCTTTACATGATAATAACTTATACATCCCACATGTTAGTTATGTTTTTATCACACATTGCTCTGCCCCAAATTTTTGAGTTTTTGCAAGGAAGTTTTGAAAGTTTCTGAAAGGAAGAGCAATATATAAGTAAGATAATAATAAATAATAATTTGTCAGCAATACCTTACAGCACTCTAAATAAACTAGTTAGTGTCTACACAAAATAGACATACATCTGACATTAGAAATAGCAATATCCCAAAAGTAATAGGCTAATACTTCAATTCCCCAGGACACTGTATGGACACTTCCACACACAAATTCTGTGCCAGTTTGAAAGCTGTAGTGATATTTGCCTGTCTTTCTGGCTCAGTTACAAGTTTGGGAACTGCAATAAAACATCTCTTATTAATTCTCTGAAATATTGAACATGGGCATCTGTTGGGTGAACAAGTGATGTCACTTGTGTCCTGAAATCATATGCATCATGATATTATTATGCAAATGTTAGAATTTCTTATGACATTATGACACAACTGATGCAAATTATACAATTTGTGCTATCTGCATTATAATAATCATAATGTGAATAACATTATCACGGCTTCTGCTAGACACCTACGATTTTGAAACTCTTTGGAGCTCATGAGTTTGCAGATGTCTGCCTCATTCTTCCTTGCTCCTGGCTTTTCAGGGGAAAAGGTGGCTTGAGTCTTCAGAGGAGTTGCTGAGGGTTTTTGGTTGTTTTTTGTATACTACCCATAGAAATGCAATGACCTGAAATAAAGATGTGGATTGGTAGGAGGGATACACATAGTTTACTTTCCTTTCCAGTTGGGTGGGAGGAATGTTTGCTCTTTTGCTTCTCAATGTTTTGACATTGGTAACTTTGAAAACACAAACTGATCTGAAGAATATGGGGGTGGAAATTTGTTAGGGTTTAATTTTGTTCAAGAATTTAAGAGTGATCAAGGTTCTTATCTCATTAGCTGATCATGTGCAAATCCACCTGCTCATATAAAAATGTCTGTTATCACACATATTTCATGTATGGCTGCAGTTAATCATGTGATTACCTATGCTTTCTCCTTCCTTCCTTCCTTCCTTCCTTCCTTCCTTCCTTCCTTCCTTCCTTCCTTCCTTCCTTCCTTCCTTCCTCCCTCCCTCCCTCCCTCCCTCCCTCCCTCCCTCCCTCCCTCCCTCCCTTCTTTCTTTCTTTCTTTCTTTCTTTCTTTCTTTCTTTCTTTCTTTCTTTCTTTTTCTTTCTTTCTGGCTCCATTGAAGCATTCCAAATTCATCTCTCCACTCAGGATAATATTGCACGTGACAAAGTAGACTCTACTTCAGGAAAGCTGAATTCATTATGAATATGTCTGTTTTTAAGGGGCATACAACCTTTTAAAATCCCAGTGGACTTAAGAGAGGTTAGGTATATGATTTTAATGCTCTAATCTTTACTCATTGCCACTGTTTTCCTTTCAGATTGCTCACACGCCTGCATATATAATACATGTGCTAAGAAAAAACAATCAGCAGCATTATACCTTTCCACCTTTTAATACAGAGGTGGTCAGGACAGAAACCAGGCAAGACATCTGTTGGAACTCAGACCTCTAGCCTCAGAGTCACTGCCAGAGGGTATACAGACACTGCCAAGTGCTCTGCACTAGTGTGTTACCATTGGCAACAATCTGTATCTCTTCTGGATGACTCTTTAAATAGGGTTTGGGGCTCATAGAGTGTGGAGAGGGGAATCAGTCACCATCAGTCAGCATTAAGAGATCTGGTGAATATTATACAGAACAACACAAAGAAAAAGCCTGCGCAACCCAGAAAAGGACATTCAGGTCATCTAATCTCTTCCCTTTTTATTGGCAAGAAACAAATACAGGGAAAAATATAAAAAAGTACCATGGCATAATGAAGACTTGCAGTGCCTTAATTCAAGTATCCCTGAGCTCACATACTACAGTAAGTCAAAAATCACATTATGACTTAATTTGATGCAGGAATCCAGTTATCTGCAGTTTATTTCACATGTCTAAATGAATCATGGGTTAATCTGATATATGAACCAGTTCCATGTGCAATGAAATTTCATAAATCATAGTTTAGTAGAAACATACAACAAGGCCTAGGAATGTGGTAGGTTGATATACAATACAGAACATCATCTTACATAGCAAATCCAAAAGACAGTAGTATATATTTATTTTATTTATTATTAGATTTTTTTTAATCCCACCTTTATTTTTGGTCAATTCAAGGTGCTGTGTATATCTGATGCTATAGGTATGTATGTGTCTGTGTGTGTGTGTCTACACACACACACACACACACACACACACATGGAGGCAATGCAATGCATCTGGCACAGCTTCTTAGCAGAACCTGAAAAAGAGAGGGGGCTTGCAAGCTGTTTTCACTTGGCATAAATTGGACCAATCCATACAAATTAAATCATTTTCAGTGACCAGTGCAAACTCTTATGGAAGGAAGGAAGGAAGGAAGGAAGGAAGGAAGGAAGGAAGGAAGGAAGGAAGGAAGGAAGGAAGGAAGGAAGGAAGGAAGGAAGGAAAGATGGGCTCCTGCATAAGACGAGTGTTTGATTCTAATTCTCTTTTTCCTTCTTAACTGGGGGCTATTGTGATGAGGACACAACATTAACATTACTTGTATACAAAGACGTGACTGTACATCTGTAGGCGAATCTTAAAAAAAATCATGACCCAGATGAGTAAGTATCATAAGACTCATGTAGCTCATTCTAAAATATGTATTTTCAGAATAAGTCCCTCTAGGTCTAATGGAAAGTAATTTTAAGTAGGGTTGTGCATCAGTTTGCATTCAATTCCAAAAAGTTGTTTTAGAATATGTGGGAGTCCAAAAGTAGAACCTGTCTACAAGTCTTTAAACATCTATGGCTTTTCTTAGAATTGCAAAGCTGCTTTAAAGAAAAGATACAGATGCTTTAAATACTTTCAGGCAGGTGCTACATTCATGCTGCATGTGTTCCAAAACATCTCTTTGGAAATGAATACAAAGTGTTGCACATCCTTAATATTAAGCAAATAGACAGCATTCTAACCTTACATTGTTATTATATGAGCTTCAAATAATATTCATTGGCTGACAGAAAAGCAGATAAACATAGAAGCTCCAATCAAGGTTTTTCTGATGTTTTGCCCATCAAAGCTCATAGTAAAGGGTAGGTAAAGTACAGCCCCTTTGCTGTAGCAGACATTTTGCAATTATTGCTATTTTCTCTGCATAATTTGTGCTTAAATGGATTGGAAGGTGATCAATCAATCCTGTGACTGTGATTAATTGCACTAAATATACGTTCAACATGCACTGAACTCAAAACAAGCAATTGCCCAGGGACAACTCATTGGTCTGCTATTGGCAGAGAGCACTTTCATGTCATTGACATCACCCAAGAATGGGATTGGCATTTTTTTTATGTTGATTAGCCCTCATTTCCATACATTTTGGAATTGCAGGCTATGATTTTATCTTGCTCCTGATTTATGAGCCATTTGGATACAATACAGTACATGTTCAAGGTTGCAAGTTCAAAAAAATTGGATTTATTTTAATTATACATTTGGAAATATATTTCAGTAATAAGTTTCTTTTTCATTTTTCTATCCAGGAAAGGAAGGAATTATTTTGGAAGTATGGTCTCATTTTATGTGTGATACAGTTAAAGACAGTGGGGAAAAAATTAAGCTATACATACTTTTTTTTCTTAAGAGACAATAGTAATAATAAAACTTTAAAAACAAAATGCTTTGGATTTTAAAAGTTTGAACGTCTTTATACTTCTAAGACAAAACTCAAAGGAAGTCCATAATTTCACGGTACAGGCCATATGTTGAACAGCAAGAAACACATTTATTCATGCAAAACAAATTAGCAAACCAAATATCCCACAGACTTCAATGGAAGAAGGCTCTATAGCCAGATAATTATGGACTTTTCTACCTCTTACAAAGATCCAGTTTTTAATTACCAGTATTTCCTGTTCTTGTTTCCAATTTTGCTCTAAGTTATCATGCAGTTCTCTCATAGATTCATTAGTGTTTCTGAAAGTCATCAACTTCTGTTCATCGACAGTGAGCTGCAACTTACTAAGTTCTAATACTGAAGAGTCCTTTGATGGAACTTTAACCCCACCTGCCAATACACATATGATACATAGCCTTTGTCGCAAACCTATATAGACTATGAATCACACTTGCCTCACAAGTGCCTATAGAATTCCTTCTATTCTTTGGGCCTCCTTTGTATTTGTTTCTTAGAAAATAACATCTGAGTTAGAGTATGGAAACCAAATGTTTCCAAATAAAAGTGATTTTGCTGGTCACTGTTGATCTTGTTGACTAGGGCTGTTCACAATTTCAGTTCACTGAGGCATATCTAAGATAAGTGTGCGTCTACTGTATATAGAAGAGAATGCTTTATTTTCATGTCAGCATTTCCCCACTTCCAATTGGATCTAGAGGTATCCTGTGTAATTGGCATCTTTTGCCAATGTTTTCTAGTCAGCCATGCTCCATTACTCATTTGTATCTCAGTCTCTCTCGATGTTTGAATTGCTGGAAGAAAGTGAAAGTCTTGTGTGTACTCTCACCAAACTTACAAAGGAGGAAGGGGACAGCAGAACTAAAAAAAAAAAAAGAAAGAAAGGAAAAGGGAAAGGAAGATTTGATGAAAACTGAAAAACTTAAACATGTGAAACTTTAAGATAGGAAGGGTCTGCATGGGGCCTTCTTATGGCAAAGGATTGGGTAAGAATTTGAAGCAGGCCACGGATGCAGCCCTGCTCGAATTTCTGCAAACAGAATCAAGACCAGTACCTACTATGCCTTATACCACATCTATCCAAAGGTCAAAACTCTTGTCATTTTTCCAAGAATACATAAATGAACATTTTCACAGATTAACAAAATCTCTCTTTTTTTTCTGCTAGGCTATATCGCGACCACAATTACCTGAATCAACTTGGTAGGAGGCAGAAGGGGAACCTCCCAGGATGTTATTTCCCATTGAGGATCTCAGTCCCACATTATTTCATTCTGCTTTTCCTTGCAAGAAATCAAGATGACTATCTGCCTGCTCCAGGACTCCAGCATGGTAAAATGCTATCTGTGTTTATAGCAGTATTTGTCTCTGACCAAAGAAGCTTCCTAGGACTTCTCTTGCAAAACTAAAAAAAGCCTTGAATAATTCTATGGCTAACAAGAGGGCAATTATTCATCTCTACAGATGTTGCAAAGAGTGTAGAGAATATGCAGAAGACAGAAAGTAAAAGAGGATAACAGAGAGCATATAAAAATGTACACTGCCTGATAATAAATTAAGCCATGGGTCCATTAAGTCCAACACTGTCTTTTCCAGTTCATAGTAATTCTCCAATTGTTCCAGTCATGCTACAAGTTTCAAGCTGTAGTTCTTCCCTATTGTGCTACATGAGATGTTTTATCTGGGGATTTCAGAGATTGAACACAAAAGCGGGTGTTCCATTACTAAGATAAGAGAGAGTGTAATTACAGAATGAAGAGACCAAAAGGAGAGATCACATTGTGCAGATCTTCGTGGAGAGTCACAGAGCGACCTTTGGGCTGGAGAAACAGGGGCAAGAAGAAAAACAGTGAAAGGAGTAAAGTACAGAGAGAAGGAAAATACATTATGTGCTCAGTTTAGAAAAGGTGTTGCAGAAAGAAAAGAGGATATAGTAAAGCATGGAACACAGAGAAGAGAAAGTTAATACAAATGTAGCTAAAATGAATCACAGGTTTACATTATAACAAAATGCATATTTCTTAACTTTGTAAGAAAACTAAATGTATCCCTCAGAAATATTTGATTTGTGCAATCCTAGTCTAGATTAAGTGCAAGAAGTAGACCAATAAATAAACAAAATGATGGCCATCTTGCCTGAATATTTTTCCACTTTTTACCTTACCCCAAGTCTGCTTCAAATTCCATCAAACATACCTGCAAAAAGCATTTGATTGCATTAAAAGTAACAGTTCCTTTCCGTAGAAGTACTGGGATTATCATTTTAAGATCCTCTCATCCATCCCTCCTTCACCCCTCCAAGTCTACCTGCAATAATTATCATTCAGTGATTGCATGAATAGGAATATGGTGGCTGGGAAGCTGAAAGAGTTTCAGCCTTTCTTCTGAGTAACTGTTCATCAGCTTGAAGGAAGAAACATTTATTCACCATTATTATTCTTTCATGGTCTTGAACATTTATTAGCTTCTAAAATTTTCAGTAGCAACCCCAAAAAGTGTATCTCATTTCCCCCTTATATTCAGTGCCAAATCTTTAATATTCCCAAAATTTCAAAGAATATAGATTGATAACCAATGAAAATTAAGAAAGAAAGCCTTGGGCAGCAAGAAGGTAGTGTAATAAATAAATACAGATGTTCCTTGTCAAGCAAGAAGGGACAGAGAAAGGTATTTAAATTTACAATGTCAACAAGGAAAAATAACAAGGAAAATAATGTGAGTTATATTTTTAAGATGACAGAAGTCATAGGACAGTTACAATAAACTACTCAGGAGTAATCACACAAGAGATCTTGCAGGGCAAATGAGGTTCAAGGACCATAGATTATAATCCTTTACAAATGAGATCATGAAATCACAGAAACATTGGTAGAGATAGAATATATTCAGAAACCCCCTCCATTAGAAAGTGAGGTTTGACAGGCAACAGACTAGCTGTCAATAGGAAAGCACCTGGTGCAGATGAATAACCCATTGAACAGTTTAAAGCTGCAGGAAAAGGGGCAATTAAAATGCTAACTCTTCATGTTGACATAAAAAACATATAAAACAAGAATGTGTGGCCTACAGATCGAAAAAGACTGGTGCATATAACCCATACAGAAGAAAGGAGATTCAAGAGAATGTGCAAATTGCTTAACTAGTACACAAATTGTTCATGCAAGTAAAATTTTGCTTAAGATCTTCCAAAGAAGAATAGAGTCTGAATGGACAAAATGAACAGGCAGTTTTCAGAAAAGGCAAACTAAGACTGCATGGAAATTAGTTTGTGCTTGGAAAGGTATTTGGAGAAATTGGACAGCAAACTGAGTATGCATTTCTATGCTTGCCATCACTGTCCCTCTGCTTTGTTTATTTACAAAATGTAGACATTCTTGACAAATTTTCAACATTTTAGATGAATTGGTAGGATTATAAATTGTATGGAGTAGCAGCATCAGCACAGGGGAACAATGCAATTTTTTCAATTGTTTGCATGCCTCTAAAACCATTCAATGCATTCTAAAAGTTGTTTATAGAGAGAGCAAATTTGAGCATAGCCTTGGCTAGGAGCTGCAATTCTTGCTTTCTTCACCTGCATGGCATATTAATATTCTTTCTTACTAATGTTGATCCAATTGCATCATACAAGATAGAGAAAGGCACTGCAATTTATGGTAAACTCTATAGTGCTTAGATACTGCTTTGCCTACTTCAAACCATTTTGCTTAGGTGAGAATTATCTAGCTTCTTTTCAGGAATGGGGAAAGTGACTGAACTCTTTAATTTAAATCTGTATCTGAAGGGATTGTGCACTGATTTGGACCTGGCCAATTCTTGCACTGTAGAGACTGTATGTAAAAGTATTCCATCATGAATTTCTCTAGGACCAGAATATTAGCCAATTCTGGTTAGCATTCATCCTTCCTGCCCAACCATCAAATAGCCACACAGGGGCTGAGGAATTGTTTTCACAAAAATTATGAGATGGCTGAGGAATTTTCTTCAGACTTACTTTATTTTTTTTAAAAAAGCTTGACCTCTACGAACAACCCAGCACTGGGTTGTTCGTAGAGAAACTTGACCACATGTTCCTAATAGAAACTTTTCAATGGAAGCTTTGAATAGAATATTCAGGGAGACAGATTTCTGACCTTGCATTACTCTAAAGATTTTCCTCTGCTATTCTGCTATTTTTTTCCTTATATTCTGAAAACAAGGAGAAAACCTAACAGTTAATTTGATACTAGGCTGTAGTGCATCCTTTTTGCCCATCAGCTTCTGCTGCACCTGCACACATGTGCCTCTTGCTACTGGAGTGAAATAACCTGTTTACTTTCTGGCTGACTGTTCCATTTCCTGATATTTTCCTATTTCTCAGGATTGCCTCTTCTGTATTATGGACAAATTTTGACAGATTGATATAGATAGAATCAGCGGTCTACAGCCACAGCAGGCACCCACCTAGTAAATGATTAATAGTCACTGTACACATCGAAATTCCATACATGGATGCATAGGGTTGACCAGTCCCAGAATTGAGGTGAAAATACACAGATAGCCTGATTGATGGTGCTAGAAGATGCAGATTGATTAGGATGCAGTGTAATAGACCAGCAAGCAGAGACAGATTTATGGATAGCTTTTAAGTACATAGATGAATCATTGCAATCTGACAAAGATAGAGTTGCAGAGCAAGTCAGGTCCCTCCAGTGTCATCTGCCAAAGCCATCATGTCCAACAAAGGAGAGGCCAACTGCATGTTGCTGCTCTTCGGTCGGGCTTGGAAAATATATTGAAAAAGCAAGCATTGTCTGCTGCCAGGCAGTCAGTGTAAAGAAGACTTTGCAGTCATTTTGCCAAATAGTTTCAATTCTCTGATTTGTGCTGATCAGAATCAAGATATAGGAATGGCTATGTGATCTGCCTGTGGCCATGGATTGGAGAAGAATGGAAAACAGAAAGTATGTTATTCTCCAGTATTATTCCTTTAAGCTTTTAGTCTAAATTGAGCCAGATCTAATTTATATTTTGATTATTGTTGCTTGATTGTTGTAATTTCTTGTTGTCTGAAATCTGAGAGTCATCTCCAATTCATAAACACAAGTTTTAATAAGGTGAAAAGTGATACAATGTAAACTTAAAGATTTTTGTTAATATCTATATCATCATTAATAGCGTAATGATATAATGTCCTGAGAATATAGATAAACTTTATTGAGGTCTCTAGACCAACAATATCTTAATAATTGCCAGAAAAAGAGAATACATTACAATGCTGTAGTAGTTACATACATCAGTCTGATTTTGTCAAAGATAATATGGTTAAGTCATTGAAGCTAGAAAGCAGTAGTTTACAACTACATATGTCACCTTGAGTTTTTATCTACCAATACAAATAAAAATAATCTAAATGCCCAGGTATCTTTGTTAAATGCCTTAATTAGAGGTCAGTATGAAATCTACATCTCAAAATCATGTATTCAGTTGACTCAACCTCCCCAGATTGACAAGAGCATAATCTCTGCTTGTCTGGATTATTATTAAAATTCCTACCTAGAACTGCTTGGGGGAAGGCTCTGGTAAAAACTAAACAATGTTTAGGATGAGTAAATGAGTTTAGGTAATGGAAAATTACTATTTCTCTAGATATTTGTGGAAGTTTGACTAAATTCATTATGACTCTATATCTTCAATCCTTTTCTTAATTGTCTCCTTTGCTCAATCTGAGCCAGAGGCTAGCAGTTACTCTGGAGACAATCCATATGTTTGCATTTGGCTACAGTTCTGTTTATCTGCATATCTTGTTAGTGCTACAGTCTCCAATTTTTATTCCAGATATTATCTCTTACAATACTGCCTTTCTTATGACATATTTGCTGTGCAATTTAAACAGATATGGGGGCAGTGTGCATCCTTGAATTTAAAAATAGGACATCAGAAAAAGACAGTATAGCTAATCTAGTTTACACCAACAACATTCACTGTGCCTTTCCATATTTTTCTGTCCTCATAAACCATTTTTGCTTCTACCACAACCATCTGCTGTGTTATACATTACATTTTGTTCTTTAAACTTCTCATCCCTTTATTTTTGAGGGTCAACTCCAAAACTTAATATTCCCATTTCTTTTGTCCCAGTTAGTCTTCCTTCACATAATTGTGTGGTTCAATCCTCATTGATTCTTTCTGATCAGCCATCAACATTCTTGTTTTGTACTGGTTATCATTTTTATATTTGACCAACATTTATTCATCAACCATTCAGTCTTGACTCTATCTCTTCTTGTTTACCATACTTATTAAGTACCTCACCCCCACTTCATTGTCCCTACCTTTATAAATATCCTGACATACCCAACAGTCATTTCCATGCCACAAAGTGAGCAGAAGCATTCTCATATACACACCCATTTTTGTTCTTTCAACAAACACTCATTTCTTACAACAGACCATATACCACCTACTGTACTGCCTTGCTACCAGCACTGCATGTCTTAACATTTCTCCATCCATTTCCCATCTTTAATAAATATTCCACTGGGCTCATCAAGTTGCTTCAGGGTTTTTTACCATTTACTATAAGTTGCAGTTGTTTGCTCCATTTTCCCTGCCAAGCACAATTATTTTGGTCTTTGATACATTAATTTTCAGGCCCATACTCCTTGCTCCATCATACAATCTAACATTTGTTGTTGATGAAGTCTCAGTCAACAACATGGAATAATCTGTATACATAAGTAGATGTATGCTTATATACCCAACTAACATAAAATCACAAGTAGCATACCTTATACAATGATCCATAATATGTTAAACAACCAAGGGGATATCACATATCCTTGCCTTACCTCTTGCTCAATGTAAAACCATTCATTTAGCATTTAATTTATTCTCATGCATCCTTTGTTTCATCATATACTGCTCTTATTTAATTCAGCACCTAAGCTTCAACTCATTATCCACGCAAAACCTTCCACATTTCAAGCCTGTTCATTTTATCATACATTTTCTCTAAATCAATGAATGTACAGTAAAGTTTCTTACATTTATACATTTTTCAGTGAACTGCTTAAGAGCAAAAATCTGGAGCAAAAACAGCAAAAAAATATATCCTCTACCAAGAGTAAAGCTTCACTGCACTTCCCAGATTTGCTCAATGTGACCTCTCATTTTCTTTCAGTCTGAATTCTGTCAAACATCTTCCCAGACACAGTGAACAAACCAACGCTTCTATAGCTTTTGCATTCACTTTTGCTACCTTTTCCTTTGACTACAACTCCCCTTTCCCCTCTCTAGAGAGTAAAACACAGGCACTTTGTGCACTTGTGATGGTAGGAAACCATGAAGCTGATGATACTGCTATATTTTAACTCCATTACCCAGTATAGAGATCCAACCATCACACTGGGTGACTTAAGAGACGTGAGTCAGGGCAGGCCAGATATCCCTTGCAATGACCAGCTGGAGCTCTTGATTGAACACTACTCAGCAAAACCCTGTCACTTCTGTAGTGGCATTTGTTGCTTGCAATTGGAGTTGCCTATTTGATTAAGAGACTACAACAGGAAAAATGGAATTTAACACAATAGTAACCTCCTGGCAATGGCATTATATAATTACCAGGGAGGTGGGATTAACTTGACTTGTGACTGAATCGGAGTCTCTACTGAACATGTCATCTGTATGGATCAATTTTCTTGGAAATTTATTATAATCTTCCCATAAGCATTTTGACCGCAACTCTTAGAATTCCAAGCCATCATGGAGACTATGAGGGACCTTTTTCCAATACATTTGGAGATCCACATTGGATAAACTCTTTACAAATATACTCTCTGTACTAATTCCCAGAAGGTATCATAATATGCACATATGTCCATCAATATTAGCGTGCATGAGTCAAGATTACCACCTAAGGAATAATTCTCCAAGGAAAGTGAAGAATTTTCATCAAGAAAGCTCATAAACAATTCAGGCTATTTCAGAGCTGTGGGAAGCTTATACAGGGCAAAGGAATCAAGGAAACTCTATTACAAAATACATTTTGTTGATCTATCTGATATTATGGTACAGAGTCAACATGTGTAACGGTACATGGGAATGACCTTGGGAGACAGGACCAGAGATGCTGCCTAGGAACAGTCAGGTAAGAGACAGCATAGTCCACAGCTGGATAATGGTGGGGCAAGAGGCTCAGAAGAGATCCTTTCTAATTTCTTGAGGTATAAAGGAGATAGGGGAGAATTATACTTTCAGAATTGCAAGATAAGGCTACTGTTAATGTAGCCTTATAATAAAGTAGAATTAGCATATCTGGTCGTGTCTCAAACCTGCTCCTCCAGAAATAGTGCCTGCCAGTCCAGAGATAATACTGATGTCAATGGAGAGCCTCAACAGACAAACATACTTGTTTAGGTTCAGGTTCAGCCTGTTCTGTCCCATCTAGACTTTTAGAGACTCTGAGCACAGGACATTAACATCTTATAGTCTGGAATGATGATGTAAGTTGAATATCAGCATCTGATAAAACTCCTTCCCAAACTGTCCAATGCTCTTAACCCAGTGGTTTCATATAGATGTTAAAGAGCAGAGGAAGGAGTATTGACCCCAGGGAAATTCTGTAAAGCAGGGGCCACTAAACTGGTCTCTTCTTTTCCACTACTGCCTGCTGATGAAGCAGATTCACTGCAAAACAGCCCTTCCAATGCCTAACTCCATAAGGCTGGTTGGTTTCTCAGTCTACTAAGGCTTCAGCCAAAAATATGCTTGTCATAAATCAAATCTACTTTTCTTGTAAAGCAGGCTATAGCCTTTGTATTGTGTTGCAAGGAAGTAGGCAATAGCAATGTCTAAACCAATTTTCCTCCAATAGACAAGTTTCAAGGCTAAGACTTGAAGGTTGTCACGGAGTCAAGGAAACCATATTGTGAGGCATCATGTCTTTCCAAAATTGGTCCAGAAATTTTAGGTCTTAAATTCCCAAGACTCCCTTACTCTATACCTAGGCACAGCGAAAACTAAGTAGCTTTATTTTACTAGGATCAGACTCTGCAAAGTTTTAGCTCCCATTAGGAGCATTCTCTTATAGACAGCTACTCCTTTGCCTTGATAGCTTCTGGTTGTCCACACCTTGCTACCAATATCCTTAGGGGTTGGGGGGCCATGCCTCTGCTTCCAGGTCAGTTCTGTATATTAGGGTCAAAACTAATAGGGGCTGCTTCTGGTCTTTCAGTTCTTGTAGTAGGGCTTAATTTCTGAGTTTCCAGATCATCAGATCAGTCCTCTTCTGAGGAAGATGATGTAACCAGCTGGGCCATGACAATTGGTTCAACTGAGGAACTTGACAGCTGTGGTGAGAACTATCATGGGTCATTGTAAGAATGATTCTGAGGATTTGGAATGTATTCAGGAACTGATGGTAGTGGTTGTGTGGAAGTGTCATATTTCCTTATTTAATTAGCATTCTGACTGGAGATGGTGAATGTTATAGCTCAGCATATTGGGAGGGCACCAGGCTGTAGAAATGCAAGAACTCAGAAAGCATTGTCTCTGAATTCCTCCCAATACTGGGAATTTGGATTACACAAAGAGTAAAAATGTATAGGAGTTAGAGCCATGCATGCATATATTTCCACGCATAACCACCTGGCAAGAATTTGCTGTGCTGAGAAGCAAACTCCAGACAACAGTTCACATAAAGGCAAGCAGAATTCTTCATCAGTTAATGCTCTTCTATTGTGCAACGTCTGGCTTGCCCCCCCCCCCGCCACATCCTATAAATAGAAATCCTGTTCAGACCCCACTTCCCAAAGCATGAAGATGGTGGCTAAACCCTACATATTTGGAACCTGAAAAGTGTCCAACTTTTGTTAGAACAATGGCTGTTTAAGAAGGTCACCAATGCCACAATTGCACTTTTTTTCTTTTGCTGACTCATTTTAAGTAAATGCTCACTTATTATTCTCTATTCTCTTGACTCCTTCCTATTCCCTTGATCAGCAGTTCCCCTTTCCATTCCCTCTTTTTTATGTTTTACTTTGTGAAATCTTGGCATATCAGAAGCACTAAGGATGAAGTTATTCCTTGGCTATAATGTGTCTGGGAAGAGGGAATCCTCATCATTTGAGTTTAAGAATAACCAAGTGGAAAGTGAAGAACAGCTTTTGTCTAGGCAAAGATGGTCTGTCCGGATCTGGCCTGTCCATAGAGAATCAGTCATACTCATCACCTTGATTCTCTCTACGGACAAGCCAGATCTGCTGACTGTATTGAAAAAGGTACAGTTTGACTTCTTTTTCCTCCTGCCAGTAACGCAAATACTGCTGAGTTCTCAGAGAGAGAGATTAAATTTTCTTTGTGCTTTGCACATTGTCAGCTCACAACTTTATATTCAGAACCAAGTTTGCAGTTCCCCTGCGGGCTATGTGTACCACCGCCTCCTGCAGGTAGAAGATGCAGAAAGAACGAAGTAGAAGGGGATTTCCATAGGAAGGCATTTCAGAATGGAAGTGCTCCTCCCCCAGGAAGCATCTTAGCATCGGTCATTGGAAGCAGGAGCTTACAGGGTGCCTATGGGCAAGTTGTTTTCAGCAGCCAGAATTGTAGCAATCACCATGATTTTAGTTGCAAGAGCTCAAAATCATTCCTATTACCAAAGCTTACAGGAGATCATTCCAGAAAAGGGCTTAAGCAAAAACAGTGTTTGCCAACCAGACCTGAATATGTCATGCTATAGGACAGTGTTGTCCAAACTTGGCCACTTTAAGATGAGTGGACTTCAACTCCCAGAATTCCCCAGCCAGCATGGGAGTTGAAGTCCACTCATCTTAAAGTGGCCAAGTTTGGACAACACTGCTATAGGATCAAGAGAAGCACAAATGCAGCAGAGATGCCAGATCAACAGTTCAATAAAGGATTCAAAGGGCTATTATAAACAATGCAGCCACCACACTGAGGGTACAACCAGGCAAGGCTTTGGCGGGGGGTGGTAGGAGGGAAAGGGGGTAATGTGAAATTTACTGTGGTTTTATTTACTGAGTGGATTTATATCTCACCTGTTGTGCATGAACTTATTCAACTACAAGAATAAGTTCTTACACAAGAACCTAAATTACCCTCACAGTAATTGCAGAGGTAAAAATGGAAAAACCATATATGCCACCTTTAATTCTATTAGAGGAAAGCTAAGAAATACAATATAAAAAAATATATAAATATATCATTGTTTCCTTTGTGTATGGTTAAGTTAAAAGCAGTTATAGAAATGGTGGAAATCAAACATATGTTGCTGGAGGAGGATGGATTAATTTGCTTCTTACTCACTATTTTCTAATGGAAATAAAGGCTATTTCTCCCACTGGAAAAACATCCCTGAATTTCAGTGCAAGTACCTTTTGTTCCATTGATAAATAAATGTTGCAGAGGGATTTGATGTTTGTGTTTTTGAGTCAGTTTTGACTCTTGGTGACTGCCTGGACAAGTCCCTGCAGTTTTCTTGGCAAGATTTTGGGTAGTGATTTGCCATTGCCAGATTCCTAGGGCTGAGAAAGAGTGACTGGCCCAGGGTCACCCAGCTGGCTCCGTGCCTTAGGTGGGACTCGAACTCACGCTCTCCCAGTTTCTAGCCTTAGTTTCTAGCGTAGCCTTAACCACTACCCCAAACTGGCTCTCTGGATTTGATGTACTTTGTGAAAATGTGAGGAAAGTTTTTTCTAAAATAAATATACATTCCCTAACACTGTTATCCCTTTAGTCCAAAGAAAGCTGGGATATTCAATAATGGATTTCCCATTGTCTTACACAGCTGTGCACTTCTGATTGTTGTAAATACAGATAGGTCTTCATGGCACTGATTCTGCTCAAGTCATTGCCAGATTTTTTGGTGGTCATCCAGGACAGAACACATGCTGTGGACAAATCAACACAGATGCCAGGGGCACAAAATAACTTTCCACATGTGGAACAGCTGCCATGCAAGTGACTTGTGACAGCGACGTTATATGAAGTGACCCACAGAAACTAACTGAAATTAGATGATGCTGCGGATAATAACTTTGCTGAATGGCAAGATGGCAATAAAAGATGTATATATGTTATCAGCTGCTCTGATGGTTGGAAATAAGGGACAAAGTCCTGAGAAATATAGAATGTTTTCAGATAATGGACATCTATTAAGGCAATCACACAACAGTCATGTTTAAAGCAGAAAGGATATTGGTATAAAATGACTATATTTGCCTCCAGACTCTTAATATCATCAGTATAAAAAGTTATCTTTTTACTTATAGATGTGACAATAAACAACACATTTTTTTTAAAAAAATGGATCTGTTTCTCTCATTCAATATATAGATAGCTCATACACTCATGCTTCCCAAGTAGGAAATGAAATTTATTAGCACTAGTAAAATAATAGAAAATTACAGGTTGGATCATGATGTATGCACTAATACCAAGGGGTTTTTTTTCTACAAGAGATCTCACAGTAAGGGGGGAAATAGAGTTCATACAGGATAATAGAACATTCTAATGTAATGCTGCAGTAAACAGTGTGGGTCAACTAGGAGAGTAATGTAAGAAAGAAAAACTCATTAAGACGGGAGATGGGTCATATAACTCTACTTCTTTTGGAAGATTTCTTCAATATAAAGGTCACCATAAAGGTAAATGTTCAAGGAAGCAAATCTCAATGTAGAACTTTAATTGTATCCTTTGTTAGCAACCTAAGTCTTCTACAGTTTTTCATATAGGCTATTTTTGTCCAGTAATGGTCAAATGCTATGTCACCTGAAATAAAACTGAATTTTTATAAGGACAGGAAATATAGTTCAGTCCTATTGGTTTATCAACACTTTTCACCTTGGTAAGAATGTTTCTTCTCTTAAATTGGAAGAAAAGCCCAATCTGTATTTTCTCCCTGAACTGATTTTTTAAAAAATGGCTGAATGGAGTTTCTTAGTGCAGGGACTAGTATGCTCATAAATAGTCAACACAAATATTTTCCCAATAATCCTTGGGAGAAAATAGTGTTTGGTTTTGGCTTAGCATGTTAAGTACATCAGTCACTATGGCTTATGGTTTATGATCTAGAATATTGTGTAAACCCAGTAATGTTTGTTCAATAAACAAACCAGGACTTAGCAAGATGTATGAAGCTGGCCATGGAGCTGTTCCCAAATCCCATTTCTCCTACTAGATGTCAAACTGAACAGCCACCACAATCTCCCTATCAAGTGTCTAGTCCTGTGCAGAAGCAGTCCCACGAATGGCCACAGGTTTATGATGACAGTGATAGATGTAACTGTGCATTATGAAGTCAGCAGAACTGATAAAAGATCAAGTACTCAAACTGAAGTCCATAAGATGAGAGGTGGATTTTTTAAAAATACAAGGATGAAATGATGTGTATAACATGATCAGAAGACAGCTATAAGAATGCACAGTCAGAAAGTTTAGTTCTGTAGTGATACTGATGCTGGTTTAGTAAGAGGACAGAAAAAGCTCCTGAAATCATGGGGAAAAAGAAACCCTCAAATGCTCTCAGATACAGTATATATGGGTAGAATCCAAATACATGGAAAAGGTATGTAAATATGCCATGGTATCCCAGCAGAGGATACTTGTATTACAACTAAAAAGCACATTTAAGTTACTCTGGATAATTATAAATATGAATTCAGTGTTCTAAAAGTTTGCTGTTTTGTTCATTACAGTATCTAAAAGTCCATTGGACAAGTTTGAACATATTAGTTTATGTAAACTTTGAATCAAACAGCAATGGTTTTCTGAGATATTATAGCATATTGAAGAAGGAGATGTGGGCACAGAATTTGCCCGATATAATATCAGTTGATGGTTGGACTGGTTATATCTCAACCAGTTCTGCTAATTACAAAGTGGATTGTAGGAGAATAAAACATGCTGCTTCGGAAAGGAAGAAGAAATGGGATTAAAAAGAAAGGTGATTTAGGACATCAACAATAAAAGTCAAATTCCTATGTGGTGTGCATTCATGTTTCACTCCAAAAGACATCAAGCATTCAATCAATTGGCCATTTTAGCTGACAGATTGCAAACAGTCCATTACAATCAGTCAGACAGCGTATATTTACACATATTCAAATGACCTTCTTGTGACTAGTAATTTGGGTTTAAGTTGTTTAAGTCTCAAACAAAGGGTATGCGCCATGTTTATTGGCAAATAATGGACATTACTGCACTCATTAACATATATATTACCCTTGTCTTACCTGGATTAGCCTTGCCTTACTCTGCCCTGCTTCTGAGAGTTTCACAAAAAGAAGATATGGTGTCTTTATTGACTACAGCATAAATCTAATTCAGGAGGTCCAGAAAGGTTAGAAAAAATTCTGACACTTCCTATTTGAGATCACTAACAAATGGGCCACAAAATCTGGCTTTATTGCTAGTACACTGCTGGAGCCTTCAAAACGAGAATTAATTCACCAGGGCTGGAACTAATCATCTGGGATATAATTATTCTCCCATATTTTTACCCCTCTCACACAGTCCTGTATATGTAATTAATTTCAAAATAATTAAGAAACGTTCCCCCTTGAATATTAATAATGGAAAGTCCCATAATTGTTATTACATGGAACAACTTTGTGGGGGGTTTTCAAGAGGGGGGCAATGTTGAGTTAATCAAGTGATCAGAGCAGTAGAATGGCTATTATTGCTGTGCAATGTATTCACTTGCATGCACACCCCATTTATCACAGGATGCCACTGCTGTTGGAAGCTCTAATTTAGCTTCACCCAAGATTTTTACTCTCATATCATGCAAATGTGCAAAGGACAAGATGACACAGCACTGAGAACATGTGTTCAGAGCTACTGGTGGGCTTGGCTAGACAGAAAAAAAAAAATCAAGAAATAGCATGGTACTGAAAATACTGTTGTTTCTCATTAATAATATGGCAGGCCTGCATAGGGTGCAGTGCCCCAGGCTACAAAGAAAAAGCAAAGGAAGGAGCTACTGAGCTATTCCCAACCCATTGTTAGTGATTCACATACAAAATTGGCACTCAGTCTTCTCAGTGCAACGAAGAAACCTTTATTCCTGGTTTGGGAATGATAAATCATCATTCATTTATATACATCCCTTTTCCCTTTTTTCTCCAAAGGCCTACACACACACACACACACACACACACACACACAATATCACATTTAAAAAAAAAAAAGCACACTACACATTACCCTGAATGTCTCACTTTCAGAATGAAATCTGTCTGGAAACTATTCTCAAATATAATTCAACAGGTTAACATTTAACACCTTAGAAAAATCACTACTGCAACAGCAATAGGATTGATGAAGAATTTAAATTGATGCCTCTTCAGTACTTTGCTTGGACAATCTGATCTTATCAGCAACTGCATGGACAACATCAACAGCTAAGTTAAAGACTTCAATTGTAGTTTAAGGGCATACTGATGACTGTCACTAATTTTTCGTGCATTCTTGTACTATTTCTGTTCAACTTGTAAGAAAGAAAAGGCTTTCTTAAAAAAAAAGAAAATGAGATAGAATTTTGGTAGTCCTCATGAGTGACATATGGAGTTTCTGTATCTATCAGTTCTGAGGTGGTCAAGATGTGAGTATGTGAATGTGTCTGTAGATGTGTGAATGTTCTGTTCTTCATTATATGAATGTACAACCTCCTCAGTGGTCTGCAGCATCTCTGGTTTCCCACATTTTAATTAAATCCCAAGGGATGACCTCATGAGAGGGCTTCTCCCAGGGGGTTCAGATCAAGAAGGCTGCGGAATAATGGAGAGATGATGTGTAACAGAGACAACAATAATGTCCCCTGCCGGTTCTCTGTAAAAAAAATAATTTCAAAGACGTTATGAAAACAACTCCAAAAGAAAGCACCGTGAGATTAATATAAGGATGTCAGAGGATTCTTTCACAAGGGGAGAAAAAAATCGTGAAATTGGAAGCAGTATTAGGAACACTCTAGCAGTTTTACTCAGGTTTTACAACCAGGATAGCAGAAAAAAGCTGTATGTGATATGCTGAATGCAAAAATTGTCTACATGTGTGGCACACAAGACACAAGGAGGCATGAAGATCCATGCTTAAATCTCATTTGCCTGAAATGCTGCCCCAAAGCAGGATTTTTCTGATGGTGCAAAATATTAAATTAAAGCACTGCTCATTTCAGCTGAACTCTATCAAATAGTTTAGAGATGGGACTGTTCCTTAGATATCACAAAGGCTTAATAAACTTCTTTAGTTCTCGTATCTTTATAATATAAAATCTATGGAAATGGGAAAGTGACTATCCAAACAATTCTTTATACATCCATCCATACTTTATTTATAGGTTTACTTGCAATGTGTCTTGTCATGCCTTTATTTTACTCTTCAGTATTCAGTATTATAAATTATACTTACATACACATATATTTTGAATGTGAAGCTGTATTTTTGGAGCTTTAGAGATAAATATATAACTATTATCAACTCTGCATAGGTTGATGTCTCATTTTCAACTATTTAAGGAAAAAATATGCATTTGGGTGCAATTTGTTCTTTTCCTGTTATTTCTACGTACATACATCATTTATATAAATTTTGTGTAATTTGTCCCTTTTTTAATAATACCTCCTATTCTCCCCTAAGCAGTTAAATGCATCTTCCACTTCCATTGATTTCAGTTATTCCCACAGAGAAGCTATTATCAGCCTTAATCTTAGAAACCCACTAGGTGCCAATAAAGCCTAAAAATATACAGAAGCAATTTCTGAAATGTCCACCTGATTTCTCTCCTTTCTGAATATTTTATGCTTACCTTCCTTCAGTTTTAAAGAAACAAACTCTAGGATCAGAGTAATGGGCTCAGGAATTACAGTGGTGTGATCTCAAGGTGTTCCAGTGGTATAAAATAGGGCACTAAGTGGGGTGGGTGTACAGTAGTCCATTGCCCATCCCTGATGTAAAGAAGCCACCATTTTACAAGAGTACAAGATTAAAAAAAAAGATTTAAAAGAGAAAAGCTGTGGCTCAAGGTTATTTGAATGCCATATTTTCAAGTCCTTTTGTCTAAGATCTGCAGGAGTGTGTTGTAGTTACTCAGTGGTGGTAAAATATTTGGCACATGCTCAGAGACATTCTCTTCTTTGCAACTTTCTAGGAAGTGCTGTAGTTAGGTCTATCAATTGCTATTCTTTCACACTGTGAACCAAGGCACAGGTTTTCAAACCACAGGAAGTACTATAACGGAACTCCTATCCTACTCATGACAATCAGCAAACCAACCAAATCTGTTTCATTGGGATCCCATTACCCATTACCAAGGTCTATGCATAAAAGTTTTTCAGCCTGCCTCTACAGAGTTTATGATTTTTCACACTTAACTCTCCTTCATCAAAGGTAATAACAATCTTTCAAGGATTCCTGGGTCAGCCCCTTTCTGCCCAGCATTTAAAACAGTTATAGCAAAAATTCCAAAGGAGAACCAAATTTCTTGGATTTATGACCAGCCACTTTTCTCTAAGTGCTTCCAAAGTGGAAGCAATAAATTAAGCCAGATTCATGTATGTTAACTGAGTGCAGTTCTTTGGGAAGAGACGTGAGAAGCAATCCCTCTGATTTAAAACCGGGGAGCATGCAATGGTAATTATTGCAATGATCACCAGAAATAGAAGGCTAGAAAGCAGAAGAATGTGAGTTCTAGTCCCACCTTAGGCATGAAAGCTGGCTGGGTGACTTTGGGCCAGTCACTGTCTCTCAGCCCAGCTCACCTCACAGGGTTGTTGTTGTGGGGAAAATAGGAGGAGGAAGGAGTATTAGGTATGTTCACCTCCTTGAGTTATTTATAAAAATAATAAAAGGGGGATTAAAAAAAATCTAAAAAAAAATTAATTTGCCCAGAAAAATATTGGATCTTACAAGTGGTTGGCAAAGGGGATAAGAGTACTTAAAAATGGATACTATGTAAGTTTCTACTGTTTTAAAAAAGAAGGAAAGAAATAGCAAAATTATAATCATAACCCACCTTGTGCAATACTTAATTATTCATTTAATTGTCTGAAATTGTCACTGATTAAGAGTTTCCTTAAGAGAAACTTGCTCTTTCTCAGCACTGGATTATCTGTAGTAGTGACACAGTTTCCCACTTCAAGGGTATCTATGGGTGAGGGATAAGAACTTTGATCTTCTCTCTTTTAACATTTAACAACATAAATGTCACTAAGAGCAGCTGTACATTACAGGAGATTGCACAGGTCAGAACCATCTGTTCATTTTATTTCAAATGAATTTTGAAACATAGTCAATGAAAAAATGAGCAGGAGCAAGAAACAGGATAAAAGGACAAGGTTGAGAATAAAGGTATACAGAAAATGACTAATCAATAGTTTCTATTCTTAAATTAGGCCTTGCCATGTTCTTCCCAATGTGTTGCCTATTCCTGTCCTTCCGAGGATACCATCAAGTTATCCTTATTGCACATTAAGCAACATTAGCAGGGTTTCTTGCCAGATGAAAGACTTCTCAGTGCCAAATAAGTTCACTCAGAGGGACCTTTTCCCATTTAGCTGTTGGTCACATCTTCACCTTGCAAACTTTTAAAAATGCAACAATCATAATGTGAAAGATACAACAGCAGCCAGGAAATTTCTCTTGTATCATTTATAGCCTTGCAGCTTCATCTGAACTTCATTCTAAAGGAAAGGAAAGCTGGAAGGGTGAAATATGGAGTACATATCCATCAGTGCATCCTGTGTTGAATCAGATCTATTGTCCATTGGCACAGCCTAAGGAAGAAAGCACAGCAAAAAAATAGGGTTCTTCTGGATACCTTTTCAAAAGTGCAAGCTGGAGAAGGATTACTCTTGTATTTTATTATAACTAATTCACTGAGAAAATATCCCCAACATTTTTATGAATACTAAAATAAAATACTAGAAATTCCCAAGCAGACAATTCTTCATAAAAAATTGGCTACTGAAAGATCCCCCAATGAAGTCACAAAGAGTTAGGAAGCAGCCTGCACACTAATTTACAAAGGATTCCTTGCCCTAAGAATGCAACAGGCAACCCAAAAATAAAACTCAATAAGGTGCCAGCAGACTTATTTTAGATATCAGGGGAAATTTTTATTTATTAATGGTTTTATTTAATATCGAGCCTTCCTACTGAAAAAAAAAATAGAGCTCAAGGAGGTAATAGTAAATACAGATGAAATAAGAAAATTTAATGATATAAATATATTTATATTTATAATATTTTAATATTTGCTTCAATACATTTTAAAGCCCGTCAAATAAATAGAAATCAAGTAAAACTCATCAGTAAAAAAAATAATAACATTACCCATCAGATAAAATATAGCAGCACATGGCTTTCGTGTATGTCTATCTCTCTGATAGTGACAGGACAGAAGATGAAGCTTTTTTCCAAAAATATGATAATCTGGGCAAGACCAAATGGGAGAATGCAATCTTTCAAATTATGCCAATCTTTACAGATCCTCACCAATATTTTAATGGGTTCTAAATGCAACATTTGGGTCGACACATTGACTTCTTCATTGAACATGGCTAGGAATGTTTGCTGCCATAACCAATTACTGTCCTGTACAACTGAACTAACCTTCAGCCTTTTTACAAAGAATCTCTCCTCTGTCCCCTACTCTTTGTTTCTAATTGACTCTTTCCTCTGTCACCCATTCTGACATATGCTGCTATTCCTTGTTACTTCACAAAAAGTCACCCGCATCACATCTCAGTCTGATTTTCAGAGAGATTCTATTCTATTAGAAGCCTAAATATATAGAAGTTCCCTTTCATCTTTGGCTTCAAAATAAGTAGAGATTTTTAAGGATGGTAAGCATGTATCTGACTCTGACAACATCCTCGAATAGGGTCATTTGCCTCATTCAGAGAAATACTTAACTTACCACATTTAATTGAGTTTATTCATGCTGCTCTTATATTTTATCATATTTTTATTGCATTTCCTTGGCAGGCAGCTTCTGTCACCCAGTTTGATGATGACTTTTTGAATATTATTACTCTGCAGTTAATAGTGAACACTGCAGTTAAACAAAACAGTTTTCTGGGTAATTTCTTAATCTCCATTAATTAACTCTTTGGAGGAAGTGCTCAATTTTTGGAGGAAGTATTCAATTTTTTCTCCTCATAGTCCTTCCCCCCAGTTCAGATGTATTAATAGACAGCATTAATGCCATTCAGCACCAATAAATAACATTCACTTTTCTGTTTCCCAGATAATATGCACTTTATCTGGCCTATCCTTAAATTCCCTAGTTTACCACACAGAAAACTTTTCTGTTGTGTTTTCAGGAGTAATCCTTGGGCAGAACCTCTCCTTTTTCTAATAAGAATCCAGCTTTCCAGTTCAGGGACTGACAACATGCTGTCCATAGGTACTAATATTCCTATGAACATTTCACTTGGCACATGCAAACTCCCTTCCTCTTCTTTTCTGATTAAATATTCTTTTCATATATATGTCTGGGTGTTTTTTTAAAGGGAAACAGGCATATTACAAGCCAAAGCACTAATCTCTTCCATCATCTTTTACAATGTTGCCTCCAGACTTGACATAGAGGCCAGAGACATCAATATGCACATACCACTAGAGGACTTGAATTTAAAATGGCTAATCTCATGGACTGCAATAAGATCATATCAAAATCTCCAGCTGAACTGCTTTTTAAAAATTGGATTGGGAAAGGATTGACTATGGAGACAAGATAATCGTCTCACTGGATGTGTTCTACCTCTTGTGTCAAAAGAGATGAATAAAGGAGATACTTTGGGCTAGCACTATGTGCTCTATTTTACAATGATCCGTTTATGTTTTTGTTTGAATGGCTGTTTAGTTCAACTTTGGTTCAAGGAAGGAAGAAGTCAGGAAGGCAGGGAGGCAGGCAGGAACCTTGTTTCTATCCTGGTGGACTCCATTCTTTAGGTTCACCAGGCAACATAAGAATGAATATTTTTCTAAGAAGGGGGGTAAAGACAGCCTTGCTCAGGGCTTGAGTACTACCAACCCTGCCACCACAGAAATAAAGACAGATGGTAGCATTTATCCATGTTGCTGAGTGTTAATCTTAGGCTTATCTTTGAAATGATAAGTATAAATTGCTTGAGAGTGACCCATTTCCTTCTCCCCCAAATCTATCTTTGGGCAGGAAAAAAGGGTCTGGGAAGCACTCATTGCTCTGACTATTCAATAAATATTGGAAAAGATGGTCCACTGGTGGTTGCTGGAGATTCAGCAACATTAATTCTTTCTTTTCCCAAACAGGTTTATGAATCTCAAAAGAAAGAGGGGAAGGAAACACTTGCAGAATTGAGTAATGACAAACCTGTGATCCACGAGAAATGCTCACAGCAACATCTCTTTCAGGGAAGTTTGTTCAACATTATTTACTTTCTAATGAACTCCTAATGAGCTTCCAAGAATAGTTTGAAAACTATATATTTTAAAAGGCCTACCCATCAATATGCACCATTTTCAAGAGTTCAAACTGGGGATGTGGAGAATTTTTCTATGGTGAGAATTCAACTTAAATTCTTTCTGTGGCATGCCAAGTCCATACTAATAAGAATGGTTGGGATGGGACTGAAATGTAAACAGATCCAAACCAAATAGCTGTTGGCTCACCAGAAGTACAATAACAACAAGGGAACTTAAAAGGGAACTTAAACCAAAATGCAAAGAAGTGAAATATTAAAATAAAACATAACACTTTCCAAGGGGTAAACACTGGAAAAAAGTCACTTTCCATTCTGCTAAACTGTGGCAGCAAGGATTCTGGAGATGGCAATACAGGAGGGTTGTGTACAACTTTGAAGGTCAGAAACTTCCTGCAGTGAATCTTTGAGGAAAACATCTCCTAGAAGTAAAATTGGAAAGTGGCCCCTGATTCTAAACAGTGGAATAGGCATACCACTTCACTTCAACTGATCAAAGTGGTATCTGTGCGTATGCAGTGAAGCTGTCAGATGAAGCAGTTTGGCCCTAGCCTGATATTTTGTGAAGGAGAGTATGTTGCCTCAACCACATATGATGAAGCATTGAGCATAGCACTGTGATGTATAGGACAGAAATGGAAATTCCCTCTTTGAAATCTCAATATAAGGGCATGCTGGAGGTGGGGGGCGAACACAAGTTATCTACTCCTTGTCTAGAAGATATAATTTTACAACGCTGAACCACTATCAACCTGTGTCTATATTCATATTTACTACCCACTTTCACCACAGCAGAATGTACATATGATGATGAAATAGCTTGTAATAAATGTGGTTTCTTAAATAACTAAAACGTATATTTTTATTTATTTATTAAACTGGTACGTCACCCCATTCCCAATGATGCTGGACAGCTCATAACAATCAAAACAAGGAAATTACAATAAAACCAATTAAAAGGAAGAAAAAAAGAAAAAACATGACATTTCAACTGACCTTCTAACTATACCCAATACATAATAAACTTTCTGTTTCTCTAGTAAGTTTTTTATATCTCAGAGTTTGTCAATATATATAATAGTAAAAACACTATGAGTGTAGTTAAACTCCATATAGAACATTTATTCTTTTCAGTGCTTATGCCAGTTACAGCTAATAACACAGGAATTATCTTCAGTCCAGGCCTTTCTCCTGATCAGGCAGCTGGGTGCTAGCATGTGGTCATTCAATTCCAGACTGGCCTTTCTGTGGGGAGAAGACAGTTGGTGAAACAGCCTTGGTAGGTGATTATGGTGTGGATCCTGTATGCTACCAGTTTCTGATTTATCAGTCAACAAGAATAGCCAAGGTGATATACTTCCCAACTCTGCTACTATCTGATGGATACGAGGCCTAAGGCAGTAAACCATGTCACATCCAGCTATTTCTTCCTTCTGTAAAAGATAATGTATAGCCACTTTTTGAGTTTGCTCCATGAATTCTGTTGTACTGAATACAGATATCTTTGAAATCAGAAATATAACAAAGAGTAAATTATACACACTCACATACTCACACACACAGAGAGAAGAAGTTTTTTCTGCCTTTGGTAACTGAACTGGGGGGGGGGGGGGGGCTTAAAAGATCAAAGTGCAGCACAGCAAGTGAGTTCCAGCAGATCATAGTTACATTTACATGCCACTAAAGCACAGGCTTCCCACAAGCAGCATCATTATATGCTGCGTATACAACCATATGTTTGAATAGCACAACGTGCCCACTGAGCTGAGGATGTGGGATGGAACTGTAGGTTGTTCTCCTTTTGATATGGACACAGCATGAATGCAACAATCATGGAAACTATAAAAGGCCCCTGGGAATATCTTGGTACATACCACCCTGCCAAAGTTTTCAGACACAGCAAGCTGACCTACTACATATTCTCCATGAAAGAAATGTGAATGTAAGCTGCAAGGTTGCACTCTACCTCCCAGTTTCTCCATGTCACTAGTGCAACAGACAGGAAAAACTGTGCAGTCAAAGGATTCCAGTGAATAACTGGAGCTCAGAGCCAGCAAAGAACTGAATTTGGGATGTAGCCCAGAAAGGAGAAGGAAATAGAAGAAAAGCAAGTGGGCATCTTTTCAAGACATGGGGCAAGGAAGAGCAAAGAGAATCTACTAAATAGCCAAACAGCCTCTCCTAGCCACCACTGGGTTGCTGATTTGTGTTTTAAGAGACCAAAGGCAGTGGTCTCCATCCTAATGATTTTCCCTTTTTTTTTTTTTTCTTTTCTTAAAAGCAAATCAGAATTGCAAATGGGATTATCTTTGGAACAGCTTAGAAATAGGTTAGAAAGTGATTGTTGGCAATGGAGATTTTTCAATAAGCCTCCCAAGAATTTGATGCAGATGCCTAGATGAGTTCCAGCATTGCTGAGGCAATTCACCATTGGGGACCTTGCCACAATCAGCACAGGGTAGGACTTTGTGATCGTTGCATAGGAAATATAGTACCCAACTTGTCCCCTTGGTTGCTTCATAGAAGCTGAGTCCATCCCTTTCTAGATGTACACCTACTGAACTTTACCTAGCTTCACAACAATATATTCAAAATACTGCCATAATAGCACAACAATCTGGATTATAGATATTGCTCCATTTGGGGCTTGTTCACTTTGATATTGAGCTTTATTGAATTGAATTGCTGATTTTTTGTCTTTGAAATTATAGAAATGTTTTGCAACAAATTGGTTTTTAAAGTCTTTTTGATATGTAAATTATGTGTTGCTTTAGTCACTGTCAAAAGAATGTAAAGAGCATGCCTCCTCTTCTAAAAAAAGGGGGGGGACACCCACATTTGCTCTATTCCTACCCCTTTGCCTTTGGCTGTTTTCTATTTCAACCCTATTTCATCTTGCTGACTTATGCCAGCATAATTTGAGGCTGCGGGATTGCATGAAGATCCAACAGTCTGAGTGTGTTTCCCAGAAACTCTCCAAAAGTGAAAGCTGAATTATAATTTTTAATGTTACATAAGGGAGAAGTTGTTAAATATATGGAGAGTAATCTTATTAACTATATTTAATTAAATTAATTTAAACTACAATTTGATTAAATCAAATTTAGTTTTCTCAGTCTCACTCATCCTTTAACCTAACTTTATATGCCACTCAGAGATAAAATATAGCCTTCACTCACCCCATCAATGTATGCATCCGTGACACAGATCCATGAATGCCTCTACGGCAGCAAGCCTTCTCATAGACCCTTGCAGATGCTCACAGTTCAGCCACTTACTTACAGTATTTTAGTTCATAACAGTTTTAACCAGCCGAATCTGTTTTGAGCTGTACCATAAACTCTTCAATCAGATTACCATATGATGACTAACATCCCTGCAGCAAAGGCCATCAGATTGCATTCTGACAAACATTTTTGTCAAGATGGAAGCTTGACGACACCTCCCTGCAGCCAATCCCAACAGACCACACAGTGGTCCTCTGTTGCACCAAGACTTGGTGAGATGCAATTTATGTAGAAATATTCTGTTGCAACCTGGCACTACAGTGAGAAGCTCTCTGCTGTGATATCTTGATCAGTTACACCAGAACACGTTAAAACACATTTCCTTTTTCCTCCTCTCCCTGTTTGACAAATATTCTTCTGTGAGGAACTAACTAACTAACTAACTAACTAAATAACTAACTAACTAAATAACTAACTAACTAAATAAATAAATAAAATTATGTTCCACTGATTGACTTTTAAAATGTATCCCTCAACTTAAAGAAAGGGGAGGACATAATCAGTAGGTGAGAAATGACATCTGGTTGCTGAGATCAAGAACATATGAAACCAATGAATAATCATCTGTTAACAAAGATACCCTTATCATTACCTCCTTTGTTAGAAATATTCTTTAAAGAAAAGCCTTGGCAGTTTTCAACCTTGCCTTCACTGACTCTCAAATATATATTTCTCAAAAACATTATAACTAGCTCTATGTTCTCTAAATATTTACATTTTGCAAACACAGTTCCCATGCTTCATGTAGAATAGGTTTATTTATTTACTTTGTCTAATCCTCAATTCTACAGACTTTTGTTTAATTGACTCAAGGGAGTTGTGGAAAACCCACCAGATAAGTAGATTCCTTGTTTTAGCATCCTCATTTTTAGAGCCAAAGACACACTTAATGTTCTCTTATAGAGAAGACATTAATTATACTTTGCACACAACAATATAATTCCTCAGGTGAAAGACTTGGATTTTTTTTTTTTCATGGCTCATCAAGCATTCTTTAAAGACAAAGAGTGTGGAGTAATTAGTGGGGTTTATTTTGTCTTTCAGATTTCAAGATAGGAAGATAGCTTTGGGAGACTGCTCTAAATTTTCTGAGTGGTGGGCAAGCTTTCAGTGAACTCCCTCTCCCAAGTTCAATTACTGTCATTTCTCTCCCTCCCACTTACTCCTGTATATTACACTGTAATTTCTATAAGTTAGGGTCAGTCATTAATCAATACAGATCGAAGAGATGAGAAACCTGTGGTGCTGCCAATGTTACTGAGTTATCCTTTTCAGCCCCATAGCCAGCATGCTGAGGTACACTAGGGGTTGTAGTTCATCAACCTCCAGAAAGTCATAGGTTCTCTCTCTTTGATGTCAAGAATGATTCTTTGCAACAACTTAATCCTGAAACTTCAAAAAATGACAGTAAATGTAAGCTGTCATCATCATCATCCCATCCTTAGGCCACTTCAAGCAGATTTTATTGTTTATCTAAATATAGTCTTGAACTCTCACAAAAAGAGAGGGAGAGAGAAATGTCCCCATCTCAATAAAAAAAATGCTAGGTCATACAATTAACAAGCATAAAAACTAATCTGAAAGCTTCTCATTATTATAAGTACATAGTCAGCATAAGGGCAGATTTCCTACAGGTAGCACCAAAGAAATTATGTAAGTTGACAAGTTAACTAACCCACAGTGGAGTTCTCTAAGGTATGGAAGTACCAACTAAAGACAGGGGACAAGAATGAATGCCATCCACCTGCCATCGCAAATTGCTTTCCTCTAATGTTCAAACACTGTTTTGTAACAGCAAAATGAAGCCTATAATGTGTCTTAGAATGGGAATTACAGATTGCTCCATAATATACTCTTTGGAATCATTTCTCATGCAGACAGATACTAGACAGCTGCTTCAAAATATACAAAAGATCTGTGGGTATTTTTTCCCTTTATTAGAGTTGATAACATGGAAATAATGCTAATAGAACATGAGTTTGTAGTCTAATTACAGCCAGTGACTGCATCAAAATCTGAATGTCTTAGCACTACTGCCTGGAGTTTTTATCAGCAGTGGCAAAGTCCATTATGAGGCATAGGCTCCCTTCCATTCATGTTGTTGCTTTAGCACAGTTAGAAATGCTGGTGCTTTGTACTCCAGCCATAAATGAAGCTGGAAGAGTAAAGGAAGCATCAACTTAAATTTCAATAATTACCTAAAACAAAACCCCAAGAAGTTCATTATTTCAAATGGTCAAGCCTACAATGTCTGTGGTTGTATTTCCTCTCTCTTAGTGTACTCAGCTCTGGAAAGTGCTTATCCCATATGCCTTTGAATTTTGTTAGTTCATCTGGTACAGTAATATCAGAAAAGCATATCAGAAAAGCACCCTGCCAAACATAAAAAAATGTGTATAAAGGAGTCCTTCAAGCAAATAAATGCCCTAACCAAAAAGATCTCAGAATTTACATGATGAGGCATTCAGATTAAAAATGAAAGAGGGCATTATCTCCCCAAAGATACATGCGATTGCAGCTGTTACTACTCTGCAAAAGGTGCATTCTGAATAGAATAATGGAATAAATCCTACAACAAAACTGCAAAGTCTTTAGCCCTCCCACTTATCCAATTAAGACAAAAAGATTGTAAGCACAGGCTACCCAACAATATGTTGGCTTCAGTTCACAACACATTTGGTGCTAAACAAATTACAAATGACAGCTGAACACTGGACATTCCTGCTAAGGGGCAGCAGTTCAAAACCAGAACTGTGATGTAGCATTTATTTATTTATATTTTATTTATTTATAGCCATGTATCAGAATAATATCCTGTTCTTTAGCTGGAAAGGGGCTATCTAACTGGTTTAACTAAAAAGGTTTTAAAATGCAAATCTGACAGTGAATGGATTGAAAACATATACGCACACATATAACAAAAACATGACAATAGCAGTTCAGCAACATATTTAATGTTAAAAAGTAGATTAAAAGTAAACAATCAGAAGTTCCAGACTGGTATAGCATTTGGGACTAGTATTTTGTTTAGTCAAGACCAGAGTCTTCTTCAGACTGGGGCAGGGTGAGTTGCCCTGATGGGCTTGGGATGATGCAATGGTCCCAAGTTATTTTTTTTCCCCTGGGAGCCAAAATCAGGCTCAATGTTATGTAGACACCAAGAAGCCTTGTGTCTAATTAAAACCACTTGCAGCTGTACACTTATAAAAGAGCAGAAACATTAAGTTTCTGCAGAAGGTTGTTGGGCATTCCTCAAGTTGGTTTTGTATGGCATGGACTGGTCATACTATGTTTATCAAGGAGGAAGAATCTGCAGTTGTTAGGCTAAGGCCACTGTATATTTTAAATATAACTATAAAGAAGAACTGTACGGCTATTTCTAGAAAGTTTCTGTCCACTTTTCCCACCCTCCAACACAGACCTTGCAGAAGCTGGGATTTCCAACACTGAGGGACTGGTTGAGTAGCTACAATGCATGATCTTGCATGGCTAGTCTTTTCCAAATATGTTCCCCCCTCCCCAATATGTGGACTCCAGCTGCCACAATTACCATTCTAAGCATGGCCACTACTGAGAATTCTGGGAGTTTAAGTCCCTTTTAATTAATGACTGTATCTGTGTGTGTGTTTGTGTGTGTGTGTCTGTGTATCTTGTTGTAAGCCACCCAGAGTCATCTGTGGTGAGATGGGTGGCCATATAAATTTGATATATAAATAAATAAAATAAATAAATGTCTGAAGGTCCCAAGTTTATTTACTAATTTATTTATTAAACCAATTTACATAGCCACCCATCTCACCACAGGTGACTCTGGGCGGCATACAACAAAGCTAAAAACAATAAATACATTAAAAATATAAAAAGCAAAATAAAACAGAGAATAAAAGGATGTTAAAAATAAGGGAGCCACCTGACTAATTCCCCGGTTCCCTAGGTCCCCAGGCCTGCTGGTATAACCAAGTCTTAAGGAACCTCTGGAAGCTCAACAATGATGAGGCCAACCTCATCTCAGGGGGGAGAAGATTCCACAGTGCAGGTGCCACAGCAGAAAAGGCCCGGCACCTGGTGTCTGCCAAATGTAGCTCCCTAGGTGATAGAACCTGTAATATGCCCTCTCTGCTGGATCTGGCAAGAAGGGCAAATGGGGAAGAGTGGACTGTATGGCTGTTTCAGACATGCCTTTCCCAATCAACCTGGAGATGCCTGGGACAGAAACTAGATGTTGCTGCATGTAGCAATATGCTCTGTAACTAAACTTCAGCATAGCATCATCTATGAATGCCCAAGACATCTCAAGATACATGCTCTACCTTTAAATATATTTCACCCAAGTCTGAGTATTGTTCCACTAAGTACAGTAAATCCTCATGTAGATTGAAAGCTTGAGGCTACAACTGGACAGTATTGTCAGTCTGGTGCCAAGAACAGGATTTCTTTAAAGATGGATAATGGGGCAATTGCCCTAGACTGCACACATGAAGGGGTCTTTGCCAAAGAATGATTACATCAAGATAGACTGAAACTCTAATTCAAAGCAGTAAAACTAACCAGTTCAATTACAATCCCAAAGTTATTTCAATATTTTGGATTTCCTTACATACTTCCATTTGATAGGCCACTGATTTCAGTCAACAAAAAAAGGAAAGGAAAGGAAAGGAAAGGAAAGGAAAGGAAAGGAAAGGAAAGGAAAGGAAAGGAAAGGAAAGGAAAGGAAAGGAAAGGAGAGGAGAGGAGAGGAGAGGAGAGGAGAGGAGAGGAGAGGAGAGGAGAGGAGAGGAGAGGAGAGGAGAGGAGGGGAGGGGAGGGGAGGGGAGGGGAGGGGAGGGGAGGGGAGGGGAGGGGAGGGGAGGGGAGGGGAGGGGGACAAATTACACTGATGGGGACAAAGGGGTAGCATTTAAATAGTGCATTTTCCTAAGCCATCAGTCTGTGCAGGAGTATTCCACAGATTATGCCCATATATTACTTACACACACACACACACACACACACACACACACACACACAGAGTCCCTGAATATGACCTCCCAACACTAAAGAGTTTGGGGATTCACAACCTCATCTTATTTACTTATTTAAAATGTTTGTATTTCGCTTTTCTAATTAAAAGGCCTGCAATGTGGTATTTCTTTATTCCTTTCCCTATGATGTAGAATCCCACGGGACAACAGCAAGGATCAGTAGCCATACCCTCACTCTGTTGCTGAGGCTGCAGACCCAAATCCTCTTACTGATGCATAAGTGCTACTTATTTGTAAGTGGCTACGCATAGAAGAATTGTTCCAGATGCCTACAAATGTGTGCATATTTGCCTAGAAGCAGATATAACTAAATTAAATAGAACTTGTTTAAGTTTCTGCTTGGAATACGGCAAAAATGAACTTACTTCAAAGAAAGCAAGAGCAGTTTCCTTTAGGCTTCATCACAAATTGATATTAAATTTAGCATGTTGTCCCCTTAGCTCTCTCTTTTTTTTAAAAAAAAATGTTCTTATTTTCCATCTTGTCAGAAAATCAATTGTTTTCCTTGCTGAAAATGAAAAATAAAGTCTAGAAGTCTAAAATTCTATATTTATTGATAATTTTCATTACTGGGCTCTTATGTTCTAGTTTCAATCAAGTCATTTATTAAGAAATGATTAGTCAAGTAACAGGATTTGCCTAGTTTTCACTGATCTCAAAAAGCTAAGTAGTGCCAAACCTGGTTAGCACACGGATGAGGGACTGTCAAGAAATCCCAGGGCTATAAGTTAGACTGTGAAGTAAAAACAAAACAAAACAAAAAAGAAACAAAACAAAAAAAACCCTGAAACCCAATAAATATATTATCAAAAAAGATAATTCTGTACTGCTACTGTATTGCTGTGCATGAACATTTCCATGAAATAACTAGCAGTCATACCCAACTCAGAGGAGTCTTTACCTGTAACTTATTAGGAAATATAAGTAGTACTTCCACTTTGGCATATTATTTTCATCTTTTTAAAAAAGGTCTGAAGTTCCACTCCAAAACAGAAATGGAAACAAACTGTTTAAGAAGTTTACCTGAAAGTTCATTTTAATTTAACTGATATCCCATCTTTCCTCTGGGAGCTCACTGTGATGTCATAGCACTCCGTCCTTTCATTTTCCCCATAACAACAATGCTGGGAAATGGGTTGAACTGAGAAATAGTGATCCAATGAGCCTCCATGGTTGAGGATGAACTTGAACTTGGGTGTTGCCCACTTCATTTTTTTTTCCCTAGTTACCTTGATCAAAGATGAGCTTATATTGGCATAAAAATCCCCAACACTGTTTTTTGCAGGAACCAAACCCAATTCAAAATGCATTAGAAAAGGCACACAAGTTCCCAATACCATTTAAGCCATTGCCAAAAATAAAATTTATATCCACCCTGACTCAATAGAACAAAGTCAACAGTTCTGAAACAGCTTTATTGTGCTATTTTTAAATAAGCTTATGGGGTGGGGCGGGGGGAATCAATAGGAGCTTTTTTAAAGTTAAAAATCAATATGACATTCAAACGCTCTCATTAAAACAAGAGAAAAGCCCCCACAGTATTCTGCTCCATCTAGAAGAGCAATGAAAGGTACAGCAGTCACCTTTCAGGTCATCCTTCTGACTTGCAGGGACAAATTAAATTTTGCAAAAGCAACATAACATGTTTGAGAATATTTTGCTCTGCAAAGCCTGACTGTTGATTTTATTTGTATAGCAGATGGACACATTTATGATCAAAGGAACCAACATTACAGCATCTCCTCCATGCAAGCATGTGCTTTCATAAGGAGGACTGACTGCCTTATAGAATTCCTCTTTATGCTTTGAAGCATTGCTCTGCTTAGATTTTTGCTTTCTGTTTATACTTTCACCTTAAAAACTAAAGACAGCTAAAAGTATCTCCCCCACCCACCCACCCCCACACACAAAAGTGTTGATCTTGACACAGGCTTGGACTCGATTACAGAAGTACATTTTTCATCTACTCCTAGAATGTGATGATGACTTTCTTAAATAATTGGAAGAATAAGAACAAATATCAACTATACTGGACATCTGAGCACAAAACTTACATTGCTATGAATAATACAGGACTACATTGTCAGATCAGTGAGGAAATGGACAAAGTTGTCTTGACATGATACAAATTGTATTTATGCAGAAGAGGAAGGAGAGAATTCAGCACAGAGATGCTATTATTCAGCAAGAGCTTAAATATTTAACTGAAACTGAGAATGTCTAGTAGAGCCATCTTCCCCAACTGGATGCCTTCAAAAGGACTGGATTACAATTCTCTTCATTACATCATGGCTGGAGGGAGTGGAAATTGTACTCCATCCTATCCTAAGGACAGTTTTTTAAGGGTCTATAGCCTTGGCAGCTGTTGAGCTTTATGGTAAATCGTAATAAAAAGTCATGATCTACTTTGCAATACCAGAAAGAATGGGGTAGAGGAAGAAGTTAACAACCAGAGATGCAAGGAAATTACAAGAATCTGATGTAAGACACCCATACCCAACATATTTAATGCATCATGCATTCACACTATATACAATTTAAACATGCTGTTTTCTATGTTAAGGTAAAGAGTTAAGCAAGAGAAAAAAACCTATTCCCAGAATGTGTTCTCTATGCCATATATGATCAACACAGAATGCACACTGGGATAAAACTAGGCTCTTATGTTTGAAATGAAAATAAGCATGCATTATGATAATGGGAATTACTCAAAGATGGTTCACTTTCAAGACTACCCACATCAATATGACATTCTTTTAGAAATCCACAAACATTGTAGTTCTTCTACACTGGATTTTGCCATGGTACTACACAGCACAAGCATATTGACTTAATAACATCACATTTGTTGAAACCATAACCAGATTTCTAATATCTCTCAGTGTTCAACTGAGAGGATGGTTAGCAGTGGCAGATTTCTCAGGAACCAGAAACATAAGTGAGCAGAGGCCGGGATCTCAGTTCTCTTTCTAGTGTCAAAAGGAAAATAAGTAACCGAAAACTTGATATCTCATCAATGACCTTTGTTTATTTTTATTTATTTTGGAATTTATATCCTACCTTTCAAAATAAACTTTCCCAGTGTGATACACAACAAGACTGGTATATTCTTTGCTGAAACCGTAGTGCTTCAATGACTTTCTGGGAGCTGGGGTGCCAATGAAATACAGAATAGTTCTCCAAAAAAATGGTAGTTCAAAATGGAAAAATAACATGGCAATTGGCTCACTATTTATCTTCATGCGATAGGACTGTAAATATAGTAAATATTTACTCCTCACACTTGACTTCCTTGTGCTCTTAGAGTGAAGTAATAGGAAAAACACTTTATCTGTAATGCTCTTATAATATAGACAGCAATTCCAGGACCTAAATATTTCAAGGTATATTAGTGCACATTTACAGGGATGGGATGGAAGATGACTTCAAATCACTCATGTAACATTTGGGGTAATAATGTCCAATTAAGGTCCCTGATAAAACTTGGTTCTCATTAATAAAAATGGTAACTAGGTTTTCCTGATCATTTTCCTCATGAAATTATTATCAGTGTTAATGGATATGTTCATTAAGGAATCATTTAAGAAAAATTATATCTGTGGGGTTTTTTTTTCCTGAAGTATGATGTTTCAAAATAATTCACTGTCTAAATCTAACTAAAATTTGAGGAACAACTGAAAAAGAGGCATGACTGTTCCACCCAGTGGTGAAAATGGGCAAACATTGTATAAAAAAAAGGAATGGGCTGGAGAGCAACAAAAGAGTTATAAGGAGATTTAAACTTTGTCAATGAGTTGGCACACTTACACACATGCATACATGTACACACACAATAATGGCCACCAAAATAAACTTAAGTATGAATAATCAAGAAATCCCCTCTCCTTTTCTAGCATTGCATGAAAAAAAAAATGGCAATGGCAATGTAAGGAAAAGCAATTGGTTATACTGGAGGAGATTGCCCTCCCCCCAAAAATGGGGGGAGTCATCTTTATGAAATGATAGATGGGAAATTAGAAAGAAAATGTGTCAATTGTTTTCTCTTGTTCACCCTTTAAATACAGTTAAGAAATCTGAACATAGAATCGACATGCATCTCAGTTCAATGTCTATCTACTAAGAAACAAGTTCAGCTGATGTGAATAGAAGTCATTTTCAGCGTGCTTGGTATGGTACACATCAGTTTTAGATGCAGAATATGAATAATTATCTCTAGTAAATAATACGCTTTAACAAAGGCATGCATAGTCTAAGGCCACTGGACCATCTGTAGCTCCTGAAATTCCTGTGTTTTGCCTCCAGAGCCCCTTTGATGTTTTTATTTTTTAATATGTCCAAAGAGGGATATTTTGAATAAATGGGAAATAACATATTCAATTTAATTAATATCATTTTAATTAAATGCACATATAAAGTAAAATAAGTCAAGTTCAGTTTTTTTGTTCTGGCCTCACCCAGTTCTTTGTCCTAGCCCTACCAACCTTTTAGGAAAATGGCCCTTGGCATAGTGCTTAAAGATCAAGTCCTGACCTCAGTTCCCACAAAACTGCATTTCTGATTTAGAGACTGAAAATGGACCTACAGCCTGGCCCATCCCAAGGCTCACCCAACCAACAGGTTTAGCCAAGTCTCATATGGAAACTATGGAGAAGTATGGTATTACTTGAGCTAATGCTTGAGGTAAAGTAGTCACTATCAAGGAGCCAGCAGGGCAAAATATTTTAGGCCTGCTTACCCTATTAATGGTAACAGTTTGTATCTCAAATCACAAAGCTTCATGACCATAATCAGGAATTCATAAAAACTAAGAGCAAAGGTTTCAGTTCTTCTCCAAGAAGAGGACAAGAAGTACCAGTTACTGTCAATAGAAAGAGAAGTTGGGGACATTTGTGGCTCAAAACCACATGCAAGACAGCTATCATGATGAAATAACAACAAAGTACAGGAACCATAGGGGAGGGGGCAGAGTTAAAATTAACTCAGCAAATTTTATTTATTAGAATTTCTACCAGTTCTCGCCATCTGACTGGGTCTTCAGCATTTTATCTCATATGAAGAATAGTCAGGAAAGTCTCCAGTATTCAAATTTTCACACAGATATTGTTGGGGGGGGGGGGCAAGTTGAGGGGAAAAAATCAATAGGATTGGAGAAGTATCCACACACATATAATATGGACACACAAAGCATGTATGAAAGTAATACACTTTACAGTCATTTTAATGGAGTCAGTTGCAGAATGGACCTATTGAGAGAGTTTACCAGTGGGAGTTTGTAAGAAACACTCTCTTTTGTATCTTCTTTAAAAAAAAAAAAAACAACTTTCCCCCTTTTTATGGTATTTTTTTTCCTCCCTTAAAGCCTGCTTTTCACATTGGAAAGACCTTTGTCACTTGTTTTGTCAAAATAACCTACTCCCACTTCTTTAGAAGAAAGCTTGCTCCCTATTATTCTCCCCTCTCTTTTAGGGATTGATTGATTTGCATAGAGACAGAATTACTCCCAGATCCCCTCTTCCTGTTCTCTACTCTCTCTTTCTTTTGCTCTAATTAGCAATTTCTTTTCTATATAGATGTTCATGAACACTCACGCAGCCACTCACACAGAACACAAGCACAGAATGTGTGTGAAAGACAGAGGCAGATGGCTCTTCTTAAACTCCTCTGTATGCCTGGGCCATCCTGTTGGCAAATAATATATAATGTCTATTTAAGATCACAGTCCAGCAGTAGCAGTGGGACCATAGTGAGCTACGCTAGGCTCCCAAAGAGGCAGCACAATGAAATGCTACAATGGGAGGGTACAGAAAGGGGAGAATGAATGAAGAAGCTAGCCTGGAAATAGAGTTATTTCCTAGCTGCCTATAAAGAAGTGGGTCATCAGCACAAAGGCAGAGTCCTAGTATCTTTTAAAATGAGCATGTAGCCACCCTGGAAAAAATGTGTTCTTTGTGGTTCCTAAACCTACCTGTAAGTTGTGGACTAGGAATAGGCCTGGGTAAGCACTTTAGGGTTATATATCGTACAAATATATCCTAAATAGTCCGTTTATAGGCTTCATCGTTCCGCATTTAATCCTAAATTATAATACTGGTAAATCAAGATTTTTTCATATCTGCTTAACTCTTGACATTTAATTGGTTTTCTATAACATCTACAAGTGAGATGAGAAACAAGTGTCCCACAGCACCCCTAAATGGTGGAATCTTTACTACCATTCCTGCCCTACCAGACACTATTGTAGAGGGGAAAAAAAAAAAGTAGTATGGATGAAGAACATTTACGACAATGGGATTGGCCAGCTAGCCTTTCATTGACTCTCCCTTGCCAGAATCAATAACCAGTTGGCATAAAAGGTGACCAAACCAAGAAAACAAGAAATCATGAAATTCTCCTTCAACTAACTCAGTTAAAAACTAGATTGAAATGATGAACTGGAGAAGCCCTTGCCATCTTTACTCTGAAATGAAGAGGCCATTACACTTAGTTATCAATAAATAATCTTTAAATTCCTGAATCCTATGATATCAATTCATCACATCCTGTCAAAATCATTTTCAAGGTATTATACTATTCTAAAGTAAAGCATATGCCTTCGTGATAAGAAAAATATAAACAGAAGAATGTAAACTAGTCAGTGATTAGGAAAATGCAACAGTAACCAAAAGAAGTGCCTTAGAAGAATGAAGAATAGATAACTCTGACAATAGAACACTGAACACTATGTGCTACCTCCATATCATAGTCAGAGATATCAATATGTGTTTTTTGTTGCTGTGATGGTTGTTATTATTTCATTTGCAGCCCACCTTTTAACCCAGAAATCCTTCTGAAGGGACATGACTCAAATCTTAGTTGTAGAAGGCACTAATAATTTTCTGATCTATGACCACTTCTTCTGTATCATACTTATTAAATAAGTATTTTATTAAATAAAATCCCTTCTGGCATGAACAGTTAACTTCAGGTTCTGAGTTCTTCTTTAAATATGATTCTGGCTATTTTGTCTTTATCTGAAAAAGCAACACCTTCTTCATTAATTTATTCTGCTCAACAGTATTCCCAAACAATAAAAATATCTTGTTCAATCTGATTATCTTTACATGTCCATTTATAATAATTTTTTCATCATTTTTTTTTCTTAAGATTATGTGAACTCCTGGCCTCCCAGGAGGTGACATGTGGCTGGATCTATGTGATAGTAAATTCATCCTTGAGAAAGGGAATGGTTCTCTGATTCTGAAAGGTGCTGTGCTGTTTTCCCTACTCAAGAAGCCATCCTTGGACCCCCAGGTTCTGGACAACTTTTGTAAGTTTCCACCTCTCAACAGTTTTTGGTACCACTGATCATGGCATACTTACAAACCAGTTATGTGGTCTGGCAGTGAGAGTCATGGTGTTGTGTTGGTTCTCCTCCTTTCTCCATGGCCAGTTCCACTGGGTGTTGACAGGTGGGAAAAAGTCCAGCCCCAAGCTCCTGGTTTGCAGGGTGTCTCAGAATTTGACTGTCTTCCTTCCCCTGTTTAACATCTACATGAAACCACTGGGTAAGATCATCCATCAACATTGAACAGGTATCACATACAGTATATCTCAACCCTTGGTTGACCAAGTTATGTTACTGAGCTTATGCCTCTGTGCCTGGAAACTGTTAAGAGAACAAACTTAACCCTGACAAGATCAAGTAGCTGTGGATGCATGGGTCTTCTGGTCCTGGTGATTTTCCATCTTGGTTCTGAATGGAGTAGCAATTCCCAGACAAGAGCTGTATGCAATTCTGGCAGTCTCCTGAAGCCACAGCTCCTGCTCAAGGAGCAGGTGGCAGCTGTAGGCAGGAAGGCTTTCATACAGATTCATCTGGTCCACCAACTGCATCTTTTCCTGGACTGGGAGTCCCTTCTCATAGTCTTTCACACCTTGGTCTCCTTATGTATGGAGTACTACAATGTACTCTACATTGGGCTGCCCTTGAAAACCACAGGAAAGCTACAGATAGTCCAGAACACAGCAGAATGAGCGGTTACGGGTGTATTTCAGCATGCCCATGTAAAATGTCTGCTATGCAAGCTACACTAGTTACCAGTAAGCTTCTGGGTGCAATTCAAGGAGCTAGTACCATATGTAAAGTTCTTCATGGCATAGGACCTGGTTATCAGAGGGACTCTCTCTCTCTCTCCTTCCTGGCCAGTCAGATCTGACAGGATGGATGTACCTCACGTCTCATCTATTAAGCCATATCATTTGATGGGACCTGGGAAGTGCATCTTCTCTGTCACAGTGCCTGTCCTCTAGAAAATCATTCTTCTATTAGGTATGGACTGCCCCGACCTTAAAAAAATGTTTGGTTTTTTCCCTCCAAGTTTTAGAAGAGGTTGGTAGTAATTTCAGTTGGGACAGTCTTGTAAATCAAAATTATAAACAAACAATTGTGTGTTCAAATACTTAATTCTGTGACCAGCCCTGGATGCCCAATATAGAGCAAAATAAAATTTATCCTAACCCTGCATCATTTCATAATGGAAAAAGCTAGGATTCTTGTATATAATTTAAATGTTTAAATAATGCATATTATTATTGCACTATGTGTGTGTGTATGTGTATGACAAACACTATATGCACCATATGTATATGGTGTGTATACGTAGATATGTGTAGATATATAGATAAATAGATACAGTATAACATAACCCCAAAGACATTTAAAATTACTCAGCAGCATAACAAGTTATGTATAGCATGTAACTGGCAATCTCCAAACAACCATCTCAACAGCAATGATGGATAAAATTTTGAAAAGTACAAATTTACACATGTAATTATAACAAACAATGAATCCTGATTATCAAACATATACTATGGTACCATTATTTCTGTTTATTTTCTATGTAGAAGTCCTTCAAAGTTTAATTAAATTCCAGTCAAGCAGAAGACCAGTACACACATACACTCACATTTATAGCATATACCGTCTGTCTTTTATTAACCCTGCCTTATGCAAAGTTTATTCTAATTATTCCTCAAGCATATCCAGTGATACACTAAAGATTTTAATTAGTACTTCTCCTGTGACCTTACTGCAGAGATCCCCAATCTTTTCTCCCTTTACCTGAAGGCAAACTAATAAGGATAGTTTACACCAAAAAAAGCTCCCTGTGATCCCACTCTTTTCTTCTGGGCAGGCAGTTCTAAAGCACTGGGCTCATTATTTTTATTCTCCAAGAATGATTAAGAAGCCCATGAGCAGGGTAGAGAGGTTCTTGTAATAAATGTAATGGTTTTCCATGTGCCAACTTCATGGGTTCGGGTTTTTTTCCTTTGGGGAAAAAAAAAACATATTCTCAAAAGACTCAGATGGGTTAGGAAGCCTAAAGATGTTTTCCACAGGCATATTGGTACACGCAGAGTGCAACCCAGAAGACCCCATCCAACTTTTTGTTGTCTAGGTTTTTCACTTTATATTGCAATAAAATAAAATTCCATTGAGAGACCTTCGTATGCCTTAATTGCACTTGTGCTGCAAAACCACATGCAATATTCTAACGTGTTATTTTTAGTAAAGGAACACTTTCAAAATATGTCCAAATGAATGGATCAAATAGATCACGCATGAACAATCTGTGACCCTAAACCTCTACATGGTCCTTAATTTCTTTGCAAGTTCAACACGCAGTCACCTTCGATGGACTGCAGTCCTCAGTAGACAAAAAGTATTCCCTACTGCTGATACAGAGCAGTGTTTTGATTGTGGGTAATTAAAGCTCACCACCTACAAATTGCAAAGAGCAGCATAATTATTGTGGTAAGAGGAATTTAATATGTACTGTCAAGCACAGCACAATATGTAAGGTTCCTTGTGGCACAAGAAACATACCACTATAGAGGGGCAATATTGAACAATAATTGAGAAGTAAAACACTGAGAACTGTAACAAAAGTGTGTTCCATGCTGAAAATAATAGGGATATTTTGCAGCTCTGACCGCTTGATTTCTCCTAGGCCAAGTATATTTATTTTATTTACTTACTAAGTTTACTATGCTGCTAAAATGCAGCATACAGAATATCCTGAGTTTAAAAAAATCCAGCACCTAACCACCCACAACGTACCATGACAGCACCATCCCACAGAAGTATACTAAGACTCCACCTGCCTTTAGCTTTTGCAGACCTGTGGATGCCCAATAAATTGGAGGAGAACCAGATATCCAGAGGTAAGACATTCCATAGAAGAAGAGTCATCGCTGAGAAGGCTCATCCCAGGGTCCCTGTAGATGACATTCTCTCAAGGAAGGGACCCTCAGCAAGCCTCTTCTTCTCGATCCCATTCCAAATTCAGTCTGGGGAAGGAAGTCTCATGTGTATCCGGACCCTAAGCTTTAAAGGTGACAACCTTTAATTGCACCTGGAAGCTAACTGGCAACCAAGCAGGTCCGAAAAGGGCAGTATTACATGGACACATATTGATATACCCAGAACCCCACAGAAAGCTGCATGCTGTACCAGCTGAAACTTCCAAATTATTTTCAAGGGCAGCCCCATATGCATGTTTTAGGAGTCTGCCATTCTTCATCAGAGACTTTACTCCCTTGACATATATGAATGTCTGTATGCACAAGGAATCAATGACTTGGTGCATCTCTGATTCATATCAGTTTCATGTATGTTCACGCAAAAGCATATTTCATTCAGTTTCTACATTAATTAACTTTTTAGCAAATTCTCCCCAAAGCCTCTTGTATTTACATTTGCCTAATTGTGCCTATTTTACCATAAAAAATACTTTCCTGTGTCATGAGAAATAAAGAAAAATATCTCAAAATATGGATCTCTAAATATTACTTTTATGTATAGACTGATTTTATATTTTTAAGACAAGAACTGGATTGCAAATTTGATGTATAAAATTTAAAGAATTGTCATGGTCTGCCTTCTAGGCTAGGAGGTAAGTATCAGGTTGTTTCATTCTGAAAGGGAGGCTGGATGAAATCCACCAGCATCCTTCGTCTTTACCTAAGACAAACTCAACTATCACTATTCAGCTACTAATAATTTTATTTCTTCTATGTCTGTGTGAAGTAGATGGTAGGTAAGTAAGTAGCTACGTAGGTAGATAGATGATGGATGGATGGATGGATGGATGGATGGATGGATGGATGGATGAAATATGACCAATATATGCATTATCATTAGTTCTGAGGACAGGGTGGGGAGGAAAACTGAGATATTATTGGCTAGGGATGTGGCCAGCTGTCATTAACATTCTACCAATAGAATATGCTGCCCTATAAAATGTCTAGTTAACCCTTTCATGAATCTGGTCTTAGGAATGAACCAGAGGCAGGCTAGACAGAAAAACAAATGAGAATGGGAGACAAAGAGAGTAAAGCGACTGTCTGGAGTGGGGAAAAGATGAGGAATAAAGCAAGAAATGAGAAATCATAAAAAAAAGTAGAAAGGAAGATGGCTTAAGCAGAAAACCAGACAGACATAAAAAAGGCACACCGCATCCCATTGCTGTAGAAGGAGGAAGTGAGAAATCTTGCCAGGTCAAATAAAATCTTGCCCACTGAAAGTAATGTCATAACTATTGGCCAAAAATGAAGCATTATGAGGTGAACTGACCATGCCTGGTGTCAGGCTAGAGCAGAGGGCAAAAGAGGATGAAAGGCTGGTCAAGAACATATTTTTAAGAGCTAATTCCAGCTAACCATCATCAGGAAGCAGCCTTTGTCCCTCCCCTCACTTTTCAGCAAATGAAGAAGAGCTTTGCAAACCAAAACAGTGCTATCAAGCTGAGGCTTTGAAAAGTCTCCTTTCCTCATACAATCACATACAGTACTATACTTTTAATCCTTTGGGCCTGCAAATCCCAGATAAAAGCATTCAGGACTCAAACAGAACAGGTAACATAGGCATCTTCTCTCATATAATTATGGCGGAAGCATGACAGAGGGAGGGAGGGAGGGATTTTCCTAAAACCTTGTTCCTCAGTTATAAAAATACAAGCCACTGGGCTATATTTCGCCTAATGTCTCTGCACTTCCACCTCTCAGCTGCTTTTGGTATGTCTGACCTCTGAAGAGATTTTCCAGAAATTCAGGGTTTATGAGTTCCATCAGACTTGGTAGCATACCTACTGAACTGTATCTGCTGCAGAGAGAAATTGGGCTATGCACAAACTTTTCTACTTCCAAAATACTTTGCTGTAGCTCTCTGCTTAAAAAATGGGAAACTGTTGTAAATATAAATTTTGGGAGAAAATATATTTCATTATTGTTTATTTTTAAAAATAAGCCTCCAAAGTTCTTCATTTCTCATTCCTAATTACCACTTCTGATCCTAGTCTCCATCCTTCCCTGCTGTTCTTCAATAAAACAGAGAAGGGGGATAGAAATAAAAATAGTAATAATAAATACATTTTGAAAAAGAGAAATGAAAGGAAACCTCCCATAATGTCCTCTTTTGTGTGATGTATTTCTATTATAGCTGTGCAAAGCTTCAAAAGAGTGATTTGATTAGAAGGAGATTCAATCAAATTATCCCTTTGAATCAAATCGTTCAGAAAGATTAGAAGGCAATTTGGAGATCAATGGTTTTGAAGAGTCTCAAACAGTGTTGCAACTTTCTTTCCAGATACTGTATTGACAAAGCAGGGTGGATTTCAGTAGTTTGATGGACTCTCTGATAGTTATTTATTTATAAACCACCTCACTCCTGAGGCTCTAGGCAATGTACAATACAAGGAATATGGTAAAAAAAAACCCATACAATAAAAATAATATCATAAACAACAGCAAACAACAATGGTGTGGGTCATCTTCTAGCTGTTTAAGCACCAAAAAAACTCTGGAAAATTCAGGTTTTAAACTATTCTCTGAAAGGTCATGAAAGTGAGAAGCATTCTTACCTCAGCAGGAAGGCTGTTCCAAAAGAAGGGAGAAGCCACCATACCTCTAGATCAGACCTGTACAACACATGGCCCACCATGCAGCCTTGTGTGGCCCATCAGCATTTTTTAAAAACTCAATAAATTCACAACTGCCAAACATTGCCACCCCCACCCTGAAAGAGGCACTGCTACCTCCAATACCTCCAGGCCTCAGCAATGCCATAAGCTCCAGCAATGCCACTAAACAGCTGACTGGCACACCAGGTATTCCTTTGTGGCCCACAATTATTTTTAATGTATCGATTTCCCTCCTACAACTTGTGCAGGCCTGTTCTAGATAGAAGTAGATCTTCAGCAGGCACTGAAAATTCAGTTAGGTTGGACAGGTAGAATTTACTTGAGATAAGCATTCTCAAGATATCTAAGCTTTGAGCCATATAGGATTTTATAGGTAATAATTAGCACCTTGAATTGCACTCAGAAACAGACCGTTCCAGGGCAGCTCCTGTAACTACAGTGTTCTGTAACAATACTGTGATTGTCCAGTAAGTACACAGGAAGCTGCATTTTGCACCAATTTAAGCTTCTGTGTGGTCTTCAAAGGCAGCCCTATTTATAGCAAATTGCAGTAATACACGTGCAAGGTAACTTCCATGCTGCTTTAACTAGCCAGAATCACAGAGCATTCTATCCATTTCTTTGGGATCCAAAGACTCAAAACCTACTCAGGTAACATATTATCTTTGTCACCTCACTGGATCTTACCCATTCAGCTTCCATCTTGGAGCAAGTGCAAGTAGAAGATCATCCTGCCCATCCTTCCCTATTAAGGTCCAGATTACTCCAAACAGTGCAGTTGGCTTTCACAAAAATTATAATTTCATTTCTGCTTAAGTATGAGCACTTACTGGTGTCCAGTCATACTTGCTTCTCATTTTTTGCCAGTCAAAGTATCACTTCACCCACTTCATTTTCTGGAGGGCTTTTCAGGGTCATGGGGAGAGACCACTCAGGGAAAATCCTATCAAGCTCCCAGGTCATCCAGAGGTTAACCTGATACCCAGGAAAATTGCCTTCCAGATCATTGGGAAATTCCCCAAATGCTGTTTGGGAACCCTTTTGATCCATCAGACATTTATGGCAAGTCACCTTAATTGGCTCAGCCTCCAGAGGGGTATGGTGGCTCCAGTTAACCACGTTCATGAGGAAATGATCTCCAAGAAAACAAACTGATAGGGAGGTCTCCCACACCAAACCACATCTTATCTGCTCTGAGATGAAAGTCAGACCTAATCTGTGATTAGCAATGTATACCAACTAGTGTTGGCCTAGGACAAGCCAATGTTTGTTATGGTGGCCACAAAATTCCATGCTGCATCAGATCCCAGAGAGGGGAGGTAGAAATCACCCATTACAAATAGACCAGGTGTTAAGTACCATTTGGCTGGCAAACTCAGAAAACCAGAACTATTTGGATTTCTGGAAAGAGCTACAGGTAGTCCTCACTTAACAACCATTTGTATAGTGACCATTTGAAGTTACAACAGTGCTAAAAAAAAATGATTTGCAACTGGTCCTCGCACTTACAACCATTGCAGCATTCCTGCAGTCACATGATCAAAATTCAGGCACTTGGCAACCAGCATGTATTTATGATGGTTGCAGTGTCCCAGGGTCACACAATCACCATTTGCGACCTTCCCAGCTGGCTTCCAGCAAGCAAAATCAATGGGGAACTGTGTGATTTGCTTAACAACCATGTGATTTGCTTAATGATCATGGTGATTCACTTAATGACTGCTGCAAAAGAGGTCGTAAAATTGGGTCCAATTCGGTTAATAACCACCCCACTTAACAACCAATTTTCTGGCCCCTATTGTAGTCATTAAGTGAGACTACCTGTATATTGCTAGTAGGGTAACATAACAGAATCTTGAAAGGTTATCAGAGTAATTCACCAAACAATGTATAACTAGTGTAATTAAGGTGGAGTTACTCTGAGCCTTTTTCTTATGCTTCTCAGTCTTCTGGACTCAAGAATCTTTTGTTATGATCCTTTTTCCTCCCTGAAGTGTTTTGATGCCTCCTCTGTGTTCTCAAAATCTGTTAGGCATTCCATCACCTTGGGTGAATGCAGAACCTCCACCCCCAATGATCCTCAGGAGACTAGGAGGGGGCACTGCTATGCAGCTAGGAGGATGATACAATAGTGACACCCTAGCTTGTTCCTCAGGCCTAGCCTCACATCTGGCTACTTGCAGAAAAGTGTTCCTCACAACTGTCAAGTTGCCCCAAGGTTGAGGCTGGTCTAATATCTACTGAAACCCAGACAATCAGATCTCATACTGAGGGGAACTCTCTAGTTCAGTTATGCACACCAGGTCTACTCATTCACCTATTATTATACATCATGGATGACATTTATTACAGACAGACCAGGCATTTAAAAAAATGAGATTGGGCCTTCAAGCACCTCAAGATGCTTAGCTCTTAAGTTGAAAATTGGGGAGTGGGGGAGAAAGAGGGAGAGAAATAGAGATTGGCAATAAAATTCCAAGCTCTATTCCCCTAGAATAGCATATCCCACATCTCCCAACATACTGTAAGGAATGCCCCATTCGTCAAGAGAAACTCCCGTGACACGTGTGGTTCACAAAAGAGGTTTACTCAAGCGTAATGCAACAACTACAAACAAAGCCAGGACTGGCTTGGCACATTTCGTGTTACAATTTATAGCTCTCCCCTTCCCGCGTTTCGCCCCGTAGTCGAATTACATGTTGCAGCTTGTCGGTGCCCCAATAATCCCCCTTAATGGTCCAGATGGCAGATTCAGCCAGTATCCCATTGTCCCTTGATTAACTGCCCCTCCGGCGTGGGCTTGTTTCCTCGGGGTCCTTTCAGTTGCGCGCAAAACCAGGGTTTGCTTGATCACGCGGTGATCTCCTTTCCGCGGCTCGCGGCTTCGTTCTTTGTCTCGGCACGCGCTGCTTATCAGGGTGGATACAAAACTTCCACTCTGCGGTTTCCTGTTAAGCAGGCACAGGTGGCCCATTAATCAGCCGCAGCTCGCACTTCCTCTTTTTCCTCGGCTTGCGAGCAGGCGGTAGAATTGGCTCAGCGCGGCTGGCCGGTTTTCCTAGCAGTGCGTGCCGGCTGAACCTGACATATACTTCTGCCAATCCATCTTTGCCATTCTCCTTCCTTTCATATAATCCATAATAACATTCCCCAGTCAATCTCATTCTGTTCCAGTTATTGCCTCAACCTCCCCTTCATTTTCACTCCTCTTAATCCCCCCACACCAGGAGAAAGGAACAAAGGGGAACCCTCCCTGCTCTCTCACTCAGAGAGTAGGGTATTTCTTTCTTCCCCCTCTTCCCACCATTCTCTCCCAAGGTCTTCCCCACTCTCTAAATTAAAAATCCAGGTAAGACAAAACTGGACTGAGCTCAATTTTCCTCTGCTGGATTTACCCAGCCTCTGTGGTTGATACAGTTCGCAAATTCTCAATCCAATACTCTTTCCTCTGGCTCGCCCACCCTGCTTCTTACTTCTTCCTCACTTTTGCTTCTTTTTCATTCTCAGTCCTGACCTGTTGCACAATGCTTTCTATTTTCTTCCTCCTTCCTCGCTTGCTTTCTCTCAACCACCACCATGGTGGCTGTTCTGTAACTACCTGTTGTCATCTCTGCTACTGCATGATAAGGGACCCAGTCCCAAAAGACTACTATCATCTGGGGCTGGATCTCAAATAGTAGCTCCCATCAACAATTGTCTCACTGTACAGAGCTTGCAATCCCCCACTTTCTAAGCTTTTGAGGCTCTTTAGGGGCAGCCCTAATCTGCACTTTGGTGGTGCAACACAGTCTTTGTGGACCTTGCCTGCCTCTTCACAGTCCACTCAAGCCCCTTGAGGTATAGCTTTTCTCCTTCCTTTTCCAAAAGTCTTTTAAAAAGCATCCTACTTTAGTTCTTCCTTCCAATCATGCATTGCTTGCCACAGTATATATCTCATTATGTGAAGCTCAGCTTGGGAGCATCAAAAACATTGAACGCATCACAGATTCATACTCAGAAAAACTAATGAACAAACAGTAGTCATCTCGATGCCATCTTTCTTCATATGCACATCTTGATAAAGCCAGTGAGCTATGACAATAAGCTGGCTTGACCAGAAAAGCAAATTATCAGAGACTCTACCAGTGGATCTGTCAACTAACCAGGACAGCCCAAGGAGATACAGCAGTTATTGTCTTCAGTTGGTATTTGCTGCCACCTAGTTTTCCAGCCCTCAACCAGAGTTATAGGAGCAATGCCCCCCCCCTTCACCTTTCTGCTAACTGACAAGCATAGGACATTTTAAGCCAGGTATCTGTAGTCACTGGGCCTTCTGACAAGCATTGTCAGATTATAGCATACCAAGCACAAATAGGCACCAAATATATGTTTAAAATCACAGACTTAATTAAGAATCCTCAAGAACAAGGAAAAACCCAGATAGGTGTTAAGGTTAAGGAAAAAGATTGGTCCTCCAAAGAAGAAACATGAACAAAGGAACCATCTAAGATGGCAGTTCCTAGCTTTGAAGGCAAGCGGGTCAGGATTGATTTGAACACATACAATATACAACTGAGCCATCATGCCATTCTCTCTAGTTCTGCACTGCAGAAGTCTAGATGGGTTAAATTCCTTTCTACATCCTCAGCGGAGGGGTGGGGGGAGCGGGGGCTTAGATTTCTTTTCCTCCCCACATCCAGCCACTACACCCAGAGAAAATTTTAAAAAGAGCTTTCACCAAACACATTCCTTACTAGTTAACTTCAGAGAGTGACAAATGGTTCTTACTCAGGGATTTAGACAACCAACCCCCTAGACTTACCATACTACAAGTAAAAAGGGTTTGGTTTACAAGTCAATTTTGGGTGCAATCTGACTGGGATTGGTCAGGAATCTCTAGAGCAGTGTTTCTCAACCTCAGCAAATAAGATGTGTGGACTTTCATCCAATTCTGCCAAAATATGGAGCAGTTATGGGCATGTTGATCCTTTCCTATTATGGCCTATAGTGTTTTTCTAATCAGTTCCCAAATCAACACAAATCAAATCTTGCTACCTTCAAATCTTGTACTTGAATTATATTTTGACTGGTTTATGCACCCCTAATTCCTATTATTTTTAGTTTGAACTCAAATTATTCTGTGTAGAATCTCAACAGATCATGCCTTATCATCTGAAACTTCTCTTCCTTCTATAGTTTGGTACAAAGGATTTTTTTTCCTAATGGACAGAATTCTATTAAAGATCATAAGCAAAGTAAGACATTTTAGTACTAGGATAAAATAGACAATATATTTAGAAGTCTACCTTAGCATAGATTTTCTTGCAGATATATAAAAATAAATCAAGGTTTATTGCAGAAACATGACAGAACCTATTTATGAACATATATGGAAGTGACAAGATCAGAATAGACTGAGTCATCCATCCCTAATCTTCAGTGTCATATCTTCTTAATAATGAGTAGGGGGTGGAGAAGGGGGAGAGAACTGATGAAACAATTTAATTGATCAACATTGCTCTATATTTCAGACATGTTCAGGATCAAGTATCAAATAGTTCTGGACTATTCAAATCAAATCCATATAGAACTGGAATACAATCATGCTGTCAAAGCTGATGAAATGATCATTATACCTGTAAAATGATAAAGAACTTTAACCCCAAAGCAGATAAATGTTATGAAATATAGATCAAGAAACTTGCAAACTTTCTAATCCAAGATATAGGGAAAAGTATCCAACATATAGTTGCTTTCATTCCACAAGGACAGGCTGGAATTTAGGTGGTCCCAAAGCACTTTCAATTTAACATTACTCATTCTTCAACACCAGAAACTTTAACTTAAATTTTTGCAAGTAGTCCTTGTAATTGCAGTAATTTCCCAAGCTTTATTATACTATGCTGTTGCAAGCCTCTCCCCAGCTGATTGTCTATGAAACTGTGGCACCTCCATGTATGTTACTGGCAGGACTCAGAAACTGCATTTTATCAGCACTCATATGCACAGCATGGGATGATCAGATTCTCACCTGGTAAAAATGCACCTGCCCACTCAAAGAAGCCAATTACTAAAATCAGTCTTAGATACTAAATGTAGTAGTCTTGCACATTAATCACATGAGACTAACAAAGAGTGCAGGGGGCAGGGAATAATATGTTATTTATAGAGAGCCAATTCTGAGCACTTAACAATGATCGGAACGCCTTTGACTTGCCTCCAGAGGAAAGAAGTGTCTTTTCCATTCTCATGTTAAAAGCAAAGCAACTGAAGGTTCTGCTTTAGCATGTACCCACAGGCAGCAAGGAAACAGCTAACCACATGTTTGTTTCAAGTGAATCAAACCAGATCAGCAGCAGCATGCTTTTTCCCCAATTTACTGACCCCATTGATTTAAACATCCAGCTGTGTTGGGTAGCAAAATCTTTCTTCAGCTCTGTAGCTTGTCCCTGAAAGTCCCTACCTGTGTTACAACAAGAATTAATAAAAAGCAGGTGGCCAAGACCTCATCAGATCATTTAGTCATTCTCTGCCTTTTCTTTTTCGTGCTGAAACTTCAAACTCTAAATGTAAATTCGTATTCACTCAAAAATTGTGATTGCTGCATTATGGTACACAAATCAGGGTTGAAAAAGAGATCATCTCTCTGAATATTTAAATAATATTTAAAATATACTATAAAGTTGCAGCTCATCACCACTGCCTGTATCATGCACCACTGTGCGTGTCTCCAACTGCTTCATTTTATACAACATGAAGCCTTCCTGCTCTTTCTCCTGGCTCTGGCTTTCTGTTCATTTGCTCTGTCTGAGTGAGGGGGGAAATGGCAAGGAAGGAAAAGAAATGCACTTCTGAATTTGCCCATCCAAGAGAGATGCTCCAAGAAAGCACTGAGCTGCATCCACCCTTCAGGCTTACTGTATTCTAAGAAAGGGCTATGGGATCTGTCTGGAATCCAGGAACGTCCTTGTCCATAAATATTTGCTAGAGGTTGGCACTTTGCTATGCAGAGTGATATGCAGCTTTCCATTTTATAAATCAAAAGAAACTTTAAAAAAATACAGGAGACAAGGAGCCAGGAAGATACTGTGCAGGAGAGGCTGGCTGTGATTTCACTGATGATCATGGGGACCACATTACCAACCATTTTCCAGATAGCTTTTGGGAACATTGCAAAATGTTATTTCCTTGAAAACCATCATTCCCACCAAATCACAAGAACTATAAAAATAAAATAAACTTAAAAGAGAGAGAAAAAGACTAGGATTCCTTAAACTAAAGATGGGCAGAAATCAGTCAAAATCAGTTGGCAGATTTCTGATTCACATTTGACCAGTAAACCTTTCTGATTCCAAACAGTTTAACAACAGCTATTAAATTCCTACCTAAACTGGACTACTTAAATGAAGAAAGTTTGGGATAACCAGGTGGAGATTTTTGTGGAAAGGACAGTGAACTCACAACCAACTTAGCAAGGAGGATAAATACAAAATATAAACAAAGAGAAGAAGGAAAATGTAAGGCAAAGTTTCGGTTTCTAGGGCCACCCCTTTTGATGGCCCAATAGCCTGACGGAAAATCATACTATGAATTTCCCCAGGACCTGAAAAATATTTCGGATGAAGTTTGTGTTCTGCTTCTGTGATTCACTTTGGGTCTTTGAGTGAGCTACTAAGTGAGGATAAAAGCTGGTATTAATGCCCCCCTGAGTTTGGCTGTCAGCATGAAGTGCTCTGGGCTAATAGCCCATGATATCTGCTGCTTTTGTTCTAGGAAGGCAGGGAACAGAGAGAGGGGAAAGAGAGAATGCAAAACAATGCAGGCCTATTTTTCCCCCAGTGGTGGAATTAGGCTCATTTTCTCAACCATCAAATAACAGGAATTTTTTAGGACAATTCTCCTAGCTTATAAAGTGACTTTTTCAGCTGCTTAAGTTGAAGATGGCTTTGAGCAGCTGTCATGCCAAGAATATCTTTTGGGAGCTTACCAAAAAGGAGGGGGAACATGCACCTTGTAATGGACAAGGTGGATCTTGCCTTTGCTGCAAAACAGAAGCATCAACAAAGCAATCTGGGTGGCAAGTCACTTGCCACCTCTCTTCTGCACAACCAGTATCAAAGAACTAAATCAGGAACTAGATATTGATTGACTGATTGACTGATTCATAGATTCATACAATTTTTAAGGCTCAATTCAAAGTGACTTAGCGCAGTATACAAAGAGGATTAAAACACTTCATAATAACAAGGAAGAACTAAAAGATAGCCCTATATGGCTCTGTCAGTTGGGCATAGAAATGAGCCCAGTTAAGAGTTTGATATTTCGTTCTAGGGAACCCATGGATTAATTTCAGCAAATCTAACTTTCATAATCCTAATGCATGGATTAGATCAGGCTGCTTATTCTTTGTGATTCGCAGAACCCTACCAAATTTGTATGTCCAGCTTTTTATAGTGATGAAAAAGGTCACAGGGCAGCTATTTCTTGGAAGAAGATATATTTCTCCTTGTACTTTCTGTGGCATTCAAGATGCTATGGTCCAGACACAACCTGAGAAGTGATCGAATGAATGCAAGAAGTAATATAAACCAATAATACACTTAGTCTAAGCTGTCTGAAACAGCAGTATGCCCACCTCTTTTTGTTAGTGAGAGAAATCAGCTCTTCCATTCTCCACACATTCAACTATTATAAGAATCAACTGTTAATTAAACCTGGGAAGAATCTTATATTAATGACTATATGCCTTGATGAGAAGCTGGGGCAAAGAACAGATAATGCTGATGGTAATTAATCCCATATTTCTCCAATCCTGAAAATATGTCTGTACCTCATGATGATTGCTTGGATGATTTTAGCAAGGAAAGGCAACCTGTAGTCCCATTTCTGCAGTCCACAGACCCTCCTTTTCATAATCATGCAGCCAAATTCAGCAGGTAATTCAGATGGATTTGGGGCAGCACGATTGCTTGTTTGTTCTGACTGAAACTCTCCTCCAAATCCAATTGTTTCCTTTAAAAATTTCTCTTTCACACACACAGGTGATGTCATATCATAGTTACATTGTGTGTTGTTCCAAGAAATAGAAATAATGTTTAAAGATAATGTACAGTAAATAAAAGGTATTTGTCCTGCTTTATCATTAGTTCTCATTGTCCTTCAGAATCTATAGTTATCAGGCTATTATGTATGCAGGCTAGTTGTCCAAAGTCAACTGTTATTGAAGATTCATGCATGGAAGCTTTCATTGTTAATCTCTTCCTCTCGCTAAAACTCACATGAGCTGTTTCAAATGGGTGTGCAATTTACAAAGCAATTGTCTGCTCTGCCAATATAGCCAAGTAATAATTTCTGCACCATTTCATGACTGAAAACTCTGTAGCATCCATGAGATCTACATGAGATTTACAAACGCAACCTTGCATTCTACTGATATAACTTGATTTAATAGCCCTTTCTACTGGTCATATTCTTCTGTGGGAATACGTCTCCCAGGTTTGGTTTTGCAAGAATGACATATTGCTCCTAATTCTAATCTGTTTTTGGTTTTGAAGGGAGGGCTGGAATTCTTTAGTGTAGTATCATTGCAGCAGCTTTTTCTATGTTTTATTCTGCAAGCGGGTCACATATAACATATCATTCTTTCCCTGCTTGTTGAGGATTTTAACAGCTTTCGGTAACCTGAATATGTTGGTAAGAGAAAGAGAGAAAGAACAATTCACTTAAAGAGTGCCTATAGAAAAACATGGCGTGCTGACCAGTGCAGACATAACTTATCTTTTGCCATGATATGCACATATAACGAAGTCAAGAAAGAGGTTGCTCTGATACATACTCAAAACTTGCTTAAAGGCAAGCAAAATACAATACAGTGCCAGAATTCTACAGCTGTTTAGGACTGTATTCTCTATTGCTTATAGCACATAGAACCCTAGTTAAAAGGGTATGGGAAGGAAATCATGTCCTCCCGCCATACAGTCTTCCTGGTGTAATCACAGCAAAAGGTCAAAATTTATAATTAGACTGGGCTCAACACAAAGATTAAAATGCAGTGGGAAACGTCAGTCTAACAGGGTGAATATTCCTTCCAGGCTGAGCTTAGTCAGAGGTCTCCTTGATTAAATAAGAAAAGATCCTTTCCCTGAAAGAGATTACTGTTTCAATCAGCAATGCTAAACAAGCAGAAACCGCGACTCCGCAGGGTGCCTGACTGCAGAGCGCTCCCTCTCCGAATGCCGGCTAAGTGCACTTCCTTGGAATTCCTTCTGCAAACTTTCGAGGAATAAAAGCAAGATTTCTCCATATAAAGGGCTTCTGGGGAGGACTTGGTGCAGCCGCCTCTGACAGCTGACTCTGTATGTTGTGCTCTCGGAAATAAATCTCACCTCTAATTCAAGCATCTGCCTGCATATTTTATTCCCGGCTCAGAAACGATCCTGGTAAGATTTCTTTCTAACAAGCGAGAGAAAAGAAATAAATGCTATTGTGATGAATTCTCCACAGTTTCATCAGTTACAATGGAAGAGAACTATGGTTGAATGATCCTGCTATAAAGAGAGCAAATGGCACTGACTATGATCCAACTCTCCGAAGTCAGTTGTCCTTGCTGAAAAATGAACCAAGGAAACAGCAAGCTAGCAGTCAGGTTTTATGTACAAACTGGAAAGGAGGGATGCACACCAAATGGAAAACTAGAAATTGCTCATGTCTTGCAGCCTCTGTCCAAACAAAACTCAAAATATTTCTATGTTTCAGCCATAAGCAACAATGGGGCCTTGGAACAAGCACCCTGCAAACTTCTGTTTCATCCCATGGACACAAGAGTGGAGCAATCCATGCTGACTATTATCCATCAACCAGCTTGCAGGGGAAAAAGTACCTAAGGAATAATTTTATGACCCTTTTGAATATGTTTAAAAGAAATTCCCAAAGGAAACAATGAAAATGTAACTTTGATCTCATCAACTGAAAAATCAGTTTATATTAGTTTAGGATCTTACCAGAAAAGCACCCCCCCCCTACTTTAACATAGAATTCTTTAAATAAACCCTAAGGTGGTAAGCCAATACATTAGCAGGACAAAAGACCTAATCTGTTTAACATTTCTGTCCATTAGCACCTTTCCCAGGTGCTCAACAAATAAACAAATCAAGCATAGCAGTCTTTGCATTTACATAATAGGCTGGTACAAGGTAACCATGATGTTCTTTCATGAAGAGATTCACATCAGAGGAGCCAGTTTGCTTCTTTCTGTCAGGATTGAAGCAAGATTTGCTTCCGTGAAGCATTTGCTTTGTCTTAAAGCTTCTGCCTGCCTCCTGTCACTTGCCAAAGCCAGGAAAGCATTGGCTTTGAGGAGAGGCATTGATGAAGACAAAGAGAAGGTGGGGTTATGTGCTCTCCCTTACAACTCACCACTGAAAGGCAAGGTAAGTGGTCCCCCCTCTTTGGACAAGGGTTCACCAACGCTTAGGATGAGCAGGGCCAAAGAAGGCAAATGACAAATGACACATCCTTCAGCACTGCTTGCTATAGCTTGAGGCAAGTGGTGCTGACACATTCTCTGTGGGGCCTCCCAAGGCTTTTCAAAGTTGGTCCAGAGGAGACTGACCAGCATCTTCTCCAGCAGCAGAAACTTATGAGGGGCTGTGAAGAAGAGCAAGATGCAAGGTAACCACATTACTGCACAAAGCAATTCTGAGGGAGTGCTTTGCCTGAAATTTTGCTGAAAGAAAGCATTCCTTAGAAGATCTGTATAACCAAAACACCACTAGCAGCCCTCGTGTGTGAAGTGTAGTAGTGCACATTCACATAGCACACGTATTTCTAAAGTAATTAATTGCAAAGTAAGACACAACCCATGAAACTCATCCATCATATGGAGTAAAGAAAGGGAGAAACACTCTTGCCTGACAAGAGAAATGGAAGGGTAAGGGTCTTTTCTCTTTCCCCACTTTTTTGACATAGGGGGTAGGAGAGGGGGAAGAACCACAACTGAGAACAGTTCCTTAGTGCCAGTCTCCTGATGCCATGGAGCAATTGCTTGGTGGGATTAAAGAACTGAGAAGCAGAAGACCCACTTTCCCATCCCATCTTTCTCCTCCCTCCACTTTTGTACTGCCAAGATAGAATAGGAATTGGAAGTACAATCAGATCTTCTTTAAGCTAGCATACTTTTCTGCAGCTCCCACATTGCATAACAGTACATTAGTGCTGCCATGCAGAGACTAATGGAGAGATGCAGATTCAAGAATGCTATGTATAATGTTATATGATGTATGTATGGTATGATATTATGAGTTCATACCTGAAGAAGGGTAAATAAATAGACTCCCCAAACACACAGGCACAGAGCATCTGTCTTCCTTTTTCCTTAAACCATTCCTTTTTACATTAACAGAGCTCAGTACAACTATATTCTATTTCAATATGTTTCACCAAATGTGAATTTATTGCTTTAATGCCCACTTCCCTGATCTGTATAGATGTAAATCCAGTTTTCTACCTGAATGTAGCTTTATTAAAAGAACTAATTCAATGTTTCATTGTTTTTCCATAGATAATCCAAAGTGATCTAACATCTAGTGCTGGGTATGATGTAATGGGGTGTCACAAGTAAAGTTGGAATGATCTTGTCTTTCAATATTATTTGCCTTTTTTAAAGTATGAGCTCATTTCATGATACTTCTGCATTTTGCAAATGTTTTCTGTAGTCTACATGAAAATCTGGATCTGTGTTAGCATACATTGATATAAATCTTTTCATGCAATTTTCCCCAACATATACTGTACTGTATATTTTCCCCTAATATATTCTTTTTCACAGACACCTTTTCCTAGTGTATGCATTTTGGTACCCTATTTTCTACTCTGTGCATTTTCTATGCATTTTTAGGGTTATATTGCAACATTTGAAGCATTACTGTATTCTAGTTTTGAAATATAAATTATGTTGGTTCATACATTTAAGAAATGGCCTACCATGATATACTGTACAGCAAGTTCAATCAAACACAGCCAAATTGCAAATACTCAAGAGCATCGATAATGCATCATGATAGCACAGGACTTTATATGAAATTCTCCTGTTTCCAGTCATCATTGTTTCCAAGCAGGTTTAGTAAGCTAAGACCAAAGCCAAAACCAAATTGACAAGAGGTAAGGTAGGATGGGGAGAAACCTATCCAAAACCAATCCATGAAGCACTTAAATTGACTTATATAACTTAAGTTACATCCTGTCTCTGCAAAGTAGTCAGCAAGTCAAAATGTTTGTGTGTGTGTGTGTGTTTTAAAAAAGGCATCTTGTAATTTTTCTATATAAATGCTCATATATTCTTTTCATTCAATCTCTCCTTCCAAGAATTAGACAATTTCTCAATCCTGGTTCTTTAAAGATATGTTCAACTCCAATAATCCTACAGCCTAGCCCCTAATTCTCTGTGCTAGCTAGGAATTATAGAAGTTGAGATCTAACATCTGGTAGACACCCAGGTTCAAAGAAACTGTTATGGATACTGATTTTATAATCACTAGACAACTTGCTGTATAAAGTTTGAAGTCTGCTGTTTTAGAGAGAATCTACATGGCCATGGTGAAATTATGGATGTTTTCAATTTAGTCAAAAGAAAGAAAATGCCCACTACAATACTTTAGAATGCTAATAATACCAAGGTGAAAATCTATTTCAGCACACACAAATGTTACAATTTCATATTCCCAGGCTCCATATTGACTATAAATTGGAACAAATAATATATAATTTGTTCAAAGGGGAAAGCAGTTTGATCAGTGTATATCGTATTAAATTATCAATTAAGTTATTTTTTTCCAGCATAGCTTTTGCAATATTGAAAGTCATCAATTATGGTTCTCTTTACTAAACTTTTTTGCACTGCAGGCAATCCTAAAGCTAAGATAAAAAGAAAAAAGGAGGGGAGGGAATCCTTGTTCAATAATATCACAACATGAGGAGCTTATGTGAAGGAAGAAAAGAAGGTATTGCAGCTTTTCAGATTTTGTCCTCAAAGGGTTGTTGTTAAAACTGTTTTCCTACCACCAGCCTGAATTAAAGAAGGAAACAAATTTTCATTTGTGCATGGTTTACCCCCTCCATTCATCTATTAAATCTCTTGGCTGGCAAACTATTCAAGGTGTGACCCATCTGCTGTAACTGCTGAATCTTACCATCACCCCTGCCAACAGGATAAGGATTCATGGCCCAAGCTGTGAGTCCTTCTGATTCATTTCTGACAAAATTAAGCATGAAGCACAATTCATGAGAACAAGGCCAGCATGCCAATATGAGCAGATGTTTAAAGGGTACTCCGCTTTTCTGTGGGGATCTTAGCTTTGGCTGTCCAAGAACCCCCTTCTATTGGTGCAATCTTTTTGATGCTATTATTGTTGTTCTTGCACCCCAAATGTTTAATATGATCACTTGGGATTTGGCCATAAAGCTATCATGGACCCACATATCCCATTTTTGCTTTTTTTTTTTTTTTTTACTTTAGTGCTTATGATTAATGCTGTAACCAGATAGTAACTGCTAAAAGGTCAGAGTAGAGAGGGCACCATACAGTACTTCACTGAAAACACAGCTTGGAACCTTACTCAATATTGTTTGCAGGCTACAAAAGACACCTGGGTAGTGCTCTCTCCTTGTTTCATTTCAAAACTTCTGAACCTGACAGCCTTCCTTGACCACAATTACTAAAAATCAGTGGTATGGTTTCCCAACTGTTTCAGACAGAAGACATATCAGAACTACTAGGCTTCACAAAGTTTAAGAAACAAAGAAAAACCTTGTAACCACTCCAGAATACAAAGACACTCCCCACCCTAAAAAAATGCCCCACCCATTATAGCAATTTTTTATCCTAAAAATGTTGGGTATCACCATCAAGTACCAAAGGTTTACCCACACCAGCCATATAATTTCTGTATAAAGTAATCCATAATGCTGTATAATAAATGTATACATTAAAAAATGATTGCCAAATAATTACAAATAAATATTTGTTACTGAATAATGTCAGCTACTTTAAAAAGTCAGAAAATATCTCTGCTGTTATAGATCTCTGAATGCGGGATTGCATATGTGCCAATAGCAACCATGTTTTTTGTCCATTTGTATCAAAAGAATTCAGAAAAGGAATAGGGTCCTCTTCCCTGAATTTGTTTTTTTACCTAGTAAATAAGTAATCCAAAAGTAATAAATAGCATTGCAGTTATAAAGACTGGTACGTTTTCTCTTTACTTTTGCTCTCTGCCTGACAAGACACATCACTGAGGAACAGATATAGGACTGGATTACTAATCTGGATGACTACTTTTGGCTCACTTTGCCGGAAGTATCAAGTTACAAATTTGAAAAATGAAGAAATGACTCAAGCTTCCTAGTATCAACTCCTAGAGTCTCCCCTAGAGTGGGCAGGGTCAAAGGTTTTCAGTCCATTTTTCATGGGGAGGTGGAGGTGTGAGAGGGGGTTTAAGGGTCCTTTATGCCTTGCAGAGGCACTGTTACATCACTTAAAAAGCTTGAGGATTCAAGCTTAATTTTCCTGGGTTTGGGAAGAGTTTAAAGGAGATTGATGCAAAATGGGATTCTATTCTTAAAATCCTGAAAAACTCTCCCCCCATAACAAAAATGTTGGCTCTGCCCCTGCAGTCATCATATCACTCACCATGTCCTATTTCAATCTGAAGGCAAGACACAAAAATAAACGGTGGGTTCCAGGCCAAAGGATGTTGCATCCCAAAGCTATAGCACCAATAAGGCTTGAACTGATTCAGTTAAGGGTACTCAACAGCTAGTTTTATATTTTCATTCATTTTATCTTTTATTTCCTCTAGTCCCCAGATTTTTGTAGTATCCAGCCTGATAGAAAGTTACAGAGAACTCAAAACTGCACAATATTTTGTGGCTTTTCGTGGTTCCAGCATTATTATTGCCTTACGGTCAATTTCACAGGGAAGTTGTTTTGGTCGAGGACCAACATGGCTCCTTTCTATTTTTTTGTTTTTTTATTAGCAAAGTTACTATATCTCATATCCTGTAGGTTAGGCAGGAGAGGGGTAAAATAAAATTATTTGGATGAATGTATATACTGTTTCTCTTTTGGACACTATAAATAAGCTCTTGAAAAATAATGTAAATGGTTTAAAAATGTATTTCCATCACACCAACCAGCTAGCCACTTTTAGGCATCTTTTAAAATTCAAAATCTCTTTCATTGTTGTGTGTTACATTAAAGTGGTGACTATAGGCAAGCAAACCATCTGCATGGGGAGGGGAAAGCACTGGATAAATGGCATATAACATGTAAACGCTATGTGAAAAGTAGTAATTGGAATAATTTGACCTTTTTGTTCCTCTATTTTATTTAAAAAAAACAAAACAAAACAAAACCTTTTACCGTGAATCAAACTGGTAAAAATATCATTACCTTTGCTCAGAAATGCACGAAGGGGTAACTGCATGGCTGTGAGTTGTCTTCCAAGGCCACGTGGTCACTGACATGGGATAAATGTGGACAGATGGAAGAAAAGGCAAGGAGGACCTGGAGAAGTGCCCTTCTGTCAGTTCTAACACCCTTAGCCTTCTTTGAGAAACACAAATGAATCCTTTAAGAGGATTATACTTTCATGCCTCGCCTTGTTCCCTCTGGAGACTGGAGGGACTTGGAAATGTGTGTGAGAGAAAGAATCATACTTGTTTAGCACAACGATTGTGGTAATTAAATATACGGGATGATGTCTTTTGCTTTTTTATTAAAAGGAAATACAAATTGCCGCTCTTCTGTTAATTTAAAGCTTTGATTCACAAGTTTGTTCAAGTCTTTGACTAATCATTTTATAAGCCATAGGAGTCTCTGTCATTAGTTTTACGTGTAAACAGGAAAGATTTCAACACCTCGGGCTATGTCTTTTTCTCCTTTGTCTACAAAGGACACACCCTCTATTTAACTCTGTAGAGTGCATAGAGACCTCTAGTGACTGAATATCATACTGCAAGTAGGTTTTATAAACAGATGTACACAAAAGCACGCGCACACACAACACCCTATTGTGACATTAAATTGCAATTATAATTTCTGAAATATGATTTGTGGAGATTTAGCCCAGAAACTCTGCTGCTTATTAGAAGGAGAAAGTCATTCTTTGAAAATTCTGTTACCGGCCACTATCAATTTATCAAAATTCAGACACTTAAACCTTCAAAATATTAATGCAATTTATAGGACACATTGCAGCTACTAAGTCATATTTTCTGAAATATCTACAAAATCCAGAGACAAGTTATAAAAAATGAAATCTTAAATGGATCTTTTTTTGCAGGGTGACACTGTTTATGACTTTATAATAGTTTATGCAAGTACTATAGTAATAAAAGACTGCACAGCTAACCATGACAAGTTTTTAAATGGTAAATCTGGTAAATCTGAACACTACATTTTGATAGCATAATCATCTCTTTGGGAATTTAATTTTTATTAATTACCAAACTCATCATGAGATCCATACAAAAGCTGTCTGGCTGTCACCAGATTGAATGCACCAAAATTCACTTCGCTTTGGACTAAACTCTTTCAAATGAATGTTATTTCAAAGAGGGAAAGTGTAATAAAGCCATGAGGCATAAAAAAAAATGAGCAATGTTAATATAAATTCAGAAAGCAGTGACAGAAGAGAAGAAATCACATAATTTCCATATTTATACATCCAACTCCCTGTGAGGATTCCAGCAGGCGGTATCAAATTGACAGCATGCATGGCAAGGCCCAAAATAAGAGAGAGGAAAGTTCCAATTAAAAGAAAGAATCAGAGTGTTGTTCCCAGAGTTCCAGTTAAATCAGAACCCATCAAGGCTTGTTCTGATTCCTGCAGCTTTGCTCAAGAAATAATGAGAAAGATGAAAGAAGACCAGCCAGCCAGAGCAATCCCACACAATCCTTTGAAGCCAGGAAATCACAAACCTTACTTCGGAGAATTTGTGTTTATGTGGCAGCTGTTGCTTGGCCTTCTTCGAAAGAATCATCTGCTGTTTGATTTTCTTCTCCCTTTCTTTGCCACAGTCCCTGTACTTTAGTGCTAATAAACAGTCAGGCCTTAGGAAACCCAGTGTGGTACAGTGGCAAAGAAACTGGTCTATAAACAGGGAGACCCAGGTTCAAGTCCAGCCTTGGCCATGGAAGCTCACTGGATGACTTTAGACTAGTTACTCTGTGTCAGGTCAACCTACCTTATAGATGGCATTTTCCCACCTTAGGAAAGTGGGATATAAATTGGACTTCTGGGGAAGAAATGGCAAACTGAAAACAGCTCCACTAAAACTGGAGCCGACCGTGGCAGAATGAAGAGCCGACGAGTAGACCAGCTCTTCATAATTCCTCTCTGGAGAAGGAGAGGACTTGATATCACCCATAAGTGCTCCAGACAGTTGCTCCTCATGAGGAGACCACAAGACAGTAGACTCCGGTGGGTCTAGATGAGGGAAAAACCATCTTGCTGAAATCAGGGTCAGCACCTTCAAAAGGGACACTGGATTCACATACTTCCTTTTCTAATCACTTTTGGATATTGCTTGTTAACTGCTTTCCAGCTATTAAGAACCTTTGGATCGACATGTTTTACAGCACCAGATGAGTTTCCTTTAGCCCTTAGTGAAAGAAGCTTTAAATATAAATTTAAGGACTTAATTTTTTTTCCTTTGGAATAAACAGCAAAAGGGTGATTAAAACTTTGATTTTGGACAGTTACAAACACACTGAGGGTCCAGAAAAAATTGAAATAAGATTTTGAAATTAATTGTAAGAATCCTTCCAGTGTGGAAATGCTTTGGTTTTCAATTCTCTTTAAAAAAAAAAAAAAAAAATGATGGGATGAGAATTTGAAGGTTGGATGCTAGAGAGAACCAGAAGGAACTAAAGATTACAATTAAAGAAGAACACTTAAATTTGATTTACTAATACAGAATGAAACCAAATATTTTAACATGGACATATTGAAGGATATTTTTGAACAATGGACTCAGATGTTAATTTTAAGAGTGTCCGCCTCTATAGATAGACTGTGTTTAAAAGATGTTATGAAAGAGGAACAAGTTATATCTGACCAGATTGAGACTGATTTGAAAGTGGATTTAAAAATGACAACCTACAAGAATGGTATGGAAAAAGATGTTACACTGGACATACAATAGAAGCAGGCTGATGCCTTAATAATTAAAAGGGATATTCAAATAACAAACCAAGAGAGTGACCTGGGTAATTTTCCTATATTAGTTTTGCAAAAGAGGCTTGTTAAAGTTTTGAAGAATTTTGTGAGAACGGACAAAGAAAAAATGAAAAGAAATCAAGTTCTAGGACATTATTTGAAGGGATTAAAGATCAAGATTGTTAAAAGTAAAAGGAAGGAATGTAAAGTTGGTTTATTTGATCAAGGTTAAAATAGATATCTTGTTATCTCTGGTAACCCTTAATGGATTTTTGCTGATCAGGACTGAAATGATGATGTTTTTTAAGAATTTGTTTATAGATAAGAGAAGGGATATGGAAAGAAGATATGATTTGTTGTATTTTAAGAGAAGGTGATAAGTTACTAAAATTGTTTATCCTTGTGATGAAGGAGGAAGTCATTTCTTTACTTATTCCTTTTATTTTTCTTTACTATATTCTTATTTTTTCTTTCTTTTCTTTTCTTTTTTTTCTTTTCTGCACTATTTTCTTTATTCTTTTTTTTTTAGTTTGTATCAGTTTTTATCTTTTTAATTGTAATTTTTAATAAAATTACTATTAAAAAAAGAACCCAACTAACTAGATCCATCATTTATTAGAAAACTAGACTTCAGTAATATAATCTTTTTTAACAATAAACATTTTAAGATCCATAAATATATTCATGTAGTGTGTGTGTGTGTGTGTGTGTGTATAAATGAAAGTGGCATATAAATCAGATTAATGAATACAAACAAAAAGAAGTAAGACCAAAACTGTTCAAGGAGTAAATCCAAACAACATTGTGCTCATGGTTTCAGGCTGGGTGTATTTTTAAGGGTATCTGAGGTCATGTTCTCATGAGCCTCAAATGTTACCATAACTATGAGCAAAACTATACCCACCATCAAAGAATAGATACCATTGTCTGTTTTGCCTTCTCTCATGTTTATGCATTGTGGAGGAATTTAGGTCTGGTAATAAGAAGAAAGAGAGAGAGAGGAAATGGTTAGTCAGACCTGGGAAAACAGAATTGTAAGAAGGAGACTCAGAACAGCCCTGCCTTGACTTTATAGTCCTTAAAAAGGACCAGGGAGGTTTTGGACAAGCTTTCAAGATTCTTTTATTCTGCCTTACTACAATAATGAACATTCCAAGAATCCCTGCCATGGCTATTTCTTGAGCTGGCTTACTCAAAGGGCTGACAAGCTTTCATCTTGCTTTCCTCCCTACTCCACTCATGAAGAAATATGTGGTTTCATCTAAAACTAAAATCTCACCTATATACAGGTGGCCAAATTCAGTAGATGTTACTTAAAATCACTCCACTTGCTACTTCACCAAATGCCATCTCTGATAGAAGACCGACTTGGACCTGCCTAGCACATGCCTGTTAAAGATGAGTGACCTACTGGAAAACAAAAAAACATGTGTAAGCCTAGTGTGTGACTTATGGCAAATTTCTTATTTAAAAACTGAACAAAGTAAAACAATCAAATAACAAAGCTCTCACCCATCCCATGACTATTCCTCTGATCACCCAAGTCCCAGTGTTTTCTCTGCTTAGCTCCAATGCTATTTCTTGCCTCACTAATCTATTTTATTCTGGGGCATTGTGAGCATTTTACAATTACACATTTGCAAGCTGTGAGAAAACAAGGAATGGGAATATAATGGCAGTCAAAGAAGAGCAAGAATAAAATAAATTGACAGAAGAATTAAGTATTCACACTTGGGCTACAGGAAGAGATATACAAAGTCTTCACAAGCAAAGGTGAAGTTCTATTCTATAGGTGTTAGGTCCTATTCCAAAGAGATATGAACCAACTGTAAGTTAACTCACAATATCAGACATTAGTTCTGCTATCTGAAACATTTAATGCAATGGGAAATGAAAAGAATGGTCAAAGAAAATACATCATCAATGGAGCATCATGTTAATAAAACACATACTGACATGATGAGTTACATCAGCAGTGCTTTGTCTATCAGTTTCCCTTTCTGGTCCTGCCAGAATGCTGATCATCATCCATTATAGGGAAATGGGTTCCACTCTACCTTCAGAATACCAGATCCCTTTCGTTCACACAATAAAACAGATACCATTCCCAATTCTCTCATCATTAGCAGTTGAAAAGTTGACTTCCAACCTGATGTGTTCAGTTGTTTTTGGATTTCAATTCCCACAATCCTTTTCCAGTGAACCAACTGGCTGTGCTTATTAGGAGATTATGGGAGCAATCATGCAACATGGGTTGAGAAAGGCCAACTTATGTGATCTTCATCACCTGTTAGCTTTTCCTCTGGAAACGTATCTAGAAATCTTAAATAAATTATGGTCCCACACAGCTACATTCTTTTTTTGTACCTCTGCATATGAAAAGCTGGAATATCTACCAGAATTAGCTAAGCATTTTATCATGTTATGAGCACAAACATATAGAAAAGTTAGGTTAAAAATGAGAAAGCAGTACAGAATCCTTCCATGGGGAACTGAAGAATACCTCATAATTAACTTTTTTGTAGTTTTTGCAAAAGTTGAAAGTTTACATTCCAGAACACATACAATATGGGGGAATTATTGTAGCCTTCAGCAGGGCATGTACTGATATGGGAAGACTTCCCTTTTTATGCAATATATGAGCAGATCTTGGTGGTCCCTTTCAAATAAACATTTGTTTAACACTAATCCTTAAAGATATTTCAAAATCTATTCCAGATATACCAAACCTTATGTAGAGAGTCTGAATGTCTCTGTTTTATTATGCAAAACAACTTCCATAGTTTAATTACAGTGATGAGATATAAGCTATGTTACATAGTCGGCATATATATGACTAGCACAGACTTTAGACTGCAAGATTATCCCCTGGAAAATAGTGTAATCTTTTTCAAGAAACAATGTTTATGTTTCTACCTAGGTAATTCTAGTATCAAAATAAAAACAGCTGTCATTTAAGACTTTCTAGTGAAATAGGCTTTAACTGACCCTGAGTGCTCCATTTTGGATCTACAAAAACTCACTGAAGTCCATATTTTTTAAAACAAAACAAACAGAAACAACAAAAACACTGATGGGAACTTTAATTCTCATCAATTGAATCAGCATGGTTAATCACAAAGGGTTATGGAAGTTGTGCATAACCACAACTGGTGGGTAGCACTGCCTGTCGCTGCGGAAACTTCTTGGAGAGGCATAAAATCCTTCTATTCCATTTTCTCTTCTATCATCTTTCCTTCTCACATTATTCATATTTAATCTTTCTATGTTGTAATTTGGTTTCAATTTATTTCAGCACCTGCTCATGAAGCCACTAGATGGTGGGCATGATAATGGCCATCAATTACATTTTAATGCCTTTTTATAGCTGTGATACTTTTCCAGTGATATATGAAGAACCATCACCTGTTATTTTACTGTTTTTATTTCAATGCACAGTAACTTGCAGGAGACCACATCACTCGTCTGATTAAATCCAATAAACAGTTAGAGCTTCTGCAGTATGAATAGCCTTCATTTTCTGTTCAGTCGTAGATCAACTGCAGATTGATATGCCTTCCAGATATGTTGGAATAAATCTTTGGCATTTTCAGCTAGCATTGCAAATCCAGTTTAAGGGAACGTATCTTAACCCATCTCAAGGCTGGAGAAGGATGATGTGTAAGTTGAAAACCAGTTTATGCAGAGCTTTGGAAATAATTTGCAAAGGTTTTTCTGGAGTGCACAGAAGAGAAACTGTAACACCTGTCTGCAACTCTTTAAAGCACCCACATCTTCCCCCAAGATTGCATAGCTGCCTCTGTAGCTGCCATGTGATCCTAGGAAATGGTGTGGCTGTTTTAAAGAGTTGCAGACAGACGCTACATTCATATCCCACACAGTCTGAACTACTTTTTTGGAATCAAGTCCAAAGCATTACACATTTGTATTATTTTCCTTAGATACTGTTTTCATCTGAAAAATAAAACACACAAGCAGCTAAGCATTCTTTAGAAGCCAAGTAATATATTTTCTATTATTAGATTTTGTTGGCAGGATGTTATTTGGGAGATAATTTTAAAGTGTGAATAAGAATATAAGGTCAAGTAACTTTTTACACAGTGTGTTGCATATAATATACATCTTTTGCAACTGGAAGTATTTAGTAAACATTTGCAGGCCTTTCTCTCAGCTTTTCACATACAAATACTACATATATTATGAAAAATGAGTATTCAGACTAGATTGGGTTAGGCACCTAGCCAGTGACTGACTGCTCATCCATTTATAGATATGACATTATGACATACAGCACAGTTCTCCTTTCACAATGAACAATTCCCAGTATGTGGTTTTACACCTACAGAAGACTGACTGAATCATGCTGATCCCCATACTCCACCCACAAAGTGCAGTCTCTGCTTAATCATGTCCACACCTTCATTACCAACCCACCAATGGAGAAACAGAAAAGGGCATGGATTTCCATTACAGTCTATCTTTCTATGGTTCCCATCTCTGATAATTCTTTGGCTTAGAGAAATGAATTATCTGGCTCCTTCACACAAAGGGGCAAAACCCAGCTCAATTAAAACAGTAAGACAGCCTCATTAATTTAAGTTTCATTAAAATACATCTTTTCTATAATGAGGGGTTCATAGCCAAACTAGCGGCTGGGCTCCAGATTTAGAGAAAAGAAAAGATCTTTTTCTCTCTTTACTGAGTAAGAAAGGAAAATAGCTATTTACAGAATGGCCAGCACGCCAGGTTATTTCCTGACACAACTCTCTTCACATATCACAAAAATGTCAGATATTTGTCACATATTTATACATGCCACTATTTGCCTTTCTTAAATATTGGTGATCAGAAAGCTGGTCCCCCATGAAAGCATTTACTGACCAGATGTTTTTTAAAAGGGTGTAGCATCATTAGACTTATATGGAAAATTGTTAGCTGGCAAATGAGGCAACAGATCTAGAGTACTAAAGATTCCCGGCTACATTTTAATTCATCCAACAACACAGAAGTTGTTTGTTTCATCTAAATCAGTCTTCCCCCATTTAATGCATTGCACTGTAGTTCTTATCAGTCCAAGGTAGCATGACTATGGATGGTGGGAATCATTGTCCTATTAATCTCAGACTGGAACATTGGGGGTAGGAAGGGGAAAGCTGTGATAGATAATCACAACACAAACTTTAGGATTGGTGTAAGATATGACTAGGTGGTTCTGTTCTGAACAATGCACAAGTATCATCTTCAGCACCTGGAGGAGGAAGAAAGGAAGCAAAATATATGCAGAAGTGCTTGTACCTATATCAGCCTGACTGAAGTTCATCAACAAAGGAGAGAAAGGGAATGGGAGAGCTTTCTCCATTCTGGCACTCAGATTGTGGATCACCTTCCTAAGAAAGTATGACTAACGCTAACATTGCTGTTGTTGTGGCAACAGCTCATAACAATTGTGTTTCCCTAGGCACTTTAATTTTATATGTTTTTTTCCCAGTTCCAATCTATTTTCTCTTTTCCATTGGATTTTGTTCTATAACTTTTAAACTGTATTTTTATACTATAGTTATCTACAAGGACAAAGGGCTATTTTTTTAAAAAAATAAAAAATGACTTCAAGGAAGTGACTGCCACTGATCAATATATATCTATTGTGCCCTAGTATTATGTCACTTCTGCCTTCTTTAGCTTGGGGCAGATAAAGTCTACCTTAGCAATCCTTATTGTAAGAAAAGCAGGTATTGAGAGGACTCATTTCAGACCTACAGTTATCAGAAATGAAGAAAGGTATGCCAATTTGCAATTGCTTAGATATTCACAATGATGTTGGCCTTAACAACATGTTGCTAATATTATTCTACCATGGGTGAGCCCTTTAAAAGTTTCTCGGTCATTATTTAATTTCAAGGATTTCTGATCAGTTCTTTAGTTGACAAGGCAATGGCCATCAGACAACAGCAAATCATCATCTTACCTTTACAGGCCACATTGTTCTCAGGCTCATATCCAGCCTTGCAAGTACAGCGGCCAATGGGAACCATCCATTCCCCATCACCATTGCAGTACAATTTAATAGGCACATCCACCTCCTCGGCATTGGGAATGCATGTACCTCGTGCAATCACTAAGGAGGTGCTTTCTGCTCCTGTCATAGTCTCTGGGAAGATGGCAAAATTTTGCACCACGCTTGGGCATTTCTTAAAGAAGACCCTTACAGACAGCAACGACATGCATGCCCCATAATCCTGAAAGGCAAGGTAAAAGCCATTCCGATTGAGGGGCCCAAAGCTCCTCACCTCTGTGTTCACCTTCATTAACCTGCCACCAAAGTCCACCTGAGAGAAGCTCTCATCTGCAGCAATAGTGTCCACCTTGAGGTAGGGGGCTTCTGTCCAGAAAGCTGACTTCTTGGTGGCAATAACAGAGTCTGTTTCATAGTAATATAGGTTGAAAGTTTCCTTACAGGAACCAGGAACATTGGGAAGGCTGCTACAGTCCCGTACAGTGAAGCGCATTTCTGTATAAATACGGTGTGCACCTTGTCGATTTATGAAGGTGGTAAGCAACCAGTTGTTCTGGTTGGGTTCAAAGACGTTGCAAACTTGATAAGTACGGATTGTGTTGAGGTTCTCATCGTAGCCACTGACTTCCTCCCACTGTATGGAACAAATAAGAAAGGGGGAAATCAAGCAATTAAACAGGATGAAAAGAAAGAAACACAGGGATGGCACTTTAACTTGGAGAATTATAAATTACAACAAGATAACTGGGATATGCAGCCTTGGAGGAGACTTATGCTCTACAATCAGTCTGGAAAATGTGTGCAGCATTGCTAATGCTGGGCCTATTCCAGTGCTTATGAGCTTGGAATCAGCCAACAAGAATCAAAACAAGTTAACTGAAGTTATCCACACTAACAGAAAAAAAAAAAAAAAGTCTGTATGCATGAATGTATGCATACACGGGGGGGGGGGGAGAGAGAGAGAGAGAGCGCCACTGTGGCCCCACAAAGTGAATACACTTTTAGTATTTATTGTTAAAGCTGATGTAACTCAAAATCATCTCTGACAAGGTCCTCTGACAAAATTAATAAAAATCAACTCATTTCTGTTGCTCTGGTAGTCTGACCTCTTTAACCCTCTAATTGACAGAGCCACTTTAAGCTCAGCAGTTTCCTGAGAACACTTACCTTGAAAAGAACTGGCAATCTCAGTGTATTTTAAAAAATAGGCTAGAGCTGAATTCAATATGATTAACAAGATGGTCTAAAGCAATTTTCTGAAAATTAGTCTGTGATTTACTTGTAAAAGAAAAGAATCTTAAAGTTGTAGTGAGATATCAGCTAGAAATAGTACTTCTAAATCAGAAAAAAATTACATACTAAATTTATTTATTGCAAATCTTTATGCTTCATGGTTCTGCTTCATGATCCTAAGGCAGGTCACATCTCAGTAAGAAAATACGATTCTACAAATGACTCATTAAAGCAACTGCATGTTTCTTTAGGCTTGTTCAGTAGCTTAAAAAAATACCCAGCTGCTTTAAAGAGGCACTGTACTTGCATTCCAGTCTATTCCAAATCTCCTCTTCTGAAACATTTCTGAAGTATGCATGGTTCTAACAATATATAAATAGAACTAGAGCAACAATAGTAGTGAAACTCAGGAAAACAGCAGTAGCATCTATTTATCATAAATGAAAAGTCCTATGCACCCATACCCAAGAATTTCCAGAGAATTTCCAGAGTGATAGCCTTATAATCTCTTGCAGCCAAAACAACTAAGTGTCTACTGCCACCTTAAAGATCCCAAGAATCAACTGTTTCAGTTTCTTAGTTGCCAGAAGATTTTTTGTTGTTTCTACATGGGAGTTACTTCCACTCATTTTAATAAGACTTACCTTGGATAATCTTTAAAATGCCCCAAAGGTCTTCTTAGAGCAAGCCCTATCTAACTTAATAGGACTTAAAGGGACTTCCTCCAGAATAGACAATATAGCTTTGTATTATAAACTTTTAAATGTCTGACCAAAACTGTTCTAATTTGGTATCTAAAGCCGACTAATGTTGGTGTCAGACAAACCTCATACCATAAAAGTCCCACATGGAAAATAAATATATATTTTAATTCCCCTATTCTCAAGTAAGGATTACCACCAAACCTCTCGTCTCTTTCCCTAAAATTACATTTTAGATTTATTGCACTGTAGTGCTCTGTCTTGTATTTTAAAAGGGGGTTTTGTTCTATAAATTAAAGTTGAGCTTTAGTTATAAAAGTCAAGGAGCACAGTGAAAAAAATGGGACTAAAATTAAATATAAAGAAGACCAAATTAATGACATCAGGTTTAACAACTAGCTTTAGAATTGCCTTTTAGGATCAACTGTCAACAGTAAAGATGAAGCAGTCAATAAATACACTGCAGACTAGCGCTTGATAGAGCAGCCATGAAGGCCTTGGAAAAGATATTCAGATGCCATGATGTGTCTGTACCTACAAATATCAGAATAGTACAAGCAGTGCAAGCCATGGTATTCCCTGTGGCACCCTATGGAAGCAAAAGTTGGACTTCGAAAAACCAGCATAGAAAGAGTATTGACACTTTTGAACTCTGATCTTGGAGAAAACTCCTGAGAATACCATTGATAGCCAAGATAACAAACAAATGGATCATCAAACAAGTGAACCCAGAGTTCTCACCTGAGGCACAAATGTCCAGGCTCAAATTATCCTACTTCAGACACATTATGCAAATACCTAGCTCCCTAGAGAAAACTCTAATGCTGGGAAAGGTGAAAGGAAAGAGAAGAAGAGGACAACCAGTGGCAAGGTGGATAAACTCAGTTACAGTGGTGATGGTTGCACCATTGGAAAACTTGAAGGACCAAGTTAGGGACAGACTGTTATGTAAACATCTATGTGATCACTAAGAATTGACACCAACTTGATGGCACATAATCAATTCAAATTAAAGTTGTGCTTGCTCCTTAGTACCCCGGAATAAAAGTCCTGGATGAGACCAAAGGCCTGCCTAGCTATGTTTACTGTTCCTAAAGTGGTCAACTACTAGATGAATATGAGAGGCCTACAAGCAGGGAACTTGTATAAGAGCACTTTCCCACTCACATATTGAAAGACATATTGCTACAGTAAAAAAAAAAATACTGTCTCTGTGTAGCACTTTGCACCACAGAGGCAATGAATCCTGTCTAAGTGTTTCAATTAGGAATGTCAAGGTGGGACCAATCTATCTCTACCAGCCACCTTGTTTTAGAAACCTTCTTCTTGAGCAAACAGCACAGATGCTCATACTTAGAAGTGGGGAGGTGCTTTTCTTCATCCAGGCACATGGAAAGAATACTTTAATCCAAAGCTTTGCAGAATGCTGGTAGATATTATGAGGTATCTCCTCCTTATGTTTATCTGATTTCCTTTTACATCCATGCAATTTAGTAGCAATCACTATATGACAGCAAATTCCACAATTTAACTGTGTGTTGTGTGGAGAAATGCATCATTTTTTTCTGCCTTGCATCTTTCATATTTCATCTTTATTGGATACTCTTGGGAAATTGGAGGGAGGTGGGGAAGTAACAGAAGGGAAAGTAGACATAAACAGTTGAGAGATAGAAGAAGAATCCATCGGCAGCTTATCTCATAAGTAGCAACTCAGAAATCTGGGAAAAAGCATTTCAGATTGTTCAAAGAAATGCTGCCTTAAAAAACTCACTATAAATAACGGTAGGAAATTCCTCTTCCAGTATCCAAGATTGTGTCCTGGTATTATAAATACCCTACTGAAGTCTGTATAGCGCTTGCTTCTTGCCCAGCTATACAGGGCTCAACATTATTTAAAAATCTCCTTATTCACCTTCTTTACATCAAATTTATATGCTTTTTAATGTTCCTCTCACCTTTTTGGAGGGAGCGAGGTTGCCCTTTTCCATACATATTTTAAATCTTTGCAATAAACTTTTGAGTTAAACATCTTGAAAACCTTCCACAACTGATACTTTTTGTGGAAGCATCTTTTTCCTGCTTCTCCTGTAAAAGAAGATGTTTGCTCCTTACTGTAGTGAGTTTGAGAGGGCAAAAGTATCCCTTAGATCTTCCTGCTTTTTCTTTCAGTTTCCATACGTTGCATGATTAGTTCATACCCTCAGACCAGAATACAAATATAACATATGCCTTGCAGGGCCAAAGCAGCATGTCTGTTCATGGTGCTACAGTGCTTTCAAGTCATTTGGGGAACAATTATGTCCTGTTCCCCAAACAACTTGTGCTCTAGACTTTCCAGCATGAACATTGCATGGTGCTATCCAAGGTGCTACTTTTTTTCTTTTTCATTTGCATCAACTTTGTTTATTAGAACCTGAACATCACTTTTTCAGAACCTCCCTATCTTGAAGTTAGTCTAGTGGGTCTGATCTCAGCTTCTTTGACTTTACTTAGTTTATCTTGTCAGAACTTCAAATTGCTTTTTGTAACTCTTTCTGAAATCCATCTGATTGAAACCACTATTTAGAAGAAGGCAGTTTCCTGGACAGATTGTTGAAGATATCTCAAAATCACAAAAGCTTTAGAAAAGAATTTTAAAAATAGATCTTCTGTGCAAAATGCTGAACTAAATATTTCACCCAACCTGATTTTATGATGTATTTAATTCAACATTGAATAGAATTCTTAATTTCTTTGTCATTGCAGGTTGTAAAATTTCATACTAAATTGATAGCGATAAAATTGTCACTGAATTGAATTTGAAGATCCCACTAGGTTCTTATCTTGGACACATTTGGACACAGTAAAGAAATACTGCAAAATCACTATTACTGCCTCTTATATTTCATGATTTTTTAGACCTTTTGCATGCAACAATAAATGTTTATGCAACTACATATCCCAGTCTTTATGGTGTCAAAAAGCTCTTTATTTCACCTGCACCAGATTAACACTGCTGCCTCTCGGAAGGGATCAGTAAATTGATTTTACCCATCATATTTTAACAAAGAAGAAGAAAAAAGATACAATACCACTTCATTCAGAATATGGTATTTTGGAGGAAAATTCATACCTTAAGGCCTTTCAGCTACAACAAGCAAGCTTCAGACAGAATAGTGAAAATAACATCTGTTAAATACCATGCCAGCAATTCAAGAATTTTCTCCTCCTTGTCTCCATCTGCTAATGTGCTGCAGCACACATTTCTTGTTCTTATTACAGTCCACAAATAATAATTGTATTGACAGGTGAATGGGGGTAAAATTATCTGTGCAATCATATGTGGAACATGGAAACATTACATGTAGCTGTGATTCACATGTGATTTGAGGAAGAGGGAAAATATGATAGAACTTACTCTATGCATTGTTCCCCAGCACATCCATCAAAACTAATGTTAGAGTATGACAATTTGCAGGTGAATTAATGAGCAGTCATTAATTTAATGATGGCTATTGTGACAATTAAGAGGTAGGAATAAAATGTGTTGGGCCTATAACAGTATTAGAGAATTGCAACCCAATCTACAAGCCATCCAAATTTTTGTTTACAGGATTTGGGGGATGGGGTAGGATGGGGGGTTGGCAGCAATTTTATACAGAAGCCCTTAAATACTGTCAGGAATATGATGCATAATTCCAAGGTGTTTCAGTACCACTGAAGCATGAATTAACGGCTACATCACAGTATGTTATCAAAAGGATATTAATATTTTTATGGAGATGAAAGCACTACATATGTAAGCAAAATTGTGTAGTGTAGTGTAGTGCTATGCCATCACACAGACAAACTAAAGTTAATGTGGTGACAAGGGTGTGGATTATTATACACTGTAGAATGTATATGTCTGAAGCCTCACGTTTAAGAGTTGGAAATCTAGTTATGACAAAGAAAACCATTTTTATAGAAATAAAAAAAAAAGTGTACAGAAGGCATTGACCTGAAAAGGTGGGAGGAAGACTCAAGATTCAAACAGTTGGACTCACATATAGAAAGGGCAGGGTTCCTTTGTGTTGTGAGACAAATTCTTGTATGTAAGGTTTTCTAATTCTCTGCAATAAATCTATGTAGTCTAACCTTCATGAAACTGCTTGGGAAAGGAGGAATGGGAATATCTAATCATTATAGTTGGTATGAAGCACTGGCAGCAGATTCTTAAGTTCTTTTTAGTCCACTTAAAAAGTGAGAACAGTATTCCTAATCACTAATTCATTGTGTTGGTACAAAATGATTAGCCACAGGAAAAGTAATGAAAACTGTCATGTAGCCACCAATTAAACTGTTTGCTTCTTTCCTGGGCAAGGATAATAATCCTAATAAAAGATGTTATATCTGCTTGTATGTGTTAATAGTGTAAAACTGTTTTAAAGGCGTGTACCCATATCATTATGCTGCATTCTCTGAGAAGTTCATCGGTGATGAAGCCATTCTTTCTAACCACTGCAAAAACTTGTTTAAATAAATATGTATTTTATCATCAGTCAAAAGAAGGAAACAGAGAATACTCTGCAGAGTTGTACTATATATAGGGAAACATATATAGCCACCCAAAAAAGCTCTCATTTTGCAACTGGTTTGCATTATCACTACACTATTTCTTTACATGCTACTAAGGAAGAGGTATCAAGGTAAATGAAGGATGCTATTAAAATGTATCCACTATTTTTATCTCCATAGATAAGCAAATAACAAATGAGGAAAGCTTCAATCAAATTATATTAAAAACTGTACTAGGCTTCTAATGGAGACATCTTTCCTGGAGATAGGAAATTTGGTGCAGTCAAATCTGAGTACCCATGAGAACCATCCTGATATGTCAATTAAGACTCCACTTAGTTCAGCATCTGGTCAGATACTTCCTGGATTCCAAGGTATAAACAAAAGAAAAGCCATGGTGGATGAATCACATGAACAGTTAGCATCATCTTGTTTCTAACAACAATCAACTTGATGACCCAGGAAGCTAGAAGTAGGCAGTGATGTCACCAGAGGTCCAGGATCCTACTTTGCAAATTGCTCATGAAGAACCACCAGTGCCGCATTGTTGGTTTATGAGATTTTGATTAAGAGATGACTAGATCAGACTATTTAAGATCAGAGTCTACCTCAGCTTTCCAGATGTGTTGGGATTTCTGCTTCCAGAATTTCCAGTCAGCATGTTAAAAGAGAGACAGATCTTGTATGATTACCTCATTAAACTAATGGCTATTTCCATATCTTGTGGTGACAATCCATGAATTTATTTTATGCTGGGATAAAAGTACAGAAAACTGGCTGGCCGTCAATTTCACTGTGTGATCCTGAATTATATTATGTGTGAGAGAAAACATACCCACTTTCTCCCCAGCATTCACAATTTTATAATTCTCTGCTTTGTTTTCCCTGAGGCTGAAATTCTAAACTTTCTAGAGACTAAATCCCACTGAATGGAGCTTAACTTAGTTTTGAAAACAAAGTGAAAATGACACTGAATATTACTTTTTTATATTCATAAAATATAAAAAACAGTTTATATTTTGGATGAATATTTTTACTGATACGTGCAGAAAAGAATTTTGAATAATAGATTTGTAATCTTACGTATAACTCTGGTGAGTTGGCTGCTTTTTGGATATTTATGCTGGAAGATCAACATTGCCTCACACAAAACTTTTTTAAATGCATGGAGAGGTATTGCTCAGAGCCAATTATGTTAATTTTCAATTCGTTGGTCATTTAATTCTACATTTTTATTTTGAGCCAGAACTTTCTTAAAAGTTAGTATAATTAATTGGTTAGCTCTTTTCATATATAAAACCTTTATAAAGGGACTTGCAATTTTCCAAGTGAAATCTCAAATATAATGAAAATTAAATAAAGGCCCATTGAAATAAAATAAGGATTATACTAAAGACAGAACTAACATAGCTCTGGATTTCAGTTTGTCCTCCTACCTTAGAAGAAGTTTATGATAGTACAGAAGGAAAAAGGTCACACAAATATCCAGTGGCAGAAAAATCCATAGAATTTTGCATTTTTTGAGAATGATTTAAAGCACAAAGACCATCCAGTGATCCACACCAACTATGATGGAACTCAATCAATTTTATTACCTTCCTCTCTCAGAGTGAAATAGAGAACATCCTCACTAACTAGTCCAGGATGGGTTCCTGAATAAGCCTTGTGACTGAAGGGGCAGCCAAACTGGCTATCTCCTTAGTGATCCAGCCCAGCCCAGCCCAGCCCAGCCCAGCCCAGCCCAGCCCAGCCCAGGCTTGCATAACTATAATAATTTCATGCCATGTTTGAGAACTAACTTGACAATACTATCAAGCAAGAGATAACAACAGTGAAATTTGCTGCCCCAACAGAGTTTCAGCTGCTGGCAAAGGATATGGGCTGGAAAAAGAGAGCTTGACTGACCAATCTGAAAAGGGGCAGTTTGATGAAATTTGAGATGAGCTTGTGTGACAACGTGCTTCTGGTATGATGCTTCCATTAACTCAAGGGGGTCCTGGAAGAAATGAATCATCTGGACTCTTTTCAATCAGGTTTTAAGTTGGGCTATAGTAGCAAATCAGCATTAGTCATGCTTGTGAATGACCTTAGGAGCATTTCAGATGGGGGTGATGCATTCATCTTTGCCTTCCTACATCTTTTGATATATTTTAATAAATAAATAAATTATTTATTTTTTATTTATTTATCTAATTTGTCACTGCCCATCTCATTGAACGACTCTGGGTGGTTTACAAAACAATTAAAATCAATTTAAATTACAAAATTATAATAATAAATAAAAAATAAAAAGATCCAAAATAATTGGCAATCACTCAGAAAGCGTCATCGAGGTGTTAGCCACCCCTAGGATTGCATAAAGTTGTTATGCCCCTACGCAAGCTGGCAGAGCCAGGTCTTCAATTTTTTCCAGAAAGCTGGTAGGGTAGGGGCCTGCCACACCTCTGGGGGGAGAATGTTCCAAAGGGTGGGGGCAACGGCAGAGAAAGCTCTCCTCCTGGGCCGCGCCAGTCAACATTCTCTCGCTGATGGGACCCGCAACATGCCCTCTCTGCCTGACTGGATGGGATGGGTTGATGTGGCAAGGGTAAGATGGTCCCTCAGGTAACCTGGACCCGTGCCATGTAGGGCTTTAAAGGTGATAAACTTATCCTTCTCAATTGGCTTTGTGGGGTGAGTGGGGGGGGGGGCATTGTTTTGTTCTCCTCCTTTATCTAATGTCTGTTCCAATTAGTACTGGTACAGGGGGAGAAACTCCTAGACTCCTGTTATGTGGGGTGCCTCAGGCTTACCTCTCCCTCCACTCCTATTTAATATCTATAGGGAACCACTGGGTGAGATCAGCTGAATTGCCATCAATATAGTGATGATACTCAGCTATATATTCCCACCCCTAGCCAAACAAGCAATGCTATGGAAGTTGCGTCCTCAATGCCTGGAGGCTGTGAGGCTGTGAACAGATTATGACTCAACCCTGGAAAGAAAAATAGAAAAGAAAGAAAAAATAAGTATATAGTAAAGAAAAAGAAAAGAAATATGTAAAGAAATGGCTTCCCCCTTCATCACAAGGATAAACAATGTTAATAACTTATCACCTTCTCTTAAAATACAACAAATCGTCTCTTCTTTCCATATCCCATCTCTTATCTACAAACAAATTCTTAAAACCTTGTAAATTCAGTTCTGATGTCAGCAAAAGTCCATTAAGGGTTGCCAGAGATAACAACATATCTATTTTAACCTTGATCAAATAAACCAACTTTACATTCCTTCCTTTTACTTTTAACAATCTTGATCTTTAATCCCTTCAAATAATGTCCTAGAACTTGATTTCTTTTCATTTTTTCTTTGTCCGTTCTCACAAAATTCTTCAAAGCTTTAACAAGCCTCTTTTGCAAAACTAATATAGGAAAATTATCCAGGTCACTCTCTTGGTTTGTTATTTGAATATCCCTTTTAATTATTAAGACATCAGCCTGCTTCTATTGTATGTCCAGTGTAACATCTTTTTCCATACCATTCTTGTAGGCTGTCATTTTTAAATCCACTTTCAAATCAATCTCAATCTTGTCAGATATAACTTGCTCCTCTTTCACAACATCTTTTAAACACAGTCTGTCTATAGAGGCAGACACTCTTAAAATTAACTTCTGAGTCCTTTGTTCAAAAATATCCTTCAATATGTCCATGTTAAAATATTTGGCTTCATTCTGTATTCGTAAGTCAAATTTAAGTGTTCTTCTCCTTTAATTGTAATCTTTAGTTCCTTCTGGTTCCCTCAAGTGTCCAATTTTTAAAGTCCTAACTTATTATGTTTTTTTAAAAAAAATAAAAACAAAAGCATTTTCCCATGGGAAGGATTCTTTATAATAATTCCAAAATCTTATTTCAAATTTATCTGGACCCTTAGTGTGTTTGCAACTTTCTAAAATCAAAGTTTTCATCACTCTTTTGCTGTTTATTCCAAAAAAAAAAGTCCTTAATCTTGCATTTAAAACTTCTTTCACAATGGATTGAAAGTGTTGTAAAACTTGTCAATCCAAAGGTTCCTAATAGCTGAAAAGCAGTTAACAAACAATTTCTGAAAGTGATTAGAAAAGGAAGTATGCAAACCCAGTGTCTTTTCAAAGGTGCATGGTTTGAGCAAAATTGCTATTCCCTCATTTCACAGAGTTCTAAATCTGCTGGACACCACTGTCTTGTGGTCTCCTCATGAGGAGCAACCGTCTGGAGCACTTCTGGGCAACCTCAAGTCCTCTCTCCTGTCCGGAGAGGAATTATTAAGAGCCAGTTTAATCGCTGGCTCTTCTGCTGCAGTCATTGGCTCTACTTTTCGTGGAGCTATCTTCAGTTCACTATTTTTTCCCCAGAAGGCGATTTTTCATCTTTAACTCTTGATGAAATTGCACTTCCCCAGTCAAAGTTGGACTCAAAGAACAAATGGCAGCCATGTCAGGGGAAACTTTACCCAGATTTGCCTTCTGCACCAACTGTGCCAACGTTTGGACCAAGAGGCTCTATTTTCTCCAAAGTTTGCCCATAAGGAACCATTATTGAGTAAGCCATTGGCTTCCAGTAAGTTTCCAGGTGTAATTCAAAGTGTAGGCTATCATCTTTAAAGTCCTGCATGGCACAAGGCCAGTTGAGTTGCAGGACTGCCTCTCTCCAAAGGTTTCTGCCCTTTCTACCAGATCTGACAGAGTGGGCATGTTCCAGGCCTCCTCTCTTAAACAATGTCACCTTGTGGGACTGAGGAGTTGTATTTAAAATGGGCAGCCATATAATTTTTCTAGATAAAGGTTGCTTGAATATTGGGGGAATACACAGAGAAGATACCATTACTCAGTGGTGTCCTGGGAATGAATTTGGGGGCCCAATGCAGCATCAAGCTAGAAGGACCCACCACTCATAGCTCTAGAGTAGTACTGCAGAAAGATTTCTGAAAAGTTAGATGTTAAAACCATGCATTCAAAATGTATTACCCACAGAACCTGAACTAAAAATTAAAGAAGAAATATTGAATACTAAATCTAAATACCTAATACTTTTATTTTAAAAAATTCTAATTTTTCTTCTTTAAAGATATACACTTCCCTTAGCAGAGAGTAAAACTGCTTTTATTTCTGGGATGCTTTATTTCCTGCAAATATTTGCTATCAGTTTATCAGTGTTTAAAGTGAGTAATAGCACTTGCCAGAAAACTCAATTGTTCTTGTCCCATTGTAGATCTCAAAGAGCTTTTGATGAGTTTCAGTTTTTAAAAACTTTGTTTTGCTGAGGCTTTTGAAACAAGCAAGCATAAGAACATTCTGAATGTAGTAACTAAATTTTGAAATGAATATTGGAGCTTTTTATTCAAAATATATTTCAATTCCAATAGATGCTATAAAATTGCTATTGCGATTGCCTCTGAGTTATGCAAAGAAAAACAGAACAACAAAAATTTATATTCCTACTAAGTAATATCTTAATGTCCATTTATTCCTGTCTTCTACTTCTTGTCCCTTAGCCAGTTACCTATGTATAAAAGGACCTATCCTCTTAAGTCACAACTGCTGTTCAAATATCCTCTTATTCACAAATGCTATGTATTCAAATATTAATTTGCATAACTGCATTTACATAATGTTTGCATGAAGGCCTAAACTATGCTGTTAAAGAAGAGTGGCATTTTTTAACAGGCAGATAGTATACAGTACTGGAGAGACTTTCTGAGAACAGCCAGAAGGTTATAAATTGGGAAAGAGAAAGAGAAAAGGGCTGAGGATGACAAAAAACAGAGAGGGGGCCACGTGATGGCATCTGAAGATCAAGTAAAAAAAAAAAAGAGAGAGAATATAAAAATAGCATTCTCTGCAATACTATGGGGTCTAGTGGATCCTAAGCAAAAAATAAAAATAAAAATGAACATTTATGAAGAATTAAATTTAAATAAAATTTGTAAGGATTTTCATTATCTGTTCCTAATATTCCATAAATACAAACAGATAAAAGAAAATACGATATCCCTGTATCCCAGACACTAAATACAGTATAGTAAAGATTATAGACATAGGAGACATAGCACTAATATCTTGAATATACATACATTGGGTTTCTAAGACCACCCAGTTCAAAAATAGTTCTAGAAATGAACATGACATTTGATTTGTACCTCATGTTTCTAGAAGAATAACTATGACAAAGAGGGAAAGCATGCAGAGCTCTCTACTAAACTAGGAGTGGTAATATAGCAGTGGTGTGGTAACCCTCTTTCTCATACATCAGGGTTCCTCAACCTTGGCGACTTGAAGATGTGTGGATTTCAACTCCCAGAATTCCCCAGCCAGCCCTTCAACTCCCAGAATTCCCCATGGCTGGCTAGGGAATTCTGGGAGTTGAAGTCCACATATCTTCAAGTCGCCAAGGTTGAGGAACCCTGTCATAGATGAAGCACAACTGAGAACACAGGAGCAGTAAACTTACTCTGCTTCCAGGAAACCATTCAAACCATTCAGCCCAAACCATTCAAAATCCAGTATGATGTTTAAAACATATTGAAAACACTGCGTCCTTGCTTTAAAGGTTTTACAGACTACTTTGAGAAAAGAATCAAAATATAAAATGTTATGAAGGAGGAAAAGAGGGGGAAGTAGAATAGCCATTTGTGCAGATAAAATCATCTGGGAACAGAACAGCACCACTAGTCACAAAGTAAAATCCTACTTAGGATAATGAACAAGTTGGCCCAATCTTTTTTTTTTTTTTTTTGGTGCCTTCAAGTCAGTTTTTGACTCTTGGTGACTGCCTGGACTAGTCCCTGCAGGTTTTTTGGCAAGGCTTTTTGGAAGTGGTTTGCCATTGCCTCCTTCTTCGGGCTGAGAGAGAGTGACTGGCCCAAGATCACCCAGCTGGGTTTGTGCCTAAGGCAGAACTAGAACTCATGGTCTCCTGGTTCCTAGACTGATGCCTTTACCACTACACCAAACTGGCTCTCTTGGCCCAATCTACTAGTTGGCTAAAATGGAACTACATTAGCCTGCTGCTGAAAACTCTTCAGCTTCAACTACTCATTACCTAACATGGCCTATATTAACCTAAGTGTGGCTCTACCTGACTGAAAACTGGATCAACCTAAGTACCTTAAATTTTTGAGAGAATAAAGAAAATTCAACGAAGAATATTCCTCCTACTGGCGGTGAAAACAATATACTTCCTTGGAGGCAGAGTGACAGAGACAGGCAGACATAGCCTCTTTCTGATGTCAGGTTATTTACCCATAACTACTTCTGTGTGTCTTAGGGTCTTAGGAGGCCCACCACTTTTCTGAGATCTAATGTAGCTGATAGTGGGTGACCAACTTAAATTAGCCCTGTTCACCCCCTTCCTCTTTCATATGGAATTTAAACTAAGGGCCAGTACAATTTCTACTCTTTGCCAGAAGAAGTTGTACTGTTGTAACCAGTCCCTGGTATGGAGAATTTGGCCATTTCTCACAAGGATGCCTAATCAAGCCAACATCTTACCTTCAAAGCTTCTCTCAGGTATTAAAGATGTAGGGATGGGCATTTTGCCAGGAGCTGCCCTAACTAATCATGGTCAGGATTTCTACAGGAAAAAGATTTTATGCTAGCCACCAATGATTCCTAGGCTGAGCAACCAAAAATTAAGTAGCCCAGACTTACAGAACAATTCACCAATATTTCATTATTCCAATCACACTGAAGACTCAAGCTAATACTGGAATCCAGCTGAAAGCTTTCACAGATTTAGCTGCAAGTGATAATTTCACTGAGGTCTCCATTTAGGTAAATATGCTGTATTTATTCAACCTGTCTAGTGTCCCACTCTCTATTCTGGGGGAGAGATCTATGGGTCACAGAGGAATGCTAGAAGATCACATACAGAGCAGGGGAATACATTTTTTTTTCCTCCCTGATCTATAGATATTTCAGATTTTATCACAGGTTCTTCATGATACACTAAAGCTGAAGTAAATGGCATGAATTCCTATACTTTTATTTTAAAATATTAATATGCCACTCTTCTATTACAGTATCTAACACATATTTTTTTAAAAAACTATCACCTTAAAAACAATATCAGTGATTTTTGAAAAAAAATCTCTCCCCCAATTTGTTTTCCAACAATAATGTAACACATAAAAGCAGTAATACAATCACACAATGAACAGTAGCACCAAAAGCAATAATCAGGGGATGAAATGTATTTAAAAACACGAGAAAATAAAGAGATCTTTGTCTAGTGCTAAAACAATGTAAGATCAGGTGCCAGGTGAGCAATAAAAATAGCATAATTGGTAGAACCAATGAAGAAGCCATCTTCATTTTAGAATCTAAACTCATTTTTGTTAAAAGTGTAAGAACAGCAACCACTATTCAATAACAATCAATCATAGAATATAAGGGGTTGGAAGGACTTTGGAGATGATTTAGTTCAATCCTCTGCACAGTGCAGGAATCCACTATTACAGCATATTATTGGCTTCTGAATAGGTCTGAAGAGGCTACTTCATATCCAGAACTAACCAAGGACATGATGCCTGTTACCACAATGATGATTCATCTATTGCAAGAGTTTACGACGTGCTGCTCTGTAGCCACATGCAGCCCATGAACTTTCACTCAACCCTAAAGATCCTTTGATCATGCCTTGGAAGTTTAATGATTTGATTGCAGTTTCCCCAGTTTTCAGGTAGAAAATACATGAAACATATAGTATAAATCCTTCAGAATTTCTTTGGGTAGGTTTTTGTGTGCCTGCTTTATTGTTGGAAATATTGCTGCTTTCTGCTAAACATCCGTAGTGACACTGCAGAAATTTGGTGAGGAGATCGTGGTGTGCTCCACTTTTTCCCTTTGTATATGTAAAATATACCTGCATAGAAAGGATTACTTGAGGGACTGCCAGTCTCCCATGGTATCTGCCCAGCCAGTTTGATCTGTTTCATCAGTTAATTCCATCAATTAAACAATGCTATCAGTCAGGGCCCTGAGAAGTGTGTCTTCCCTGTAGCAGCGCCTGTCCTCTGGAACAAGGTTCCCCCAAGATTCAAACAATTCCTACCCTATTGGGATTTTGAAGGGCCTTAAAGACCTGGTTCTTCACCCAGGCCTTTGGAGAGGACAATTGATGCTGCTTACTTCCTTTCTGTTCCCCTCTGCCATCATTGTCCCTTTGTCTCATGCTGTTTTTGTGTTTTCCATATTTTAAATCTTTTTTTTTTTATGTTTTAACAATTGTAGACTGCCCGGAGTCACTGGGAGTTGGGCGGCATATAAATTTAATATATTATCATTGGTCATACAGTCAGCCAGTTGTTTTGATTGGATATGGCATTTTTATCCACCTATCGAGACCTTCCCAAGGACCTGGGATAGCCAGATGTTGTTCTCTAATGGTGCTAAAGGTATTTTTGCAGGATATAAGGTGTTCCAAGTAAAGCTGCCTTTTGCAATTGACTGAGGGTGATTTTGTCAGTGCCGATGGTCTTCAGGTGGTGCTCCAGATGTTTTTGGATTGCACCCAAGGCACCTATTACTATTGGTACTATCTTTCCTTTCTTTTGTCACGGTTGTTCTATTTCTATTTGCAGTTCTTTATATTTTTTTATTTTCTCCAGTTCCATTTCTTCTATTCTGCTGTCTCCAGGTATTCCAAAATCCACTATCCAGACTTTTTTGTCTTTTTTATCACAATTGTTAAGTCTGGGGTGTTCTGTGGCAGGTGCTTATCTCTTTGAATTCTGAAGTCCCAGAGCACTTTAGCTTCTTCATTTTCTATGACTTTGTCTGTTTTGTGGTCCCACCAGTTCTTGCTTGCAGACAAATGGTATTTCTTCAAGATACTCCAATGCACCATTATTGCTACTTTGTCATGCCATTGTTTGTAGTCAGTCTGTGCAATCTTCTTGCAGCAGCTAACTAGGTGGTCCACTGTTCCTTCAGCTTCTTTGCAGAGGAGGCATTTGCAGTCTGTTGCTGTCTTCTCAATTCTGGTTTTGTATGCATTTGTTCTTAAGGCTTGGTCTTGTGCAGCCAGAATTAGCCCCTCTGTCTCTTTCTTCAACTTTCCTGCTCTTAGCCATTGCCAGGTCTTGTTGTTCTCTGCTTTGCCTGCTAGTTTTTTTGTGTACTGGCCATGTAATACTTTGCCTTGCCATGTCTCTTTTCTATTCTTCATTTCATCTTTCTTCTAGGCCACTTTGGTCTCTTTGGTATTCAGTAAGCCTTCATGGTGTACTAGCTTCAGTGCATCTTCTTCACTGTCCTTCAGATATTCTTCCAGTGCCCTTTTTACTTTTTCAACTGTCTGGTGAAATAGTGATTCTATTTCAGATGGTATTTTTCCATACAGCTTCAAATCATCCATGTAAAGGAGGCAGGATAGCCTAGCAGATATTTGATAGCCATAGCCTGACTTATTCAGTACTGTTGAAACAGGAATCAATGCAATGACAAACAGTAGTGGTGATAGTGAATCTCTTTGAAAGATTCCACTCTTGATATTAACCTCTCCCAGTCTATCACTATTGAGCAGCAACTGTGTCTGCCGTTGTGCCATTGATCTTTGCACAAAGCTTCTGATGTTTCGACCGACTCCTGTTATTTCTAGGCACTTGTTTATCCAATCATGTGGCAGGGAGTGGAATGCCTTCTTGTAATCAATCCAAGCTATGTTCAGGTTGGTCTTCCTTCTCTTGTAGTTTTCATCTTCTCCATTAGGAGGTGATCTTTTGTTCCTCTGGTGTTTGGGTGGTTTCCTTTCTGCACAGAGGGAAACCGCTTGTTTTCAATTAGATGCTGTTGGACTGCATCAGCTGCCACACCCCTTAGCAATTTGAAAGTTGTTGGTAAGCAGGTAACTGGTCTGTAGTTACCTGGTGCTGCCCCTTTTATTGGCTCTTTCATTATCGGGTAGCTTTTGCCAGATGTTAGCCAATCTTCAATTTTACCTCCTTGCAGTATGTTGTTAAACTGCTTGGCAATGAGTGGGTGCAGACCAGTCAGATGTTTCAACCAAAAACCATGCAGTTCATCTTCACCTGGTGCTGACCAGCTCTTGATCTTCCTTGCCCTTTTCTCCACCATTTCTGCTGTTATTACAAGTTCTTTCATTTCAGCTTCTTTTTTATTCTTATCTACTTCCTTTATCCAAGCTGCATTTTTATTGTATTTCTTTGGCTTGTCCCATAGCTGCACTCAGAACTGCACCGTGTCTTCTTTGTCAAGTATTGACTGGCTCATTGGAGTCTCTTCATTGATGGATTGGTAGAAACTTTTTTGATTTGACTGACATTGAAGATTCTCCTTACAGTGTGAGTTCGAGCTTTTATCTGCTGATCTTTTTGGCTATGGCTGTTATTTGCTGCTTTATTATTTCCAGTGCTTCTTTGATCTTTCTTGTTTCTAGGTGATGTTTCAGGTATTGATTGATTGATCAGGTATTCTTTGGTCTTGTTGTTCAACTTCTTTTCTTTCATCTGTTCTAGATTGCTTGCATCTGATCATAGCATGCTGATCTTACTCTGTTGTTTTTGTGCTGTTCTAGATGCTCAGTTATTCTTTGTTTCAATTCCTCATTGTTGTTGTTTTTTTTAGTTAGACAACTTTGTTCTTTCTGAGGAGAAGGCAGAGCAGAGGGTATCTGGTTTGGGAATGAAAATGATTCAATAGCTATACTATCTTCCTCTGCTGCCAACTCCCCCCTTGTTTGGCTCTACAGTCTGAGCTACTTCTGACAAGTCTTCATTTTTTTCCCCCTAGGTAGACCTTTGTAGTTCTTCCAATTCTACTTCTGTGAATACTTTATTTCGTATTATAAATCAACATTGACCTGTTAGCCTCTGTCATGTTATTTCTGATTCTGGATGTTCTTTCCAGAACTGGCACATTCTTTTCAGATATCTTCTTCTTGTTGGACTTGATTTGTGATAGCAGATCATTATTTCTTTGTTTTCAGTCTTCGTATATTTGTGATGGGAAGCAACTTTTCTTCCGGTAGCCCTGCAGCTGCTGGCCCTGGTTGCTCAGCCAACAGTCCTGAGTCCTGTAGCCCACTTGTCACCAGATGTCCATGAACTAGAACACCTAGCACGGTCCTTGTTAATGCAGGCAATGACCGAGCTGGTCTAGATTTCTGTAAATTACGTCTAACCATATTGTTTATGGGAGAGATATTCTTCATCTGGCTCTTCTGATGAGACCTGTCCAGTAAGATTTGACCCCTGGCATAGCTGTCATCCTCCTCGGAGCATGCAAGCCCCACAACTATGTCAACATAGTATCGCGCTGGGGGATGATGATGATGATGATGATGATGATGATGATGATGATGATGATGATGATATGATGATGCCAGCTGAGGCAATCTATGTGTAACTACTCTGGAATTTGCACGATTGTATTGTAAATTCCTTCACACATGGCTTAGAAAGACTTACTTAGCAAGATCTGTGGATTGCATCCTTGTATTATAAATTAATCTTGTCTTTGAGCCTTTTATGTGCATTGCTATTTGTAACAATTAAATATAGAAGACAACATGAGTTTTCTCATGTAACACCTGGAAAGAAGTGAATAGCTTCATAGTAGAAATAATGTTTCCCATAGCAAAGGGTCAATTCTCTGAATTCTCACGTAATTGACAAGGCAAGTCAACAATCCATCCCCAGGTGCTGTCTGCTAGAGACAATGTCTAATTTAAAACATCTCTGGCAGAGAGTCAACTGTCTGAATTTGTGATCAAGTCACTCAATAGATGTGGAATCAAGCCTCTCCAGATGTTGCTGCTTATACTTGATCTTCCTTAAGAAAAGGAGACAAAAGCCCTCAGATACTTTGAACCTTGCGGTAGACCCAAACACCCAGAAAAAAAAGGTGTTGCACAACTGCCAACTGGCTTGGGAGGGGAGAGGGGAATCTCCTGCCATTTCTTGGGGATTCCAGGGAAGCTGAAAGGACATGAATTGGTATCTTTTTTCTCAATAATTTTGGCATGTAATCCTAGTTTGAACCTATTGGCTACCAGCTGGTCACTTGTGCCAACAAATATCTTCTCATCACTCTAAAGCAATTCTGGAGGCCCATGCTTTCCAATGTGAGTAAGTCCATAGGAGGTGGTATATTCCCTTGCAATTTAATGGTAAATCAGGAGGTTGCAAACCACTAGGATGAGAACTGTACATTGACAAACAGGACATTTATACAGATCCCTCAGTCATTTCATAACTAAATAACCCCTTGGAATTTTGCTTAAATTCTCCTTTCTTTGAAAGAAATTTTAAAAGCAAATTCTTTCATCAACATGAAAACCAGAAGGAAAAAATGCAGGAGAGTATTTCTACATGATGCTAATAGCAATAATTGGTCCTTGGTATCTGTTTAGGAGATCTGTGTGAGGCAGCTAAGCTATCTTCAGTGATATGTTTTATGACATGAAAGCAATGACATTCTCTTCAATGAGGCACCTCAACTCTATCATCCATTTCCAGTAACTAGAAGATCCTTCTGTGCCTGCACTGGGCATGTGCAGAAGCCTCTTCTGGCACTTCCACTAGCTGACCCAGATGATAGTCTCTCACTTAAACTTCACTTAGTAGAGTTGTGAAAAGGAAGAAATTAAACAAAGACTAATATAGATCCAGGAAAGATGTTCATCATTTGTTGATTTTACTCCTTAATTATTTTAAAAATAGAAAAAAGATGCTCATCCATATGTGCATTTTATTGGAAACTTTAAAATGCAGACAGATTCCATTTGCTCTCAGATGCTCATGTGGATCTGCTTTTACACACAGCCATGTAAACTGCAAGATAGCACAATTCCTAATTGTTTAATGGATTCTGGGGTGAGACACGTCTTAACCCTTCACAGGATAAAAGTTCTATTGGGAATTGAGCTCATATACCATGTGGCTGGGGTTGTACATTCTTCTAACATCTCTCTCCTTGGTCCGAAACCTAAATCAATGGGAAACACATGGCAAAAAAAACCTTTTTCCATTCATCCTTGCAGAGGAGGCCTTGCATTCTGTATTGCTGGCAACATGGAGGTGAATAATATGCACAACAGAGCTGTTAATCATTTTGATTTTGAAAGCAAAAAGGTCCTTTGGGCATAAATGTAGCCACTATCTGCAACTGCATTTAAACAAAATGCATCTTTTCTTGGGTTCATGTGGCTGCTGGATGCAAGAGTAGTCATGGCTGCTTTAAGAAGTTGTAGGCAGTGAAATGCTCACCCCTTGCATGCTCCAAAACTTATTTTTTCACTCAAATTCAAAGTGTTGCACTGTCCTAATGCTCAGGCCTTGGTTCTGCTTGATTTCTGAGACCTCAGGAACAGATTTTTTTCTGTATAATTCAAAAGATCCTTTCAATCTTCTGCTCCTTGTATATCCATCCCATGTGGCTCTCATTTTACAAATATGCAAGCAATATGTGTTTCAAAAATAAGTATTAAAAAAGTTATATTTAAATGTCCAATGGCTATTACAAGTTTATATATACTTGTTAACTTCTACAGTTATTTCAAAACTAGATTGTCTGGTTTTCATGGAAATTTGTTCAATAAACATGCATCAGACAACTGTAAGACACCTCTACTTGTGAATATATGTTGTCTCTGGGCAATGCCTATGACAGCCTGGCAACACCAGGAATAAACTCATGAGTAGACATCAGATTCACATTTCAAGAAGCAACAGGGTGGTGCACCTATCCAAGAATAAGCACTTTAGCCTGTTGTTTAACTGTTGTTATGACTTTTGTCTTTAATTATACTGGTAACGTCCTCCCAAACGCCACTTCACTGATTTTCTTAATTAATTACCATACAGGCAAACTGCACATTATGGTAATCATGCTTTTAAGAAAGTATGCTTAATTTCCCCCTTTTGTTTCAATGGAAAAGCAACTGAAAGATTCTTTGCTACAGATATTGTTTAAGGCCTCGTGTCTGTACCCTACTGAAATCTCCTCTGCTATTCTTTACTCTCAAAGGTATGATTCACTAATGTCAGCTTCAGAAGCAAACAGAAGCCAGATCAGATTTTAAGTGGACAGCTGATACAGGGTTCTATTCAATTTGCACTTTTCTTTCAAAATAAAGTTATTCAGGTTACACCTGCTTTTTATTTTAAAAAATGGCTGCTTAAGGCATGTATAGCTTGGCCTTTAAAATTAACAATACGTTGCAAAAAATTCTGGAAAACAGTATTATTTCTTCACAGTTCTGGATATTTTCCAATCTGTTATGGGAATAGTTCTTGAGAAGTACTAGTGAATGTTTGCAAGAGCCTAAGAGCAAACTCTAAATGGCCATCTGGAAAGGCAGATAAAGGAAAAGCAAGAATGGATAAAAGTGGTGGTTGTATAAAATAAAGATACAACAACACAGATTGAGCAACAGGAGTCTGCCTCTCATTTTTGCCAAGCTGCCTGAGTCAAAACTGGGAGGACAGGTTCCAAATTGGAAGATCAATTTGAAAATGAGACTCAAATACAGAATGTGCATTTAAAAAGTCAGGGGAAAGAAATAATGTGGGATAAATTTGTAGGGAAAGAGGAAGTTGTTTTATGAGGATCAAAGAGACCTGAATTTTATCATGAAGGGCTGACATCTTAATGAAAATTAATTACCTGACTCTACGAATGTATACTGCTCTGCATCCATCTCACAGAACCAGCATTGGGCTATAACCTGGTTGCACATATGTGCATAACTAGCCCATGTAATCTAGGCTGATAGGAACTATAGCACTCATTTTCAATTAGCATCTGTGAAATATGCTAGGTTTCCTGCCATAATTCAGCTCTACATCATCAACAATCACTAGGGGAGGTACAGCCAAGATCTCCCTAAAGAAGGGGAGCTAAAATGTTACTAACATTACAGTTTTTGCCTGCTTGCTTGTTTGCTTCTAAAGAAGCAATCTGCAGAAGCAGCTAATCTCAACAATATCATCCGTCCTTTCGCAAGTGACCTGTCTTCTCCAAGCATCAGTGCCTATTTCTGACCAAAAAAAAAAAAGAGCCATTCTGACAGCTGCTTGTGCTGTGGATACTGTCACAATGGCAAAGTCACTGTTCTGACAAGATTCCTTTAAACAATTCAGGGAGAGTTGAGAACTGAGGCAGTGTTTCTCCTCTGTCTCTGCTGAGCTTTAAAACATTTCCAAATGGGAGATTTAAAAAACTATAATGGATTACTCCATCCCACAGTTCCCCTCCCCCTCATTATCCAAAAAGGTATCTCAACAATAACACACATACAGAAAATTTCAGGAGGAGAATTAGTGAAATAAGAGTGGGAGGAAAAAATATAAGAAAGCTTGGCTGGTAACCATAGCAGTATTAGCCACACCATTCAGCTGTCATTTTCTCAAAGATTCGTATGTGTCATTATCTCAATTGTCAGATAAATACTGTCTGTCATTTCTAAGCCTTTCATATGTGGGTTGTAATAATCCAAACAACCACAAGATGCAAGAAAGAGATACAGAAAACTTTGTTGCTCTCTTGTGGGTCATCTGGATTCCTATAGCCTAGATCTGGTAGCCTTAGTCATTCCTAGGATGAAGGATGAAGAAAAGCTGGGGGAGGGAGCCATCTAAAATGGCTCCTGTCATAAAATAACTTGGGAATTTTTGAAGTTCACATAATTCACCTACCTCAGGAAATAATTTGTCACCATAATATAGGCAACTGTAGAAAATCACAGCATTATCAGAATTACAATACATGTATCATGATACAAATGATACAACTTGTGTACTTTCATCAGCCATCATTATGCAAGTACATAATTGTGTAATTTATATGACTATGTCATTTGTTTCTCTTGCCCTCCCCCTCCTAATGCTTGTGTGCTCAATCTTGCAAGTGATCCACAGCATGAGACATCTTGACTCACCTCAAATTCCAAATTATTTGGTCATATGGATAGGTATTGTACTAAAAATGCATGGAAGACCAATTTGTTACATAGTCACACTGGGAAATAGTAATCTGTTACACTTTTCCATCATGCACCCATGTTGGAAAACACACATATTATTTTTAGTAACACAGACAAGAATAACATGTAGCTATAAGCCATAATGCAGTTATTGTGGTTTTGGGCTTAGTGTCTTGAGCAAACTCAGTATTACGGTTTGTAAGACATGATTTATTGCTTAGCATTGTTGTGTGAATCCAACAAATCATAGATTATTCACAGTCCATACATGGTAGTTACCCCATGCAACTCCCCATTTAGGGGAGCAGACAAGCAGTTGCAAGTGTCGGAAGGCACTACAAAGGAATAAAAAGATAAATTAATTTATTCACATCTGTCCCTTTAAGCACTCAGGGACAGGGTTTTAAAACAAATGCAGTGTCCCTTGAAGCTTCAACCTGTCAGACTATTAAATCAACCTATAATTTCCAACTAAAGAGATAAGCTGTCTTGGCTGTGGAGATTTACATCCTTTGGTCACTCCCTCCTCAACAGGCAAGTCTGGAATGCCAGCCTCCACTGAGGAAGCTGAGGCAGTCCTTTTCCTTACTCTAGGTCAGGGTTCCTCAACCTCAGCAACTTTAAGATGGGTGGACTTCAACTCCCAGAATTCCCCAGCCAGCCATGCTGTCTGGGGAATTCTGGGAGTTGGTCCACCCATCTTAAAGCTGCTCTAGGTCAGTGCTCTAGGTCAGTGTTTCTCAAACTTGGCAACTTTAAGATGTGCGGACTTCAACTCCCAGAACTCTGGGAGTTGGTCCACCCATCTTAAAGCTGCTGAGATTGAGGAACCCTGCTCTAGGTCAGTGGGAATTCTGGGAGTTGGAAGTCCGCACATCTTAAAGTTGCCAAGTTTGAGAAACACTGCTGTAGTTGCTCTTTGTCCTCCCAGCTGGCATTCCTTTTTGCAGGATGGCTGTGCTCTCAGGCAGAGGAACTGAGCTGGGCCTTTCTGAAGGACTGGGGGAATTTTGCACAGAATTTTTCTTGAACAGGAAAGGCTGGCAGCAGCGTCTTCTACCTTTTGCTTTCTCTCTGTCATCTGTTTGTGCTTTTGGTCTGTCTTGGTTGCCCAAATACAGTCAATTGCTTGCACTCTCCCTTGTGGAATCCATCTAGGGCTATCATATCTAGGATGCAAAAGTCCAGATAGATCCTGGACAGCAGTAAACCAACTCTTGTTGCCATTTAGTTTCTGATACTCAAGTATGGTATCCATAATATATCTGCTTTGATTTTGTCATTCCAAATTCTCACCATGAGGATCAGACCCTTAACAATTTCCAGTGAAGTGCAAAAGATTTTGGAGGAAACATGTGTTAGATTGGCTCTCCCTTTCTGAAGTGTTTCTTAAGTCAAAGAAAGCTGAGTGATGGAAATTGGCCATTAGATGCATGGATTAATTACGGAATGGCCTGTGGTAGGTTTTCTCTCTCGCTGTCAGCTTTCCATCATATTAAAAATGAATTAACAACATTCCCCAAGTTGTTAAATAAGAAAAATGTAGGTGTTACATAAAACACTATTATTAATTCTTCACTGTTCCTCGGTGTTAGCCTTAATAAGATAATACAGACACGTGGAAGAGCTTGTGGGAAACAATAAAAAAGTGTGCTATTGAACAAGTCAATAGCATTCTGGAACAGCATATAAGAAATTCCTATTCCAGTCCCCACCCTCCTCCCTCCCTCTCCCCAGGACAAAGCATCTTATCTTCCACTGGTACATCCACCTCTTCCTTCTGCCATTCATTTGCACAAGCTGCACATCTAGCCTCTTGGAGCTGGTGTCTCCTTTAGCAGATGGTTATCCTGATCTGGCAGGCTTTTATTATTTTTAAAGAGAATAATTATTTCCTAAGGCTAGGAGCTGCTGCTGTGTTTCCCTTTAAAGACACAGATGTTAAGTCCTGTTATAGTCTCAGTAGGCTGCATTAGGTTTGTTCAAATCAAAACAGTTATGGTTCCTACAATCTATCAGTACAGAGAAACCAGTAATATATTACTACATAAAACAGGCACTCATCTGCCACAATGCAGTTGTAAATATATTACAACGAACAGAAAACTAATCTTCATGCCCTACCTGGGAATTAAGGAGTGTAGCCAATTTTGCACACACACACACACACAAACACCTGTACTGCAAGAAGTGGTTGGAAAGGGCTCTCAATAGGTCTCTCTGGAAAACTCTCATAAAGTGTGCAAGCATGCCAAGCCATCAAGAAATTAATGTTTTGTATATGGCAAAAATTCATAGCAGGATTGTTTCAACTTGTGGAGTTCAGGATCCTCATTTGTTGTACACAAATTTAGAATTCTTGAATAGTGGAAAAAGCACAAATTAAGCCATCCTTTGAAAAAGTGATATTTGAATAAATGTATATTTTAATATATTTACAAAGACTATAGCTTGTTTTTTTTTTTAAGTTATCAGAGGTGAAAAATATTTTTTTTCTTAAGATGCTGGAAAGTAGGCAGTTGGCTAGATGGGCAAATAGTCTGCTTTGATATAAAGCAGATTCTAGTGACTCTATGATTGATAAGCTATACCAAAAAAACTTTGCTGATTCTCCTGAACTTTGGTGGTAGGAGTATCCAAGTAAGAAAACTGCCAGAATCTGTGCAGTAAAAATCCAGAAGACCACTAGATTGCAGGAAAGACTACCTTTTTGCCTTCTTTGTGGGTTTCTTCAGTGCTCTGGGCAGTCCCCTCTCCTATTTAACATCTACACGAAGATGTTATCTGAGATCATTTGACAGCACAGGGTAAAGTATCACCATGTACACCTGATACATCTCTACTCTGGGCAGACCAAGTGATCCTGTTGAGTTCTCTCTCAGTACCTGCCTGACGCTTCGGCGGTTCGAGTCCAGCCTTCGCGCTAAACAGGGTGAGCTCCTGTTTCCTCCCCAGCTCCTGTCAACCCAACAGGTCGAAAACTCACGTAAGTAGATAAATGGGTACTCTCACTCCGGTGGGAGGAAAAATGCTGGCGGCGCCTTGCACGGGAGTCGGCAGCAGCTGCCGGTAAGCGCGAAACCGCGCTCGCCCGAAAAGGGCGTGAAGCAACGGAAACCCCGCCTCCTGCGCTCGCCAGCTGGGCTCTGCTCTAGGAAGGAGGCTCTGGCAAACCACTTCCGAAAAACAATTGCCTTGAAAACTGCAAGGACTCATCCAAAGCAGTCACTGCAGAGTCGGTAACGACTGAGCGCAGACAAAAAAAACAAAAAACAAAACCTGGAAGCTGTGGAGGTCAGGATGGGGAAGAAGAGGCTTTAGCTCAATCCTAACAACTCAGAACTTGTAATCTTAATGTGATAGCACTGCCTCAGACAGGGCTGGTGTGCATTTTGGGGATTCTCCTGGACTTACACCTTCTGTTGAAAGAACAGGTGGCAGCCGTGGCAAAGAGGGCTTTTGTGCAAATCCATATTGTGCACCAATTGCACCCTTTCCTGGATTGGGAGGTACTGCTCACAGTCACTCATGCCTTGGATACGTCTTGAGTAGACTACTACAATGCATTCTACATTGTACATGGGATTGCCCTTGAAGGTCATTCAGAAGCTAAAACTGGTCCAGAAGCATGGGCAGTTATGGGTACACCTCACTACACCCATGGTACACCACTTCTCTGGGACCTGCACTGGCTCCTAGCGGGCTTCCAGATACAATTTAAGGTAGTGGTTGTCACCCATAAAGCCCTTCATGGCATGGGGCCAGGGTATTTGTGGGAACATCTATCCACAGTTTTTTCTGCCCATCGCACTAGATCCAACAAGATAGGCATGTTCCAGGTCTTGCCTATTAAACAGTGCCATCTGGTGAGACTCAGGAGGCATGCTTTTTCTGTTGCAGCACCTGCCCTCTGAAATACCATGCCCCCTGAGATTCATGGAGCCTGACCCTGCTAGCATTTTGGGAGTTCTTCAAGACTTAGCTATTCCCTTGGGCATGGGGTCTGCAGGTTAGCTGAGACCGTCACTGTGAGTTTGTCCTTCTTATGATTTGAATTGATTTTGTCCTTGGCCACCATTATTTACTCTTACTCTTATTGTGTTTTGTTTCATTTGGTTTTAATCCTATGCAGACTGCCCAGAATCATACCTGAGATGGGCAGCTACATAGTAAATTGATATAATAAAAAATAATAAATAATAAATCTACTGCTCATCTGGATTTTACAGTCTGAATTTTGTTTACTTTTTCAATTTGGTAACAAACAACAATAAAATATAGTGATTTTTGTAGTGATTGTTCTATCTATCTATCTATCTATCTATCTATCTATCTATCTATCTATCTATCTATCTATGAATGATATGGAAGCCCTAGGCTAAGCTCACATTTGGAATTTTAAGGGCAAATACATAAAATGTCTGTCATGGAAAACTTGCCTATTCACAAAATGTCTGACCATGGTTGATATGGCTGGTATGTACACAAAATACACATTTAGCAGAAGGTGAATTAGCCCCAGGATATTTTTCTCCCACCCTACAGAAGGCCAAAGGCATTACTGCAAATAAATATGATTACAGAGCTTGGTGTTCTGTTCTGCAACACACCAGCATCTTATTTATTCATTTATTTCCCATTAAAAAGTCAACAGGGAACTGGTGAGCACCAAAGAAAGCCTCTAGAGGCACACTGGTACGTGCACAATGAATGCTCATTCTGATGAACTGGAGACAATGCCCCCCACCTCCAAAACAAAGTATAGATTGGCAGGGGAATAAAATCATGAAACAAAGCCCTTCGAAGATCCCCCTACCAAAATGTATGCATGATAATAAATCAGAGGCCATCATGTTTCTACTTGACGAGGTTACTGTCTTCTTGCTAAGATTCTCAGTACTCCATTTCCTGTAAGTGTTACCTGAACCAATTCTAAAAATTGTTTAAATAGTTTAATTTCAAAGGATTCCATTTAAATCCCCCATTGCAAGGGTAAAGTGCAGAAGAAAATTACTGACAATTACATATCCAAATAATGTATATGAGAAAGAGAAACATATGAAGCTTCCAGTTTTTCTTTACAGTCTCCCTTCTGCTCTATAGCTGTATTTGTTTTGTTACTAGTTTTTTTTCCCCCTACCTGTCCCCTTTTTGCCTCTCCACCATCTGCCTTCCTATCTGCTCTGCCTTCTAGCTCTGCCTTTCCTCTCTCCCTCTTCAGCTTCTGGCTGTGCGTGCATACCTGTCTATGCGTATGTTTATTGCTAGACGCTATATCTGTCTACCCACCTGCTCTGTCTTTTGTCTGCATTCACATCTCCCCACCCCACCTTCTAGTTTTCCTGACAATTTCAGCAAATCATTTTGTTTCATGATATTAATAAGTTTTTCTCCCCCATCCAGTACTAGGCAAGAAACTTATGCTAGTTCCCCACAAGGATGGCACATACAAGCAAAAGAATGTTGGTTGAAAATGATTGTGCATCTGCCAAATTGATGGAGAAAGATGGGATTGTAGCATGCAGCAGAGCATCTCTAATTCTCTAATCCCAAGAGAAATTCTAAGAAAGGCTTGGGAGCACAATTATTGTTGGAGAGGTTTATGAGTTAAAGCAACAATTATGGTCAGAGCAACAATCAACCCTCCCCCATCTTCACCCCAGAACCCTTCTGATACTTCTTCCATTAAATATATCCTCTTCCAATTGATTGACAATCAGACCACCACCTCCCTGATGGGCTTTCACAGAGCTATAAATATATGGCTCTCTGAAAGAGCATTTGGAGGATGTTGAGTTCTAGCCTGCTTTGTGGTGTTCTGCATGTTCTGAGACTACCTGGGTACTCCTGTGTATTGTTTTTAATCTTTTTTTATGATTATAAGCTGCTCAGAGCCTGCAGGAATTGAACGGTATAGAAATTTCAGCAAATAAATCAATAGTTTCAGTGTTTGGTAGGGACTCATTCTCAAACCCAGGTTTGGGCCAAATGTATATTTAAATAAAAAAGCTAGATTTATCTATTTATTTAGATAGCACTCTTGACAAATGATTGGGGGCAGCATACAGTTAAAGCAACAATAATATTTCAAGAATAAGCAATTATAAAATATACAGTATAACAAATTATGCTGGATATTATTCAACAATTAGAACATCTGTATGGGTTTACAAATCTCCTGATCTAAAGCCTGGGGGAAAAAAAACAAGTCTTCGGAGCCTTACAAAAGGCAGGCAGGATTGGGGCCATCCAAATCTCTGGGGGGAATACTGTTGTTTAGGGCAGACACAGCAACACAGAAGGCATGTCTCCTGGTTTCATAAGATGGCATTGTTTAAGAGATGGGACTTGGAATGTGCTGGCCATATTGGATTTTAATGGACAGTCAAAACTGATCAAGGATGGGGGTCCCACAAAAAACCAGGCCTGTGCTATGAGGAGTTAAAAGTGATAACCAGAATCTTGAATTACACTTTGGGATGAAATGTCTAGCAGACCTTGGAACATGGAGAAAAATTACAGAAAAGATTCCTTAGTCTAGGAGAGGGGAAAGTGTGAGAAAGAGATTCAGAGTAACTCTACCTTAATTACATTAGGTATAGAGGTATAAGTCAGAAACAATTAATAAGTCAGAAATTATCCAACATCATCAGATCTACAGATGGCTTCTTGAAGAGGGGCAGACCATTAGATCCACACACAAATTCATCAAGGATGAATTCACCAGCATCTGGATGTAGATACGTCACTCCCCAGGATCTAATAAACAGGTGGTCACACTCACAGCTCCAAAGATCTTGTTCACTTCCTTGAGACCAACAGACTAAAACTGCAGATGCAATAAGAACAGAAAAATATCTCCATTTTGCTGTTATCACCACAGTGTAATCCTTAATTAATATTCTTATCCATGTTTGGTCAAACTCACTCTTTGTCTTCCTTCAGTAGGCACCTCTTCTGCTGCTTCAACTCTTGAAATTCCTCTGAAAACCAGAAGGACCTCCAGGATCAATGCAGAGAGAGAGGCTACAGAGATACAATCTAATACCAAAGTTGCAGCCACCATCCCATTCTAACAGCAGACTCAAGCCTCAATCAAACTACACATCCACAGCAACTTCCCCAAGCAGCCTCTGAAACCCTATGGGGTCCATCAGGTTCCTGGGAATGAACGATCAGATTGGTCCTACTTGCAGTAGAGAGGTCATGCAGAAAGCTCCAAAGCAATCAGAGAATGATTTGTGCATGAGAAATAGACACAACCTCCACCTCCATATCATGTCACCACTGTCCTGAGACAATATGCAGATTTATGTGACCCCCACCATGTATTGGGCCCTCAATAATTTGGTCATGTCCATGACACCATGGTTACCATGATGGCCATGAACTCCCAACTGCTTCAGTCTCAGTCTTCCCAAGGAAGGCAGTTTGAAGGTCTCAGTACCATAAATCTAGAAAATTCCACCATCAACTAAGCCTTTGAGCAGTTGACGCTGGGAAGCTGCTATGGAGCAGGAAGGCATGTACAGCAGCAGTAATTCCATCTATTTCCCAGAGCCCAACTTCACAAACAGGGTGTTATCTCTAGAGCAGTATCTCTGAAAGCCACAATAAATTCTTGGATAACAATAGCCGCCCCTCGCCTCTGCCTTGGGATCATGGCTGGTGCTACAGTCAATACCTGGGGGGAGGGCATATTTTCAAGAAAGCCATCCCTCCTGCACCCATCCAAGTCTCAATGGTACCTGCCAGGTCAGTTGCCTCCTCCATGATAAAATCAGGGATGAGGAGCACCTTATGACAGGCTGACCTGGCACTGAGCAGCAATAGCCTGAGTCCAGGTCACTGAAGAGTCAATGACCAAGGGCTAGAAAGAGGAATTGGTGCAAGATACTGAGTACACCTTCTCTGAGAGTGGCCTGCCCCCTATCTCACACCATATCTCTCTCTGCTCATCACCCCAGAAATGTTAGTGCCTGCCTGCCCCAAGCCCACCTTCCTGATACTACTACCTCTTTCCTGGGTCCATGCCACAAGCCACTCCCAGACTAAGGATATAACTATGCAAGACTTTGCAAATTTTAGGGTATTTTTGCAAGGCTAGAATCTGAACGATTGTAAATGAGGACATGTTTATCACCCTTGTTCCAGGTTTTGTTCTTTCTCATTTTAAATTATTACAGCCTTCTAATATTGGAACATGATGTGCCAAATGTATACCTATTTCTCTTCATTAGCCTGAATGTTCTGTGAATCTCATAACAATTTTTGCTGGCTATACTCTGTAAAATATAAGTGGCATTTTTGAAACTGTGCAGAAAAATAAACTTGCTTTAAAATGACAGAAATAAAATTGAGGAATATCTTTTGATTTTAAATCTTCCAAGGAAAAGTGAACAAACTGATCACATTGGCTCAAAGTTTACTTCACTTTTTGAAATACTTACAAGGCTTTGAATGCAAATTTTCTTTTAACTGCGCTTCCGTATCAAATTCAATATAGATTATTGAAAATATCCTTCAAATATAATATTGCAAATTGTAATATCCATTGACCATTGAAGCTATTTGCTTATACTTTGTGTACTTCATTCACCTTTCATCAACAAAAGTGTAGATTAACAATCTGATTTGGGTTTTCTCCTTGCACCATTTTGCAACATTGAATTTAATAGATATTTTATATTTTATGGGATATTTTAGGTAACAGAAAAGTTTGCATGCAAGCAAGGCTCTACATTAGTTTAGGTGTAGGCTGTTTGATGCTCTCCAGAAGTTTTTGGTTTCAATTTCCATCAGTCCACAAGAAAGACTTTTGGTAGTAAATTTTAGAATCATAATGCTAAATCCTGGGTTAGCATTATGAAGATAAATCACAGTGAGCTTTGGGTTCCTCTGCTCTACCACTAATATTGGTAGTGTCTTCTGAGATCTTCTGTCCTGGTTATAATGATGGTTGCCTTTATAGTCTTTCATCTTTTATGGCACATGGCCTACATAGGACTACTTATATCGTCCCCATTCTTTGCATCAATTGCATTTGCTGCCTATGTATTTCCAAGCACAAAGACTGATTTTGACCTATATGATTCTAAGCAGACTGGGGTAGAATTACCTGAAGAACTGTTTTCCTCCACATAATATAATCCTGCCTAAAAAGACAGGAGCTTCTATAGACACTCTTTGTCCCTCTTCCAGGAATTAATATAGTGAGGGTCCTTTCTGGGATCGCTTTCCATCCCTAGAATTCTTTCCCAAAGCAGATCTATGTGGTTCCTTCATAACTTGGATTTAGAAAGACAGTTGAACTTTTATTTTTAATCAGTTTTCAAGCCCTCCTAGTCACTCTAGCAGCTGTTAAGAGTTCTGCTACTTACTATCAATGGTGTATATTGTTTTATTCTTTCAAGTACTGTATTCCATTCTGGTCTTTCAATTGGTTGAAACACACTGCTTCTTCCTTTACCAGATTTATGTTATGTGATTGTTATGGGGGAAAAAAAACACAAAATGCAGTAACCCAGAGTGGATTTTCTAACAAATTCCATTTGGATTTATATTATTACTCTTCTGTTTTTGATTTAGCATTCTGTATGCTTCCCTCCATGAGAATAATTCCAAAGCACTTTTATGGACAGAAGTGCAACAAAACTAACCCAAAGGTGTGAAGTCTTGTAGCAAAATGAATTATTGCTGCAGCACCAACCAGCCATAGCCTTCAAGGTGTTTCCAAACTGCACAGAAAAAAGAAAAACTGGGCAAAGACCAATTAACAGCCAACTATTTGTTTTCCTTTTTGCTAGGAGTCCTTCATATTTCCTTTGTTTGACATGTCTGTCTATCTTACTAATCTTTCCACTGCTTTGCAAAACAATAATTTCTGGTACAGCCTCTCTCCCTAGCTAGCCTTCTATCATCTGCTTAAAGCTCCCTATGAAGCCAGCACCATCTCTCCAAGTGATCTTTTTCTCATGTACCTGTTCGAGTCTTTGTTGATCACTTCTCTGTCAGGGGAATGCAAGTCAGGTTATTTTATGGTTCCATTCTTCAAACACTCCTATTGTATAAAGAAGATGTTTTAAGTGCCTGAAGGTGGTTTGTTCCTCATTACTTCATAGAAGTGACATTAATAGCCAAAGAAGAGCACTGCTGAGTACAATTATGAATGGTGTTCAGGTATGAAAGCTGCTGTAAGTCTGCTAATGTTTCCTAATTATAATCCTTTAGGTATCGCATGCAAGGGAGGCAAGGAAAGGGGGGGAAATGTGAAACATTGACTTTGTTCTCCAAGTGGGAGAGAACAGCCAGCAAAGAGGGGCAGATTTTGCCTGCTTCATTTTCAAAAGCATAAGTTCTCTGTGAAATTGATACTAACTTATTAAGCCAACTGGTATTGTGCAGCTAATGCTGACACATCATGCAAAGACACAAGGCAAACCACAGACACACATGAATCGTTTCCACGTGGACAACTGCCTAATAAACCAAGTGATCAGTCAAGGCAAACTTCCAAGAACAAAAGGCATAGAGAAAAGAAACAAAGACATTCCATTTATAGACAGCCTGTCATATTGATAATAAAAATAACTGATAATAAAACATCTCTTGGAAAATATAAATATATTCCCTGATTTATCAAGAGAGATACTACAGGGTCAATAAGAAAAAAGAAGGTAAGAGCCCTCCTGATCAGACTGAAGACCTGCCTATACCAGCATCCTGTGTCAGACAGCGGAGTACAAATGCATCACAGATGCACACACGTACTTGGGCAATAGTCATCTTCCATTTCCTAAATTATTTCCTAAACATTGGTATTAAATTATGTTATCTTAATTCAGAAGGTATGGCTGTCATCAAGAGGTGTAGTCATGGATAGTCTGATTCTCCATGCTAACCCCCTTTTTAAAATTATCTAAATTTGTGACTATCATCCCACACAATGACAGCAAATTCTTTGGTTCAATAATATATTGTGTTTAGCTATAAACAATTGTGAGACATTAATCCAAACCTCAGGATTTGGAAAGAGAACGATCAAGTACATTACAAGGGAAACACTATTTTGGATGTGTGCAATATGGTACCATACACAGAATTATCTTTGTAGGAATATCATAGATCAATCTTCGTAATTTAGATTCAGATGCTTCAGATAATTCAAATAATTCCAAAGCCAGCATGGGAGCCATATTCCAGCACATCTAGAATTATATGATATATAATAAAATTATATGCTCATCAGGCTAAGGAAGGATGTTTTAGACGTTAGATTAGGCCCAATAAAATCAAAATTTTAGTTAACCATCCCAACTGTCATGAAAAGTAGATCACCTTGGGTCAGAGCTTCCACAATCAGAAGGTATCCCCCCACCTTTCATGTACATGTATGCATATGCATACTGTCTAGCCTACCCAATGGGGTTGCTGGGAGGATAAAAGGAGGGAAAATTATATGCTATTCTAAGCTTCCTTGAAGCAAGATGAGATAAGCAACCTGTGATGGAAGGCATGAGCAGGGAGGATTCTGGAATGAAGCTTCAAGGTTACAGGGAAGGGGGAGAGACATTCCAAGGAAAGCGTGTCCTTAGCCCCTAGCTGGACTGTGTGAAGGTCAAGAGAAAGAGACTGGCCCCTCCCTAAGGGCATGAAGGTTATAGTTGCTGTCATTGGGGGACTAGAGTTAGTCTGGCGAGATTCTGTCTATTAGGTGCAAGCTAATAAAGAAACAGCTGATTGCTAAACTGCCTTGTTGTGATTCTTGGGCTGAACCTGACACAACCAGACTTCTTTTCTCTTCCTTCACTACATAACTGCTTCCTCTCACCATGCATGATTATTTCTGAACTTGTATAGTTCATATGCAGGACTGTATCAAATATATATATTTCCACACAAGAAGTGATCCTACATTTTATCACAAAATGGCAGTGGACCTGCAATGCAATTCTATAGCATGCTCCTTCTCAAATGGGTCTAACTATGCATACTGGGACTTCCTGCCATGCTGCTATGCATAGGATTGCACTTTTTCTCTATTCATGCTCCCAACTACTTTCACTTTCCATCTCCAGTTTCACTATTGCCACCATCTATCATTGGAACATCTCACCTCTTCTCTTGCTAACGCTATTCCCACATTTCTGTTTCATGAATGCTAAGTTCAAAGTCAGGAACATAGTCAGGAAGGAATTTCCTCAGGATCCCAGGCTATACTGTCAGTCTCAAAAAAATTATACAAGCTTGCCTGTTAAAATTACATTTTGAGGGGTATTTAGTATACCTAAGTGGGAGATTAACTCACTGCTGGCTGTTACATAATGGGATTGGGATCATAAATGCAGAGGCCAGTTAAATCATCTTCCAAACAGCTGTTTGTACAACAGCTTCCCTCCCCAGCTGTACATAGCGTGTCATCAGAAACCGGGATCAGTGAAGGCTGCAATTATCTGAATACAAGTCGGGAAAAGAACCACACAAGGAGAAACCAAACACTCAGTAGAACCAGCTTTCCACAACAGCGACAATCATTGCTTGCCACAGGATAGTCATTCTCAGAATAAGGATGTTATACAGCAAGAAAGAAGGGTTAAGTAATAAATTATCTACTTTTGGCCATATCATATTGCCAGAGAATCTGCCAAGAGTTGTTATGGTCCTTCAGTTAGTCCTGAATTCTGCTTACTACATGGGCAGGACCCTGCAAGTTTTCTTGGCACCATTTCAGAAGTGGCTTGCCATTGCCTGCTTCCTAGGGCTAAGAAAAAGTGACTGGCCCAAAGTCATCCAACTGGTTTCATGCTTAAAGCAGGACTGGAACTCACAGTTTCTAAGCCAGTGTCTTGAATCATTACACCAAAATGGCTCCCTATGAGTTGTCCTGGTATTCATTATTGCCCTGAAATCCATGGAAAAAATGTGAATTTATTCTAAACTTTTTTTTTCCAACAGGAAAAAGTGGGGAGAGTGAAATTGAGTCAGGATTTGGAATTCCATCCTATCTGGCACTTGGAATATTTCAGTTTCATAATCAGCCCTCAATTCTGAGGCGGGGGGGGGGGGATCAAAAGTCAGCTCCTAAATTGTAAGGTTGCTTTTTTAAAAATGCAAAACACTCTGGAAGGGGACAAGAGAAAGTGACAGGAATTCATTTTCACAGTTCAGGTGTAGAAAAAGAATACACCATTCCATTTCCAGATAATTAAATATGTTGGGTTTTCCATTGTATGAGAAGTGATCAATAATAAAGGCTAGTAAAGATTTTAATGAGGTGGGAAGCAAATTTCTTCCCCTCCCCTCTCCACACACATTTATAATTTTTAACAGAGGTAAAAGAAGCACTTGCTCAGGTCTTATTTTAATACGAGCTTCACCCATTTTGCCCTTTCCAACACTTCAGAAATAAGTTTCTATGTGCAAAGCCACACCATTCTCAACTATGTGTTACCCCCTGTGAGGCAGGCAAGCACAGGAAACAAGAGCCACTTGGATTTCTGGAAAGATGTTTCTTGCTAGTAGGCTAACTAATGTACAGAATCTTGAAAACCTACCAAAGAACAATTCTTCTGCACAATTTATACCTAGTGTAGGTAAGGCAAAGTTCCTCTCAGACTCTTCCTCATGCTGCTTCTTCCCTCCCTGCCATAACAAGTGTCAAGACGCTGTTAAATATTCATGCCCATTCTTCATCCAAATTAAATTGTAAGCTTCTCTCAAGCCTGTTTAGTGAAAATGTGTCCGTTCTGAAGGCAGTCCAGCAAATCCGAAGCAAAAGGCAATAGATAGTGATCTCTAATAAGTCAGAAATGAGAAGCCTATAATCATGTACAGATCTCAAAGAAAAAATATCTTTCTTTTTTACCAGAAACAATGGTGAGATGAAGAAGGACAAATTAATCCTTTCTTCAGATTTTTGTTCAGAAATTCCTTTAAAGCTGTTAATTCTTGAGTAGACATGTATAGTGCCATTTAGTTCTGAGATCCAGGCTCCAGGTAGCAAGTTGATAGTATAATTACATACCCAATACAAAGATAAGGTTGCAGCTTCCTCTTCCCCTGAAGCATTGCCGACCTCTACATACATTTCTGGCAAAGAAGGAGGTGCAGGCTGTGTAGTGGCAGGGAGACACAGGAAAGAATCTAATGCCTGGAACCAGTGGTGTTGACATTTTTTTGAGGGGAAAGAAACAATCTCTTGCTCCAGTGAATATCAGGATTATGTGTTTGCAACCAGTCTATGGCCAAAACAATTGGGACATATATAGAAGCAGACAAATATAGTTGCAATAATTATTTGTGATCATTTCTTCTCAACTGCAAAGGAGTTGCATGTTGCAGGATGAGACCTGATTTGAGGCATTTGCCATTGATCATCTCTTATTTGCATAGATTTTTCCAGTGATTGTGTGTGCAAGCCCAATTGCTGCAAAATAGCCTCAGCTTAGCAGTTTCTCCAGAGTCCAGAAGAGATGATGGTTGGAATTCCAAGCCCATGGATATAAAAAAGACTAATGAGGATTACAAAATGCAGTTGCCTGGTATCACATGTCAGAACTCTTCTTAATTATCCGAGGACCCTCCTGATAAGCTCGTGGGAGGAGGGCCTATGAAGTTTCCAAAGTCAAGACTTTAGAGCAATTTGGCCATTTACTCACAAGATCTACTAAATCTCCACAGGTACAATACTTTCCATCTGATTCAAAGGAAGAAAGCTTAACAGGGCAAGCCTCCAATAAATGACCAAGTGCTCCACAGTAAGAATACAATCTGAGATGTCATATTCATTGCTTTTTCCACTGCAGGCAGGAAACTCTTCATCATCCCTATTTGCATGGGCTCCATGCCATTGGAATCCAAAGAGATAACTGGGAGAGGGGAAGGGTGAGGAAAGGCTCTGAAACCGTCTCTGTTATTTTCTTCACAACTCAACTTCTCTAGTCTGCCATCAATCACCACACAATGTTGAAATAACTCTTCCAAGATTATCCTTCAGTTCATCAGAAAGGCGTCCCCAAAAATGGCTGATTAGGGCAAAATCATTCCAATGCACATCCCTGGATTATAATTAAAAATCTACTGTGCATTCACATTCTCTGCATCCTTCTTGTCACAAATCTCCCAATTAGCATCTGCTCTCCTGATGGAATTATCAAAGGCAGGTCTGAACTTCTGCATAAAATCTTGATAGCTGGCATCTTTCCTTTCATTGAGTAGCAGTGCCCATCTGCCTGCTTCTTCTTTCAAAAGGCTAAGAACAAATGTCACCTTGGTCCAATCTGTAGGGAATTCCCAACCTGTCCACCATGAATATTTCACCCAGAAAAAGGAAAGTAAGGAATTGGTCCTGCATTCCCGGAATTTCTCAGGCAGGTTTCCAGGAGAATGGAGTTTAACTGCTGCTCATCCACCTGTGGTTCTGCTCCTAACTGAGGTAAACCTATAAGTTTTACACAACCAAGTTTACACAAATGCACTATAGCATTGTGTAAACTTGTGATTTGTGTGATCTATTGCCTATACTGCAATAACACCATTGCCTCTTACCCTGCCAACAACAGGGAACCTCAGAGATCCAAAGCCACATCTAGGTCCAGAATGGAGGATCTGACCCTTTTCTCATGAGACAGTAAAAAGGCTTTCAGGATTCATGGTAAACCTTGTGAAGCTAGCAAGCTCAGGAAATTAGAACCTGCTGGATTTCTTGAAAGATCTTTACTGCTAGTAGGATAATGTAACAGAAGTTTAAAGTCTACCAAAATAATTCTCCCACACAACTAATACCTAGTGTAATTAAGGCAGAGTTACTCCAAATTTCTTTCTCATGCTTCCTCCCTCAGACTCAAGAATCTCTTCTGTAACAGCCCTGTTTCCTCCCTTAAGTGTCCTCTTATTGCTGCCCCCTCTGTGTTCCCAATGTCTATTGCGCATTCCATCACACTATGTTATACATTTCTCAGTTTAAGAAAATGTACATATTCATTGGAAATGGACACACAAATGCACCATTTTATGTAAAACTGCATGCAGAAAGTGTGCATTTCATAAAAGCATGTTTAAAATGCATACATTTAGGTAAAAAAAAAAACTTTTCATGCAGACTTTTAAAAAATATTGCATACCAATGGGAGGAAAAATGGAAGGGAATATGGCTGGAAAAAATAGAAAAATAAGCAAAACCAAACTTCAAAATTTGACCATTCCTATTTATTTGAATTTAAATAAGAGCCAACACCCCCTTACAAACAATTTAAGTAGCTGACATTTACTTACCCCTGATGGTGGGTTTGCTGTCCAACCAAGTTCAGCTGTGGCTGTCCGGGTATCCATTAGTGTTTCTGAGGGTTCACAAAGAAGTGAGGGGGAGCAAGTTAGGAGTCTGAACATAACTACCACAAAGATATATTGGGATGTAATTTGAATACAAAATTGATACATAATTCTCATTGCTGCTCTGTAGATACAAGTTTAGGCTTTTACAGTGCTTTGAAACTTGACTTTATGACTCCCAGTATACAGAGTAATGGAACTGGAAGAGAGTATTTAGATTACTGAATTGAGTTTAAAGCAATCCCAGGGAGGTGAAAGTCCAGTTTCTAATTAATGCATTTCATTTTTCATAGCATCTTAAAGATTAACCAGTGATTATGGCATAAGCTTCTAGGGACAATAATCCACTTCACTAGACACATCTAAGGAACTGGACTCAAGAAAACTTATGTCATACTAAACATACTGATCTTAAATTACTATAGTGTTCTCTTTACATCAACAAAAATGGCTAGTTCACAAGCACTTCCTTTTGAATCAAGGACTTCTTTGCTTCCAGAAATGTTTGCTTATTCCCCTGTTGTACTGACAAATGCTTAGGTTCTCTAATAATAGTATCATCTGTTCTGTGCTTTATAAGAATGGTGCTCACTCAGTCAGATGCATCAGAGACAGCTGAAGATTTACTGCATTTCCTGAAACACCCCCTACCAAAAGGAAGGCAGTATTTATTATTTTGGTTTCTTGTAATATGCATGAGACAACAGTATCTTCTAGAAGTTCACTGCTTCTTTCTAAGTGAAACTGCACAGTGAGTTAGCTCCAGATTTGTGTTGCATGTTTAAAATCATGGGCTTTAAAGTTAGACAGCTAACTTATCTCACTGATTTAAGTGATGCCCCAACTCAACTTACTTTGTTGGAAACCAGCTCAACTTTTACTACACCAAAATCAATCAAACTCAAACTTGGTATGATAATCAAAAAGCCAAGTAGGGTCTGGATCCAGCCTGCTGGCAGATGACATTACTGATGCATACGAATACTTATTGACCTGCTCAGCTCCAAATGGCAATCTCAGTTGGCCTTGAGTTTGCAGGTTATTATATGGGCTTTATCTCTTTAGATATAAGTTCATACTGAGCTTTCTCCAAATCATCCGCAGATGCACAAGATTGAGTCATACCCATGACCTCACCATAAGGCTGGATTTTATTTATTTATTTATAAGTCAGTGCCAGTTCTACCAGAGCAAGAATCCCGTTTCTTTATAGCATAACTTTGGTGCAAAAAAAACCCTGAAGTACAGAAACTTAAAATGTTTCCTGCACCCAAATTAATGGCTCTAACTTCTAGTACTGTGAATTAAAGGATTATAGATGATAAACTATTGTCAGTCAGAGCTTAGCAATCTTGTCTTAACATCTCAGATATCACACTTTTAGATTGTTGATATAGGATTTAAGAAAAAACAGTGAGAAGTAAGTATAATGAAGCCAAAAGGATAGGAAAGGTAATAAAAGTATGCCAACTACTAGAGCTTGGCCTACAAATTCCATTGGTTCTCCTAGCAGTGGGGTTGAACATGCTCAATTATAGGCATTTCCATGAGTACTTGATAGCTGCCTAACCAAATTAGGAATGTTGGTGGCTTGATATTTTGATATACACTGATTTGTTGCTTACGTAAGTGGCTTGCCAACCTAGGCAAAAATCAGAAGCATGAATATTAAAGCAATGTGATTGGACTCAGGCTTTTTAGAATGAAGAGTTACATTTATTTTATGTTTTGAAAACATGAGAAAACTGTTCTGCTGTTAATATTTTCCCAGTCTCTCCTTTTTTGAAGAGTAATAATAGTAGCAACAACAGAAACAGATGGGGTATGGGAATCCTCTGAGTTTTATTTATTTGTTTAAAAATTAAGTTGCCTGTTGGCAATGTTTCCACCAAATGTTGGGAAAAGAAATGACATGTGTCATCAATCTATGGTCAAGCAGTTCCATGCTGCGCATTTTCCCCCTTTCTTTCTTGCAACTCAGATGACTTCGTTTCAAAGTCATCAATTTATGCCCCAAGGCAGTTCTAATCATCATTTTAACTATATTTCAACACGAGTAGCTTGACAACAAAAGCTACTACACCAGAAAACTTTTCTTCCTCTTTTTTTCCAAACATTAAAAACCATCTTCATCTTCTGTTTTATGTGCTTTCTACTCACCTGGTGCCTAGAAGCACTCTATACTGCTTCAGCCCACTCTCCTATCTATTTCCCTTCCCGAACTTGTAATTAAATATATTCTCCTCTTCATGAGCTATTTGTTTTTTAGCTTTGAGCAACCAAGCTTGTGGCAGGTTGAGACAACACCACTATTTTTTTTTTATCATCCCACTGTCACTCAAAATTTGGGAAATCTTGAATCCCTCAATTGTCATGTTATCATCACAAAGAGGGTTGCTATATGTAGGTTTTTGATTAATACATCTGCCTTTTGAATGCCTAAGTAAAGAAGAATGCTGACATGGAAAGAGATTAAGCAATAATCATAACATACTTTAACAGCGATCAAAACTAAATGATTCAAGATAGCTGAATCAGCCCAGCCACTAAGTTGTGTTAGTCACCCTCATAGATTGACCAAGAAAGGCTTCAGAATCCACTAAATGAACTCACCAGAATGCATTTTAGATGCATCCATCTAAACCCCAAAGACCCGTCAATATGTCCAGATCAGGTTTGATTGACATGCTTATACAGTAGGTGTAAAACCTATTTATCTATATTTAACCTATGACAATTTCCAACCTAGAAAACATGTTAATCTCAGCTGTTTTTTTACACGTTCCATCACAAATCATTACATTCTGATTTGTATTTCTGGAAACAACTGATATAATCTGTATTTTATCCCATGTCCTGCCCCTCATCAGAACTTCACTACTGTTTTGGTTCTGTTTCTATCTTCTAGACATCAGGAGGAATATTTTTCCTTACAGGTTTGTGGCTGAAAACAAGCTAGAAAGCAACTACTTGTAACTAATCCACTGAAGAAGAACTTTGCCACCCTGCAGTGCCAAATCACAAGCTGGCTTACTTAAACATGAACACATATTAAGTGCTGAGGTCGGGCACATAAAACAACAGGGAAGGATACTTCCTTGAGGCTCAGTCTGCTAGCAGGAAAGACTCTAGTCAACCACTTCAAGTAACAGCTGGAATCTTCCTTACAATTGCATTACATCAAATAAGCAAACATGCCTGCTTGTCATTTGACTCAACATGAAGCTTGGGCAGTAATTCACAAGTACTTCCCATATGAGACTTATATTAAGAGCTTTTGCAGATGACTTGGTGTTGGTTTTGGAAGATCCTTTAAAGGGAATTGAAATATTAATGGGTAAATTAAAATAATGGTGCATCAGCAGGTTTTGAGATTAATAAACAGAAGACGAAGATGTTAAAAAAATATGAAAATACAAGATCAAACAGAATTGATGAATAAAACAGATTTTAAGATTGAGAAGAAGGTAAAATACTTGGGTATTACTATGACAAATATGAATTGCATGTTATTTCAAAATAATTATGTTAAGACATGGAATGAAGTTAAAAAGATATGTTAAGATGGTAGAAAATACAATTGTCATTGCTGGGGAGAATTTCTGTGATTAAGATGAATGTCTTACCTAGAATGTTATTTTTGTTTCAGACAATACCTGTTTTGACAACCAATGCACCATTTAAACAATGGCAAAAGGACAAATCTAAATTTGTGTGGCAAGGAAAAAAAAATACAAGTTAAATATAAGATGTTACAAGATGTAAAAGAAAGAGGAGGATTGGGTCTACCTGATTTGAAAATATATTTTGCAGCCTGTTGCTTAGTTTGGATAAAAGAGTGAATGTTAATTCAAAATAGAAGGGTTTTTTAGTTAGAAGAACATGACTTGAGATTCGGGTGACATGGATATTTATGGTACAATTAAGCTAAGATTAATGTAGATTTTAAAAGTCATTTTGTTAGACATTCCATATTGAGAATATAGAATAGATACAAATCCAGGTTGTGCCCAGAAACACCTCTGCGGCTTTCAGCACAAGAAGCATTTTATAAAGGAAAAATGATAAGTAAACATAAATGGCTAATTTATTGTGAGATGTTCGAATTTTGTCAAGAATATAAAATAAAATCGAGAGAAGATCTGATGACAGAGGGATATATTTGTCAATGGTTTTCTTATATACAATTAGTAGAAAGATTTAAAGTAGACAAAATAATTTTTAGTTGTGAACAGCGTAAAACTGAGTTTGAAATAGAACTGTGTACAGATGATGAACATGTTATTGCTAAAATGTATAACCTTTTATTGAAAATTGAAATAGAACAAGAACGAGTGAAAGACTATATGATAAAGTGGGCTAAAATTTTTGTTGTAATATATAAATGGAACAGTGGGAGAATATGTGGTTGAAAGGACTGAAATATACATTATGTTACATAAAATGATGTATTGCTGGTATATGTCACCAGAGAAATTATCTAGAATGTATAAAGGTAATTCAAATGTATCTTGGAAATGTTAACAAGAAGGGACATTTTATCATGTTTGGTGGACATGTAAAAAAGCAATAAAGTTTTGTATTTAAATATATTCACTAATTCAGAAGGTTTTAAAGCTTAATATACAATTGAAACTGGAGACCTTTATCTTGGGACTGATGGACAAACAGTTGGAAAAAAGTCATGGAATTTTGGTTTGATACATGATAACTGCAACAAGATTATTATATACATAAAGATGGAAAAAATCGACGATACCCTCAGTGAGGGAATGGATGGTGAAGATGATGGAATTTGCTGAGATGGCCAAATTGACTTCTCTGATTCAAGAAAAGACATTATCTACATTTATTGCTCACTGAAAACCCTTAATAGACTATCTATCTATCTATCTATCTATCTATCTATCTATCTATCTATCTATCTATCTATCTATTTCTAATTTGCAGTGACATGGGCAGTGACAAATGACTCTGAGTGACTCTCTTTTTGCATGAAACAGAAAAAAATGAACTTATGATTTATACTTTTGATGATTAGAAAAATAGATTACAGAAAAAAGTGAGTTATGTTGTAACCATAGAATAAGAGGTAAATTTATACTTGTACTTATGACTGCTGTAAGGAATATCGGAAGCTACTTCTTTACATTTTCTTTTTCTTTTTTTCTGCACCTTTAGCACTGTCTTCCTTTTCCTTTTTTTGTCTCTTATCTTTATTTTATGTTAGTTTCTGTTAGTTTTTTATCTTTTGTTTTAAAAAGTTTAATAAAAATATATATATAAAAAACTGTCCTCTCACCCCTATGGGTGGTACGTGTCTTCCTCAATCTCGGGTCCTCTACCAGAGGCCTGGGAGTTTGAGGGTTCTGCACAGTATCTTAGCTGTTCCTAGCACTACACTCTTCTGGACAGAGAGCTCTGATGTTGTTCCTGGGATCTGTTGCAGCCACTCTCTCAGCTTAGGATTCACAGCCCTGAGTGCTCCTACCACCACTGGGACCACTTTGGCCTTTACTTTCCACATCCTCTCTAGTACTTCCTTCAGGCCCTGGTACTTCTCCAGCTTCTCATACTCCTTCTACCTGATGTTGCTCTCACTTGGCTCTGCTCCATCTATCACTACCGCTGTCTTCTGGTCTTTGTCTACTACCACAATGTCTGGTTGATTAGCCAGTACCTGCCTGTCCATCTGGATCTGGAAATCCCACAGGATCTTAGCTTTGTTATTCTCCATGACCTTCTGTGAAATCTCCCAACTGGACTTGGGAGGGTCTAGCCCATACACTGTGCAGATGTTATTGTACACAATGTCAGTTACTTGGTTGTGCTGTTCAGTGTATGCTGTTCCTGCTTGCATCTTACCCCCTGCCACTATATGTTGGACTGTCTCTGAGGCCTCTTTGCACAATCTGCACCTTGGGTCCTGTCTAGTGTGGTAGACCCCTACTTCTATGGACCTGGTGCTTAGTGCCTGTTCTTGTGCTGCTATGATCAGTACCTCAGTGCTGTCTTTTAGTCCAGCCCTTTCCAGCTACTGGTAAGATTTCAGCTATCTGTTGATGGTACATGGGAATGCAGGGGCTTGTCCTGTCATGGCACTTCCTCCACTTGAACTTCCTCCCATGTCTGCTGCTGCCTCAGGCATTCTCTCAGCAGCTTAACTTTGGGTGCCATGTTACTGATGTACTCTTGGATGCTCTGGGTTTCATCCAGAACAGTGGCTTTCATGCTCATCAGACCTTCCCCACCCTCTTTCCAGCTGGTGTACAGTCTCTGGGTGTTGGACCTGGGGTGGAAACCTCCATACATTGTAAGGAGCTTCTGGGTCTTCACATTGGCAGCCTCCATGTCCTCCTTGGCAGCTGACTATACTGGCAGGGTATCTGATGACTGGCAGGGCATTCAAGTTGATGGTGTGGATCTTGTTCTTCCCATCGAGCTGACACTTCAGGACCTGTCTTATCCTTTAGTGGTACTTGGATGTTGCTGTCTTCCTTGCCTCCTCATCATGGTTCCCATGTGACCTGATACCCAGGTACTTGTATGTTCTGTACCAGCCACTGGTAGTTCCACCCCATCAGTCTTAACTACCTGCTGTCTCTTTATTACCATCCTGCCACACTTCTCCAGTCTGAATGACATCCCACTGTCCTTACTGTAGATCTGTGTCAGGTGGATCAGTGAGTCGATGTCTTGTTCACTCTTAGCATGCAGCTTGATGTCATCCATGTAGATGAGGTGGCTGATGGAGGTTCCACTCTTGAACTTGTACCCGTATCCAGTCCTTGTGATTATCTGGCTGAGGGTGTTCAAGCCTATGCAGAACAGCAGTGGGGTAGTGCATCACCTTGGTATATGCCGCACTTGATGGCCACTTACGTGTGCTGTCTTGAGTTGACTTCCAGTGTTGTCTTCCACAGTCCCACTGAGTTCTTGAGGAAGGTCCTTAGTGTCCTGTTGACTTTGTATAGTGCCAGGCAGGCAAAGATCCATGTGTGTGGCATTGAGTCATAAGCTTTCCTGTAGTTAATCCAGGCTGTGCTCAGATTGGTTTGCCTAGACCTTAAGTCCCAGGCGACTCCTCTATCTATGAGCAACTGGTGTTTTAAGCCTCTGTTGTTGTTCCCAATGCCCTTCTGAGCTGTGTTTATGTATAGGCCCATATGGTTCTGTTGCTTGGCAGAACCTGCCTGATAGGACTTTCCATGTTGTGGGGAGGCAGGTTATTGGCCAGTAGTTGGACAGTGCTGTTTCCTGGTGGGGGTCTATCATGATCAGCACCTTCCTTGTGTTAGCCAGTATGGGTGGGAGCCTCTGCTAGTAGCTGGTTCATCTGTGCTGCTAGGCGTTCATGCACTGCTGTTAGTTTCTTTAGCCAGTAGGTGTGGATCATATCCGGGCCAGGTGCTGTCCAGCTTTTCATGTTCTTGACCCGCTGTTGGATGTCTGCTACTGTGATGGTGACTGGTTCCTGTTCTGGGAGATTACTGTGGTCTGCTTTCAGGTCCTGCAGCCACTTTGCACTGATGTTATGTGTCTTCTCTTTCTCTCATATGTTCTTCCAGTACTCTTCAGTTTCTGTTGTTGGTAGCTCTGCTGTAACTGTGTTGTTGCACTGCATTTGGAAATACATCTTTGGAGAACTGGGCATTTATCTCCTTGGCCTCTGTTTCTCTAGTATATCTCCTTAGCCTGGAAGCCAGTGCTGTGAGCCTTTCTTTAGCAGTCTCTAGAGCTTCAGATGGAGTCAGGCCCATTTTTTCAGTAGCTGAGTCTTATGCTTAATCTACACACCTTCTGCAATTCCACCTGCTGACTAACTTCTCTCCCCATTGCCTTGATCTTAGCCTCCAACTTGTTAATCTGGGCAACGTCTGAGCCAGCATGGCTCTCTTAGTTCATATCACTCTCATATTCAAGGTAGGTAGGTGAAGCGTAAGGGGTCTTGCCCAAGGACCCCTATTGGTAAGTCAGGTAACAACCAGGATTTGAACCCCAGTCTCCCACATCAAGGGTAGTGTTCTAACTGCTATGCTATCCAGCCTAAATCTCTATCTATCTACAAAACATATTTCCCATACATTTCCCTGTCTATATCTTTCCATGTATCTCAACACAGATATACATATATGGTACAGAGGAAGCTGGTCAAGATCCATCCTAACAGTTAGCAATTGATTTGCTTACCCATCATTATCTGTTTTATTTTTAAAAGTCAACTGACTGTGTTCAGTCTCTCTTGCTTGTTCACTTTCATTTTTTTGTCTTTTTTTAAAAACAATTGTTTCTACCAAAAGAATTTCCCTTCATCTGTCTTTCTTTCCTGTCCAACAGCACACTCCTGCCTGGTTTCCCAAAGGGGCTTTTTTCTGAATGAGCACTGACACAGAAATGTGCTGATGCTAAATCTCAACCAACCAGCAAGGTGCTTCCTCTGCAAATAACCATTAGCATCCTCAAGACTTGAGGATAGCCAGTATTCTTGGAAACCATTGACTCATGCTAGAAAGGCAAAATAATAATAACAACAAACAACAATAATAATCAATTGCAAAAGGCAACTTTACTTGGAACAGCTTATACCCTGTGACAATGCTTTAACACCATCAAACAACCACATCTGCTTATCCCAGGTCCTTGGGAAGGACTCGATAGGTGGATAAAAATACCAAATCCAGTCTAAACATCTGCCTGACTGTGCGACCAACAATAATGACAATAATATTAACCCCAGTGAGGAACAACCTCAAGCCCCACAACTACTGTGGTTGTAGAGCTTGAGTGCTCCAAGGAGGATGACAGCTACGCCAGAGGCTCAACCATACTAGGCAGGTTTCATCAGAGAAGCCAGACAAAGACCGCCTCTCCAATAAACAATATGGTGAGACATAATTTACAGAAACCTATGCAGGATCAGTCATCACCTGGGTCAACAAAGACCGCACTAGGTGTTCTAGTTCATGGACATCTGGTGACAAATGGGCTAAAGGACTCAGGACTGTAGGCTGAGCAACCAGGGCCAGCACCTACAGGACTACTGGAAGAAAAGTTGCTTCTCACCACAACATACAAAGACTTAAAACAAAGAAATAATGATCTGCTATTACAAATCAAGTCCAATGAGAAGAGGATATCTGAAAAGAATGTACCAGTTCTGGAAAGAACAACATCCAGAATCAGACATAACATAACACAGGCTAGCAGATCAACGTCAATTTATAATATGAAATAAAGTACTGTATTCACAGAAGTAGAACTGGAAGAACTAGAAAGGTCTACCCAGGGCAAAGAAACTGAAGCCTTGCCAGAAGTAGCTCAGACTGAAAAGGCAAATCAGGTGGAGTCAGCAGTAGAGGAAACCAGCATAGCTACTGAATTGTTTTCATTCCCAAACCAGACACCCTCTCCTCCACCTCCTCCTCAGAAAGAACAAAGCCCTCTAACTAAAAAACAAAAGGAATTGAAACAAAGAATAACTGCATCTAGAACAGCACAAAAACAACAGAATAAGGTTCCCTGCACTGAAGCTTGTTACAAAGAAACAGTAGAAGTATTAAAAGATGCCAATACTGTAATATCAAATATAAACACCAGCTCACTACAAGAAACAAACCAACTAATGTACAGCATGGCTGCAGTTATAACTGAATACCTTGGATGCAAAATCAACAAACAAGAAAAAAAGTCAAACAGTGCACCACCAAAATGGAAGATCGCATTGGAAAATAAGACCAGCATGCTATGATCAGATCCAAGCAATCTAGAACAGATGAAAGAAAAGAAGTTGAACAACAAGAAGACCAAAGAATACCTGATCAATCAATCAATACCTGAAACATCACCTAGAAACAAGAAAGATCAAAGAAGCACTGGAAATAATAAAACAGCAAATAACAGCCATAGCCAGAAAGATCAGCAGATACAAAGCTCGAATTCACGCTGTAAGGAGAATCTCCAATGTCAGTCAAATCAGAAAAGTTTCTACCAATCCATCAGTGAAGAGACTGCAATGAACCAATCAATACCTGACAAAGAAGACACAGTGCAGTTCTGGGTGCAGCTATGGGACAAGCCAAAGAAATACAATAAAAATGCAGCTTGGATAAAGGAAGTAGATAAGAATAAAAAAGAAGCTGAAATGAAAGAACTTGTAATAACAGCAGAAATGGTGGAGAAAAGGGCAAGGAAGATCAAGAGCTGGTCAGCACCAGGTGAAGATGAACTGCATGGTTTTTGGTTGAAACATCTGACTGGTCTGCATCCACTCATTGCCAAGCAGTTTAACAACTGCAGGGAGGTAAAATTGAAGATTGGCTAACATCTGGCAAAAGCTACCCGATAATGAAAGAGCCAACAAAAGGGGCAGCACCAGGTAACTACAGGCCAATTACCTGCTTACCAACAACTTTCAAATTGCTAAGGGGTGTGGCAGCTGATGCAGTCCAACAGCATCTAATTGAAAACAAGCGGTTTCCCTCTGTGCAGAAAGGAAACCACCCAAACAGCAGAAGAACGAAATATCACTTCCTAATGGAGAAGATGAAAACTACAAGAGAAGGAAGACCAACCTGAACGCAGCTTGGATTGATTACAAGAAGACATTCGACTCCCTGCCACATGATTGGATAACCAAGTGCCTAGAAGTAACAGGAGTCAGTAGAAACATCAGAAGCTTTGTGCAAAGATCAGTGGCACAACGGCAGACACAGTTGCTGCTCAATAGTGATAGACTGGGAGAGGTTAATATCAAGAGTGGAATCTTTCAAAGAGGCTCACTATCACCACTACTGTTTGTCATTGCATTGATTCCTGTTTCAACAGTACTGAATAAGTCAAGCTATGGCTAGCATATATCTGCCAGGCTACCCCACTTCCTTTACATGGATGATTTGAAGCCGTATGGAAAAATACCATCTGAAATAGAATCACTAAGGTATTGCAAAGGATTCTGAACTGGACAAATGTGCACCCTTACCATCAACAGGGGGAAAATAGTGAAAAATGAAGGAATCAAGATGCCCTATGGAAATAACATCAAGAGTCTAGATGAAGAAGACCACTACAAATACCTGAGCATGTTTCAAGCTGACAACATCAAGCACATTGAAGTCAAGAAGAAGGTTAGTAGTGAATAGTAGTAGTGAATACATCATGAGAGTGAAGACCTTAAAGTCCAAACTCAGTGGTGGAAATAGCATCAAGGCGATTAACACCTGGGCAATTCCAGTCATTAGATATGCAGCTGGAATAGTGGACTAGACTCAAGTAAAACTAGAATCCTTGGATAGGAAGACCAGAAAAATAATGATAATGAATCCTGCAGCGACGTTGACAGACTCTACTTACCAAGGAGCATTGGTGGGCATGGAATCTTACACGTACACCAGACAGTTGAAGAAGAAAAAAGGGCACTGGAAGAATATCTGAAGGACAGTGAAGAAGATGCACTGAAGCTAGTACACCGTGAAGGCTTACTGAATACCAAAGAGACCAATGTGGCCTAGAAGAAAGACCAAATGACGAATAGAAAAGACATGGCAAGGCAAAGTATTACATGGCCAGTACACAAAAAAACTAGCAGGCAAAGCAGAGAACAACAAGACCTGGCAATGGCTAAGAGCAGGAAAGTTGAAGAAAGAGACAGAGGGGCTAATTCTGGCTGCACAAGACCAAGCCTTAAGAACAAATGCATACAAAGCCAGAATTGAGAAGACAGCAACAGACTGCAAATGCCTCCTCTGCAAAGAAGCTGAAGGAACAGTGGACCACCTAGTTAGCTGCTGCAAGAAGTTTGCACAGACTGACTACAAACTGCGGCATGGCAAAGTAGCAATAACGGTGCATTGGAGTATCTGCAAGAAATACCATTTGTCTGCAATAAGAACTGGTGGGACCACAAAACAGACAAAGTAATAGAAAATGAAGAAGCTAAAGCGCTCTGGAACTTTAGAATTCAAAGAGACAAGCACCTGCCACTCAACAACCCAGACTTAACAATTGTGATAAAAAAAGACAAAAAAGTCTGGATAGTGGACTTTGGAATACCTGGAGACAGCAGAATAGAAGAAATGGAACTGGAGAAAATAAAAAAATACAAAGAACTGCAAATAGAAATAGAACAACCATGACAAAAGAAAGCAAAGACAATACCAATAGTAATAGGTGCCTTGTGTGCAATCCCAAAACATCTGGAGCACCACTTGAAGACCATCGGCATTGACAAAATCACCCTCAGTCAATTGCAAAAGGCAGCGTTACTTGGAACAGCTTATATCCTGTGACAATACCTTTAACACCATCAAACAACATCTGCCTATCCCAGGTCCTTGGGAGGGACTCGATAGGTGGATAAAAATGCCAAATCCAGTCTAAACATCTGGCTGACTGTGCAACCAACAACAATAATAATGAGAGGAATGTTCCTATTGAATGAATCCTTTTCCCATCATCCACTACCATAAAAAGAGAGGAAGACTAATACTGCTTTCTTTGGAGCTCAGCTTCTTATCTGTGCCATGGCGCATGACTGTAATACACAGGGGGATTAGTGTTAGCAGCTACAGCTTGTCACACATCTTTGCTCTAACATGACAAATGAGCATTCCATTCTATTATTCCCCCGTATTCTCCTTTTCTTCTTTTCTCTTCATCTGTTCAGCCTCACTCATTTATGATGGATAAAAGCTTCTGAAGACACAGGATTAGAACCTGACCTCCAGTACGTCTCTCCTAGGCAGGGCAGGATGTTACTTCATCATAGGTCACACCTGTAGTCAATTAGAGTGCCCCTTTTCCTCCAGGGTGCCATACAGAACATCTGTAGAACATTACAGGGAGTTTCTTGCCCAGTGACTGAATGTGTTGGAAAGGAAGAGTGTCTCTGGGTTGTGTGTGTATGATTCTTTTTAAAAGAAGGTCAATTCCTTCAATGGCTCTGCCCCTGCCCCTATAAAATCCACTTAAAGACAATTAAGCAAGTGATATGCTTCAGCATGTGGAGATAAAAAAGATGCAGAGAGTTTCACAGAAGAACCCCAAGGTCATCTTGGTCCAGTCCTCTGCTAGTACAGCAAATCCACTGCCACAATAGGTGGCCGTTCAAGCTCTGCTTAAAAGCCTCTTTTAAAGCTTTAGTTGTTTAATTTCCAAACAGAAGGCTGTTGTTGGCACAGAAGCAAGCCAACTAAGAAAATCAGGCAAATGTAAGCTCACAAGCACACATATGCTGTTTGAGCAAAGATTAATTTCCAATAGAGACTACGTGTGCTGGAAAAGATTTTAGGTATGCTGGAAGCCACATACTTGGCTGTAGATAGCGTTATGCTTTGAACGTTGATGTACAGAATCCAATTATATTTTCTTTTTTAAATGGGATTTAGTGAAGATTTCAGTTATAATTTATATTGCCAAAGCTATAATACTTTTTAACAACTGACTTGCTTCTGTTCATGCACACAGTATTTTCTCTCTTTTATCAAGTCCTAAGAGAGAATCCAAGGCCCCAAGTTTACCTATACTGAAATATGTAATTTCCATAAACCTAAAATAAAAGTTTGGTTTGGAATTTAGCTTGGGTATCCATCTGGAAGTCACAGTCTTGGAAAACTACCGTATTTTTCCGACAATAAGACACCCCCATGTACAAGACGCCCCCCACTTTTCTAGCCCAAAATTTAAAAATCAGTATTTTAAAGATAGTGCAGAACACATTTTTATTTAGTAATTAGTTAACATTTACCTGATACACTCGGTGGGAGGAGGTCCAAACCGTCTCTCGGCAGCTCTATTTCCAGGCTCTTTTGCATAACTGATTACATTCAAGCACGAGTGAAACTGCCGATAGCTTGTCTCTGCAAACAGCCTTCCTCTAATTGGTTTGTTCAGCATCAACTGACGTCAGTTACATAAGGCTCGTGATTGGAGGAAGTCCGTTTGAGAGACAAGCTATTTCACTCGTGATTGGAGGCTAGCAATAGGAGGAAGCCTCTCTGCAGAAACAGAGTTTGGCAGTTTTGCAACCGCGATTCTCGGCTGACTTCCTTGAATAAGACGCCCTTCAGTTTTTAGGGTAAGGATTTTAGAAAAAAAGTATCGTCTTATAGTCGGAAAAGTACGGTAATTTTTAGAATCCTGTGTTTGTTTGTTTTTATGTAAAGGTACAGAATCCCTATTTTCCTCATTCCCTGATTACCATAACTGCTGCACAGAGAAGGAAATTTCCATGACTTCTGCATGTTAAGCTATACCTTCCAAAATCCTCTTTTACACAATATATGAGTCACATCCCTTTTTCCATTTATCATCTGCTTATCTACCAATTGCCGGTCAGATTTTAGTACATCTACCATGTAATGAACTAGCATAAAGTTATTGTGAAATCTTCTGGAAGACCATCCCATCACTTCATCAAACTTTTCTGTTAAAAAAAAAAAGTATGTGATAAGTACCTGGTTGATAAGATAAGCCTGATCTTGCAGAAACTAACAGTTTAATTTAGAGAAATGTTGCACAGCCAATAAACAATTCAGTTAAACGCTTATATGTGAATACAGGAAAGATCCCAACCTTTCATGCAAACTGGGCTGCCTGTTCTATTTCAAGACAGAGAGCCAAACTGTTCTACAGAGGTGGAAAGAAATTTACATTCCCAGAGTTAAAGAGTGGATTCAAGAGATTAATTTCTGAAATGTCTTTATATTCTAAAAGGAAAAGATGGTGTAATGTGTTTCTATATTGCCTAGATTTAATATGTTAAAGGATTGAACTAATTTTATATTAATATTATACAGATCTTTCCTTTTTTCTCTCTTTAGGTTTTACTTTATTTTAATGATCATAATGTATTTATTTTATTGTCCTATAATTGCTGTATTATTTTTGTTTGTTTGTTATACTTCACCAATAAGAAGTCATTAAAAAAAAAAAAGCCCAGCCAATCAAAGAGCATAAGATATTGCAAGCTTCTGAATTCTTCAGTGTAACATTATACACTGAGTTCTTGCCTTCAGAACCACTCTCGCATTCAGTTCTAATGGATCCAGATAGATTCCATACACTGAGAACTCTGGATGAGCGTTCTACTTTTGGAGCAGGTAGCCCTGTCAACTTACTACCTGGAATAGACTAGACAATTGATAAGCATCCTCTTCATTTTGGCAGAGTTCATTTTGGCTCTCTGGTGTTCTGAGGAGCTGGGAGTAATTAAACAACTGACTACAATATTGGAAGGAATATTGTGAACAGTCCAAGTTAATATGGGATAGAGTTCATTCCAGAATGATGATTGCATATGGAAAATGTACTTCACCGTCACCTTCCCATATGAACATTTAATTCTATGCAGGCTGTTGAATTGGGCTTGTATACATCTGTCACTGCCCACGGAAGTGCAGAGGCTGGGAATGCATGATCTGTTTTTTCCATGGCAGCAGAGTGTTCATTGCCCAAGGGCTTAGTTGCCTTTGTGGGTGAATTCAGAAAGTAGGTAAAAGCCTCACTATTTGAAGATGCTTTTTACAGATCTGCATGCTGCTGGTTTTCATTCTGGTTGCTGTTTTAGGCTTGATGTGCTGGTGATCCCCTATGGAATATTTATTTATTATCTTATTTCTTAAAGTTGCATCCCACTTCTCATGCTCAAGACAGCATTAAAGAGCTCCCCCTTCTTTTACTTTTCCCCACAGCAACAAACCTATTACTTTTTAACTATCATTTGTTACAAGCTACCCTGAATGTAGAAATATTTGGATGAAAAATCCAGCACATAAATGCAAGTTAGAAATACATAAATAACTTTCTCTGGCACTAATTCCTGTCATGAACACCCACAAAGTTCAAAGGCCAAAAGCAATCGTCAATTAGCTTGATCTAAATCTTGGCATCTTTCCAAGAGAGGGGAAAGGTTCCACACCACCTCCGTGTTCCACCTTGGCCATGTGTGCATCTGGACAGCAACAAACCTGCAAGGTACATCAATCCTAGATAGGGAAGGACTGCAGCGGGAAAGGTGGTCAGGGGCCACTGTAAAATTACTTTTCTCAGCTTGCTAATGAGGAGATTACAATGGATCACAGCCTGAACATCATTAATCAGAACAGAAGCTTCTAAGCCATCTTCTTTCCCCTCCTGTATTTTGCTTTTTCATTTGCAGTAGCTATTTTATCTACTTCAGTGCTGTCAGATGTTTCATGCCTCCTTCTGTCTTCCCTCCCCCATATCCTCAATTCCCACCAAGCTTTTCTCTATTCCAATTTCAAGGTCTTTCTAACTAGCTTGTTTTCTAACTCTCTAATTAAAATCCCTAATGCCATTTGTTGGTTTGTTGATGGGATGCATTACCCAGATGCTCTCACCAATATCCCTTTCCAAGATAATTTCTTTCATAGCAACAGCTCATTTAGGCAAAAATATATAAAAAGTTGGGTTTTGCTTCTTGCCCGCCCCCTCACGTGCCAGCTTCACATCCTGGGAGCCTGAGGCAGTTTGGTAAGGAATACATGCACGGCTGTTATGGGCAACCCACTGGATGTGCCCAAAATTGTTGAACACCTTCCCTATGGAAGTTTTCCCAATTCATTCTGTGCCCGGTGCAGGTGGTAAAAACAGGCTGTACTTTTCCAGAGAGCCATTCTTCATTTGAGGAAATGCTCTGAGAATGTATGCTTCTCTTTTGTTCTAGCCTTTTCTTTTACTTGTTGGGTTAATATATTGTTTCATTTTTTTTAAAAAACCATGTGAGCTGCCTCAGAGATCATGTTACTGCAAACGGCAGGGTACTATTGGAAAAAACTAACAACATACATGAATGCACACTGTGAAGAACAGCTTTTAAAGCTCACTTGCTCTCCAGCTTATTACAGTTGAAAATGTGTGCATATCCACATTTATATAAGGCACAGCACTGAAATCACCTCACATTTGCAAAGTTATAAAAAGTTCTTTCTGAAGTTAGACAATGTCATGCCACTCCTATAGGCTTACTTCAAAAACAAGGATTAGGTAGACATATATTCTAGCCCTATTGAGGCATTGTCTATAATTTTGCCTGTAAGTGGCCTGTAGAGTCCTACTGAATTGCTGACCCCAACATCACAGGTGTTCAGAGTGAAAACATGTACAATCAGTCCAGACTCAGTTTGAATTGCTGATCTAAAAAGGTATGATTCAGTTTCAGTTCATGCTTCCAGATTTGAGGACAAACCAATTCAGTTTCAAATGTTTCACAGTTCAGTTAAGAACAAAAATATTTGTCCATAGTCTATGAGAAAAGCACCTAAAAACTACAATTACTTCATTTTTGGCAGAATGAAAAGAAAATAGCATGAATGGTGGACTCTTTAGAGGATATTAGCCTTCCAGCTTTCAGCTGGATTCCTTCAAGGGTTCCACACACATATACACAAAATATGAATGCTCTGCTACACCTCTTTCAAAGCAGAGATAGCAGGAATATGGAAAAGACAGCTCAACAGCTTCCAAAGAGCCCTACATGGTGCTCATTAAACCAGTGCAGACCCCAAAATAAAAAATTTCAAAAACTTTAAAAAGTACATTCTTTTCCATTTGCTCTTCTGTGATTTCAGATTTGGTGTGACACTGACACATGTCCCGTAGTTCACTGCCACTGATCACTCAGTTTTATGGGATTCCAGGAGGGCTGTCAAGCTTAGACCGTTCTGGGAAGAACCTCCTCTTCACTGGTTTCAGTGGGTTGTGGAGGTGCAGTGGAAAATCTAGTTTTCTTTTAGGCAACACTTGGTTGTTTCTGGGATGCGGATTGCTGGCAAAACTAGTTAGTTAGAATAGTAGCAGAAGGATGGTGCAATGAGGTACGATCCCACAGAAACAGGCAGGGAATTGAGAAAGTGCCATTTGTAACTTTGCCACACCCATTCAGAAAAACAATAAACAGTAGTGCTAAACTGTAATAGGAAGAGAGTTGAATGAGGTGCTAGAACACACATGAAGGTCACATGGCTCTACTCTTCTCCAGATATAGAAGTGATGTTTCATTATTGTATATGGTCTGTAACAACCTCAGAAGCAGTAGAAAACCCATCAAATCAATGAAGCACTTCCTGAGAGGGCAAAGCACTTTGCAGCTGCCTAACTCAATTTGATGCACAAATGAATCTGCTTCCCTTAATTGGTTTGTTGAAAGCTTTGTCAGATCAAAGTATCTCTTTGAAGTTTTGCAGAACCCCAACATTTAGTTGTTTGTTAAATGTATATCTCATCTTTCCTTTAGGAGCAGAATCCCTTTTCCGATTTCCCTCCACAGCACCAGTCCTATGAAGTAGGTTGGCTGAGGGACAGTGAATGGCTCAGTCACTATAAGTTTCCATAGTGCAGGTATCCCTGGTCTAGCACTTTAACCACTATACAACATATGCAAACAGTAGAGGTGGAGGGCTCCCTTCCTTCAGACATTAACCCCGTGTTAGAGAAGCCTAGGAAAGAACTACATCACAGCACTATTTAAGGAATTGAGCTATCTGTTACAGCTCTATTTGCGATTGTGCATTGACCTACTTGGCATTTGTGTAAAAGTTCTATATCATCAGCCAATACCCATGATAAGTCTGAGCTGCCTGGTTAGTTTAGAGACTTTCAATGTGGCTTCCTATGGGTGCTAACATTGTTGTTCCTGCATTGGCAGTCAAATTTATGGCCTGCTCTGATGCTACCAACACTGAGATTTTGCTGCAGAAGCTACAAAGGCAATATCTTCCTCTGCACAATCAAAGATCCATCAACTCAATGAACAGCTACTTAGCAGGATGTCAAAAACATGATGTCAGTGAGAGAATGGTTAAGGCATACATGTAGAGTCATTCTCATACTGGTAATGGAGAAGGGAGCTGTAAAGAGATCTCAGCATGCAGAATTGGAAGGTTAAAACTTTTCCATTTCTCCATTTCCAAGTAGTACAATGTGGGAAAGAGTATCTCTCTGTGTGTAAATATATACAGGTTTGCTTGTCTGTTTCTGTGCTGTAATGCAGAGAGATGGAAAGGATGGAAGTGAATCCTGTGTCAGGATATATGTGTGCATGCATACATTGGCTTGCACATACAAGTGTGTCCAGGTCACTCAATCCACTAAGAAGCATTCTATTCCTGCATCAAACTGATGCAAGATTAATTGTTCACAAAGAACTGGAAGTCATTTTTTTAAATATATGCTAAATATTCAGTCAAATACATAATGTGCTCTTACAGTACATAGGAATAAGTCAATGTGAGCTAGTTGTTTTTAAAAAGAGAAATCCAAGCATCAACAGAATGGGGGGGGGGGGAGACTCTTGCATAATGACAAGCTAAGCAGATTTCCCGCTTCTATAAAATGCCTTCTGTGTGGAAGTCCCACATATTGTATAATGATGATGATAATGACAATGACAGGACTAGTACAGAGTGAAAGCCAGGATAAAAAAACAATTCAGTTATTTCCCAAGGGGTGTGTGTGTGTGTGTGTGTGTGTGTGAGAGAGAGAGAGAGAGAGAGAGAGAGAGAGAGAGAGAGAGAGATGATAGATCTTTGCCAGAACTAACTGTATGGTTTTCAAAAATTATATAATAGAAACAGGATGCATGTTGAATTGGTACCCCTCTTACACCTTAAAGGAAGAGCCTTGGGAGGTATGGGGGGATTAGAAAAAGTGATATAGAACGCTTAGGTTTGGGGCTGGCTGAAGATTTTATTTCTATATGTGGGAGGACAAAGGAAGTGGGGCAAAGAAAAAGGTGTTCTTTAATTCAAAGATGGACAATCCATTATCACAGGGCTGTATATTTCTGCCAATCCTTTTTAATTAAAATTGCCCTCCAAAATGGCATATCCCCATTTCTGATGTAGGGAATATACAAGAACTAAGTAGAGGACCTAAAATAATTAAAGTTAAAATAAATAGAACTTCTACCCCCTACCCCGAGAAATAAAGGAAAATCATAATCATGTCCCCTTTGCCTTGTTTTCTGATTTATTACAATCCCCCAAAACTTAAGTGTTGCCCCAAGAATCAAAAGCTCAGTCCTCTGTTGTGCTATTTTCCCACTGAAAAGCCTCCATGGGGTGCAGAAAAAAGATTAATCTCATGGTGTGTATTTTTTCCCAACTCTTAATTTCTCTTCCCTGTCCAACTAAGACATTAATGATTAATTAACAGGAAAGAATATGCTATTCCCCTCCCCCCCCCAAAAAAAGGGAATCACTCATTGGGGTATAGTAATATTAAAATAAGCATAGAAATAAAAGTGGAGTAAGTTGTTTCATTACTATATTCCTTTCCCCAATAAACTCAATTGTCATCAACACTGCATACATCCTAGAAGTTCACTGTTCACTGTTCCTTGTTTTTATTCTTTTGTTTTTAATGGGTTTTTACAGTTTTTAAAAACCAGTACACTTGTTTGTACACTTCCTCACAGCTACTAGCTTGATAAACTCAGCACTGTCTTTAGCTGCCAGGCTACTGGCTCTATCAGTTCACTCTGTCCTCTTACAGAGCTGGTTGGTGCTCCTTCCAGTTGACTATTGGGGAAACGTCAGGAATGACAACCAATCAGCGCCTTGCCATGCTTTACATGATGAGGAATAAATGAGAGGATAACCACTACATGGAGAAGCAACCAAGCCATTCCTCTGAATGACTGTGGAGCATGGTGACCAAAACTCTTTTCTGTCTAACAAATTGTATTAAACAGCACAAGCTTTCATGAACTACACCTCACTTCATCAGCTTTATGGAATGGTTAAACTGATGTAGGATTTAAATAGGGATGAGTTGTGGGAGGAAGGGAGGGGAAGACAGCTTGGTTATGCAAACGCAAGTTATATGTGAGACAGATTACAAGAACCATATCACTTAACCATTGTAATGTATTAAAAGGCTATTGTGTTTGTTGAGACCTTTTGAGATAGGCTGAAAGCTTTTGATGTACAGGTATGTGAGTTCAGCACTTTCTCACTCAATCTTGTTTTAAGGACTCTTTTTTCCAAAATGGTTAGTTTGAGATCTGCAATAGAGTGCCCTGGGAGGTTGAAGGTTTTAATATTACTTTGTCCTTGTTTTGAGCCCAGATGTCAAACTTGTGTCCATTAATTCTTTTGCACAAAATCTGTCCTGTTTGTCCTACATAAAATCCAGAGGGACATTGCCAGCAGATGGTGACATATATCATATTAGAAGAAGTGCATGGAAAGGCACCTCTAATATTGTTATACTCGTTGAGGCCCATGATGGTGCTGTTGGCATAAATGTGGGGCAAAGTAGACATTTCAGTTTGCTACAGGGTTGAGTTCCCATGTTAGCATCACTATCCTGTTTGTTGTTGCTTGTGAGAATCTACTTCAGATTGTATGTTTATCTGTATGCAAGTATGGGCCTGACACCAGGTACGTGAGAAAGTGCAGTGTTATTGTCCAACACAGGCTGTAGCTTATTAATAGTGCATTTAAGGGGTTTGAGCTATGAGCTGTAGGTGGTAACCAGTGGTGTTATGTTGTTCTGGTTTTGTGGGTTTCTCTTTTAATAGGTCCTCTCTGGGAAATTATCTGGCTCTGTTGATTTGTCCAGTGATCTCATTGGGTTAGTAGTTCAGTTTCCTGAATGCCTGGTTTAATTCCATCAATTGAACAATTCTGTCAAGTGGGTCAGAATAAATATGGCAGTATTGTAGAATCTGGCTATAAATTGGGTAGTGTGTTCTTTGTGGAAGCTGGAAGCATGGAGGTTGCACAATGATGACTTGTAGGTTTCCTGTATATATGATGTGTATGTGTCCATTGTGTAGTTTTACCATGACATCAAAGAAATGGACTTCTGTTGATAGCTTAAGGCTGAGGCTGATGGTGGGATGGAAGTTGTTGAAGACATCAAGGAACTTGATGAGAAATTCATTTCCATGGATCCAAAAAATGAAATGTCAAGTAAAGGAGGTTCTTTAGGGGATAAGAACTGAGGAAGATTTGTTCTAGGTCAGTAATGAATATATTACCAAAGTCACACAGTTTGGTGGCAAGGCATGCTAAGTTGGCATCAGTGATGATGTTCTTGATGGGTTGAAGTCTATGTTTCTGGAGGATTTTGGTGCATAATTGCTCAACATTCATGGTAGCTAAAATTGTGACTTTAGAGAGATTGCCTATGGAGTTCAGTCTTCTTAGAAGGCTGTAGTGTCTCTTATATAGTTGGGAGTGCTGGCGCCATAAGATCTGAGTACAGAGTCCATGAAATGTTCCAGCTGTGGCAATTCTAATGCTTGAGACAAAGAGGAATATAGTGAAATAATGATGACATTCTGTATTGTCCCCTGGTAGGATGAGGAAAAACCCAAGATGCAGGTGAGGCAAAAAAGAATTTTCTTTCTGTGGGATACTGCCCACCTCATGGCTCGAGATACAAAGTTGGAAAAATGATTGCAACAGTTTCTCTTGAGCAAAAGCTGAGCCAAAAACTAATCAGACCAGCTTCCCAAATTCCACACCAACTTTACAGCACCATGGGGATAGAGCACTAATTTCCAGATCAGTGAACCATTTTCTTACATGTAGAAGGAACCTAAACACTTTGTAAGTAGGGAAACCCACATTTTATAGAGATTATTAACTGGTTTGGATGCTTCTATTTTGGATCAGTATCTGAGTTCATTGTTTTGAGAAAAGGATATGGAAGTTCCCCATTGCAAACCTACAATGTCTGTTCCTCAAATCATTTACACGGTTCCCCCCATTAGTTTTCACATTAAAAATGCCAGTTGTTCCCTTTCCTAGATCAGGAGGCCCTTCAGACAATCACACTACTGCAATGTTCTCTACATGGGGCTGCCCTTGAAGACTACCCAGAAGCTTCAAATGGTCCAGAAAGCAGCAGTGCAAGCCATAGTGAACATGCCTCTGTATGTCCATGTAACGCTTCTGTTTCATGAGCTACACTGGTTGCCAGCTTGCTTCCAGGTGCAATTCAAGGTGCTGGTTGTTACCTATAAAGCCCTGCATGGCATAGGGCCTGGTTCCTTGAGGGACTGCCTGTTCTCACATAACATCTGCCCAGCCAATTCAATCCTGCAGGATTGATATGCTCCAGGTTCCTTTGATTAAACAATGTCATCTTTCAGGACCCCAGAAGCACACATTCCCTGTTGCAGCACCTGCCCTCTGGAACAAGGATCCCCCCCAAGATCAGGATGGCCCCTATTCTGCTGTTCTTTAGAAGAGCTATGAAAACCTGGCTTTTCACCCAGACCTTAGGCAAGGCAGAGTGAGACCCTCACTTCATCCCGTTTGCCATCTTTTATCTTTTTTTTTTATGTTTTATTGATTTTATTGATTTCTTTGTTTGATTATTGCAAACTGGCCAGAGTCATTGAGAAGCGGGCATTTAAGTTTAAATGACCTTGGGAGACATGGGAGACAGGAGGAAGAGTTGCCGCCTAGACAACCATCATGCAAAAAGGTATCTCAGCCCACAGAAGGAAAAGAGGTGTAGGAAGCGTTTCAGAAGGGACCCTTTCTAGTTTTCTGGAAAGTAAAAAATAAAGATGGGGAGAAGTGCTTTCAGACTTGCAAAATTCTGTTACTGTAATCTTATAATAAAGATAGTGTTTGTATTCATGGTTTGTGCTTCTTGTCTGGACTACCTCAAAGGGGTGACAACTTCCTACTTCATATTAACAATATCCACATGTGCACGTAACATGCATATGCTAAATGAAGCAGACCAAAACACAACAATAGGTCCTGAGTTTCCCTGAGGTGTATCACCTCACAGAAAATATTATCTCCAATTTTGCCTTCATGTTGGTATTCCTGGCAGCTCTGTGAAGGCACAAATTATTTCAAACACAATATCATCAAAGCAAAGGATGTAGGGACTGGCATCTTAACATCCTTTATAATTCTTCGAAATGCTTTGCTTACATCTCAGTTGTCATAAACTTGCAGTTGCTAAATACCATGATACATAAGCCACACGCTTAATCCAGACACAAAATAAAGTGTCTTACACCACATCTCAATCTGGAAAAGAAACAAGATTGAAGAGAGTTTACACAGAACTTTGTACATTCTGGACTAGCAGTTTCCTGATTGTATATCCTCTGTAACAGTTCTAACTCATGCTTTGATATTGATACTTTCTAAGGGTAAGATGGCTAGTTCTGACATAGTGCTCTTTCAGAGTGTTTGCTAAAGGGCTATGACTGCTCAGCTTCTATTTTGGGAAATTGGGGGCATGGAGCAGGTTTCTTTTAAAACAGTGGTATAATGAGGGATGAATCTTGAGCCATTTATAATCTAGGGTGCCACAAAAAAATGGGATGCAACAAAATAAGATGAACACACAGTATTCTATTAAATCTGACTGATTAGGTCCCATCAAGTCAGTGTCAACTCTGAGCAGACATACAGGTAGACCTTCCCCAACATGAATTCTAGTAAATTAGCATATCTGTAAATGCAATTTTTGCTCAGGGAACTCAGCAGATTTGGACCAGACTCTCATTTTCCTTTTTGTGTTTGAATCTATGCCAAGCCACATGCCATGGGTTCATAAAAAACATTCCCTTAAAAAAAAATCTAGTTCCAGTTGCAAGGAAATATAGTGCCTGGACTACCTTGACCCCAAGGACCCAGGCTAAAAATTAGTCATTACATTGGTTGGGGAAGTACTGATACTGCCCTTTGTCTATCTTGTGCAAGTCTACCAAGACAATGAGTCCCTTAAAAGCAGGGATGTTCTGCAACAGCAAAGATTCTTCAGCTGCATACAGTAGATTTTCTTTAATGGACACATTACTTTAAACTAAACCTTCACCATCTGTTCGCCTCCCTAATTATCAATACAAAAACAAAGTCTACTCACAATTACACCAGTAACAAGTAAAGATGCCAGCAATTAAAATGCATGAACATACTCTTTGAAGAGCAGCATATCCATCTGTGATGTTATTCTCACGTTCCAGACACAAATCAGTTCAGGAGGGAGGAAAGCAGAGTGTTGAGGGTGGAGGGGGAATGCTTCATTCCCAAGAGACATAAAGCCAACTTGCATGTCTTCCTTTAAGTAGCTTCCTTTTAATATAGCTCTGCTGAAACGGGATAAGTTTTTATAAAAATCTTAGCCACAACAATCGATACAGCAAGGTCAATAAGAGAACAGAGGTATAATGCCCAAGCTGTCAGATGGAGTGAGGTAACAATAATATTGAGAAACTGTCAAATGAAAGACAAAACCAGTCGGTACAAATAATATAACTGTAGAGAGGCGGCCTTGAGGGAAATAGGCAAGAACCATTATATGAGCAAAGAAGACTGAAACATTCTTTAAGTCTGGGAAGCAAGATAGTATTCAGAAGTGACTCAGGCAGGTTCCTCTCTGACTCACTGGGATATAAGAGGGAGGGGAGGTAAAGCACAATCATGCTAGCAAGATTGGTTACTGTAGACAATCCCAATTAAGTATAGCTCTATTCCTCATATGGAGTCAGTTTCCTGATCTGGTTTACCTTGTGGGGCTAAAATCAATCTTGCAAGGCATATGTATAAATTTGAAGTGCAATCAATCAATCAATACCAGGATCAGTCTTTCTAAAAGCAAACTTCAATGGTTGAGTGATAATCAGTTTTTGGAAGCAAAAGGAAGTCCCCCACCACCACAGATAGCTTTCTACACACTTTGGATTAAGGGAATTCCACATGAATTAAAAGAAACATGAAAGATTAGAAGAAATGTAAAGCCTTTATAAACTAAAAAGGAAAACCCACTTTTTGAAAAGCCAAACCAGAATGCTGAAATGTTAATGACGAGTGGGAAAAACTGTGGAGATGAGAGAGGAAGATGTAGAAAGGCCTTCTTTGCACATAATTGTAAACATCCCAGAAGCAGAAGAGCAAGGGAGAAGGTGGCAGGTGAAGGAAACTCCCCCTCTCTCCTATAGAGAGACACATCCTAGAAGATGATAGAGATTCATAACTGAACCTCCAGGAATGCCATGATGACAAAAATAATTTGAAAACAATAACAATATTCTGTTGCTGTGAACTCAGCCAAGATTTTGGTGTAGTGTTATTAGTGTAATTACTTGTTCTTCAACAATCTACTAATATACATAATTATTTGAAACACTGAATATTCCATTTTCACACATACAATGAAAAAAAATTCCTGTCACAGCATATTAAAACTTCTGACAGAACACCAAACCGAGCTACAGTTGTATGATATATACTGTAAAGAGGAATGAAAGCATGTGCAGATGAGAGCGATGAGGAAGAACCTAAGGCCTGCTACGAAGAAGAAGATTAGTCCATCCTAAAAATTCACACAAAAGCAATTAGCTTCTTCTGAATCAATATTGCTATAAATAGATTTTGAACTTCAATGTCTCTTTTATCTCTTTTATCATTTCAATTCCAGAAAAGCTTTTTTAAAAAAATTATTTTATTTAAACAGAGAATGTCTGCATGTGGGTGGAACCCTACTGTTATCACTGTTTAATCAATTAATCACTGTTTAATTGTTGGGGATTGTTCCATACTAGTATTGTTCTGCCTCAGCACCCCACAACTTCTCTTGACTTTGGCAGCCATAATTTCTAGGGTACGTTGCAGGTGAACCAGAAAGGTCCTGAAAATGTACCGTGTATCAGATGCCCTGCACTTTCCCCGAGAAAGAGTGCCAGCACTATGTTCACAAGTGCCTCAGCTGGAGCACTTGGGAGCTTGATTGAGATGCTCTGGCAATGGTGTGGTGCAATGGAGACAAAGGCAAACCTGCAAATGCACTAGAATGGCTGCTCTGCCCTGAATCAGATGAACTTATGGGGAGTGGAGTTTGTATTCTGGCCTTACCTTCAAAGATGCATCTACCACAAGTGCTGGGAGTTGGGAAAAGATATGACACCTCAACTTGATGTTGCTCCCTAGTAGTAGAGTAGCGGCGTGCACATTTGTTTAAAAAAGTAGGGTCTGACATAAATATACCTTTAGTGATTATTTAAAAGAATAAGGCATGCAGAATAGCCATGAGGATATATCTGATTTGTGCAGATTTAATATTTTCAGATGAAGTCATCAAGGACCCCTCCCACAACATTTCTTCCTAAGGAGAAGGATCAAACATGGCATGGGGGAATTAAATACATACAAATTTATCCTGTATTAAACCTTTATTTTACCTCTTGAATAATATTATAATATATATGAATAGATATCATATAAAATATATGGCATTTTTATAATATTTTTAGACTGGAATTGTTTGTTTGGGATCTGCCTTTATGAACAGACACCCTCCCCAGAAAACTGTAGCCATTTTTACTCAGAAATAAGGTTTCCTTGTTGGGTGGACTTTAGCTAGAAGTAAGCATACATACTATTAATGTCTTAGTTTGATAAAAACAAAACTGTGAATCTAGTCTCTGTTACATCATCATATGCATCTTTGCTTCTGTTATCTGGAAAGTAAGGGCAAACATTTCAGAGCAAACAAACAAACTAAAACAGGATAAGATGCCGGTCACAGATGCTGGCGAAACGTTAGGAAACTAAACTTCCAGAACATGGCCACACAGCCCGGAAGACCCACACCAGCCATCGTATTCCGGCCGTGAAAGCCTTCGACAATACACAAAAACAGTATACTTAGATATACTTTATTCATTTCAGAAGAGGGAGAAAAAAGTGAACATAGGAGCTTTTTTTCCAGTATACCACCAAATTCCTAAGTTTCCCATTGGAAAACTGTGGATAAAAGAAAGAAAACAGGAGTAATATACATGCATATACCATATTTTCCATTCCCCCACTCAAGGCCTTTAAATCTTTAGACCCGCAGAAAGAAGTTTTGCAGGAAAAAAAAAAAAATGAGTTTTTCCTTGTTCCTAATTTGAAGAGAGTGCAGCTGCACGCTCTGTGGCCCATCTGTTGCATTCTGAATGAGTCGGCCTCTCTTAAAGAATAGCATGTTTTGAGCATTTTGACATGATTATTCCACAGCTCTCTCATAACTGCCAGACATTTTAATTATGGCCCTGGAGAGGCAGGCTGGGTAAGGGCAGGATGACCCTTTTTCATTTACTAAGCACCACTCTGTTTAACTGTTCCCTAAGAGCACTGGCTCCCAAAAGAGCTGCTTACAATATCTATACACATTCAATCAAAACTATTACGGTAACAACTAATTACGGTCCATCATTCCCCTGGCTCTTTGCCTTTAATGGTGCATTTTTGCCACTCCAGAATTATGGCAGAATAACTTGGCAAGTACCTAAGAAGCATCGCCAACAATCTCCCATGGATTCATTTCAATCAGGAATTACCTCTAGAATAGCTGTACAACTCTAACATTTTGCAAAGGCTTAAAGTACCTCTGTCATCCATCAGTAGACGTTTCTGTGAGCTCTTATACAGATCAAACTCTCTCTAGCCTCTCATCTTTACTGCAGATCTATTATACTGCAGGATGAGAGGATATTATCAAACCATTTAGACCCTGGAATTCATTGTGTAAACCATGATCTATTTTGTGAATAAGCAGAGCAGAGAGAGAGAGAGAGAGAAATAGAAATGGTACAGGAAAGGGGGAGGACCCTAAGCCTTGTTATTATGTTAAAAAAAAAAAAAAAGTATTATTATGTGCATCAAGAGTAGGACCGTCTTCAGCTTGGGAATTCTGGGATCTGACAGCCATAAATCTCAGAAAGAAATGGAGAACTATGGGCAGACATGAAAAAGAAACATAATTAAATTATGAGTCGTGGAAGAAACAAGAGGGCAAAGGAAATGAGCACTGGGTGCTCTTATGATTACAAAACATTACAAGGATGGAAGAATATCTATCCTCTATCAATTATACAGAGCTTCAAAGTATTTACTTCATTTTCTGTGTTCAGGAGTTTCAATCAAATGACTATTTAGGAATTTAACCTGCCTATTATTCTATATGTTTATCTATCCATATGTCTTTTTTCTTTTAAAATAATATAAACCTAATCAGATGTAAACAGATTAAATACATTCATAAATATATAAAAATATATGCAAGACTGATTTAACAGCCTACAGCCTTTTTCTTTTTGAAAATCATAACTTGAAAAAGTGGGAAGAAAGTGGGTAAAATAAGGTTGGTATTTTTTTAACTTTTCAGAACCTGGAGACAACTAACAAAACAAATTAATAAAGGGACTCAGGACCAAAACAGGATCTGTCCTTTACTGGATAGATGATTCACTCTGGGCAAACTGTAGACATGGCCATCTTGTATGCAAGGATGCTTTCCTAGGCTATGGAATTTTCTTTGCCAAAGTAGCTACAATGGGGAACATGGCTATGTACATGATTATGTACAATGGTCTTCCTAACCTCGCATTCCTTCAGACGCATTCCTTCAGATGCAGTACCCCATATTTCAGTCAGTGTGTCTGAAGGCTGGAGAATTCTGGAGCTATACCAACAAAACCTCCAGAGGGACTTAGGCTGGGGAAAACCACACTAGGGAGAAATGTATAAACTCCTTTCTGCAATCTCATTAATGACATTAAAGTTGATTAGTGCCTTCCATGTACACATATTTGATGTTACTAGGCACACGTTCATCATGTCTCTATTTTTTCTATGACATTGAATATTTTGTGACTCTGGATGGCTAGCAACAGTTAAAAACACAACATAACATGTAATAAATGCATAATCAGCAGCCAAGATGAAACAATAAACAGCCATCAAAATAGCCACCTCATGGGCTCTAACTGATGTTCCAACCCCCATGCCCAGGAATACAGCCACATCTTCAGGGCCTTACAAAAGGTCAGCAGGTTCGGGGCCAATCTATTCTCCAATAGGATATTCCAAAGGGCATGCATGTATACCGAGTTTCCATTTAGGGAAGAGCAAGCATCTGGTGCTTCAACCTTTCTAGTAAACTGTTTTGAACTATTATATACCCAGGACTCACACCATCTTCATAGGAGCTTCAGGTTTCACTTGAGTTGAGATTGATCCTCATAAATATCTACTCTGATGAGTAACCTTTACCCAGAATTGTTAGCAAAGGACATTTCTATAGTGTCAGAAGATAGCAGTTGCTAAAAATGAGAACAGGTTTATCTTCATTCATAGGCAGATTCTCCATGGAACACTTTTCCTCACAAAGGTCTAATCCTGTGTCATATTCAACATTCTGTAGATTGTAGCAACTGAAGGACCTTTGTTATGTTATCTTAGTGGTTCTATTCATTGTAAGAAAATAGAAATAAATTACAAGTATGGCGCATGAGAAGAAAGGTAGGATGAGTGCTGTTCATCTGTTTACATGGGCTTGACCTAGCTGTGTAAATAGTGTAGTTCTCACTGAGCAAGCTACCCATTTATCATAATCTTATTGAGAAAAGACACAGTAAATCAAACAGACAACCTGCCTGCAAACAAATTACAAAGAGAGGTGTTGGCGAGAGGGGAGATAAGAAAGCAAGAGGAAAAAAAAAGAAAAGAAAATTGAGAAGCAATGTATCTTGGGAGAAAAAAGGGAGACAAAGAACAGTTTTAAAATTACCACAGAGTAATAGGGAAAGTAATTTTAAACCAAAACCTGAACCATTCATGGAGGACTCCCTAATTTATGTCCAGTTCTATACTGGGTAGTCTTAAAAGACATTTTTTTCAATCACAGGAATAAGACTGTAAAATAGACTCCATCATTACGAGGGAATACTCACACTATCCTATATTAAGTCTGAGCTGCATAGTTTCATTCTTTTTTTTCTCTCTCTCTCTCAGAACATCCTACTCTATTACATTGTACTTCTTGTAAAATAAAGAGAAAACATTTCAGAAAATGAAATATGGTGTTCATAAAATTTGGGCCATCTCTAGAAGCAGAATAAGTTTAGGAATATTTTGGGCCATTTAACAGAGTACTTCTGTTAAGTTCTCAAGGCAGTTTTGAACCAAGGTGCCATTGTAGAAGTCTGAATTTCATATGTTTTGGGGATGGGTTGCAATTTACTGGGCAATCGCTACCACTACTTACAACATTTTGGAAGCACTTCTTATTCTTAGTATCTTGCAATTAGAACGTACACCTTCATATTTCACTTTGGGGTGGCAGGTTGGTGGGGGAGGAAATAGCCAGCCACAGGTACCAAAAAGAAAGAGATGAAGGAGGCAAGCAATGAATTGTTTCCCCCTTCTGTGTGAAGTGAAATGGAGGGATTTTTGTTACATCAGGACTTGCCATAATGGAGTGGGACACTGTATCGGTAAAAAAATTCTTCTTTCCTCCTGGTCTTGCTTTCCTCCTGGTCTTGTGATTCCTTCCCTGCCAATTGTCAGCAGTATTCAGAGGTCAGCAGGAATAAAGACAATCCCATTGTCAACTTCAACGTGGTTGGAGAGGTGCCCTCAACCTCAGCGCTTACCATCTTCTCCAGCAGGGAGAAAAATGGTGGACAGATTGTCTTCTATAGCCTACACTATTGGGGGTATGTTTGGGAGGGCATCCAGATAGCTACACTGCCAGTATTTCCTTCAAATCAGGAAGGTAGCACTGCCTTTTCCTCAATCTGTCCTACTCGGCCACCAGGCAGCTGAGGCCGTATGAGATGAGCCCCCTGCCATACATCCTCTGCTCAAGATTCACAGTCTTCATTTCCAATTTGCTGGTGTTTTGAAGCATGAGTGGCAATCAGAGCTTATTGCTTTCATCTTGAAATGAAGGACTTTTTAATTGTATATATTTAAAGGGAATTCATACAAATAACATCCTTAGAAAAAGCTCAGGTGCCAACAGACCCCATTACAATAGAAACAAGCCATCCGGATATATGTTATGCTCACAATACAGAGAATTTTAACTAGGACTGGGAGACTCAACCAATTTCAACTTCAGTTAGTTTTTCATTTTCCAACTGCAGGTTTGTTTTGGACCTATGTCCCTTACGAACATGCAAATTTGGCAAAAATTAATCTTAAAACTTTGTGCATACAGTGTCTCCTAATATAAATATTTGTACACTGTTTAACTAAATGTTAAATGCACACTTTCCTCATCAATCTATGTCTTTTTGTGCATACATTTACATACACATTTCAGTGCACTTTCCCTTGATATACTCATTTTGTGTACACTTGAATATTATACACATTTGTGAATTCTGAGTTTCATCACAACATTCTGTGTATCAATTTTGGCACACAGGTTAATTTTCATTCATGTGTGTGTGTGTCTGTGTGTGTGTGTTTGGTAAAGTGAGTTGAGTAAATTTGTATAAAAATACTGATAGAACAAATCTGTTTCCTATCACTGTTTTTAAGCTAGAACCATATATTTTCAGTATTCATAAATGGACAACCTCCGAGATCTGGAAAATGAAATAATAAATTATTGTTTTTGTACAAATTATATTGCAATAGTTTAAAGAAATATATCCTGAAACAGTCAGTTATTTTTCACCTTAGATATTTATCAGAAAATACTAAAATATGAAACAAGTTCTGAATGGGCATGTGGTTTCTGTAACTGATGATATACAAAAAAGTCACTCTTTATTAAATTAGGGATAAAATAATAAACTTCATGGAGATAAAAAGCTCAAGGGTTATAGTAGGGTAATCTAGTCAAAGAAATCCAATACATTAATATACATATAAATTTTGTCTACAGAAAACATATTCCATTATTTGCCCCAGGAAAAAGAACACAAAGAACCCTAATCACCTATAACTTCTATTAAATATTACTGGGGGGGAAATCAGGGCAATTTAAAAATAATCCTGCTTCCTTTGAGTGTGTTTTCATTCTTCTAACTTGAGCCCTACTAAATACAGTACAATTTACACTGTTAACAGTTCCCTGTGTTCTCTTCTCTCCTTTCTATCAAAATAATGAAGGCCAATTGGCCAGCAATATAAAATTATTTTTTTCATACAAGCAGGCTCAACCAACTATATTTTATATAAAAGCACAAGCTAAAGGGCTAGGGGAACATACAGTAGTCCTAAAGAAAAGAACTGAATTATCAGTTCTTGGAACTATCCTCTTATACGGTACTCTATACATGTACTGTTTTGAAACTCTGGGATTTGTTTTTACAGTGCAGCTATGGATCCATTACGAGTGTTCTTTTTATTTTGAAGATAATACTGCACTTTTAATGTATAAAGTACTTTAGTATTTTCAACTTATTTAGCAGCGCTTCTCAGGAGGGTCTACCTGCCAGACTTGGCAGCATTATGAACCCATCCACGTCCAGGCTGATCACTCTATCCGTTGTATCATATTAGCTCTTTTCCATATTTTCACATCACTTCTGTAGTAGCAAAAAAAAGACCGTAAAGAGCACAGTGATGTCAAAACATTTATCCAGAGTTTCTTGACATTTCACAGTTTACTTAACAATTCGGAATGATTCATTTTCTTCCACCATTTTCTCTAGTAAAGCTTCACACTTTTGATACATACAGGTACCATTCCCTGCTCCCTCACTCTCTCTCTCACACACACACACACACACTTTAATACAAGTGCTGGAGTAAAGAATGGAGGTAAAAAGAATTTACTATAATAACATGACTACAATTATCTTGCTTCACTTGCAGGTAGGTAGGTAAGTAAACCTTTAGTGCAGTCTTTGATCAATGTGTGTGTGCGTGTGTGTATTTACACACACGCACACACACACATAAAATATACATTAAATATGGCAATTAAAGAAGTTAAATGAGTTAAAGAGGAGTAAGGGAAGAGGAGGGGAAAATTTTTAAATTTATTAAAGAAATGTAATTTTATTGGACAATATTTGTTGCCTTGCTCTTGCAGTGAGGCAAAATTTGGCTACATTATAGGTGATAGTGGTTTATGGTCTGCTAAAAGATAGGAGATGTACCATTGGTTTCTCTCCCTTGGAATTCCTGTATGAGTGGCTGAATTAATGTCTCACATGCCCCATCCTCCCTATGCTGGTATATAAATGTGTATGTGTGTGTGCATAAAATACCTCACACAGGTTCAAATAGAAATTAAATACCTCACATAGGCTCAAACAGAAATTAAAGTACAACAGTACATATTGAATATTCTCTAAGGCAGTGTTGTCCAAACTTGGCCACTTTAAGATGAGTGGACTTCAGCCACTGGCTGGGGAATTCTGGGAGTTGAAGTCCACTCATCTTAAAGTGGCCAAGTTTGGACAACACTGCTCTAAGGTGTGGGAGTCACAGGTGCAGTCATTTGTGGAAGGGAATATTTTGGCATTTATCATCAATAACTGAAGGGAGTACAGGAGAAATATAACAATTCTGCAATTAAAAAAAAATAAAAGCATGGTCCAAAATCCACTGCACATGTTGAAAATTATTGTACAGGTTTCAGTTCATCCCCTTAGTTACGCATTAAAATAGGTATGTTGTTTCTAGGCGTTGGTATGAACTCAACCCTTCCCCCTCAAAAAGAAGGTTGCTTTAAGAGTTATATTAAAGACAGTCAATGGGCTTTTTGGTGTAGGTGTCATGCAAACACAGTGAGTGACCTACCCACTTTTGTAGTAGTGTGCTGGGTACATTTCAAAAATGACAGAGTTAGGAAATAATCAACCTTTTTGCATGGCATTCCAGCTGCACCAGAATTCCTCTGATCACTCCAAGCCTGATGGAGAAGACTTGCTTTTGAGCCATATCTGGCTTTAAAATATGATCATCCTGTTTTCTCCATTTTGAATAACAGGTTTTATTGTGCCTTAGTTTTAATTACTGCAATGCTTTAATGATTTAATTCATTGATGCAGTTTGCGCAAAAGCATGGGGAAAAGGGCTGCTTTAATGAATAGCAGAGAGGTGCTATCCTAGTTCAAGTTCTGAAGCACTTCCTCTGAATCATTTTTGAGATATGCACAGCCCTATTGTGTATGCATTCAAATGGAGAGCTCAAGGATACACGCCTATCATGATTTGATTTGATTTGATTTGATTTGATTTGATTTGATTTGAGTCACTTCCCATCTCACTTTGGTGACTCTTGGCAGCTAACTATCAGTGCAACTCCATCAGTTTTCATGTGAGAAAAATCTCTGGGCTGAGCCATAACACTCCAGCACAACTGGATGAAATGTCTTCCATTCCTGATAAACTAAACAGCACTTAGTAAGATTTGCACATCAGTCCATTGACCATAACATAGAAAGTATGTTTTGAAAAATGAAAAGGAATTGATGTCCTTATTCATTCATAACCTGCTTAATATGTACAGTATATAAATTAAGAATTATCTACAATAGATGACAGTTATGTGGCAGAAAACGTTCAACTATCATATCTGTATGAGGGGGAAGGGGGGAGAGAAACATGGCAACACTATATAGACTTTTAAGAACTTACCAACTGCGATTTTTATTCCCCTCTCAAAATTCAAAATTATACTGCAGTTGTGAAATACTTTGAAGATAGCAGGAGGATGGCTCTCCTAAGTCCTCTGATCAAAGCTTGCAAAATTGTCAGCTCTGGACTCTGAATCACAATTTTACTGTAAAAATCATCTGTGAGACAGGCAGTCATGTGTTCTGTGCGCTCTGTCTTTCACAGGCAAACTAACAAAAATACAAGAGATCTTGTACTACCTCTTTTCCCTCCTAAAAGCAACTGTAGAGCAGAGAAAGCCTTTGGATCAGGGTTACAGGATGGGAACTTCTTTTACCCTCCACCTCCATACAAGGGTCCCTGATACTGTCTCCTTGAATAACTATTAATCTCTGAGGAGGAAACATGCTGGCAAAAAAATGGGTTGGTAGGGATAGAGAGGAGAATAATACCAACAAAGGAAGAGTCAAAGGAGGGACAAAATGGTAATGTATTTATTTTTCTTGGAAAGCAAAAAGGCAAATACTAGGTCTGTTATAACTCCACAAGAGGTTGGGATAGCTATGTGCACCATTTCCATGTGTATGACTTCAGGTCTCTATCAGGAAAGAAAGATAGGAATATATAGGGCAGCTGGATAGCGTGGCTAGATAGCATAGTGGTTAGAGCGCTGCCCTTGAATACAGGAGACTGGGGTTCGAATCCTGGCTGGTACCTACCTTACCAGTAGAGGTCCTTCGGCAAAGACTGCTAAAGCTTCACATGCCTACCACAGATATGACAGCGACACAAACTGAGAGAGTCATGCCAGCTTGGATGTCGCCCAGATTAACAAGGTCTGTCCCAAATGTTAGGGAACCAGGACAATCTGACAATAAGTGGGCTACTGGAACAAACCATACATGGACAAGATAAGAGAACCAGACCTAACAAGAGGGGATATATGAAAAGTATGAGGAAAAAACGGATGGACAGAAGACCTACATCCACACTAACTGAGAAACAGCTAGTTATCCAATGCTTCAACATAGTGAAGAGGAAGCTGCCCTCACAACCTGAGACAGACCAACTACACATTACATCCCAGACTCCCTGAACCTGGAACATCACTGTCACCCCCTCCATTACAGACCATAACAGCTGATATGAGGCATAAGATCATGGATAAACTAGCTACAGTCAACCCTTGAGACCAAGGCTCAGTGGAGAAGTACCATCAGATAGTATGCTAGAAGATGCCAATAGAGCCCTCACCACAATCCCTACTACCATAATAATTCAAACCAATGAACTGGTATATGCTACAGCCACTGTAATCCTGGAAATGCTTGGCTACACGATCAAGAAGAACAACAGTACATAGCCCCACCCCTGCCTGAAAATTAGGTTGGAAGCTAAGATCAAGGCAACTTGGAAGAAGTTAGTCAGCTGGTGGAGCTACAGAAGGGTGTGGAGATTAAGGATAAGACTCAGCTACTGAAAAAATGGGCCTGACTCCATCTGAAGTCCTAGAGACCACTAAACAAAGGCTCACAGCACTGGCTACCAGGCTAAGGAGATACACTAGAGAAGCAGAGGCCAAGAAGATAAATGCCCTGTTCTCCAAAGAACCATCCAAGGTGTACTCCCAGCTGCAGTGCAACAACACAGTGATAGCACAGCCACCAACAGCAGAAACTGAACAGTACTGGAAGAACATATGGGAGAAAGAGAAGACACATAACATCAGTGCAAAGTGGCTGCAAGAGCAGAGAGCAGAATCATTCCATCAATTCCAGGTTCTCTTGTCTTGTCCATGTAAGGTTTGTTCCTGTAGCCCATTTATCATCAGAGGGTCCTGGTTCCCCAACATCTGACGTGGACCTTGTTAATCTGGGCAATGTCCAAGCCGGCATGACTCTCTTAGTCTGTGTCACTTTCATGTTTGAGGTAGGCAGGTGAAGCATTACAGTGACTTTGCCCAAGGACCCCTACTGGTAAGGTAGGTACCAGCTGGGATTTGAACCCCGGTCTCCTGTGTCAAAAGCGGTGTTCTAACCACTACGCTATCCAGCCATTCGCACACACACATACACACACACACACACACACACATAGTTTACAAAGATAGCTTTTCATTTCTACCATTCTTATTGCAAAGATAGCTTTTCATTTCTACCATTCTTATTGCTATTTGATCTCCTCAGAAGCATATATCCACTGATCTAAATCAGCACAGGCTTCTTTGCTTTTCCCAGTGGAGGATCTTCCCTCTTTTAAAAGCCTCTTTTAAGCAACCTGGCAAACAACTGAAGGAGGTTCTGTGGGGCATCTGAAACCAACATTTCTCCTTCAAGAGACTCTGCAGAGATGCTGGGCAGGAGCAGCAAAATAAGATTGCCTTCTGAATCAATACAGAGCCTCTCATCTTTCTTATCCAAGTTACTTTATTGTGAGCTCATGAACTGTCTTTTTGCATCATTGTCATCTCTGAATTGTGTAAGTTACAGCCCAAAAACAAAAGGCCTGTGTAGGCTAAAGAACAGATGCCCTTCAATCTCAATTCACCCACTTTTTTTTTAAACAGGGAACCTGAGAAAATCACTGCCATCTATATTTTTCAGCAACTTCTTTGTTATTCATACCTTGGTGTTGTTTTCCTATTCCTAAAGCAGAAAAACAACCAGATTTTAGCTTCCATGCCACTCAACAAACTCTAGCTTTGTCGTGTAGAGGGTGACACATTCAGATTGCCCCCCCCCCCAAAAAAAGCAAGTCACTGAAGGCTATATCTAGCCACTTTCTTGGATCTTTGCTTTGCTTTCAATACAAGCCACAAAGCCAAATGTCACTGGCAAATTGTACCATCAAAATCACTGGCAAGATGGGAAATGGCTCTGGGGTCCACCCCAAGGCCTTTAAAAGCTATCTACCCTTCACTAAACATCAAGGAAACTTAAATTCTCTTAATTCTGCCAAGTATGTTTGCAGATAATGAGGATTTTATAATTTTTCTATACTTACTAAATGAAGCATAAATGAAATCAGAGAAAGTATCGAACTTTTCTCCTTTGGTTTGATGATTTCTTACTTTGTTCAAACTGGTTAAATGTGTTCATTCGTTATGCTCAGAAAGAATATAAGAACAGCCATATACACAGACAAAACAGCCATTCAGACGAAAGGCCTTCCTTAACCCAGAATGCTGATCTCATCCTGGGCAATCAGGTATTTTCAAGGATCCCACAAACATAAGATTGCAAAAATCCAGAAGACCACTAGATGGTTGTCTGCATAGAGTTCAACTCTTTCTGTCTCTCTCTTCTGCCATCTAGTTATCAAAGAAATGTACTCCAGATTTGGCAGCCTTACACAAGCTGGAAATGAGTGAAATAAGATCTTTAGATCTTTAGATGCTATTGGTTTACCTATAAAGTTAGGAATTTTTGCTTCAGTTTGCAAAAATTGTAAACACTGAATTATGTCTGCCAGGGGATTTATAGGAGGCAGTGTATTCTAAAACTTAACCCAACATGCACAGATCTCAGGCACATATATTATCACTTTCCTGTTTATAGTGCCCAGGTATTTCAAGCGCACCTTGTGCAATTAAGTGCACAGCTGGTTTTCCTTCAGGACAGAGCAGCATTTGGTGATTTCATCAGTATATGATGAAATGAAATGCGACTCCTGAAACTTGCAAATGTAATGATCAAAAAGATTCTCATGTGTGAGTAGAGCATGAAGCATTTACATTATGTGCAATATTTAGGATCAATACAACATGCTTTTGGTGTTTTAGGGATTTATTGTGAACAGAAACATTGTAATGCCCTTGTTGAATTTTCATCTCCAGCTTGATAACATCTTATGGCTCCACCAACAAAGCCTATCTGATTATTTATTTTTTCAATCTTTTTTTAACACAAGACTAGTTCTTCCCAGACATTTGCCCTGGGGAAACAGCTGTCTTTTTTTTTTTTTGATGTTGTCCAAGTGCAAAACCCATAAACCTTCCCAAAATTTATTTTATGTTTGAACTACAATCACTTATTCTACAGAAATCCCATCTGAATTCTGTAGGACCTCAACAGTTTACAACCACTTCATAAGAAAGATTTTAAGCATACCTCTTATACACACACACACACACACACACACACACATATACACACATAATCATCATATATATAACATCAACCTGATGTCTTCCAGGTGTGCTGGGACTGCAATTCCCAGCGTTCCCAGTCTTTAACCATGCTGACCAGGAATTCTGGAAGATGCAGTCCTATCATAGAGTGTTAGGTTGAGGAAGCCTGCCCTACAGGCCTACAATATTGAATAATGTATGTATACATATATGATTTTGAATTATTATAGTTCACAGATCCAAAATATATGATTCCAGACAAGCAGTACAAGTATCAGAGGCAAAAGTACATGAAGTAGAAGGAGAGGATACCTCTTGAAGTACTAGCAAAGAAAACAACCTTATCTCTGAATGAAGAGTGATTATTATTCACTATAGTGTGACATCCCCCAGTGAAGGACACCTCCTTCTGTGACCACTAGGCTTCATGTCCCATTTGAGTTTTAAAAAAATACATAAAGGAGAAAGAAAAACTAGATACTGCAAAAAACTGAACTAACCTCAAGAATGATCTACACTTCTAAAAAAGCAAGAATAAAACTTAAATTATTACAAGATGCAAGAGTAAGAGGTGGGTTTGCCTTGCCTAACTGGGAATTATACTACCAGGCGACAAATCTGATGTGGGTAAAGGACTGGATAACTTTAAGAAATAATAGATTATTGACCTTAGAGGGACATGACCTGTTGTTGGGCTGGCATGCTTTCTTATGGTATAAGGGAACGAAAACACAGGGCTATTTTAGAAGGCACTATATTCGAGAGGCATTGTTTTCAAACTGGGAGAAGACAAGAAGACAATATTATTTAAAAGTTCCACGATGGATATCCACTATTGAAGCCTTTTCTTATCCAATAACATATAAAAAGGAACAAACAGTTAGATATACTGAGATATTGAATGAAAAGGGTGAACTTAAAACTATGCAAGCGTTGGAAGAACAAGGTATAAAAATGAACTGGTTTTCATGTTTGCAAATACAATCTAGATTCAATAAAGATTTTAAAGCAGAAGGTATCTATGATGAGCTGACTGTTTTAGATAAAAGTTTGATGGGTGCTGATGAAAAGGTGATCAAAAAACTTTATGGACATTTACTAGAATTTAAGATGGAGGAAGAACAGGTTAAAGATACAATGATTGCATGGGGGGAAATTTTTGGATATGGAATTGATTTAGAGAAGTGGCAAAGACTATGGTCTCAAAACTATAAAATGACAATGTCAACTGCATATAAAGAAAACTTGTATAAGATGTTTTACAGGTGGCATTTACCTCCAGCAAGGATTGCGAGAATGTACAAGAACAAGTCTGATAAATGTTGGAAGTGTCATCAGAAGCCCGGCACATATTACCATATGTGGTGGACATGCCCAGAAGCTAAAAGATATTGGATTAAAATCCACACATGGTTGGAAAAAATGACAAAACAACATATAGACTTTAAACCAGAGACATTCCTATTAGGAATTATACCTGAAACATATAGTAAAGAACTGAAATATTTGATTGTAAATGTTTTGACAGTGGCTAGAACTGTATTTGCTAAAAATTGGAAAAATGAAAAAGTACCTATGCAGGAGGAAGTCATTAAGAAAATTATGGAATGTGCAGAGATGAGTAAATTAACATTTGAAATTAGAGAGCAAGAAGACAAGCAATTCTATATGATATGGGATTTGTTTTATCAATGGTTGGATGAAAAGATATAGTAATGTAATAGATCAGCAAATTATATAATAGAAACTTGACAAACTGATATAAATTACTATATATATATATATATATAATCAATGGATAAAAATGATATAAATCTTATTATGAAAGCTGGTGTCATAGACTAGTAACAAATGAATAATAATTGATAACTGATAAATATATAAATATGTGTTGGATAGATGACATGAGACTTTATATAAATGAGTGAAGACTATGAAAGGATGGCACAAATGATTGGTAACTGGCTGACACACGGTTTAAAATGGAAGATGGTTTTTTATGCTTTTTATGCTATTGTTTGTTTGTGTTTGTTGTAAAAAATAAAAAATTTACTAAAAAAAAAAAAGAATGATCTACACTTCCAATACAAATTGTGCTGTATTTGTCCATGATCTCAGAAGCATTCACAGTAAATCAAATAATAGATAGCTGCAGTATAATGCTTTCCCTGGAAATGTGCCCACCTGCCTTCAGAGGAAAAAAAGTGAAAGGCAAGGTGAGAAGATAGGAAGCATAAGAGCTGAAAGAACTGATGAGAAGCAATCTGAGATTACCTTCTGACAAATGGGTGTTTTGTATTGGCCATCCCAACCAAAGCAGTCACTTTGTGAAGGTGACCATAATCTGTTTTCAAATTTTCAGATATACTCACCAGCCCCAAAATGTTCAGAGTGAGCAAACAGGGCAAGACAACAAAGTTTGATAAAGAAGGTTAAAGAGGCATTCCTAATAAATGTTCTCTGTAAGCCAACAGTTTGTATTCATCAACTTGAAAAGGAATAAGAAAAATAAAAGCCTCCTACTGGTAGTAGCTTAAGAAAGAAACTTAAAAATAGATTAGAGTCTACAGCTGGGATCTGCAAAGTCGGTGGCATACTCATGTTGCCCCCAAAACAGCCCAATGTATATTTTGCAGCAAGTGCAAGCTTGTAGTGGTGCTTCAAGAAAATAACAAATAGCCACACTACAGATGATAAGAGGGGATGAAGATCTATCAAGTCAAACAAAAGAAACATGTTAGCAGGAACCAGAAGATTTTTTTTTTTTTTTTGGCTTAAACAGACCCTTCAGCTCCATGATTCTGTGAAATTTAGCACCAGAGTTACAAAGATGAAAAAAAATCACTCTGCAGAAATGGAAGAATCTTGAAGTTAAATTACACCAGTACTGATGGAAGATATGGGCCTTCAGAACAGGTAACTCTGTAGCAGTGCAATCTTATACATACCTGCTTTAAAATATGCTTTAGTGAATTCAGTGAGGATCACTTTGAAGTAGTTGAACTGAATTGCTGTTGGAGAAATTTACTGATGCACCAAATCTTTTGATCAAGGCTCTGATGTAATTCCACCTTTCCCAGGCTTTAGAATGATTGGCTTATATGCAACCTCTGTCTGTTTGCTGAGCCTGCAGGTTAACTTGGCTTCTTGAAGCTATACAGATGATAAAGTTGGTAAGCAAAAGTCAAAGTGCCAGTGGCAGAAATAGAAAAGTGAACATGACCAAATACACTTTAGGGCACAATGAAGAACCTATACTATGGCAGCAAAGGAGGACAAAGATAAGTTTTGCTGGAAAATGCCTGAGGGGTTTTTTCTAGATGGTACAAGAGCTGACACAACTCAAGAAGCTCATGAAAGATCTTTTAGTGCCTTTGGTAGTGAACTGTAATAGCTTTAAGGAATTTTCCACAGATAAAGTTGCTCATATATGGAGTTAGATACCACCATTGATGATAGTTGTGGGGGCTTCCAGGTGAGGATCTATGGTGGACTAGACATCCCTGAAGGAGCGGGGATGGCATTGCAGTGGAGATTGGAGGCCAAATGGTGGATTCTGGCCGGCGCTGTCTTTCCGGATAAAGGAGAGATTGTGAGATCACCCATTTGCACTCCAGACAGCTGCTCCTTATGAGTAGACAGCAGGAACAGAGGTTTTTGTGGTGACTCGTGAGTTGAGGGCTGGGAGTCAAGGGATTTCAATCAAGCTCACAGCCATGATGTAGCCTATATGGATGCAAGGTTTGCACAAGCCTCACTTTCTTAAACATTTTTGGATGTAATTAATTTATAGCTAAAGAGAAATTTTCTGAGTGGCAGAGTAAGAGAATTCCACTTGGTGAGTCAACATTCTTTCTGGACTAAAAAGGGGGGAAAAGGGTTTTAAAGATTCAAAAACTTTTGGCGAAAGGCTTAACAAGGAGTGCATGTAAGAAAGTTTAAAATGGATAAAGGAGATAGGTTTTTGTTTTGTTTTGTTTGAAAGTTTTTTTTTTTGGTGAAAGTGCTTTCGAATAAATTGGAATTAAAATAGACAAATGAATGGGACCTTCGTGGGAATGCTTTTTGTTTATTATTAAAGAGTACAGACAATTGGGGGATTTTACAAAACAAAAGATAAAGGTAATATGAGCCACACTGTGATGCTGACTGTAACTATGGAGTGCCCTTTGAGATGAAAATATTAAGGACACAGGAAGACAAAACAGGGAAAAAGGGGGGATTTGCCTTTTACTTTTTCCTTTGTAACTGAAATACTTTCACTTTTGGATTACAATATTATAATGGCAACCACTAGAAAAGTGTCCAAAATAGCAAATGGGAGGAGGGGGAGAGGATTGCCAGAGCAACCCGCAAAGAGAGGAATTAAGAAAAAAGGACATTCTTTTTTGACTGATAGCTTAAAATAGAAAAAGATTCCATTTCAATGGGATAAATTGGAAGGTGTGATTTTTACTTTTAAACAGCTGAGGTTTCACCTGAATTCTGTCCAGAAGGCAAGGGAATTTCTAGAAAAATCTAAAGAGAAATTGGAGGAGTTTCAAATGGAGGTGTCAGATGAGACTACACAAAAACCTCTATAGGTACAACAGGAAGCCGAAAGGGATCATATTGAAATAAGCATTACAGGTATTGACTTTTCTAAATTTTTGGCTTGATTATGGATTACAAATTTTTAACATGGAATACAAATGGAGCAAATGCTCCTCAGGAGAAAAAAATCATTATCTGAAAAAATTAAAACAAGATATAATTTGCCTACAAGAGACATATAATAGAAAAAAAGGACATTAAAATATTTGATTTATAAAAAATTTAGGTGAAGAATTTATTTCAGCAGGAAAAGGAGGAAGAGGAGGAGGAGGAGGAGAAATGGAGTTGTTTTGTATATAAATCACCAACTAAAACCAGAACTTACATTGACTGATGACCATGATAGATTTCTTGGTGGAAGTTAATTTGCATGGGATTAAAACTCTGATACTGGGAATTTATGTCCCGAATGAGGATAAAGTACTGTTCTATAAAGAACTTATGGAGAAACGAATAGGTTTCTCTTATGAAAATTGGTGTTTGATGGGGGATTGGAATGAATGATCTCCCCACAACTACATAGAACTTCTGAGAAAAATATTAAAATCACTCGAGGCAAATTACCAAAAGTTTTTTTTTTTATTATTTGATGGACAATTTAGGGCTTGCAGATTTGTGGAGACAGAAAAATGGCAATTCAAGAAAGTACACTTACTTTTCTGAAAGACATAGATCCTTTTCAAGAATAGATATATGGATTTTGAAGAATTTGTCTATTAAGGTTTTATAATTATGAAATGCTTTTTGCATGGCCACACTATCAGTTAATATAGGATCTCCATCTTGTAGTAGTAGTTTGCTAATATTGCTAGTAGTAGTTTGCTAATATTGCTAGTTTGCTAATATTTGCTAATATTTCAATATTAGCAAAGACTTTTTTGGATCATAATCCTGTGAATTTGGTTTATAAAAGGAAATCTAGTTCTTTCAAATGAAGACTAAATTAATTGTTGTTACCGAAAGAAACAATAGTGGAGGTCTGTAAAAAGAAATCAAAATATTTTTTCTATATAATTTAAGTAAAGGTACTAATTTAAGAATGGTTTGGGATGCAAGTAAAGCTTTTATGTTATTTCATGCAACACAATAGTGAACTCAAAAAGAAGAGCCAAGAGAAAACACAAGCTATTTTGCATGAGATAAAGAGAAAAGAAGAATTAAAGGAATTTCCAGAGAAGATAAGTATTTCTCAACATATTAAGCTTTTACAATGACTGCTATCTCTGTTAACAGTAACAGAAGTGGAAATAAAAATGAACATTGTAAAGCAAAAAAAACTTTGAGTTTGCAAACAAACCAGGGAAATCATTGGCATATAAATTACAAAAAGAAAAAGAAAAGAAAATGATATTGAAACTATAAGAGGGAGATACTATATTAACATAGCATGGCCATGCAAAAAGCATTTCATCAATATTATTCCAACTTGTATAAAGGACAAGATATTTCTCTGCAGAAACTAGATGAATACCTAAAGAAACAAAATGTACTGAGGATTACAGAGGAATAGAAACAGATTATGAATGGACCTATAACAATAAGGGAGGTTTCTGAAGCTATAAAAAAGATTAAACCAGGAAAGGTGACCAGATGGATTATCAGGTTGTTATTATATATGTTTTTAAGGATGAACTTTTACAAGCTTTACAAAATACAATGAACTCTATCTTACAGGGGGGAAAGATGCCAGAGAGTTGGGAAGATGTAGCACTAATATCTAAAGAGGGACAAGATTTGACTTTAATAAGAAACTATAGGTTGATATCATTACTGAATAATGACTATAAGTTGTTTACAATGATTCTGGCTGATAGACTGAAAATAATTTTGCAAGAATATATTCATGAGGATCAATGTGTCTTTTTACCTAAAAGACAGTAAAAGGACAATCTTAGAAATCTGTTGGACATTTTGGAACATTTGGAACAACATAATGAAAAATAAACCACACTGATTTTCTTAGATGTGAAGAAGGCCTTTGACAGTTTGAATTGAGCTTTCCTGTTCAAAGTTTTGGAAGCTATGGATTTTGGAGAGAACTTTATATACATGGGTAAGATTGATTTATACTTCACAGAAAGTATAAATAATTGTTAATAGAGATTTAACAAAGCCTTGTGAGATACAAAAAGGAAAAAGAAAGGGATTTCCACTATCTCCTCTTTTGTTTATTTTGGTTCTTAAAATACTGAATAGAGATAAAATGGGAGAATTGTGGGAATCAAGATTTAAAAAGAAACTTATAAGTTAAGGGTTTTTGCAGATAACTTGGTGCTGGTTTTAGAATTTCCTTTTTTTTTTTTTTTTTTTAGAAATGAAACGTTAATGGGAAAACTAAAGATTTTGGTGCATTATCAGGTTTTAAGATCAACAAACAGAAGATGAAGATGTTAACAAAAATTATAAAAATAGAAGATCAGACAGAATTGATGAATAATTCTTCAACCTTAAAAAGAAGATGAAAATGTATTTATTTATCTTAGCCTTTTCCCCAGCAGTTTTATGATGTTTAGTCTGTCATCTTGATTTTATATGGATGTGTTTATTTTGTTATTTTTTCTTAAACATTTATTATATTTTATGAGGTTGGTTATTTTTGACTGAGTTTTATGGTTATCAATTGTTGCTTTTGTACACCCTTATGGGTTGGCTTTCCCAGAAGCAGGTAGTAGAGAAATTTGATTGACAGGAAAACAAATAAATAAACTGTCTGACATTTAAGAAAACATGTCAGCTGGTGTTGAAGAGTAAACAATTGTCAGGTAAAGTAGCAACATTTAATCAATGAATGGTTAGATTAGAGAATGGATAGGGAGGGAATTGTTGTAGCCCTGGAGTCAAAAATAAGGTGGGTGGAGCCAAACATAGGTTCTTAAATCTCAAAAGCAGCTGAGGTTCCATTTACAGGTAATCCTTCCTATTTTCAGTTACCAAAAAAATAAAATAAAATAAAATAAAAATAATCAAAAGGATCTTAAATGAAGGACAGAATGCTATGAGTCAGAAAGTTCTTTTTCTGCACTATAAAGCCTATACATTCAGTTTTATCAGGTTAGCATTGACAATCAAGGTAGAACAATGATTTATCTTCTCCCTTCCCTTCAGCCCTCTCAAACCTGGTGGTTAAATACACATACTGTTTTCACACTACGCTTAACCAATTCAGATAAAGTTCTTAGCATGTAGTGCCTCTACATGCTAAACTTGGTTAGTCTTAACAGTCTTAACCTTGAATAGTTTTCATTTATTATTGTTGTTGTTGTTTAGCACATTGTGGAATCACAGCCCATTTAGTAATGTTATGGTTCAGTATATTCAGCAAATCCAAAAAATGCGTTAATCCACTCTCAAGGATTGTGTGAACAGAGCAATGTAGTTTTAAATGATCTCAGCTTCCTCCCTAGAATTTCAAAGAAATCATTTTAACATACTGTACTTTAGAAGTCATTATATGTAGTAAGATTAAGTGGCTTCCCAAAAATCTCCTCACAAAAATTCAGAAGGGCAATCAAATCTAACAGAAAAGCAATAACTAAAAAACACCAGTGCCCAGAACTAAAAGAAAAAAAGAATAGTTTCTGTCAGTGTTCATTCATATGTGGAAAAGGCAAAAGTAAAGACAAAGACTGATCAAGGGAAAAAAAATAGCTAGAGGATATAGTAGAGGAGAAAGAAAGGGAATTTCAGTAATGCTTCACGGACTTGCATGGAAGGCCTGATGGATAGGATCTGAGGAGGAGGAAGAGGAGGAGGAGATGATGATGGTGGTGGTGGTAGTGGTGGTGGTGGTGGTGGAGGAGGAGGAGGAGGAGGAGGAGGTGGAGGTTGAGGTCAAATTAATCCACTGAAGCATGAAGGCCTCTTCACTGAAGGTTATGGACCATAATCTACCATGCTGGTCCAGTGTGAGTTTATAGTTTGTTTGTTTTTTTAACTTCCCAGTCTAGGGCTCAGAGAGAGTGACTGGCCCAAAGTCACCCAGCCAGCTTCTGTGCCTAACGGAGGACTAAAACCTGGTCACCCCACTCCTAGTCCAGCATTTTAACTACTGCAACTACACTGGCTACCGAGATCTACACATTCAGAATTAAAATTATCTTTAAAAGATAAAATTACTGTTTTAATACAAATACTCATATTTGCATTATTATAAACTTATTTTAATACAAATACTGATTAGAAGAACTGCAGAGGTCTCAGAAGAGACATTCCCCTTTCTATTTCATATGCAGGTTGAAATACTGATTCTAAGATAATAGTACAATGAACAAGAGCTCTGCTTGAATAATCCCCAGATATAGTATGAAGTATCAAACTGGAAAAAACAACCACAACAAAATACATAAAGTAATGTGTCTAAGATTTCAAATAAGCATATAATGCAATGTAAAGTTCACTAAATATAATAGTAACAAGTCTTCCTTAAGCTGAAATAAAATGGTATATCTCAAATATAGTTTGTGCAATACATCTAGAATACAACAGCGCATTTTTTCTTCAACATGGTTAAGTGTTTTTTTTAAAATTTATTTATTTATCTAATTTATATGGCTGCCCATCTTACAGAAAGTGACTTTGGGCAGTGTACAACACTTAATTAAAAAACAATAAATATATAAAAACAATGGTTATTAAAAATATATAAAAGCACAAGGCACAAGAGAGGATCAATGCTAACCACAATAAGGTTTATATCTTGTTTACAGTTATGGTTGTTTATGAATTATCTAGCTATACATTTTTATTCATATGTGAATGTATTCAAATTTCACTGACTGATTAGCCAACTAAAACACCTTGCTATTCAATTAATATCTCTTTACAGTACACTGTAGTTCAAAGAGTCAGTAAATCTTCCATCAAAAAATGTCAATCCATTAAATAAAAAAATGCATTAAAATAATAAGTGAAATGCTGAAATAAATCAGGAAAGCAACACAAATGCTGCTACAAAATCAACAATAAAATCAAATGTGTTATCACAGGATTGAAAGTGTTGTGCTGTTTCATCAAGATCATGGGGAGAAAAAAAATCCTATTATTTTCACTTTATCAGCTCCCTCAAAGTTGGTGAATGTCCCAAACTTCTAATTTCTCTACCATGTAGAATGAGTGCCAAAGGAGGCAGGGAGCATGAGAAGCAAAGAGAAGTAAATCTGTCCTGATAGCTTGGTGATTGCATGCCAGCACTTGCTATTATGTGCTATACAATAGCAGACCAAGCTAAAACAGAAGGGATGCTGGATCCTTATGGAAGGATCCCATCTATCAAAATGTGTCCCTGGATTTTTTTTTTTTTTTTAATGTCCCTAGGTTATCATACTTGCCTTTTTCCCTTTCTAATTTCTCCATTCTACTCATTAGGACCTCCTCCAAAATAAGCGTGCATAGGATTGAATCCCTGCAGTGAAATTCAGCAAGCAGAACCTGAAAAACTGTCCTAGAGATTTTGCTGCCATAGCTACAAGCAGGATATAGAGTCCTATGTTGTTGCCAATACAACCCTATTGGATAAAGTTCTCGCCAGAGACATTTTGTTGCCCATAGTGAAGGGTAAGATGGTGTGCCCTCCTCATTCCACATAGATAAGCTGGTTGGACTGGCAGCTGAATCATTTGTCAAGACTAACAAAACGATTATGTCTGTCACTACAGCCAGGACAGCAGGCTAGTCAAGGAACCAAAGACAGACTGTGTGGCATACACGCTTCTGTCTTCTGAGCAGAATAAGCAGGGGGCTCAGGAGAAATAGCTGAGAGGTTGCCATTACTGTTCCTCAGCATCTGCTGCCCGAAGTGACGTGATACCATCTAATGATAGGGCCTACTCTGTTTAAATGGTTTGGAGTTTGCATCCATAGAATTCTTGACTAGCAGCTTGTATTGATAAAACACTGGTCTGGCTATTGCTGTGGCTAATAAATCAGAATGACTCCATCTCTCTCTCTCTCTCTCTCTCTTTCCCTCCTTCCTTTTTTTTTTTTTTACCATGTCACAAACAAAATGATAAATGAACTGCAGACGGAGTTGTCTGGAGTTGTTAGTGGTGCCTGCTGGCAACAGAACATGTATTTGCTGATAAACCATGTGAAGATGGAATACAGCTGACCGTTTGCTTTATTTGGAGTGAAGAAAGTATTATTTCTCGATCAAACAGACCAGCCGGGGAGGGAGGGGAATTCTCTTCCCCTACTACATGTATTGTCTGAACCAACTGCTCTGTACTCTTACTAATCATCAGCTTAAGATACAATGAAATCTGGACCGTATGTATAAGTGAAATGTTATAATCCTGGTGGTATTGTTAGTTCCTCCCATCCCATCCCATCCCATTGCTAAGGGGACACAAAAGAACTGTTGGGTTTGCTCTTTTTGGGTTTCTAGAACTATCTGAACAAATAAAAAGTAAATATGGCCTCATGTAAAAAGTGAAACTGAGGGCAAGCAAAAATTAATGAAAATTGGGGAAAGGGAAATAAAGGCAGAATATTGGCGTACCTTGTGTCTGAAAGGAACAAAAAGGAGAGGAAGGAAAATAGAAAGAGACGAGTGTGATTCAGTGTGAAGGAATTCTCTCTGATGCCTAGGTACTGAAACCTGAGTCCTCGGAGCATTTTCCTTGACATTGGGTGGTAGTTAAGCACAAATAAGAACCTGCAGAACAGGGGATTAATTGGGGGTGGGAGGAGTGGATCAGTTCTTGAGTAAAAAAAATGAACTGCACCCAAGGCAAAAAAAAGAAGAAGCTGCTGTGAAGAAAAATATACTACAGCAGAGTCAAATAGAAAAATAAAAGGGATTTGAAACAATAAATTTTAAAAAAAAACTCACAGTATTTGATTTGGAGAGAAAATACCAGGATGTTCTTCCAATCTGAAATCCAGATTGAACTCAAATCAGGACAGCAAACTGATGCTCCCTGAATAAAATGCCATGATTTTTACTGGCATTCTAACCTACAGAGAGACACATAAACACTCTCTCAGAATATGCTGGTTGTCAACTTGGGGCAACCACCTATCCTGGTCGCTCCCCACCCATATTTGCCATTCTAAATTTCCTCCAATGCCCCAACATATTTTCCTATATATATAACATGATCCATCTCTTTAGCACTGCTACCACCCCGCTCTCATATCTGGAGTCCGCCTTGTTCAAAGCACTGGGAAAGAAACAGAAGGTGTATCTGATGTTAGCACTACAAGAGCAGGAAAAAAAGTGGTAAGGACAAAAGATACATGCTGTAGTCCTTAATTCTCATATTGTCTAAATAAGTATCAGCAGCATTGGACAGGGCTTAGGCCCAATCAGAGACATCCTGGGGGGGAGTTAAGTGGGGGGCTAATCCACCCTACCCTGAATCCCCCAAAAGTTGTTACTGTTTTAACAAATTTTCCACTTTAGAGAGATTCTTATTCTCCCACTACACCACTGGCAGAGATTCTGGGGCCCCATCTTGATCCTTAATATAAGACCTAAAATAGATTTAATATAATCCTTAAATTGGAAGAGTTAACAAGCAAACTCTGCCCAAGCCCATCCAATAAAATCCTGGTTCACCAACTTCCATCACCAACTCAGCCACTGCAGCATCCAGCCACCCAAACAACGTTACATGCCTCCCCCTCCATCACTATCGAAAGGTTGCCCACCTTGGTGTGACATCATTGGCCCCCATTGTGAGCACAAATATAAATTAAGCGGTTTGAAATACAGGGAGTTTGAACATAGAAGGAGAAAGCCACTAGTTGATCTTCCATATTTTCAGAACAAGTAAGGCTTTTATGGGGATTCTGACTGCCATAATATAAAGTTATACTAAGGCTAGCATTCTTTGTAAGAAAAGGGATTGTATAACAAGCATGTGAGTGGTCTAGAGCAGGATTCCTCAACCTCAGCTACTTTGAGATGGGTGGACTTCAACTCCCAGAATTCTCCAGCCAGAAGATGGGAGTTGAAGTCTACCCATCTTAAAGTTGCTGAGGTTGAGGAACCCTGCTCTAGAGAAATACCTGCAATGGTTTGTGCTCTCCAAGTAGAAGTACTGTAGAAGATCAATCAACAACCTACTGAAAGTACTCTTTTACTCCTGGGTGAGAATGGGGGTAGATTGAACATTAAAAGACATGGATACTTTATATAAATTTATATAATTAAATAAACCAATTAGAAAAATTATTTATAATTATTAAATTATTTATGGATTAAATTGAATCATTTAAATAAGGTCCTTTGTGAAACAGGCAGCCATTATTATTTGCATATTTCTCTCTATTTCTCAAGACAGTGCTATGCAATCTTACTACCTTTAGATTTTACTGTCAATTTCAGTAATCTTTAAATATGTATTTATAGGACAGCTGACTTATAGAGTAAATAAAGTCTGTGCCATGAAGTCTAAATGCTTGCAGATTAAACAGAGCATATCAAGTATGAAGGGGAAGACATACATTTTGAAAACATAGCAAGAGGTAGAATTACTAATTAAAACAAAATCCTGTTGCAGATTTTAATTACTGTTTCTTTAAAAAGCAATTTTGCCCTTGCATACTTGTACAGAAGCATCATTAATCTACATGCATAATGACCAAAGCACAATCCTTATATGAACATTGTTAATCTGGTTCAGAAACCACAGTGTGATATTCAGTCTAGATATAGCAGCCCCCAAGGCAGGGAATAGCCTTGCACCAAACAGATAGTAATGTCTTGGTCACTGAAAATGGGAGATGAGCAGAGGCCCTATATAGCACTAAAGAAGGTACTCAATCATCAGTAAATAAGATTTCATAAAATTATGGAATATGGGTAAGAGTGAGTACCTGTGATATAGTCTGGAACACAACCTGGTTCCAATGAAGGGCACACCAGGAAATAATGAAGAGATGGCAACCATTATAGCAGTGTTTCTCAACCTCTCCAACACATGAATTCTGGGAGTTGAAGTCCATACTTCTTAAAGTTGCTGAGAAACACTGCATTATAGTAACAAAGCTCTTAGCTTTGTTCATTGCGTTTTAAAAATAAATTTGGTACAACCCACACTGGTGCTTCCTTTGTATGTATATGTGGTTACAGTAGCAAGAATTTTCCAAAGCACAGTTGCTGATCAGAACAAACATGGCAAATGGTAAACAGGTTTCCTGCTGTAGTTAGACCATGAATGAAAAGGCATATACCTCAAAACTGAAGGTAATGGAAAAGGCCATGTGTTTGGGGCTGTAACTATAGCTCAAAGTACTGCAGTAATCATGAATTTTTATAGCTCTGTTTCCTGTCTGCAAATGAAGATGAGTTCAAACCATAATTCTTTCACATTTAATGGATTTTTTTTTTCTGAAGAGACATTGTTCCTTTGCTGTCCTGCAATCCCTTGTGAGAAACAAAGAATCAGAGCAGCTGATCCTTCCTATCAAACTCCTTGTGCTTTGGCAAGTCTTATTTCACTGGCAAAAGGGGGGGGGGAAATCCCTCCACTTGGAATAGTCAAGGGCCCTTCCCACCCAACCAGAACAGGATAGGCCCAGCTGTTGGTATCTGCTCCACTATTAGGCTGAGCAGCACAACAGAAGGGGAATCTGCTTTGGAAAACATGGTAAGAGTTCCATCTCAGTCATTTAAAAAAAGGCTGATTAGAGTTGAGTCTATTAGCATTTCTCCCAAGATTTACAAGGGCCTCTTTCAAGAATATACCTTGCAATTAAATTCTCCCAAATTCAGAAGTTGCATACATTCCCATAAACCAGTGTAGTGACTAAGGCATCAGATTAGGACCATGGTTCAAGTTTTCAACCATGATGCTCAAGGAATGACCTTGAGTTATTTATTACTTCTGAGCCAGGATAAAATGAGGGGAAATTCCCACCTGCACTGCCATGAACTTCCAATAGAAGGAAATCTAAATACCTACATACACACAAGCATAACTGAGAAGTAGCTGTAACTGTATACTTTCTAGGTTGCATATATTTACTAGGGCTCAGATATTATACTGGAATATAATTTATGGAAAGTTAGATAGATTTCCTCTAATCAAGCCCCAATACAACCTATTAGCTCAGCTTTACTGCAGTCTGTCTCTGTTTTGCTAGCAGATTGTAGACAAGCAGCAACATAGTAGATGAAAAGTCACATAAATAGTGCAGCCTGTAAACCCTATCTATCTGTCTACCTCTCTACCTACCTTCTGTAACAAAAGAGTTATGATAGACTAACAAAACTTATAATTTGAGAGTTTGTCAATGCTGATTTAAAATATCTCAGATCTATGTGACGTTGAATCACCTTTTTGCAAGTTTTGGACATGTAATCTGAACTGTGCTTCAGAACTAAATGTTCTGATGTCTGTTTCTTCCTCTTTTCTATCTTCTGCACACACAGAACCGAAAAACTGTTTAGTGGGCTAGCTGAGCATAAAGAATGTTATAAAATAGAAAGACATTTCCGCCTATCTTTAATTGCCGAGGTTAATGTACTCTTGATTTACTCAAACCCTTGGACAGCGACACTTCTATTGCAAAATTCTCAGCTGTGCAGACAGTTTTCAGGGGAAAAAAACACATAAGACCAGCATAAAATGCATATTGGAATTAAAATACTTCTTTTAGCCACCAAAAGATAACGAATGAAACATTGCCTATTGGTGTTTCTGCAATTAACAGATCCTGATTTCAATGCTATCAAAAAGGTAGTTCTCAGAAGTTATTGTTTTTCCTGTTGGGTTCCCCGGTGAGAAAAAGAACAACTCTACCCTTAGTGTAGGACAGTTTTATGCATTGTTTATATCTGTAGAATGATTCATAATATGTATTGCCAGAAACCAAAGTCAATAACTTCTTAAGTCTTTAAACAGTGCATTTAAATGGTTTGCAACTAACATCTGCTGCAATTAAATTGTATTATTGCCTGGCCAGTGGGTTTTCAGTTGCAATAATCCATTTTCTTTCTGTGAGGTCATATATATAAAGTATCCAGCAACAAACTCTAAGATAATAAATATACAAGCCTAGCTCTCTGGATAATGCTCTAATGCTGCGAGAGGTGGAAGGAAAGAAAAGAAGAGGATGACCAGCAGCCAAGTGGATGAACTCAGTTACAGTGGCAATGAGTGCCCTGTTGGAAGATCTGAAAGACCAGGTTAGGGACAGATCATCACGGAGAAAATCTATCTATTTAGTTGCTAGGAGTCAAAAACAACTTGATGGCACATAATCAATCAATCAACCTTTAAGAGAAGAACAGGAGAGCTTCTTTGCAGGTTGTCCTGATGCATGTCAAGCAAACGTCTGCTACCTGTGCTTTTTCCCAAGAGCTCTGTTCCATGTTGAACAAGTGTCAGCCCTTCAAAGTAGACTAGACTAGGAAACCAGCATTATGAATACTAATACTACTTTTATTGTAAGGTTACAGTAATGAATATTGCAAGTCTGAATGCACTTCCCCCTCCCTCCCTTTATCTTTGCAATAACTAGGGAGGGTCAAGTCTGAGACGCTTTCTCAAATTACATTTCTGCCTCGGATTCAATTTTTTTAATCTGACCATCACCTTGGTTGTGGATCTTCCTCCTGCTTCTCAAGGTTATTCCTACTGTCCATTACAACAAGTTGTACATGAACTGATAAAATAGTTCTTATAAAGATCCTAACCCATTTTAGGATCAAAGTCAGATTTACTTTACAATCACCATTTCACATAGTTTTACAAAAGTCCCTTGATATTCCAGTGTCCAGAGAGGTTTTTTCAGGATTATTGATGGAAAAGAAGGAGACAAGGACCTTTACCTCTACCTGTTAAATTTCTCAAAGGATTTTATACCACGAATGTATACTCAGCTTAGAAAGATGAAAGGAAGACTATAGGGAGAATTCAAATGAGTTGTGAGTATCTGTATATGTTGACTTTCTAAGAAGCAACAATGGAAAACATCAAATGAGGATCATTAAGTATGCCACACTGCACACACACTTGCCGGTCTCTATTTCACACATAACTTTGGCTTCTTAGCAGCACTTCCTGCTCTTAATTGTTGGGGAACTGGTAAGAAGAAGCTGGCAGGACATGAAGTTTGGCATCTTTCCTGCAAAGCACACACCTGCTTCCAGCCTAGACGCCTATGTAAGCCTCAGCTAGAAAAAGACTCCAAAGGAGCAAGCATAGGGGAAACCATCTGCACACTGGGATGGAAGCCAGACTGGAGCTTTTATTTGTCAGAACAGTTCCCATTCTGGTTATGGATGTTAAAAGTGCCAGAGGATGCAGCCCTCCCGCCCCAAGTTCCTTATCCTTCAGGACTGTTTCGTACTTTGCAGAGATGTTTCCCAGTTCTGTCACTCCATGCATACTCCACAGAAAGCTAAGGACAATCCCAGATTTTTTAATGTCTCTCACACACACACACACATCCACAACTACAAACTGAAATATGCTCTGGGTAAAGCAGACAAATGCCTCATTGACAAGGACATGATTTTATTGCATTGGTTTGCTATACTTATGAATGCATCTTGAAATACCACCTAAAACAGGAGCTGAAAAGCTGTAAAGACTCTGAGAAGCTCAGGAACAGAATTGTCATTTGAGTCTCCCCACAGCTCATGTGCACATATATTCATTCATATGCCACATACTTTCTTTTTAGTGAATGCTGTGTCAGTGTATTTTTTCTTCAATTATTTGTTATATGTTGAAAGTAATAGAAATAGTGGCAAATGGTAAACAGGAGAATGAGAAGAATGCCAAAATACTGGGGCGGGGGGGGGGGGAGACTCTTGGGAATCATTATAACTGGTTTGTTTAAGTGTCTAGAATGGAATGGAAATGCTGAACCATAGTTTGATAGCCCTGTTTCCGTAGAGTAGGGCATGGAGCAATTGCATCCCCAAAAGACCCTGGGGGAAGAAAACTGTTCCTGGCCTTGTGTGGACACATGCTGAGTGGTTGGAAGAAGAGGCGGAGGCAATTAAAGCTAGCCCCCAAACTGTTGCCTCTTATCAAAAGCTCCTCTGATCATCTTCATTAGGGTAGGGTGACTGGGAATTCATTTCCCATATATAAAAGCAGCCTGCAGGTGCCCCAAAATCATAAGAGAGATATGAGGAAGGAATGGAAATTATATAATACATCTTATTGTCAGTACATTTCCTCTCCCTCCCTTTCCCAGAACAGAACTTCTCCTCCATCGAACCACCGCAGACCAAAACAATCTGCAGCGAGCAGGCATAGAGAGTTCAACTTCACACTTGGTACTGTCAAAGGGTTAATTTGTAAAGGAAATTATAGGGAATGAAGCCATTGGAAAGTCTGGAATAAATTTTCAAATTCTACTTAACAGTACAGGTGTTACATGTTTAGTTTATAGCTAGTGGCAGGTTCAGATTTCCCTTCATGCCAGCATGCTTTCTTTCTACACACAGATTTCCTGTCCTACTCTCAGAAGTCCATTCAACATAAAGGGTCTTGTTCTATTGTGTTCTACAAGCCCATTTATCAAAGCTAATGAACTCTTGGACCTGACTGTCTCTATAATCTATAGCAAATTACAGATGGCTAGGGAAGAGGGTTACATTGTAGTCAATGCTATTGTGTTAATCTCTTGGGGACTCTGCTCATTTCTAAATATGCTATGATACACTTGGCAGCATCATCTTATTTAGCCATTTCCTGGATATACTGTAACTTTTTTTTTGCTGAGGATTCTTTATGGCATACTATTCTTGATTTTGTTATAGTTGTCACACCATTAAAAGTCTAGGTATTTACAGAATAAAACCATATGGACACCTCATAATTAAATGTAAGACTTATTACCATTGACACAGCTCTAAAAGGAGGATTAAGCTAATGCACTGAGAATAACTTCATTCTCCCCATGAACAGGACTCACCTGTAAATCTTAGTCTCCCAACTTCATACAGCCTAACTCGGCTGCTAGACTTGGATTCAGCTCTCATGAGGCTCGGGCTCAAGTCTCTCAAGCACAAGATGTAAATCAACTTCATAAGAAGCTTTACTATAAACTAAAATAAAGGCACACTGGACAACTGACTGCCTCCGATCAGTAAGAGGGTGCAGCTCCCTTCTCACGCCCATGGAGTTTAAAACCTATACTTTTTTTTCCCCTGCCTTTCCCATGTTTCAAGGGATTCTTTTTTTTCCTGAGCTTTCACGGCCCTGAAGCCAAGCAGTTTTGACAGAACTGACATCTCTCCCAGAGAACTACTGGCTGTCACCTTACTTCTCACAGATAAAAATGTCAGAGGTTTGCTCTATCTGGCTATATATAATCTATAGGATCAAAATCACTCAGGTTCTAAATACCTAAGTTGTAGGAACAATAGGAGATAAATTTCCCAAAGGCACCCTAATGGGTAGGTAATCAAGTTCTAGGCTAGATAGGCCCTTGGTCAGATCCGGTACTGTACTTGTGTTCTGAATTCTTAGCAAGAAAAGCATATCCTTCTCAGGACATACACAATCCAGTATTTCATACAAGAGAAGAGAGATAAATAAAATGGAATGAAGATGAAGAAATTAAGCCAATTTATAGAAATGGTGGTTAAAAAAAATTAAAGTAAAGAAGATACTGGTATGATAAGCAGTAGCCAGGGAGAAAGAACAGAGTCATTTGATAAAGCAGAGAATCATAGAGGTGGGAGAAATTCTGGAGGTCGTCTGGAGCAACCTATTGTTCAATGCAAGATCAATAATGCAGGATGCTATTACAGCATCCCTGACAGATAGTCATCCAGTCTCTGCTTAAAGCAGAGTGCAGGAGTGCCTCACACAGATAAAAGTAAACTGCATACAATGTTATAAATTGAAAAGTGTAACGTACAGTTACATAAATAAGGAATAGCACAATCTAACAAATATACTTTAAATTCAGGAACAGAGATCTAGCTGCCTCCAAACCTACTAGGTGTTGCTGAATTCATTATCAACTTGGCATCTTTTGCAGGAGTTTAGACTGCTAGGTTCTTGTATTAGCCAGAACAAAAATACAGTCTATTTTGGATCTTTAAATTCCTGAACTACCCATATTTCTACATATACTGTAATCTACTGCATAGTTATAATCTACAGTTAGGATGCTTCAGATTAGAGTATTCACACTTTTGAAGGAAATGTATTCTAGCCATATTAACACAGCATAGCAAACCCAGAACATTCTGCAGGAATTTTCACAAGAGGTGACATTTGTTATAACCATTCAACCAAACAGAGCAGGAATACACAAATTGTAATCCCAGGATTACAGGCACCCTCTTAATTTTTAATATGTCCAAAAGAGGAATTAATAAAATACATGGGAAATTACCCTATTAACTTAGTTAATTTCAATTCAATTTTAAAAAATTATCTTAGATTTCCCCCCTACTTTTTTGATCTGCAGTTTGCCCCACAGACTTTTTCTTCCTCTCAGCCACAGAAAGATTGATCACCCTGAAATAAAATGGTACTTTTTAATGGAAAGTACAAATGCTTAACCTTCTTTCAATCCTGTTACAGATTTGTTTAGAGGATTGGATCACTTTGTACATATTAAAGAAATGAGAATATGCTGTATAAAAGTAGCACTTTTACTGTAAATTTTACATTTCTATAAGTAACCATCACAAGTTCAGAGAACTATATTAATCAGTCAGCTCCTTCAAATGGAAATGCATATCCTGACATGTGCTACTCTTGATATGGAGAGAGGAAAAAAGGGAATATATATGGCTAATATAAAAAAGAAAAGCTATTACTTTAATAGTACATTATTTGTGAACAACTGGGATTTTGACTAAAGCGTGGTCAAAAGGACCTTTCCATATTGAGCTGTTTTGTTTTATTTTAATGGCCATGATTAAACTTGGATCAGCTGCAGTGGGCCTTGCTACACCTCCAGAATTCTGGCACCTATTCATATATCCTGAGAATTGGCACCTTTCTCAGGTATAAAGAATTAGGTTTTCCATGCACCTTTTTCAATTCTTGTCTGAAATACTGGCAGCTCCCCCTAGTGAAGAAGATTAGATACAGGCAGTCTTGATCTCTTGGTCAGCACCCCTCATTTTCTCCTATAGTCTTCTCCATACTTTACTACCTCCTTTTAATGCACCTCTGGATTGGCCATTATTTTTGTGAACAAGACAGTACTGCATGCTATAATAGGATTTACTGCTCCTTCTATCATAAGGGATACTAGGGTAAACCTATTAAATAAAAAGGAAGTAATTATCTGAGAATTTAGCAGTTGAAATGAGAAGGCAACAGAAGTACAAAACAAAAAATCATCATGCCTGCTGCCTCAACAACAGAATGAATCTACAGATCAAGCCTTCATTCTTGCAATTAAAAAGGAGAACCGCTCCGATCCTGCCAGCAAGATTTCTTTCAATTAACCTTACATGATATATTTGAATTTTAAAAAGAATCTGCTATTTAAGACACTAGCAAGACTAAGAATAAATATAATATACAAGAAATATCAATTACATTCCAATTGTAGTTTGTTTTCAGCCTCATTGCATTTGGCAAGCACATCAACATAGCTTACAATCAGAAAGTCTTTCACCTCACTGAAAAATTCAAGGAAGAGACCAAGCAAAATGTTGTTAGGCTGCAGCCATTCATTCCTTGCAGAAAGATTGCTGGTTAATGGCCTACACACTGGTTGGTTTGAAATATTCTCAGTGGAAGCTAACAACTAGAACTCTTGAGAATTTTGAATGGGGGAGCCAAGGGAATTTGAAAGAATCCACTCTCCTTTACTAAGGACAGAAGAAGGGATGGCTCATGGAAGAGACAGAAATCGAGGCTTGTCAGCTGGATGCCACAGGTGGATATTGGTGACAGTTAAACATTTTCACCTTTGTACACTGTAGCTATATTCACATAGCACACTAGACTAGGCTAAAATAGAGTTGGGAAGATGTAATTCAGTGTGTTGTGAAAACCCAGTCATTGTTGCATAAAACAGGCCATTACATTATAAGACTGTTTATTCATTTGGGCATAGCATGTTACATGGACTTACCAGTTGTATTTTAGGGTTCAGCATATTGTTTGAACCTAGCCATTGTGTATGTATACCTTGCAAGTGTAGGGACTCTCACTAGTGTTTTGATATGGCAGTAGCAGGTCTGTTGTTCAACAGGAATGGCATAACTTGATTCTGCCGGTGTTCTTCTTCCAATTTGCTAGTAAAACCAATATCACAAAATGGACAGGGCTATCTTTTCCAAGATCACCCAGACATATGTGACAATGCCCCAGTATGTCGTGCTCTCAGGAGGAATTTGGGAAACTGTCACATGAAAGAGACAGCCACAGCCTCTGCTTCCTTGAGCTACAACAAACTGTTATGCCAAATCATAGCCCTCTTCCCTTTGTGAGGGAATGTGTTACACTCATCTGAACCAGGAATTTTCCCTGAACCTTTAAGACCATACTGGATTTGCTGAGAGCACCCAATACAGGAAACAGGTTACCTTTTCCCTTTCTGTCTTGAGGATAGGTCTTAAATTCAGGCTTTCTTACTTTCAGGTAAATGTGATGTTTAATTCTTAAAAAGGAATGCTGTAAATGTTAGTATAACTGTAGAAAAGTTTCATCTCAACAAAGCAAGAGCAAAGGTTGAACATGTTAGTAGCATATTGCTAAGTCTGAAAAGCCTATCCTTTTCTCTGGAAAAAAAAGTGTTAAAAATTGCAGAGGAGTTTAATCTTACTTTCTCTGCTCATACATAGAAAATCACAGAACCCCAACATTAGTTTATTTATGTCGCAATTTTCACTAGGCAAACCTTTTGAGTCCATAACTGCTTTTGTCAGTGCTTTGCGACTGCTGGCAGTATATCCAGCAATCAGGCCATAGCAATTCACACACACACACACACACATACACACACACACACACACACCCTTCCTGGCAGAGAGATCTCTTATAATGAAACAGAGCTGGCAAAGGCACACATTTCAGAAAACCGCAAGAGACTTCATTACCGCAACCTCCTTGTTATGAAAAACATGTTCAGATCATTTATTTAGGCCACACATTGCCATGACAGATGTGCATGAAGCACCAAACCAACCCCTATATATGGCTTAACGCCTGTGGACAATTATGGGTTTGACCAGCAATTCCCATGGAAATGAGCAGTGCAAACATTTCTTTGTATGTTCTGTTCATTCCCTTCCTGGAGAGACATCCCAGTGCCTTGTAAGCAATATCCAGAGGAGGGCTGGAGGAGCACAATGGAGAATAGTATCAAGTTTTATGGTACCTATTTTCGATTCCTGAAGGGTTTGGAGTGGAAGACTTTTTGTGTGTGTGTGGTATTGTTTCACCTCTAATTGTTTTGCTATTCTCAGATGCTGCACATGTCTGATCAGCTCTCTCCCTGCAAGGGAATGAGATCAGCCCAAATGAGACATTGGCAAAAATCAAAAAATCAGTCACACAAAGAGATGTTGAATATGCCTGTGTGCAGAGTCTGTCACATACACCTTTTAAGAGACTACAAGTACACCTAGGTAGAGAATACTTAGAAATAGCATGCACACACGCACAAGCAATTAATCTGAGCAAACTGAAGGAAATGAAATCATTATGTCTGCAGCTACAACATCTAGGAGAACAAATTTCCTGCCGGGATAATAAATGGATTCTTTTGTTTCATGTTGGCCGCAGCCATGTGACTACCTTGGCCTATTCTTCATCTGGAAGATTTTGCTGTATAAATACCCAGATGGCTTTGAATTTCCACTGCTAAAAAACAGTATTGCAGACAATCTCCAGTCCCCTTTTCATGCCTCTTAAACAAATTCAGACTATTATAAAGATGAGAAAATAAGGCACAAGAACAACCTTGTTTTAAAAGTAGCTTGGTCTGACTGGCGCACTGCCATTAAAAAGAGGTATTTATTTATATGATTTATATAGCCGTCCATCTCACACAAGTGATTAAAACACAGAAAAGCCCACAACATATAACCCCAGGCACCCAAGGATAAACAATAACCCCACTCACAAGGAAAGAGAAACAGAAACATCTGTAACAGCAAAGGGAATAGTGAGACAGATTTTAAAAGAACTATTGAATCTCCCTGTTTCAAGGCTATTGTTACAAATCCATTTAAAGAGGTGATTTAAAAACCCCTCAAACTGCTATTTTCTCAGACAGCTGAGATTCAGAAGCCCAAAGACTAGTTACTAATTTTCAAGTTAAATAAAACTTGAAAATTTAGGACTCTTCCAACATTTTAGCTATGATGTTACCATATATATTTTATCATTCATGTTTTCACATGTTTCCACAGACAGCACAGTACAAAATAATACAGTATCATTTTCTGGAACCAACTCAGAAAATAAGAAATGTTTTCATAGTAAGTATGAGTTAAGTCCTTCTCATACCACCTGGTATATATTGAAATCACTCACTGTCCTATTCCAATCATCAAATGAAATATTTCATATTACCCAACAAGAAAAATCTATTGGGTCAACTTGGCTTTGATACTGAAAGTTAAGGGAGGGAATTCTAAGCCTGAGTTACACTTTAAGGAGTTACCATGTCCACTCCTTAAAGTTCTGAGTGTGGCTCTCCAAAAGTTGTTGCCAAATTGTGATTTGTAATGTGAGAGAAAAAGGAAGTTAATAAAGATACAGGGAGTAATTATGTTAACAGTAGTAACCATTAACTATAATTAACTATTTATCTTAAAATTAGACAAAATTTATGTTTTGTCCTGGCCCCCACACTTTTGTTTGTGCAGCCCAATAGTTCTATCAAAGGCCAAGAGCAACCTTCATCCCTGAAAGACTCCCCTGCTTGGGCCATCAGTATGTAATCCAGTAGGAGGCACAAGTACACGCTATGGTTGGTTGGTGTCTAAACAGTAGTACATGTAGAGAATTGCTGGCTTGGCCTTTGACATGAGAGCTCAGAACTTCATTACTTGCAGCACAGCATGTCCCAATGTTTCCCTGTAAAAAAAGGGGTCAATATCTTTCTCTTTTCTTAAAAATATCCAGAGGTGTTGACAGCTCAATTTAGATCAGGGATATAGCTCTGGGATGGATGGATGGATGGATGGATGGATGGATGGATGGATGGATGGATGGGTTCTCTACACCCTCAGTTTTATTATCTTACAACACTTCCCTTCTTAGCTGCTACTAGTCTTCAATGGGGAACAGACTGATAGATACTGTGTTGTACTTATATTTATTCCCCTCCCTAGCTAATATCAGCTGTAGAGTCAGTTTAAGTAAAGAAAATGGTACAGGAAGGAAAAGATTAATCATTCCCCTCCTCCCTCAGTGCCATGACTTGATCCAACTTCCTAAGTGTAGATCACTCAAATTACATCTATAATTTCCCTTCGTCCAATTTCCTTTTTGACTCACCCAAACAGCCCCATTAGTCCTGGTGGTGGCCTTTCCTCTCCTCCCTTTCAAAGTCATTGCTGATGGAGCTGTTGTTAAGAAAGATCTATATAATTTATGGGATAGTATAAGATGTTGGATTTGGGAAGTTATTTTTCATATATCTGCAAATTATCACATCTTTTAATATTCTGCTCTCATAACTGAGTCAATCATAATGGAACAAAAGCCAACAGTCCCTCTGGATACCACACACTTCTAAACCATTTTGCTCAGCTTATTGTGTTAGGATTCTCCAATCATATACATTGGTCTTCAAGTCCCAGAAACCACAGCTAATGTGGCCCTATATCTGTACAAGCTCTGTGAGTTTGCGAATACACTTTTTTTCATTCTCGTTTTGCAGATCTTAGAAATACAATTTAACTATACTCTCATTTGTATGAGACAGGGCTTCCAGGCAGACAATTTCTAATGCTACAAATCAGAAGGAATTTTACAGCTTTTCCATTGTTTCTTCCTTAACAGGTTTTCTATGGAAATAAAAAGAAAATAGAAACAATAGAAAAACACAAGAGGGTCACAAATGGAAGATGAAAATGTCTGGAACTGCATACCTACACAAGTACAAGTATCTATAAGTGAAGCACAGGAAATACACAGTAAAAACTTAATATGAAGGGACCCTAAGGTGCTTCAAGAGTCTTATCCTTTTCTACAGCTTTTGCAAATGCAGTTTGTATATTTACTGGGTTTTTTAAATAAAGCAGGCTATGGAATCCACTTATTTTTTCTATACATTCAACAGACTTCAGATACTGGAAAGTTCATGAAGAAATCAAGGTTCAGGTCATATCTTTGCACAACTTTCCTGCTGGAAGGAGGCAGCAGAAAGCTGGCTAGGACTTACTTTACATTAATTTTTATGGTATGAAATCAGGTGGACCTATTTTCATTTATTAGAATTCTTTGTTGTTATTCTAATTTAAGATTTAGATATGCAGCTCTAAATCTTTTAAGTTGTTCTAAAAGAGTTGCATGTTCCCCTTCCACTTTAATGGAAAGAGGTGGTTCTTTGGCTCTAGCTCCAGGAAAGGAGGAAACCTAACCCAGAATTGCCCCTGTGAATCATCCATCAGTGCAGAGCAAACAGATTGCGATTCATGAAATCATCACTCAGAATCAGCAAAAGAGCCTGTTTGATGTAGCTGTCTTGGAGGGCAGGAAACCAGGTCAAAGCAACAATGGTGGGGACAACTGGAAGATTAACAGAGAACAGGGAAAACAGTATCCTGTCACTGTCTGATTGTATACTGCTGCAAATTCATCAGACATTCACTTGCTTGATGTTTTCTGTTCCCCAATAGAAACCATTAAGTATAAAATCAGCTATGCTTCAATATGATATATTTGGAAAATACATCAAACCTTATCCAGTCCAGTCTTTCCTGATAGCTGTCCTAAATCTACCCTACAAAAAACAGAAATGTTGGATTATCTATCTATCTATCTATCTATCTATCTATCTATCTATCTATCTATCTATCTATGGCTGAAGCATCTCCTCTTTCTAGACTGTGGACATAATAAAGAGTTGTTTTCCTTCAGCCTTTCAACTGTATGAGCACTAATTTCGTGTCACTACCTGGTATTCAACACTCCCTGAAACATGTCACATTCCAAACTTTTTATTACCTTTGGTCTTCTTGGGCCCTCATCAGTGTGTGTTTACTTGGGACCAGAGGGGTCCGGTTACAGCCTCACTACTGTTAAGTACCTTGTTTTTGCTAATAGATGCCAAAATGCCACATGTTGTTTAAAAATAGATCCACAATGTTGTAAGATTACAGTCCAGTATAGCACGCCAGGTAATATTTTGTGACCAGAGAATTAAGCAAATGTTGTTTATTTGTACGCATACATTAATCAGTTCTTCCAGATTCACATCATTTGTAAATATGAGCTCCTGTATAACAGCATTTTTGTAAAGGAGGCTTAAATCGTCTGTCAGCCTCTCATCTGCTATTCATGTTATTGTTTGAACCTTATTAATGGGAAGAGAAAGCAGAAACAGGGCATCGGTAATATGAATAAGCAGTCCAGCCCAAGTAATTTTACATTTGCATTTCAATAGGACTTAAGCTGCTTTCACTGTGTATAAAGACATACCTACAAACAGGAGTGGAGAGAGGGATTTGAGCTAATACTGTACTTACATTTTCCACAACATTTTTTTTCTGCAAAAAGCCTCTTGCTTTCCTACATCATTCTCTGGATCCTACAGAATTCTTCTTGGTAGCATTAGGAGCTTATGCTATTACTGTGATCATGATTGTGTGTGTTTGTGTGTGTGTGTGTGTGTGTGTGTGTGTGAGAGAGAGAGAGAGAGAGACAGACAGACAGACAGACAGACAAGACAGACAGAGAGAGAGATCCATCTCTGTATGAAGCCTGCTTGTAAAATATCTTAGAAACATCCCACATATATTTATGCACACATACATGCCATGTAACATGTAAGAAATTTTTAAAATTCAGAGTAGGAACATATTACTTATTCTTAATTTACACAAATTTAAGAGGAGGAAAAGATTGTGCATCAATAATGCAAAATATAAGTCGCCTTTGTACTTAGGACAAATCCATGTGGTTTATTTGCCATGATGTCTTATAAAGTAGCAAAAATTGCTAAATCCAAAATAAAATATATGTTATCATTATCTTAAATACAGTAACTTACAGGGACAGGAGCTTTAGCTAAAAGACTTCTACATTCCTAAATTCCCACTTCTCCACTTTTTGGACTTCACAGATCAACTAGAACTTAATTTATCTTCCAAGACATTTCAAAGATGATTGCTAGGAACCCTGAGATTTATTCAAGTATTGCCTTCAACAGCCAAGATTGTAATTTGTCAGAACTCAGATTCATTCCAAAAGCCTGTATATTAGGGGGTCAGCTCTTGTCCTATTCTGAGCCTACTGCCAATTCTTAAGAAAAATTATTCAATAGCAAGGATGGAAAAAAGATTTAAAATTCCCCAAAGCCTGTTTCAGTGCTTTAGATTAGCTATTCAGTCAATCAAGTTTTATTGTTCAATTTAGGTCATTGCAAGACTTTGTTAAAATATCTGGACAAAGACAGAACTGCATTTCAGCTGATTACTGTTAGAAACACTAACATTTTATGGATCTGACATGGTGAAAAAGAGGAAAAAAGAATATAGGTCAGTAGTTAAAGGGGATACAATGTATTAGGCAATGGCTATTTTCTTATATAAAGTTGTAAGTCCTTTTTATATGCAACGTTTTTGTCTCCTTTCACCTTGTGAAGTTGCCCAGAGTCATTTTGAAGTGGGGCACCTTAGACATTTGACAAATAAATAAGTGAATAACTTATTTACAATAACTTACTAACATAATAGGAGCTTATCAGTAGTTTTAGTCAGGGACATCATCAAAGTAAACAACCAAAGCCCACATATTACAAATGTCACCAAGTCATAAATCCTACCAGATATGACATGTTACTTAATTCTACCTGGAAAAGCTGCTTGGGAGCCCTAAAGTTAATGATTAACATAACCCTCTGCTTGATTGCATTGACCTCTAGTAACCCTAGGGCTTGACGGTATAAAAAGTCTACCCTTTGAAGCAAACCCCATTTTGACCACTTTTGAAATAAAGCACTCATAAAGTTTATTTTTGTTGTGTTTTTACAATCACCCAAAATGCAGGAGAAAAAAGCTTTTAAAAGCTATTGCCTGCTTTTCTATCTTGTCTGAAAGTTAAAAACATACATTGTTGCAAAGTTTAACTGGAAACACACACACACACACACACCATCTTAAATGGGGGGGGGCTTTTAAAGCTAAACCCTGCTTTTTTCCCTTCTCTGAAAGTTAAATACATACATATAATTTTGCAAAGTTTAACTGAAACACACATGCATGTCCCTCAAACCCTCCAGCAAGCAATGAAAAATGAACATACCAAAAAAAAAAAAAAAAAACCCTTTAAACTCCTATGTGCAAAAGTTTAACTACAGGTCTGCAACTGAACAGAGGCACACTTTTGCAGTGACTACTGACACGCACCAAGCTCATTCTGCAAGGGGAGATCTGTTACTGTACCTACTCCAGAGCATGCTCTGCATGGATAAACATCTGTCACTTAGCAAAAGGGGTGCTGGTTACATGTCCTGGCACACCTGGGCAGAAGTTGAGGCCTTTTTTTTTCAAGCATAAAAGCTGATTTGTTTAATATAAAATTGACTTATAAGCCCCCAAAACAAAAGGCTAGAAGAATGAGACTCCACACTCTTGAAACATGCAACCTGTTTGAGGAGAAGCACTGGAGTCCTACTGCCTTGTTACTGTAGGCTCTGTAATACAGCAAATGGTAAACATAAAGATTAAGAAAAATAGTAGAACTATACAGGTAGTCCCCGGGTTAAGAATGTCCAGGTTACAGATGACCCATAGTTAAGAAAAGAGCCTATTGTGGCAAAATTCAAGTTAAATACACAATGGTTCAAGTTCATTATACAATATTACTTATACAGTATTATAGAAGGCTGCATGTTTCAGGAGTGTGGAGTCTTGTACAAATTCAACTTCAGGACAGACCTTGGGAATGGAACTCGTTCTTAAACTGGGGGCCACCTGTACCCAATATCCCAAATTTATTTGTGTTGTTTTAGAAACTATAAGGTCCAAAATGTTAGCCTGACCCCAAATTCTGAAACTCTATAAAAAAAAAAAAATCTTCACCATTATCCAGTACATTGTCAACATGGCCAAGAAGAATAAATTGATGGCCACATTGAAACAAAGTCATTGAAAGCTTTTGTTACAGTTTTTCCAGACAGGAGGCCCTTTGGATAAGTATAAATATTTCTACCGAGCTGGATAAATTGTATTTTATATAGGACACTTTTGTTGAAATGGCAACCACCATGCATTTCACTGAGGAGGACACTAATCTACTTTTAGTAATGTCAAACATTGGAGCCAAACTGTCTGTTAATTTGAAAAGGCCGATGTGTCAAACTGCTACTCCTGTCAATTACAAGAGTTATAAAGAACCCTATTTTCAAAATATATTTTATTATAACATTCAGTGGAAGAACATCAAAATGTAGGGGACGTACATCAGTATTTTGAACTTGCTAAAATATACGTACTGAGGAGCCTTTATTTCCCAGACTAATACTACAAACTAGGGGACAAATTAATGTTTAATTTGTATGCAAACTGCAGAGAAACACAACAGACCATTTTGCATAGACATAATGATGGAGAGAGGGCCATGGCTGTACCATAGAACAAAATGTTGCTCTAGAGAAAGGGTACAGTACTGCCAAAATCGATGAGGCCTGGCATTTTGAAAGAAAGGCAAACACATTATTTTCAAAATATATCAACACACATTTCAGACAAAAACAGGAAGCTGGAAGGTACTATGACTGGGGCAAGACAAAGCAAGACCAACACCAGTCAATTCAGGATGACAAAAGAATGAAAGCATCCACTTACAATGTGAGCATATCAAAGTGAACCCAAACAGATTGCTATGCTCTTTTTAAACTCAGTGTAGAGTTAGTTTGGACAGAGCCCCAACCATGCAACCATACCTATAGTGACAATCTAGAGGAATTGTTCAAATATCTTTTTGTTTCTTCATGTGAATTTACTGACACAGAGACAGCCAACATGACATGAAAAACTTCCACACCCCACCCCACCAAATCCAATGAACTAACATATTTATTGCCTGTTTTACTACAGCTTATGCACAACTGGAATTGTATAGTTTCCCGGAGGGTTTGGACAAGAGGTGTCTGTATCATGACCCTAATCCAGTCATTTTTATTGGCAGGGAAGTTGTGTGGACACCACCATTAGATAATTTAGGACAACTGGCAGGTAAGATCCCACCAAACACCACAATTACCAAGTCTGTGTCAGAGTGTCCAAAAACATATGGGTATGCTTATGAAATGCAAAAGTGGTATTAAAGGTGAAGGGGCTTAGTCTTAAACAGCACTAACTGTGGTAACATTAACTGAAAGCCTGAAAGATTTGGTGGATGAGGAAGGAAGGTAAGATTGCGATAGTGGTGGAGTGGCCTAGGAATGTTAGAGTTAAGAACCAGTGGACACTAGAAATATGGGTTTTTCAGAAAAAGAAAAAAACCCTAAAGATTTATACAATAAAAGGGAACTAAAGGGCAAGGATTACTGTATGCTGCCTGTTATTAAACATAATTAAAAAGGTACAGTTGTTACATCCTTTTCTTGTGCAATTCTGGGAAATCATTTTTATCAAACAAATGTTGGAACGTGGTGGTGCTGTGTTGTCTAAATTGCCTTAGAATATTGTATGGTTTTACAGTTGCTGGCAATCTTTGCATAAAGAACTGCTCAATAAATGTCCATATACTAGGTTTATGGAGGCCCTTCTGTCTTCTTTAAGATGTTGTTTCTACCAAATGAAATTAACTAAAGTTAACTAAAATTAACTTGAAAAAGAAGAGTAAAACACAGTAGCTCACCATCTAACACTAATTATAACCAGATGAAAGAGAGGATGCATAGAAACTAGGAGATTTTAAAAGCATTAATAAAGGCTTGACCTAAACAGAAAAAGGCCATTTTATACAGTTGCTCAGGCTGTGGAAGTTATCTCCAATGATTTTTAAAGGTTTGTAGGATCTTTAAAATCCTCCTTAGCCACCATCTTCAAAACTACAGATCTTTATTTTTCAAAAGCACACAAGATCTGGACGTATCAGACCAAAAGAAAAGACGTTCACTTGCCATGACTCAACCTCCAGATAATTCCACCTGGATGACTGACAATCTTCATCAACGTATCAACCAAACACACAAGACTTTAAAAAGTCAAAGTCAAATGCAACCTCTGACCAGGTGAACCAGGACATGTAACCAAAACCCCTTTATCTAAGTGAGAAATGTTTACCCTTGCAGATTATGCTCTGCGCATGCCTATATTTACTCTAGACATACTCAAGCATACAACTAACCTCACCACTCAGACACAAACAAATCTCTTTCAGGTCATGCTTTATGTTAAAAGGTTCTTTTTAAAAACCCCATCCAATTTATCGGACATTGCACTAGCTTGGCTGTCCCTCCCCATCCATATGTAACATGCTAAATACTCGATTGCAGACCCCAAACATATAGTTGAATTTACGAGGACACACCATTGGTATGCTCCTCCATACCAATGCACACTGAATGTGTATTGAATATCAAACTGATCACAGTTTGTATCTTCTGCATTTCATTTCCCTTGAACCTCCCATTTCCATTTCACCCACCACCTATTCAGAGAAATAATTCTTCCATCTGATGAAGAGGTCCCAGTCTCAAAAACATTGGGACATAATACATATTTCAGACTCAAAAGTGCTACAAAAATACCATTGTGATGTAGTTCACTTTGCTTTAACAAAATATCTCACTGACTTGAGTGGAAACAAAAATGATGGCATGTCAAGCTGTCCACTCTTAGTAGTGCTCTGATATCATCATATGACATACAGTATTTCTCTCACGCAAACAGTATAATGTTTGTGGCTGGTACAGATGGGCAAATACACAAAGCTATGTAGCACAAGGACAGACTAAACTTTATGGGATGACAGATAAGGACTTATTAAAGGGCAGCATCTTCAGATGGAGCCTGTGTCAAATAAACATCTAACTCTATTATCAGGAAGGATTTCTCTGGAGTAAAGACATACTGAAGGAGTTGAACGCTCCCATCCATTTGGTATTCAGTTCTCTGTTCATTTTCTTGGCACCTGTAGAACTTATATTCCATAATAACTTTCCAATCACTGTACAGGCTTTCAGTACATTTCTATTATAAAGAAGAACAAGCAAGCCTTTTTTTATATGCATCATAAAGAAACAAACAAATAAAAAAGGACAAATCCAATTTTATTTTATTTTGAGGTCATTTTTAAGGTGGCATAAAGAGATACAGCCTTGTAAGAAATGTCTGAACAACACAGCAGCTATCTGTTTTCAATTTTCTAACAAGGCTACCATTCTGCTACCATTAGAAACCAAATACATACACACATATTTGCCGCTTGTACATATGCCTCAGAAGAACCAAGGAATAGGGCATTTATGGAAATAACCACAGTAAAAAGAAAGAATTTATGATGAATTGATAAATAATTTCAACAGTTAAGGCTTATTCTAATTGGATATCATACAAATGAATTCAGCTTCTTAAAGAGATACCTTTTCTTTGCTCTTTGATGTTCATTTTATTGATGCAAACCTACTATACACTGACTCTTATTTTCAGTAATTACACAATGTATGCTGGAAAAGCAAATAAAAATATCATAATAAAATGTCATGTATCATTTGTCTTTCTTTTTACTCTATTTTCTTATATTGTTCTCTTTATAACTTTTAAGAAATGATATATGTAGAGATAAAAGCCAAATGAACCGTTCTAGCTTTGTTTTCATTTTTCATTCAAGACATTCCATTTGCAAAAGAAATAAACATTCAGCTCTATAGCTACTTGTCTTTCCAGCCTCAGGAACAATTCCAGAAAAAAAGTAAAGTCTAGTTTCTCCTGAACATGTGACTTCCTTGATATGATTCAGCCTTAAAGAGCAATTCAAACCACTTTGAAACTACAGTACCTCAATTAAGCATGAGTTATATTTCCATCTTGTTTTTCTTTCCAATAGTAAAATGCATTTTCTAAGGGTATCAACCAATTATTATTAGATGTTTTAATTATACTAATTAAAGTTCAGGAATTAGTACAATTAAAACCTAATATTAACTGGTTGATATCCTTAGAACATATATTTCACTATTGAAAAAAAAGGCAAACAAGATGGAAATACAATTCATGGCTAATTATGAGGGAGGTATAAATTCAAGCAACTTTTATATATCTATTCCATGTTTGAATATAGTAGTTTTACATAGGGTCATCAGGTCTCAGTTTAGAAGCATTACCGTTTCTTGAAAAATTCAGTGGCTCAAAGAAAACATACATCTTTTGAATCTTCTAGTTCACATTCTTCCACAGGTCACTTACTCTGAAGTTCCAGCTTTGAAGCCCATCAGTGGGGGAGGACAGATGAAGGAAATGATAGTGGGTCAGAGAGACAGAGGAGGAGCTGCTTGTCTTTAATGAGCCAGAGCTAAAGAGATGATTGACAAGTGGAACCCAAGTTTAAAGCACTTAGAATTTCTGAAGTTCTACAAATATTCAATCAGTTCTGAATTAATACTGAACCTTGAAGACTTGTGCTGCAAAGGCAAATTTTACAAGTCTGCATTGTTCTAATGGTTTTGCCAAAGCAAAAGCATCCACAAATGGAATACATTATTTTTCTACAGCCTGGTTTTCCCTGCCCTCCCCCCCAACCAATTTGTGCCCTATTCCCACTCTGAGAAATGCCTCAGATCAGCCTGTAGGAGATACTGTAAAGGAGAAGAGAGGTATTCCATAGCACAAGCTGAGGTTTGCTCCCAGAAAATCTAGCATGTTTGAATATGCAGCGGTTATCTGCATATGAGTTATAAAGCAGGAATGGTCAAATTAAAAAAAAAATACATTAAAGGAATATCAGACAAGCAAATACATTCCACTGGAACTTATCTTGTTAGTATATTGGAATAAGAAATAGAGAAAGAATGCCATCAATACTTCCTTTTTTAAAGTTAGAAGCAACTCATTAAGATTGTGGGATAGTCACATTTCCTTTAAATTAAAGAAGCAAGTAAAATGTTTTAAATTCAGTTGATGTGGTGAAGGCAGGGGCAAACCAGTTCCAACGATCTTGCCAAGAAAACTGCAGCAACTTGTCTAGGTAGTCAAGACTGGGAGTCAAGACTGACTCGAAGGTGTGCGTGCGCACATGCGTGCGCGCGCACACACACACACACAAATCAAATGAGAAACAAACAAGAAAAAAGAACTATTACTTCAATTTGGAATGTAAACAAGTATGCCTCAAATCCAGAAAAGATGATGAATGAATTTGTTAAATATTATTCTCAACTACATAGATAAAAAATATACTTTTAATTTGGACATTACCAAATATTTAAATACAACACAGATTATGAGGTTTACATATTAACAAAAGGAACCTCTTAATAAACTAATCACAGATGAAACAAGAAGCAATACAGAAATCAAAATTAAATAAATCCCCATGACCAGATGGCTTTTCTGCAATATATTTTAACATTTTAAACAAATTCGGAGAATTTTTATTAGCCAGGTAATAAAAGAGGTAAGAGGTCAAGTACTCCTTTCTTCGTGTCAAGAGGCTTTTATTTCTTTGATTTACAAAGAGAAGAATGATCCAACTTGTCCATATAGACCTATTTCTTTATTGAAACTAGATTTTTCATGGATATACTTGCAAAGAAATGAAATAGTCTTCTAGCTGATCTAATTTATCCTGACCAGGCAAGAGCTGTATGAACAGGTATATGAAGCATAATATCAGATATAACTCAAATGCTATTGATAATATTAATCAGAAAAATAAAAAAGCATCTATGATTTTTCTTGTTGCAAGAAAAGCTTTTGTTAAATTGGAATGGTCTTTTATATTATAGGATAGAAAGAAGCCAAGATAATTGTAAGTGAATTTTATCAGCAAAATGTATTATAGGAAAAGGGGCAGGACAAGGTTGTCCTCTTTCTCTTTCTTTATTCTTATTGGGATTAGAGCCATTGGCAAGGCAGATATGCCAAGAGGATAAAATTTCAGGAATCAGATTGGTAAATTGGGAACATAAACTAAAATTATACTGTATGATGATGATCATGTACTCAGTTACTCATCCAAAGGACTCCTTAGAATCAATCACAGAATATACAGTATACAACCATATGGCTTTGTATCTCATACACAACCTCCACTCAAAGCTGAGCTTTGATATCAGAAGTGAGCCTAGCTGGAAGGAAAGTAGTTGGAGACATATAAGGAAACTCTCCCCCAGTCTGATGCACTCCAGATATATTTCTAGGGATTCTCAAATTGCAGCCCAGCAAATCTGTGGAAGATTGAGCTACCAGAATGTAAATGGCAGTGCTACAGAGGATTCAGCTTCTCTCCCAGAAGTTTCCCTATTGCTGTAAAAATCAAGCTTCTCAGACACACTTACTGTATTTATAAGTGATTGGGGAACACTAGATTTAAACAAATGACTCTGTTATCACAAATTAGCCAGTCCAGCACACTGTCACACTTGTTAAATTTTGTGAACATTATTATATGAAAAATCTGCTGAATGTAAACACATAAATAAAAATAATAAATTTCAAATAAGCTTAAATTTAGTATACAATTAAATGTTATAACACTCTAGTCTGTCCCTTAATTCAGGGCTAAGAGAGCTTATAATATTTGGAAGAACGTTGCTGCATCAATAAAATTGTTCTAGTATACTGCCAACATTTTAAAAAAGTAATTGGAGTTTTGTTTGCCTCTCCAAATATATGGTTGGTGATTATTATTAATTTGTTGGTTTTGGTATTTTTATTATTATTGTTGTTGTTGTTACTGTTACTGTTATTATTATTATTAATATCACACACATTTTTTTCACTTCCATGGTAATATCTACAATCATGCTAGTAGGGATAAGCACAATTATTTTGTATATATATTATGGATGAATATGAATTTTTAAATGGGCTCCAGCACATACTATAGATGGGAAATCCATCCTAGATGCTAGTGCTTTTTAAATTGATCATTTCAGTCCCTAAACATTTGGAGATTTTGCATAGATAGATAGATAGATAGATAGATAGATAGATAGATAGATATCAAGTCAATATGAACTAATTTTTAAAAAACTTTTAAAAAGCATTTATAACTTTGGGTGACTTCAGTACTGAAAGCAGCTTTTCATATATTATCTATAAAATGCCTCTGTTTTCCATCTGCACTTCTAATGCATTCACTATTAAACCCATAAATATGTCCTGAACAATGTAAATACAAGTTATATATTACTCATAAATTAAGACACACTATCTGTTGTCTCTGTTGTTGTCAATTAAGACTGGATTGAACATACAAACTTTCAAGTAGGATATTGCATCTGCAAACAGTGATTTGGGGTATTCAATGAATTTCAGCAATAAACAGATTCTAAGAATATTAAGTAGGGATGGTCTTACACTAGAAATCCAGATGACCATGTCCCCCTCTCCTCCATTTTATGCACTCTTCCAAACAATATTTGGCTTTAGTATCCCAGCAATTTTCTGGGTAGAATATGCCAAAACCTTTTAGGACTGTGCTCCTCAATAAATACACACACATGTATATTAACTTGCCTAACAGTAATGTACATTTATTTATTTATTTAAATTGGTTTATATAGCCACCTATTCCACAAATGCAATTCTGTGTAGCTGAGAAGGATTTTTAAAAGTACAATATAAATGCAATATATAAAACATACACTTCCCATTCAACTAAAAGTGGCTCCCTAAAACACGATACATCAGCAGTGTGGGCCCATTACTTTCCTGGCCCCCATGTCTGGCAAAACAGCTAGACCTTCAAGGCTTTCCAAAAGATGAGCAGAGTCAGGGCCAACTGAACCTTAGGCAGTATGGTGTTCCAGAGGGCAGGTGCAACTCCAGAAAAGGCCTGCTTCTTGGGCCTTGGTAGATGATAATCCCTAATAGGTGGGACTGGGGACCACTTCATTTAGGACCCTCTGATGCTACAAGGCAACCACCTTCTCAACCACCTTCCCTAAACAGGGAAAGTTGGAGACTGGGCAAAAGTTGTCCAAAATAGTTGGGTCTAGGGATGGCATCTTGAGGAGCAGGTGGACCACTGCCTCCTTAAGGGACAACAGAACTATCCCCTCTCTCAAGAATGCATTCCTCATTGCCTAGACCCAACCACATGTCCTCAGTGCCTTGGCCAGCCGAAGTGGCCCCAAGAAACCCAGTCCACTTCCTCAAGACTAATAGGGTCAAATTCAGCCCAGATAACCAAACTATGATGCATTTCAGTCAATTCCACAGGACCTGTGCAAAGACCACAGTCCAATTTGGAGTGAATTGGAGTAACTTTAACCTCAAGATGCCTAGCATGTTCTTCCTCATGTAATTTTGCCAATATAGAATGCCCTTTGTATGCATCAGGCTTTTTAAAAACCTTTTTGTACATACTTTTCTACAGTATAATTTAGACATTATATAGACTTTGTTTAGAGCATCACATTGCAAAATTCTGAAAACTACAAATGATTTCATTCTGATTTTCATATGATTTGGAAAATATGAATAATGCAAGTTTATAAGGGCAAACATGCAGAATGAAATTCTCTCCCCCCTCACTAAGTACATGGTAATTTGGGATCTACATGTTAGATCTCTACATTTACAATTATGATCCTTTTAACTATTATTAGACAAAATCAGGAAAACAAAACCCATGTATTCCCAAGATCTAATCAAGGAACATAGCATAGCCTTTCTCAACCAGGTGCCTTTGAGATAGCAGGACTACAACCCCCAGAATTCCCATGAATAGTCTGGAAATTAAGAAGGTTGCAGTTTAAACACACAAGAAGGATTCTAGGTTAAAAACATATGTAGCAGATGCTACCAGTTACTATGAATTCTTAAATTTACACTTGGAATACAATTTCCCACATTTTTAAAGGATCAGACATATCTAAGGGCAAAATAATTCATTATGCAGGAGCAATTTGATCTCCAAAATTGCAATCTCCACTTTCAAAAGCTGTGGGAGAAGGGAAGTTTTCATCTTTTCCTCCCTATGCTATTTTAGTCCATCTCATGGCCCTTTTAGAGAAAAATAGAAATCAAGCTTATGGAATGAGGAGCTTTATATCAGGAGAATAGCACTGCAGGGAAATATAAAACATAGGCATTGAGTGCTGTACCTCTCATAATGCTAAGCTTCCTCGTTCCAAAATGATAATGATGACGAAAATGATGATGATGATCACAGAAAAAGTAGTAATGAATCTCTCACGTAACGATGGGATCTGTAAAAACACTGATCCACAAATTAGACAAGCACGTTTTAGTCTAGAGTGTTGTGCACATCTAGCCAGTTTGGATTTGTGAATAAATGGATCAACAGAATAAATCAAGGTAAAGTTGACCACCCTGAACAGGTGTGGTCTTCAAACTGTAAGCCTTAGACTATATGGTGGAGGAAGGGTGAGCTTTCACTTCATTCCTTCAGCAGTTCAGCTGAGCTGTCCTGCTCTTGCAACGTATAGACTAGAAATGGCAAGAAGGTTTGGGATCCAGAGGCAAATTACAGTCTAGGAGCCTCAAAAAGCTAACATCTACAGTATATATTTAAAAATACGTCCAATTTAAAAAATAAACTTTGCACCAGGGCATGCAAAACTTCCATTCCAAATTCAAAAGAGCTATTCCAGGCTGAAACTGGCTGTTTCAATTATTCTGGAACAGCTTTGAGCTCCCCAAATGTCAAAAACATGTGATTTCAAATGTGAAACAACTGTTTCATACTCAAAACAAGGTGTTTCATAGTTAAAGTTGTTCAAATTTGAAATATTTTGCATACCACTGCTTAGCAGCATTTAACAATTATTTCTACCATATGATTAATATTAGAAGGAGTCCCTGTTGGCTACTGATCCCTGGAGCCAGACAATCTTGCTAATTTACTCCCTCTAGAATCTTCAGGCAAGTAATATGAATGATAATTTCCACATGGCACCTGTTTCTCCACTGGGTCAAGCTGAGGCAGCAGATGGCAATGTTGTCGCTAGCTTTTGGTATAAGCCTGATGTAACACATATATAGTAATACATTCTAGGAAAATAAAAAGTAAGACATGCAAATACGAAGTAGATTTTTTTAAAGACACTTTTCACTTGTTTTCTCTCAGCATTTCAGAATAGTTTTTATATTCTGTCATAGGATGTCTTCATTTATGTAGCAGTTTCTCTTCTATCTGGTTTTGGGATCTCTAAAGTATTGCCTGGATCCATCAAGTTGCCCATAGACATTTCTTACGAGGCCTCCCAGCTCCACTGTTTTTACATTTAAAAATAATAATAATTTTAAAATATTGAAAACTCTCCAGAAAGCAAAATATCAGCTTATAGTTTTATGTTTATTTCTAAGAATGCCGAAATGGGCCCCATAAGCTTTGTTAGAAGATAAAAGGAGGGGAAGCTATAATCCACTGCTTTGTTTGGATGTGTGTACAGCTTCCAAGAAAAAGGACAAATTGTTAAATAGGGAAAATCATGGCCAGGAACAGAGGCCTAAAAACCATGGCCAAGTAGCATTCCAAGAAATTGGTATATCATGTTTGGTCATAGCCGCCCCCCATGCAGCCTTTTTGTACATGATAAATATCCAGAAGCCAGTTGTTCTTGGATAAGCACCCATAATATGTTCTGAAAATTCCAAATGTGCCTATAAGTCTAAAAAGGCTGAATACCTCTGATCTAGCCACCAATAAAACTGAAATGTGACTGAAAGCAGAAGATCCATATTGGATCAAATTAAAGACCTACTAAGCCTCATCTACAAGGATTGGGAATAGGAGGTACCATTTAATGATGGTCCCACTTTGGCTGAGTGGACAGTTCCAGTTGGTAGTCATGAGGGAAGATGATAGGGCCATGATTGTTCCATGATTGTCAGGAACTGGATGTGAAGAAACAAGCTCAGATTAAACAAAGATGGGCTGTTGCTTGTTCAGAAATATCCTGGCCTCCCTTATACTTTGACTCCAGTTGTAGCTTTGGATGATATTATATTCTGCTGGAAAGAATAGGTCTATGACTTGTCTATGGCTTAGACTAGCAGTTCCTACCTGAACAGCAGGTAGAATTTGCATCTTGAGGCTTTATCAGCTTCTGTTGGTTTACCAGTTATAGCTCTACCTGGACCAATAGACTTGAGTAGCAGACTCATGATCAACTGGACTATTGAAATCACTCTGTGAGACTACCTTTGAAGATGACTCAGTAGCTACAACTGATAGAGAATGCAGCAGCCAGATTTCTGGTGGATCTCTGTCACTGCAGAACATGCTTGTTTAATAGTCACTGCATTGGTTGGCACTAGGCTTCTGGGCCCAATTCAAAGTGCTAGTTATCTCTAACATACAGAACACGGCACTAGGGTATCTTGTGCACCCTCTTGCCCAAAAGATTCTGCCCATTCTCTCACAAGTATCCCATGTGAAGTATGACAGAGGTGGCCAAAAAAGGCCTTGTCTGTGATAGCCCCAACACTGTGGGGCATCTTGACCTTAGATATATGTTTGGACTCCTCACTCCTGGCTTTTAAAAAATTGCTCAATTCCATTTAGCATGGTCCTTCAGTGTTGTTATGTCTAGCTGGGGAATGGATATGACTATCTTATTTTACCTTATTCTTAATTTTTAACAATTGTTGATATATTCGGGAAAATTGCTTTTGTGATTCTTCTGTATCCAACCCAGAGTTGTTAGACTCAGGACATATTAAAATTTTGTAAATAAATAATTAATACTGATTATCTCTAGCACACTTAGCCAGTTGCATTCCTTTTTCATTTAATGGGAATACTTTCACTGTTAAATTGTTCATTGATCCCTTTATTGCAAAATTATTCAGTGGCTTGTGAACATTATTTGGTGTTGCAGCTCTTCTGAGAATTTGCTTTCTGTGTCTCTTATGTCAGCAAGCAAAGATACAAAAGCCACAGAGAATATTTCTCTCAGTCTTTGTTTCCATTAGCCTTTCAGTCAGAGCAATGTTTCTGAGGGCTCCCTAGATTTAATGCACAGCTATCCAGTGGGACTCTAGATTGTATCTGTAGCACACACAGGTCTGCATCTTCTTTTTAAGCAGGACTGCCAATACCATGGGAATAAAACCTGACAATGAGATGTCATTGCTCTTAAGACACAGAAGTATCCATTTTCTTACCAAACTGACAGATTTGCAGACAGAAGTCTTAAGAGTCTACCAATTTTGATCAAGCTTGATTATGACAGCAAAGAATTCCCAGACCTCCTTCTTCCAGCCCTTCTCACCATCTCATAGCCAGTATGAAATAATTGTCATTGAAAAGCCATGGATCTTAGGATAAAGACCAAATGGCCCAGAGCCTCAACCTAATTCATGCAGATGCCAGGACTAAGGATAAAACAGTGAGATGCCAGTGTGTATAAAGCAGATTAAGAAGAAATAGAGAATATTGGAGCTAGGCAGTTATGGTTCTAAGATTCTAGTATTCTGTGATTCCATAGATATATACCAATGAGGTTTGTACACTATGAAATGCAGAATATTGTGTACATTTCAAAGAATTCTATAACTTCCTCAGTCCCCATAGAGACACAAAGAAGCAGCTATTCAAGCAGGTCAGTCTAATAAAAAACAACCATTCTCACAGAAGACCTGCTATGGAGAAGGGTAAGTGACTTATTTCAGGCTGCACAATGGGAATGAGATGAACGTAGGTGAAGTCAGGAATTTTGACTGAATGGTGCAGCAAGTTGTTAATGTTGTTATTTTCAATGTTAGTCTCAACAAAAGAGTTTTCCTTCAAGTAATCAAGTGCCCTGAGCTGGCCCTGCCATCCTCTGAAAACAGACTGCCCTACATACAATATAAGGAACAATCTTCATGCAATTAATCCTAAATCATAAAACATGATTCAGACTCTCTGAAGAGTAATTTTCCCTACATGCTTTTTGAAAATTTAGAATTAAAACTTTTCTAAATAAATAAATTTTAATTACTCCTGCAGATGAGCTTTAATAAAAATGGACAAGGTATACTATAAAATTGTGAGAGATGGAGACAGCAGCCCCAGTCTGGCAAACACAATTCAAATGGGAAGAGGGCTTCTCATGTTATTAAGGCTACAAATGGAATATTTATGCAAAGTAGTGTGGGATGGCAACTTCCTTATTTCCTTGGTAATTGCTATATATTAAAAACCCCATGTCCTATTCATTTACAAATAAAAGTAATGCACTTCCTCTCCAGTAACTATAGTGCATTCTGCACACATGCACACACTCATCTACATCCAGTATGGCAGTTCTTTACCATCAACACCATTACAGGTCTTCAGTACTAATGATTCTCACATTACAACTATTTTGAAGGGAGCTTGAATGAAAGAAAATGTAGATGAGGTATTAAGAGAAGTCAGGACATTGTACAGCACATTTTCAATGTCAAATAATTTTCAAATAATACTTTGAATTTGACTCCTGTAAGTATACGGACAAGTCCATGCAATTATATAGGCAGCATTTTTCAGAAGTGATTTGTCACTGCCTCCTTCCCAGGGCTGAGAGAAAGTGACTGGCCCAAGGTCACCCAGATGGCTTTCATGCCTACACAGGACTAGAACTCATAGTTCCCTGGTCTTAGTCTAGCACCTTAGCCATTAGACCAAATGGGCTATCCTTTTTTTCTCTTTTCCATATTATTAAGAGGGTCTTCATTGCAGCAAAATCTCCTTCGTTGATTGTATTTCAACAATATTTTAAAAATTATAGAGTGGTTATAATTGGCCTGGTCCAATAAAAATATAATCAAATAAGTTTTCAAGGAGTTTTCTAAAAAGAATAGGTGAGACACCGTAAGTGCATATACTTTCAGCTGAAATACAATTAAGCTAATTCAAAGAAAATAGGAAAGCAGAATATTAACTCAATTTGAGAACTCCTTTAGGAAATTTAAGTTTTCTACTTTTATTACAGATTTTATATAGAAATGGTAGTGGTGGTGGTGTATGCACACACACATACACCACCACCACTCAAAAGAACAGTGAGCAGGTAAGGATTCAACAGTAGAATGATGCTACTAAATCTTGGCCTCAAAAATATAATGGGATTTTATAATAAATGAAACTTAAGGATAACTTAAGGATATTTCACTGATAATATTGCTCTTGGAAAATTCATACACAAACAGAAACTTGCATTTTCATTAGCTGAAAAGTGGGACTTTTGGCATATATTTCAATCTTTCTCATTTATGAAATAAGACTCTTATTTTTATAAATAAGTTCATCAGAATTAATTTTCCAAAAGATCAACTATATCAGTTTTTGGATGTATTCAGGATGCTACTTTAATAAACAAGACCTGACAGTAAATTTACAGGTAGCAGAAAACATTTATCTGAACACTACTGGAAGAACGGTAAAACACAAGGAATTAATAAATAGCTTTACAAGATATGAAACTCTAGCTAAAAAATAAAGCTAATTTATTGAACTGGAGCTTGCAAAAACAGACGAACTTTATATATTTTCCAAGCAAGATGAAAGCAATTTACATTTTACAATTACAATTTACAATCTTATATTTTAAAATTATTAAAATAATACTAACATATGTCTCATAGTTTCACCATCTATTACTCACACTTTTTGGCTTCTGCATCAAAAGTACCTTTTATTTTTCCACATTTTACACCACTCTGATATGAAGAAAAGAAAAATCAGCAGTAGCCCCAGCAGAAATCAGTGCCTATTAACTTTTTTGCACAATGTTTGTTTACTTTAAAATGAAAATCACATTAACCAGAAAGACCAATTCATTCCACTGCTTCTCCTTAATTTATTTTTTATTTATTTATTTATTTATTTATTTATTTATAAATCAAATTTATACACTGCCCATCTCACTATATAAGTGACTCTAGGTGGCTCACAGATTAAAAAATATACAGTACCTCTAAATGCTTTTCCTAAAATGACAGGATGAGAGATTCCACCTTCAGCAGTCTCTAAGAAAGCTTGCTACAGTTCCTATTCCAAAACATTATCAAAGTTCATTGCTGCATTGTAGACTTTTCTGTAGGCAGTTTCTACAAAAGCATACATTTCATACAAGCATGGATGAATGCATAAAAAAAAAACACTGCAACAGCAAAAGGGTTCATGTCTTTGTCTTAAAAGACTCTGAAACCGCTCAAACCATTTGTACCAGCCAAGAATTATGTAAAAGCCACTGTCAAAAATGCATGTCTATGCTGTTCAGATTACCACGTTTTGCTCTTGATCCTTCGGAGGCATGCTTAGAGAGTATGCCACTCTTCTCAAAACAGCTAGTTCTCTAAGACAGAGTTTCCAGAGAAACTGTACATGGTCAAAGAGACAGCTAAGTCAATTGCATTTGGAGGTTTTGCACTTGAGTAAGAATCTCACCTGAAATAATATATCCAACATGTTTTCCCAACTTTGTATGTGCCAGAAGTAGTGGACTTCAGCTTCCAGAATTCCCATCCTTGGTAGTGATTGTGAAAGTTAAAGCCATGGCCAACTAGAGTTTTATTTTTAGCGACCTCTTGACAAGGATAAATTATGGCCCTTATGTATTCATGGGCATCTCCTTTGGTGCCCATTCGACTTTTAGATGTTTTAAATTTTTCAAAAGAAGCTGTCATGCTGCAAAACAAAGCAGCTTCATTTTATTTATACGATTGCTTTTGGCCACTACATATGTTCTAGAGGCATTCTTAGAAAATAAAAATGATGGATGACTGTCTAGCATGGCTTTTTTTGGAAGTGTGCCCATCTAGCCAGAAAAAAATAATGTAAAATAAATGGGGACAGTAGAAAGCATCTTGTTGCAGGAACAATCTCACTTGTTGACTTCTGTTAACTGTCTATTATGTGACCAGCCGTTTTAACCATTTTGTGCATAGGCAAGAGACACTTATAATTCAGCAATGTGATTTCCCCCCATTCTGAAGCAGAGAATCACAAAATGAGTACATGCCCTAAAATAGTCTAAAATAGTTTTAAAATTCTGAAATGTCTAAAAAAAAAAAATCCTACCTTTATCAAAGTATGACATGGCACCACCCACACTGCACTATGGACTCACCATTCTGGTCCTCAACCCTCATATGTTAAGTATGGCTCCCTGCCAACAAGCATTGTTCACCCTTGCCTAGTAGTCTCCAGATTTGTGGCCCCTAAACAGGAACCCTACAGTTGACCCTTGCTTTCCTTCCATCTTCCCATGCCTAGAAACATCTGTGGAACAGACTCACTTTCAGCTGCACATCAGTACAGAGGAAGGTGCCAGATCAGTTGTCATACTGGCCATGGAGTTACCTTGGGAGCAAGCAGACTAGGTAAAAGACTGATTCAACTGCCCTGTTGATAGGGGAAGGGCTTAATAAAATTGCTGAGGGTGATGACCAACTGTCTTTTACTGGAGATTTTTAAGTAGACATCAGCATCCATCTGTTGGAGATGTCCTGTGTTTTCCTATATGGAACAAAAGCTTTGAAGGCCCACTTTAATTCTTTGAGACTGTTTATTTGTGATGGAAGTGGGGATGAGTGGGAAACCATACCAGATATAACCCTATCAGATTTTACCAAACCTTAGCATTCAGGTGTAGTAATCTATTTTTCATTATTCCACTGAGCTCTCTGTTTGCAAGGGGATGAAGAGATGAGTAATTTGCATCAGCTCAAATCCTCTCTGCTAATTTTAAATTTCAGAACAGTTATCTTTGCATAAATAGGACCCCAGTGGGAATGGATAATGTTTAGTCCCCTCAACTAAGATTTTCAGGAGTGGGGTATGATCAAGTGTGAGTCTCTAAGAAGAGAATTAAACCTTTCTCTTGCTTCTGATCCTGGTGAAAAGCTTAAGACCTCAATTATAGAAATGCTATTTCTTTCTCTTCTATTAACACTAACATAAATGAGGCACTGAAAAATGTGCTCCAGGACTGAATTAGGATTAGACAAAGCCATGGAAGATAAGGCTGCTGATAAGTACCAGCAAGAGCAATAGGCTATCTTCAGGTTCCATGATGTTTCTGAGAAACAGTGTCAGAAGAAAGCTATAGTTTATGCCCTGTTTGTGGACATCCCAAAATCACATGGTTGTCCATAGAAGAAACAAAATACTGGATTACATGTACCTTGGATCCTATTCAGCAAGTTCTCAACTGCTTTGACCAGTTAAGATCACATATTGCACTATACCCTGATTCTGACTTGTTCATTCTGAACTCTCATTACACTTTATATCAGTTCCACATAATGCCCTCTTGATTCTTTCCCTAGAGAACAGGTAATTATGATCAACCTTGCTACTTACCTAATAGAAATCACTCCCATAAATAAATAAAAAAGGTGTCTGCTAAGCTAAAAGCAATGGTGCACCATGACCTCCCAAACTGGCATAAGGGGTGGGGGAGGACCCAAGAGGATTTGAAATGGAGACCCGATCCCACTTGGCATTCCCTAAAACAAATAGAAGAATTTGTTTGCATGCTTGTTTTCTTTACAATAATATTTTGCTGTTCATTTTGCTGCTGTAGCACAGAAGATTCTGGAGGCATGTTGTTATTGTTGTTCTTTGCTATTATTTTAGGTATTATCATAAGTGTAAATATTAATGAATTTTGTGTGCTTTAAGAATGAAGCCAGTTAACTGAAGTTATTATGATCTCAGCTAAAAACAGTGAAGCGTAAGATAAGGGACTAGTTGGGTCAGCAAGACATAGATTGCAGAGTCAGAGAACTGAAGTAATATAGACCTGGCCTTGGGAATGAGGAAGAAATGTGAAATCCATTTAAAGGGACTTTCAGAAAAGATTCCACTTTCTCAGTCCTGAGAAAGAGGAAAATGTAAGAAACTCAAAATAACCCCACTTTGATTTTCTTTCGCATAAGATGGGGAAGAAACAAAACTCTCAACAGGCTTTCAAAACTCTTGTTATTCTTCCCTGCAATAACAAAGAGCATTTTTGGAATCCCTGCTATGTTCCTTTCTTGACCTTGCCTATATTGAATAGGTAACAGAAGGCTTGAGTCTGACATCGAGCTCCTGTCCCTCAACCATGGACATTTTTAGCCAGAAACCTTGAATAAAAGTCAACAGATATCACAGATCCATTTGTTTGTTAATATTTGGTGTTTGCATCCCTCTTTTCCATGCAATAGTCAAGGCAGCATGCATAATGCTCCTCCTTCCTTAGTGTTATCCTTATAAACATTTTGGTGTAGTTCTGTCTGATAGTGTGATTAACTCAAAATTATCAAGTGAGTTTCAGAGTTGAGGGTCTATTCCACATCTAGCACCCTAAGCACTATACCAGACATGGGCTACCAATGACCCGCAATATGTGCTCATTTTAAAAATTTACACATTGATCATTCTTCACTTATCCTCTATTTCCTTGGGCATCAAAACTTGTAACACGTCAAGCTAAAGATCTCAGGAAACTAAGGAAAAACTGTGTTATCTCAACATGTTTGGCCTTATTACAATTTTGCCTTGGCAAAAATAGAGCACACACAAAAAAGTTGACCATAGGAAATGACAAGTATATTCTGGACAGTAAACTACCCATGACATGAATATTCAGAAAACATGAGTCTAAAACTAGAATGAGACAACTGTGTTCCTTGAGCTGTGATGCCAGACATTTCTGGGGGGAAAAAAATGAGATAAAGCCCTTGCTTGTTGGTATATTATAAGACCACCAATACCACCGCATTTGGAGTATGTGACTCTATACCAACCATTGTTCAGCATATAACACAATCAAAGCAAGTCCGGGGGGGGGGGGGGGTTAAAAAAGATTCTTAAAACAAAAAAGTGGGGTAATGCTTCCAAAGTTTAGGGAGAAGAATGAAAGATATTGCAATACAATGCAAAGCACAATGGATGTTCCGTTGTAGGAATCCAAACATCATGTAGCTAAAACTTCAAGATTTTGGGGGGGGGGGGGAAGGAGATAACAGAGCCCCAAAGATACATTTGGAGAATATTTATTTGTGGGTGATTATATTTTCTTTTGCAGCTGTAGGACTGTACAGTAAAAGAGTCAGAAACATTTTGCTTCATTATGGACTACGAAACTTGATTTGAGCACCAACCAGCATTTCAGCCACATACTGAAGTTTCTTTGGATATACTCCCCACTATAACTTCTGAATGCTGCTCAGATATTGAGCAGTATATTCTAGCTAACATATCATGAAAGCAGAAATTGCTTTTATTATCCAGTTAAATTCCATTTCACAATGAGGGAGAAGCAAAATACTTTTAATGCTCTCCTATTTTTCTTTTACAGCAAAATCCTTAAAAGGAAAGCCACCTGCTTATTAGGGGTATGATTGTCAAAGAAGATAAACAAATTACTGTCATTATCTGAAATTGTTCTTCATCCCCTCCCTTTACACTTTTTTTAGCTCTCCACCTGTCTTCAAAGTAGCATATATATGAAGAATGACACTTGTGCTCTCTAAAATAAAATTTATTTTGGTTCTCAGAAAGGAGTTGGTTGCAGAACTTTGCAAGAATTTGTGCTAGCAGGATGTTCTGATTTGTCTTCCTTACTTTTTTAGGGAAGATTCAAAGTAGGGATGTGATATCCCTAGGGGAAACTACGCAATATTTCAACTTTCAAGTTTTAAATGGTTGAAAACTGACATAGTCTTAATAAGCGACATTAGAATAAATGGGCTGATCAAACGCAAGTAGCCAGGTCAAGTAAAGACCCAGGACAGCATGCAGCCCTGCCTTGTCTGTTGTATCATCAATGGGCAAACCCAGCATTTTTGGTTAGATTATTGTGGATTAAGTTTATTGTGTGAACCCAGAATACAGGTTTATTCAGTACCTGAGTTCAGCATGTCCTGCAAACCCATCCTATGTACCATATCCAGATGTATTGGACAGGATCATCAGATACTACAATCTCAGATGCCTTTTGTAACACGTAGTTGTTACTGGATAAGCAGTGGACATTTTTCTTTGCAGTACACAAGCATTTATTTATTAAATCTATATTCCTCCTTTCTGCCTACAACATCCAAGGTAACTTACAGCAATGATAAATACAAATGATAAAACATAAACGTAAAACAATACAATTAAAATCACTTCAGAAATAAAACATCCTTAAAATCAAAATCAATTTAACTAACAATTGCTAAATACTGACAGTGTGCAGGCCAAGTACATTTACCTGGAAATTGCATTACATAGCCAGGCCCTATTCCACATACCAGAGAGCTGAGTTTTTGGCACTGCGACAATGTTAAAAGAGCATGCTGATCTATGTAACAGTGCAGATTCATAGCAGGAGAATGGATTACTCAGATAGGGCTTTAAAGCGAATTCTAGCATCTTAAATCATGCCAGATATGCAATCAGCAGCCAGTACAGATACATCAGTTCAATACAGGCATCATGTGAACCATACAGCTTTCACGTTAGCCATTGAATGTAGCACTAATTAAAATTTTTGGACACTTTTCAAGGGTAGCCCATGCAAAGCACTTTGCAAAAGTCAAACTATACACAAGGTATTGATAATCATTGGTAAATCTGACCAGCACAAAAAAGGTTACATTTAGCCCACTAGCCATAGCTGTGCAAATCCAGTGACGGCTGGGATCAAGGACCATACCTGCTGTGTTTGGGGGAGTGCCAACCCATCCAAAACACCTAAATCACAGAGGTAGCTTTCTCCGTACCAGCAATACCTTCATTTTGTTTGGATTAAATTTCAGCTTGTTCTCCCTCATCCAGCCCATTCTTCAGGTTATGTAATGTTCACAGGTGCTGGACACCAGGGGTGATAAACAGTACAACACCTGGTATTAGGCAAAGAATTCAGGACTTTGTTTCCATAATAGACCCATGTCTCCCTTTCCCACTGGCTGAGACAACTCTATAAATAGGCATGTCCCGATTGAAATTTACTGGAATTCATGACTTATACTAATTTTCCTATTGTTCAGCCTTAGGCTAAACAGATCCTACATGAATCCTCCACAAGCAGAAGACACCTGATCAGGTCATCCAAGATACCAGTTTGTCAATTTGAATTTCCCTCCTTTTGTCAGACTCCCCCAGAGACAAACCCAGCTAGAAACTACGTCTTTGTGGAATTCCAAGAAATGGTGGCTGGGTAACAGTTGACAATTTCTGAGCAAGCAGGAATCATCATTCAAAATGTATACCTTGTCAGGTTTCAAACTCTTCATGTTCTCTTGCAGCGTGGCATGTCCTGGAGACTTGGATTTTCTCAATCTCTAGCCCGTATGTTGTCCATTGATGATAAATATTTCTTTACCTGATCTACTTCCCTGCTCTCCCATTCAGTTAAACTGAGCACATTAGATTGGCATCTTCCAGACCCTGAGTCCTGACACCTTGGAAATTACTTCCACTCCTCTAGGAAAGCCCTGGGCAGTAAATTAGCTTTGTCTTTGAGTGGCTGGCAGATAAAGGCCAAACTTTGCTGCAGAGTCACAGAAAACTGCCTGTAATTATCATGATAAATTTGTATACATAGATCAGGTGGGTTTTTGTTAGCAAAGTCTATGTTTTGTTTTGTTTTGTTTTAAACTGCAGTTGGCCATTTCTGATTTCTTTCTGCTAGATTCTTTAATAAATTGGACTTAATTTTGCCTTGTCTTGAGGAATGGGCTTGGCACTGGGCCATACTTCTAGGTATACATACTAGCCTGGCTCTTAAGGAGAGAATGATGCAGTTCTGGATAAAGGATCTATTCTTCTCTTTTACCTGGATTCTCCTTATTCAAGCAATTGTTGTGAGTTGCATAAAAAGAAACCTCCCATTCCAAGGTTTCTCAACCTCGGCAACTTTAAGATGAATGGACTTCAACTCCCAGAATTCCCCAGCCAGCACGCTGTTGGAAGCAGGGTTCTGGCATGCTAGCTGGGGAATTCTGGGAGTTGAAGTCCATCCATCTTAAAGTTGCCAAGGCTTGAGAAACACTGCATCAACCCCTGAAGTACATGACAAGGGAGATACGGCAACCTCTCCTACCTCATAGGTGGAGATACAGAGGCACCATTTTGTCACAGATGCTTATTATGGGAGGAGTTCATACTGTGCTTTAACCATTTCATTAAGCAAATAGAATGCGTAATTCCATGCATGCTACAACACTGATTTTAGACCAAATACTGGAGTACTTAGCATTTTGATCATGTAAAACATATGTTTCCATCTAAATACAGGAACTCACCACTGAACCATTTATCCCATATCTATTCAGATAGATTCAGTTCACATAGGACAGCCAAACCATGGTTTGCTCATTATAAGTGTCTCTGACTCACAATTCCTTTCTTCCTTCAGATGTACTTCAAATTTGTTCCGCATCTCCTTGCTTGAACAAATGTTTATTGTTGCTTTCAAATCAATTTGCTTCATAACTTTGCTTTCCAGTCTTTTGCACTAGCTGCAAACAGGAGTTTCTACAAGCCAGAGTTTATTCATTTGAATGTAACAATTAGCTGTTTCTAACTCTAACGCTAACCCTAACAGAGTCAACTCTACCATTAAATAGAGGGAGGGAAGAAACTCAGGCAACTGATCTGTGGGGTCTTGAAAAACAGGACAACAGCTTTATGATGACTGTGCAGTTCATAGATGATTCACCTCAATGACCAGGGGTGCTTTGACCTTCTCAATACAGTGAAGTACCTTATAGAGCCTAAGCACTCTGCCAAGATAAAACACTGAGTGAGTCCAATTATTCACATTTATTGGCCAATCTGCCTCATGAGCATCTGCTGTTGTTATTCACGAGAAAGGAAGAGTGTTGGGACCAGACTAAAGATTAAAAGTAGGGTGCCACTTCCCTTCACACTGGCACTCAATCAAATCTCCAGAGTGGAGTACCTCTTTGAAACTATGCTCAGCCATAGCAGTCAGATAGATACAGTTGTAGAATTTTCTGTCTCAGATTTCAGATTAACTTGTACAGTCCCCAAGGTCAAACTGATGTGGAACAGGACACATTTGAAAGGAAAACTGTACTATGCAAGGGAAGGGGAAAGAGGCAAGTGCAAGAAATGCAATGGCAAGAGCATGTATTTGATAGTTACATAGGAACAGACCTACTGTGATTCTTCAGATCATTGCCAGATTTTTTTCTCCATGATGCTATCTGAGAGCTCTCCAATTGTTAAAGGAGATGAATGATCCAAGATCTTATTTTGCATATACTAATTCTCTGACATTCTCATTCTCATAATTTTTGCTACCTATGTACATGCTGTGGTGAAGATGAATCTGCCAAAACCTACATTCTATGGTACTTCTAAAAATACCCAGTTTATCACTCTATTTTACCCAAGTAGTCTTCTTACCAGTGATTACGGCCAAGACTCACTCAGTGTATGTGTGCATCCATGTGTGTGCATGCACATGCCTATGAGCAGGACATAAAGATGAGAAAGATGTTCAGATAATTACAAAGAGGGAATCCAGGTCCCTTTCTTCTTTATCAAAGAAATAACTACCCACTCTAACACTTTTTAACTAAAAAGCTTTGCTCAGCCAAATTATAAAAATAGGATGAGAACACACGAATTCTCATAATAATTGGGTCACCTGGGGTTACTGGCTTTGTAGACAAAAGCTATAATTATTTAGCCACATCAAGTTTCAATGTCTCTGCTTCTTAATTGAGCTCAGCTCATTAACCAATTTTAGCTAACAACTGATTAATAAAAATCCATGGTAGGCTATAAAAAAATTGCCTCCTTTTAGGAATCTCTTTCTTGTCTCTACTCCTTCCCCCACCCCCTTATTTCTTATATATATCATCTTGAATCTGAAATAAGATTGGGGCTTGTGCTAACTAAATATTAACAAAATGAAATATTCAGTGGTATTCTTGTTCAATTATTTAAGGCAGGGATAACAATTGTGTTTATCATTAGTCCTTTCTTTAGCTGAACAGATGCTTTTCTCTTTGTGTTTTATTGGCAGGCACAAATTGACACTAACTGGCATGTTTTCATTATGATGCACTGAGATTTCGCCTCAAGACTCCTATGAATATTGTATTACTTCCAGCAAAACAGGCTATCGAAACAGTAACAAGCTGAGAGGTACAGGCCTCAACTGCACTCCAAAAGCCCTTCACAGTCACCAGCCAGACCTGTCAGGCACCACATCTCTTTGCTCAACTCTCTAAGCATGGTGGGCTCAATACTGTGTATTAAATGGAAAAAGCATTCCCTTCCCCCCTTCACTACACAATGGCACATTTAGGCACAGATCTGCACCTTTTGCCCCAGAATACGTTTTCATTATTCTGATCACTCCATCAATCAACCTTGAGTTCTTTCAAACTTGTCCCAAAAAGTAAGCTTGCTCTATCCAGAGGTAAATACAGATGTCCCCTTCATGGAGCAAGCAAGAGAAAAAAATGCATTGAGGAATAGCTTGGTTTTAGTTGGAGAACATATGCATTACATGCAAAGGTCCCAGGTTCAGTTCCTGGCATCTCAAGTAGAAGGGGAGACTCCTTTCTGAAACTTGGGACAGCTGTTACCAATCAGTGCTGGCCAGCTTTTTTCAACATGGCACCCTCCAGATATGTTAGTAACTCCCATAATATCTATCAAATACTGACTGGAAATGGGACTTGTACTCCAACACATCAGATGGGGAAATTCAGTGTAAACAATTTAAGTGAGATAACCCAGCATAAGGCAACTTCCTATGATAATTCATTCTCTTGCTAATTCTGCTGCAGGGAAGGCTAAATGATGCAATTGAGAAGATGATTTGTGGTTTGCCACTGCAAAGATGTCAAAAGACTCCTAAAGCAATTTTCTCCATGCTTCCATGCCTCTGCTGCTGCTATGCATTTTACATTACTCCCAGAATTTCCAGTAGGAAAAAGTTTAACAACTGTACCAACAATGCAAAATAATCGTGAAAATGTTTATGATACTCTTAGTGACTGACTCTAATCCTTAATCAGAATCTTAGATATTCCAGGAATGCTGAAGTTACAGATATTAGTCAGTTGTGGAAAGTAAGCAAAAGATTGTGATTCAATTGTTTACCAAGTTTCAATCCCAGCAGTTTGCTAAGTAGGGAAAAAATAATATATATTTTTTTAAATCAATCTCTTACTATAACCTTCCACAAACTGGAACTGTAACCCTCACCATCACCAGCCCAAGTGGAGGATGTCTGGCTGTGAAAAGCTAGATTACAGCTTTAAGAAAACAAAACAAAAATGTGGCTGGTCTTAATCACCCAATTTGAAGAAATCTGAGGTAGCAGATGTCATGAAAAGGCAGCAAACTGTTGTTTATCTTACTATTACTGCTTCCTTACTGCAAGGAATGGAAAGAGGCCCTTGTGGGATTTACTTCCTCATCTGCCAAAATCATTTGCTTGTTTTTAGATATTCGGCACCTTAACGGGGTGGTTGAAGCATCATTTGTCGTTCTGTCTTGGCAACAAAATGTCTTAGGTTAGCCATACAGAAGCAAAAAAAAAGAAAAAAAAAAAGCCCACGTTTTCTGGAGTTTTGTTATTAGACTAACAATTTAAACATGGGACAAATGCCCAAATTCCAAATTACTCCAATGAGAAAATGGCATGAATTTTCCACAAATTAAAAATTAGAGTTCAGGCAGGCGGGGGTGGTGAAGGGTACATGAAAGACCCAGATGTATCATTACCTTGTATTTATGAAGTAGCAATACTGCACAGGAAATTACAAATTAAGTTTTCAGCCAAGGAAAGTTTGATATTTTGTAGTGATCATCATGCAACTATAGAGACTATGTAACAGAAGTCATAGAGTTTCTTACTACCAGGGAAATGAACGGTAATAAATATTGAACAAAGGAAGTTAATCTTGATGCAGTACTCTTCAATAATTCATAAATATAAAATAAAAAGGCTAGGCTCTTTCTTGCTTGTCCAATTTTTCTTACCATTTCTCCTTTATCCACATTTTTGGAAAATAAGCCATGCTGAAAGTTACAATCAAACACATTGAGAACTAGCAAAAGTTTACTTGGCAAACTGGAGAAGGTACCTTTCTTTGCTCCCCAAGGGTGGAATGGTGAGTCTTACCACAATCAGAAACAGATGCAGCCATGTACTGGAGAGTGAAATACGATTTGATATACAGTGGTGCCTCAGGTCACAAATGCTTCTGTACACGACCAATTCGGGTCACGAACAGCTCCGGTCGCAAAATTTTGCCTCCATTCACGAACGTTGGATCGGGTCACGAACAGGATCCATGGCCATTTTCCCTCTCGTGACCCGGTCCGCGGCCATTTCCCGCCCGTGACACATGGTCCGTGGCCATTTTCCGCCCCTGACACATGGTCCGCGGCCATTTTTCCGCCCCTGACACGTGATCCGGGGCCATTTTTCCACCCCTGACATGTGGTCCGCGGCCATTTTCCACCCCTGACACGTGGTCGTAGGGAGGGGGACTCTCCCTCCAAGCAATAGCCGCCTCCCTGTCCTCCATGCCAGAACAGATTAACGGTAATTACATTGAACCTTATGGGAAAATTTGCTTTGGGTCGCGACCAATTCAGGTCACGACCAGAGTCGCGGAACCAATTAAGTTTGTGAACCAAGGTTCCACTGTAATGCTGCGTGCCCATGGGCAGGATTTGTTTCAAGTTTGCTTAAGATGACAGAACTATATTGTGAGCTTCTAATTAATCAGTCTGGTCCCATCTTCTCCATGTTGTTGGGCTAGATAAGATCCCTGGAGTATACTCAGTCTATAAATTCATCTATCACACACTATCCAGATGCAATTAATCTTGTCTTTCACAAAACTCAACCTGCAAGCACTAGCACTTTTAACCTTTAGATCACTTCCACCATGCAAACCTTGTTCTTTACTTGACTAGAGATTCTATTCATTTTCTTCAATCCTAGTCTCCAGAAGACAAAACTGTCCAGAAACGTGGAACAGATATAAAGACCACCAATTGAAGCTAAGAGATTTTACAGTATATGGTTCATTTATTACAAATAGTTTTACTCCACCTTTGAGGATGCTCAAGGCAACTCAGATTCACATGAGTTAAATATCATAGCAAAGCCTAAAGCAAAGTTGCATAATTTTGTTTGAGTTGAGAGCTACTCTTTGAATGGTATGCCAAAACTTGCAGTTCATGTACATGATTAGAAGCCAGATAGAAGAATGAACAGAGCCATAATGAAATGTTATTTCATTTTAATTTAATTTAACATTATTATTCCCCATGCATTTAATAGGTTTCCTCTTCTATCACAAAGATTATAATTAGGTGTAAAATTTTGGAGTAGGTCTGTGAGCCATATCCAAAGTTGTTGAGGCTACAGGTGGTTCTGTGGTCCCAGATTGGGCATTCCTGGGAAAGGACCATGATCCATTGGCAGAATAGGTCCTGAGTTCAATCCATGATGATTGGATACTAGGTGAGATAGAACAAAGCATATGCCTGTTACCAAGGAACTGCACATAATATAAAAAACTGACGCTAGCAAAAGGCAACCGCATCAATGATACAGAAAATTGGGGTATGCCCCCTTTTGTAAAGAACATAACCAAAAAGACATGGGGCCTATTTACTTCATTACTAGGAAATAAGTACCAGAATAATACATGTATTTTTAATGGCACGCATTCATCCATTTAATTTGGAATTCATTTCTTTTCATTTATTTTTGAAGCTTGAACCACAAAGGAAGGATTTGCTGTTGTGATCATTCCCCCCTTTAACTGTGGTAAAAATACATTATTTTATAGTGGTGAGTTTTTTGGGGGGGAGGCTAGCCACCGTAGTAAGCAACTTCTCAGAACTATTTAAAAAAAAGATTATCCCCATCTTCAACAGTTGATGAAATGCTCTTCCCCAAATATATACTACATCACACTGGATGAGATGGCAAACACAGAAGGGAAGATTATATTTCAGCCTTAGGCAGCAAATAAAGAAAGATAATATACCACATAAATTGTAACATTTTACAAGTTCAATTTCTGTAAGTTATATTTTCATCACAATTGAAATTTCCCACTTCTTGAATGTTTGAAACCATGATTGTGCATTAAAGCAGTTACTTAGGAAAATGTGAAGCCGATCATATTCTTATAAATAGTCCACATTTTCAATTTGTTTAAAGAAATGATAAATCAGCTTTTTTGCTGGACAAATAGCTTATCAATTCCTTTTTATCTCAGATGAACCCAAACAGTAACTTTCACCACAGAAAAAATATTAATAATTCATAGTTGTTCTATCTCAGCTTTTACTTCAAATAATATTACGATCATAATATTGTTTGAGGAGAAAGCCGAGGTAGAAAAGCTATGAATTAATTATATTTTTTCTGAATGATTATAAACTGAGTTTTCTGCAATGTTCTGAGATCTTGCTGTGGTATAATTCAGAATTATTTATGACAACATTTATATTTCTACTTTATTTCTTTATCTCATTTCATAACTTCATAAGATAAATTAAATTGAGAAGTCATGCAGCAATCTTCATCATGGAGATGGAACCCTTAATCTCCTTAATCCTAGTCTCACACTGTAATGACTATTTTTTTTTTCAATCAAAGCATTTTTTTAAAAATAGCCACATATTTAGTAATGATGCAACCTAATCTACCCTATTTTAACAATTCTTCTCATTTCAGGCCTGGAATATACAGATTTTATCCTACTTTATCCTACTCAGTTACCAAAATTAACATCTTATGGGGCAGCTTCCCCAACTGGTGCCCTCTAGATATGTTGGGATTTTAGCCCAGAATTCATTGCAGGACAGTCAACAACATACTGCCTGGAAATTCCGGAAACTGTAGTTCTTACACATCTGGAGAATACCACGTTAAAGAAGGCTGTTCTAAGGCATCACCCCCCCCACCCCCAAAAAAGTTTATTCAACTTGTCAAATGCCTTTTCAGCAGTTAAGGAATACCATCACTAATTCCTACATCTTTATGTAGTATATAACTTGTAAGAGTCATAGTTGTTCTAAGTATTGTTATTTTTTATCAGGAAAAAATGTGTTTTCTTTGCATATAATTTTGTTGTCCAAACATATGCTGCAAACATAGTTCTGTAGCAATATAGCTTGTTAGAAGAAACAATATGTAGAGTCTCTCTTTTTGTTTTTATATGACTAGAATCCTGACTTCTTTCCAGCATTTGGGGGTGTTTCCAATATATCAACATTCATTCATTCTGGCAGTTATTGGCTTGGCATGCCTTTTGTAAATGTTGCATAATAAACAGCTGTCTTTCCATCTGGGCCAAGTACTTTACTTATTTATAACTATTACTTATTTATATCTACTTCTTGTTATTGTCCAACCCTTTGCACCCCCCTCTTCCTATTTACCTATTTCTTATATTTTGAAATTGGAATATAAACGTTACTGAATATCTTTATAATTCAGATTATCTGTTGAATATAAATGATTATTCCTGCATTGAAACAGGAATTTTCTATACTATATTCTTCTGGTTTTCATTTTTTTTTTCAGTGCATGTGTGAAACTGCATTAAAAAGCTCTTTTATTTGGTATATGAGTATTACAGATGGAGTGCCATCTCCACTTGTGCATTCATTTTTCAGCTGGATTATTCACCCCTTCCCTTCATGGTTACTAGCAGCCTTCATGGATATCAGTATCATGTTGTCAGGCTAATATAACCCCAGGAAGAACCAGGCAATCTAAAATGCCAAGACTCACCCTTTAAGAACAAATGGTTGTGATATGGTTGTGTTGGGTCCTTGTTATAGACCTGCTGTGGTCTCTTTTTAAATGATGAACATCCATTTCTATTGTATACTAGAAGAAAGGCAGTATAAAACATTAAGAATTCATGTTTGAAAGTGTTTGCTTTTTCCCCCCTTCCCAACTCATTTGTATTTTGTAAGCAAGGATCATCTTATTTTTATTAATCTCTGTGCCTTTCTATGAGACTTTCAACTAAAAAAAGCAAGTGAAATGTTTCATGTAAATGCCTATTGTTGCTGTTTTTTACTTTTCCCAACATTCCTGTAGTTAGGGAAATACATTTTCTGATTGACTGATTGATTGACAGACAGACAGATCAACAATACACAACACATTACTCTTCTACTGCAATAAACATGGCTGAATCCCATCATAGGTATGGGAATAAGTTTCCTTGTGGGTCTAACTGAAGAAGATTTGCAAAACATACTGATTTTAGCAGCCCTTCACACAGCTGAAATATATACTTCAGCTTTTAATAAGAAATGCCCCCCTCAAAACATTCCCACAAGGGTTACCACTGAAAAATGTAAGAGTGAAATAGGATCTTCACCAAAGGACAGTATCTAATCTCTTCTTAATTACTTTCTTCATTCTCAGACTTGCATTTCTAATCTTTCCCAAAGACAATAGTAACACCTGAACGTTTTATTACTGCCTCCTTCACCTGCCAGAGCAGTGAGGGTCCATCCCTTTACCTGGCACACTGCTGATGATGCCATTTCTCTTGTTGTGAAAAAATCCTGCAGCATCAGTCCTTTGCATTCTGCCTCCATTACATTACTAGTGGCAACAGTTGGAGAATAAATACCTGCATACTCATTTGTACCATTTCAATGACAGCATCACCAAGGCCCCTGCCTCTGAGTCTTACTTTCTGAATGCCAGAACAAAGATCCTCTTTCAGTCTTTGCAGCACTTAATAGCACCATACAGCATGAGTCATATGGATCGTCTACAGCCTACGAAAAGCACCTTTCCACTGTTCCATTTTCATATTAGGGCACGGCATAGCATCCCTGCATTTGAGTGCTTCTTTGTGCTACACACTCAAGTACCCCAGGTGAATAACCTTTCCCTCCCCACTCCTCCAAAAAATGTTACATTATGAAAGGCTAAATTCCATGGATAAAAAAAACCAATCTGCTTTCTCCCTCCCCTTTCAAATACTCAGTGATGCTAGGCTGGAAATGGAAACCACATAAATAGCTTAAGCTTGATACACAATAGTAATTCAAATGCTTTTTTGATAGGGAATTGTTCAAGATGCCAGCTGTGCTATTTCCTCAAGCACTGGATACATCACCTAGAATTTGCAATATGAGATCCCCTTGGATTTACTTCAAAGCAGTTGCAGCGCTCAGCTCTCTTAGCTAATTTGGGGGTCTGGTACTACTATAGATGTCTGTGGGTAAAAACGTAAGTGCCCCTTTTGGGAACTTTCTGCAAGAACTGAAAGAGAATCATCAAGATTCTCCTTAGCTAGTGCAGAGATAAATGCTGAGAAATGTGTGAAATCAAAGCATCCCACTGAGGTTTAAGAGGAGTACTGGTGTAATAATTTTAGAAGGTGCTTAACCTCTGGTGAAGCAGCTGCCTAAATATAAATTCCATATAACCCCTCCTCAGCCAATGTCACTCAAGGGACATTTGCACATTGATCATGAATGGCTGCAGGAGAAAGACTTTGTGCATACAACTGTACATGTGTTGGTTTCCCTGTGAGCCATGTCTGTATATTATCAATGAAGTATATAATACATTTTTCTGGTACAGGAATGAAAAGGGCCTTCTATTTTAATCCAAAGAGGAGGAGGAGGAACTGTGCCCCCGGTAACAAATGTTTAAGGAAATCTGCACTAATACTTAGAGGCTGATAGAATTCTTCTACATTCCAAAATGCCTTTAACTTTACAAAAGCATCATTTGGGACTGTAATTCTAAGTAATGATAATGGCAGCCAAGCAAATCAGAGGACTTCACTCATGCTCAGCTGCTCCACTATTTCTTCAGGCTATAACAAAATAACCCAGATGCTATTGAAGATTCCTCCATCTACCCTCCCCATTACTATTTCCAAAGCCGCTCAGCAAAAAGATGAGGAGACTCCTTTAAAACTGCAGACTTTTAAAGCTGAAGCTCTCCATGGTGGTGAAGGATCTAACCTCTGAGTCATTTGAATGGCCTGATTTTAATTGTTCTGTGTGAGTGGCTTAGAAATAAAATGAGAGATGGCGGGCAGCTGACTGGAGGTTTTTAAGAGAAAGTGGGCATGTTCTTGGAAGTTATATTAGCATACTTGATGGCAATGAATTGAGAAGGATGCAATGAATATGTCTTCCAGAATTACAATTCAATGAGAAGAGATTGCAACTAGTAGCCTCTGGATCAAATTTAGCCTTCTCAGTGCTGCGCTTACCCCATCCATTACAAAGTCAGGAAAGGCCAGGGAAGGGACACAAAATATATGGGTATTTGTATGTGGGGAGAAAGGACCATTTCTTATCTTGCTCATTTACTAGGAGACCTTTTCAGTCTTAAGAGGTGAATTAATTTCCTAAGCAGGGTTTGAACTGTGCACAAACAGCCAACATACCCATTAGGTTACTGTGGGAAGGCAGGAAGGTAGGCAGGCAGGCAGGCAGGAAGGTTAAATTGTAGTGATCCAAACCAAGGTAATTTAAATTAATGATTTATAACCTGATTTAAATATCACAGGAATTATCAGTTGAAATAAAGATTTATATTGTACATTTCTATAAAAATATGCCAATAGCTATAACAATCCACATGTGTTTTTTGCAACTAAATAGTCCTCTATCTTGGTCAAGAACATAATACTGTACAATTAAAGTTAATCCAACTCTTAAAACAGCTACTTTTTTTAAGCTGATGCAGAAGCCTGGGGAAGAAAGGATTGCTTCAATGAAGAGCGGATAGAACCTGTGCTCACACAATATTTCAAGAATTTCTTCCAAATCATGTTTGAATGTATATAGCCCTACATAACACAAAACATTTGATCATGTACTAAATCTGCCTGTTTCAGTACTTTTCGCTTAGAACTGGCTGGGGAATGCTGCAGCAGCCAAAGTTTAGCAGTGCAATCTCCATGGACTTGGGGGACCAAGGAAAAACAACACTGCTAGCTTAGAGAATAATTTAGAGAAGACAAAAGTTCAAATCAAATTTTCACAGCTGAATTTCAGCATGAAAGAATTCTGAACAAGATCAGTTACATGTAAACAGCCACCACAATTCCACATATACATACAATATTTGCAGAATTAAACTCCATTACCTACAGTGGGACGAGCTTGCCAGTAAAAATGCATACCATTAAACTTTAAGTGCCAAAAAATGCTCAGGAAAGGAGCAAGCTGGTAATTCCTGGGCAGAGGCATGTTTCTCCATCAGATGAAGAGTAGAAATCCAGTTTGTGTGTTAGTAAATCCATAGAGCATGGAGACATGGGGCACCAGACAGAAGATTAAGATTATATGAATGATCCTGCTAAAATATAGGATATTGTTGGAATCTAGTTTCCTTTCCAGTAAGTTTCTTGTGTCATATTTACCTTTGAAAATCATATTTAAGAATCCCAACTCCTCCTTTTATATACAAAGAAGCCTTTAACTATCCTTGATTTTTTGAGAGTATACATATAACATGTTCATATTTAAATGTAGATATGTTTTAAAGACACGATAAAGCAAAAGTGTGTGCATATATGAGAGAGAAAGAATATTTCACTTAAGCCTCCCATTAAACACAGGATATACTAGCAATGCTTCAAAGGCTGCACCCAAACCATTTTTTAAAATGAAGAATAAAACAAACCATTTTTTAAAATGAAGGATAAAATATTCTTAGCCATACGTGACCCACGTTTATGCATGTTTTTTCACAATTAAAATCCACTATTTTAGTGAAGCTTAGTCCTAAGCATTATATTTAAGATTACAGTCTAAGCACACCTTTTTTAAACATATGGCTATGACTAGTAGCTCAAGACAAAACATATTGATGCACATATAGGAAGTTTCACAGAAAACACAATTAAGCCTGTGCATATCTGCTACCATTTCAAGCTCATTCTGAAGTTGTCTTTCAGGAAAAAAAAATTGTAAAAAGGCTTCCTTTGTACACACCAAAAAAACTATTTTCCAAGGCAGGGTTCCTCAACCTTGGTGACTTGAAGAAGAGTGGACTACAACGGGGGACTACAATGGGGAATTCTGGGAGTTGAAGTCCACACATCTTCAAGTCACCAAGGTTGAGGAACCTTGTTCCAAGGAATGGCTTACCTAATTCTTACTCACATCTGTAAGCACTAACTGACAAAACAGTGTCACCGAAATCACTAGAGCTACTTGTTCTCTAAAAGGTTCATTTACCTGAATTCAGACTATGCTAATTAATAAATGCATTTCAGAAGGAAAAAAGGGAAATTAAGGAAAACCCAAAAAAAGTACAAAAAGAAAATAAAGTTACATTGTTAGAAAGAATGACAGATAGCCATTAGGCATGATTAGGTACAGATCACTGTCCTTTTGTGTAGGACTCTCCCAAACTTTTCTGGGAAAAATATTTGTTGGTAAATATTTGTAAAATCTCTATTTTTGGAAATATACTGCATATTCCACTATTTCTCAAGCCTGTAAAAGCAGTTACTACAACTGTAGTTTGCTAGGCCAAATTATTGGCCCAGTTTCTTAATTCAAAATCTGACTTCCCTTTTACTTTTTGTATGAGATTGGGTGACCTTGCTTCTGCATGAAAAACTAACAACATCTCACCTGCAAGTTTCCGGAAATCCTTCAACAATTTATGATCTACTCTTTCATGGGTTTTCTGATCGTAGGTACATCTGAGGGCTATTTTTATTCCAGACTTCTACCCATTTTCAGAGGCAATTATATTAGATTGCAGGTGTCAGAATCTGCATACAACTTTTAAAAAATGCAAAATAGCTGATACCAAATACAACTGGTGCTCTATTTAAATGGTCTAAGCACAGAATCATAAAGTTGGAAGAGCCCAAATAAGCCAGAGTTCAACATCCCAACAGGAATCTACATGCCACAAAGGAAAGCATCAGCTATACATCTATTTTACAAATAAACTTTTTACAAATAAAAGTCTTCTCAAAGCAAACAGGGAAAAATATGAGGCAAGATGAATTTACCAATCAATCCTTCACACTGGTTACTTCCTACATATGCCACCTCTTCACGGGGCTTCAAAAATAGCACGTGGGCCCCTACTGCTCAAGGATCCAGAAGAACCTTGGAATTCTCAATATTAGAGAAATCTACCATTTTTCAGCATCTCAAAGAGGCCCAAATATACAACACAAGAACTCAGAGTACATCAGTTCAGTTGCAATCCTGCAGATTTTTAAATCACAGCCAACATATCCTGGGCAGTTTATTGAACATTTAGCATAATATGCCCCTGAATTCCCTATGATCACATAGAACTTCATCACCCCATCAGCCTGCAGAAGCACATTACAAATAGTGGCTGAGCTGACATACTATGCTGAGAAAAGGTTGCTTAACTATGGTTTATTAAACTACAGTTGTTGCCTTCATCTTTTGCACTGTTATAAACCATGGTTTATAAACCATAATGGCAGAGTTAATTCAATAAGCTAAGCCAAATACAAACAAAATATAGCAGCATAGGGTGATGTATGAGTTCCCAACAGTGTACCTTTCTAGAGAACCAGCTCATAGGTTACTTAAGCTTTTCTAGTCCAACCTTAAATACACTCCAGTTCTGTGTGCCTTTTTACTGCCAACCTAATGTTGTGCTCCTAACCCAACATGATATAGTGGAATACTGGGATGCTTATTCAGCACATCCAAACAATCAGTGTTTGTTTTTGCTACCTCTGAACTAGCCAACTGAGATATGTCTTTTGTGCTCATGTTCAGATCCCACCTGCTTGCATTTGAGAAGACATGCACCTTCTGCACACACAATTCCCTTCATTCCCTCAAGAAAAAGAAAGAACCTATCAATTTCCTTGCACCACCCCACCCATCCCAATCCATGTATGTATCTAGTGTATGTACAAGTACTTGGGAAACTAGCTAATCATTAACAAAGGCCACTTGGATGGCTATATTCATCAGAGGGCAGAAACAATAAAGTGAGGGCTCAAAAAAGTATGGCAAACAAAACCGAGGACCATTTTCTGTGAACCGATAGTCTCATTGCCCCCTGATCTAGCAAATCAGGAAAAATCCCTTTACCCTTTTCTTCCCAAGATACAACCACAAAATCTTGGAATCTAGCTAGTCGGGTGAATGAAATGACACCTAGGGAACTAACTTGCTTGCAGGGTAGAAATGATACATCTGTGTTTCACAAAGAAATCTTTCACAGAGGAGCAGGAGCTGAAAAAACATTCAGAAGAAAGGCCATTCTGAAAGTTACATGGAATGAAATGTCCCAAGTTGGAATGTTGCTCTCCCCACCAATAATTTGTAGAATGGACAAATTATTGGTGGGGAGAGGAAAGGGAGAGCTCAGTAATTTTAGAATGATTCTCCAGATTATGGCACTGAAGAGCAACGGAGCACAAGCCATGTCAGGACAGGGAGAAACTGGCAATTGCAAAAGCTTCTGTGAATTATGAACAAGTCTAAACTGCAGCCTCTTGCCAAATGGCTGATGGTAGCATAGGACACCATGGAAGAAGCTGATGAAGGAACTATATCCCTTCCTTTCTTTTCCAGGAAATGCTGAGGGTTCAGGAAATCTTTCCATGTATCTTCTTTTACATGAAAGGGTTGAACTAATGGACTAATTAAGAATCTCTCTAGGATATGAATGTGACTATAACATCCAGGGACAAATTGTCTATATGAAATCTCAAAGATCAGGCAGAGGCAAACAAATCTTCCATATCGATTCATCTGAAATGCCTTCCTTTAGGAAAAGTGGTTTATTATTTAATGCTTTCAGAATTTATTATTTTAAAAAAGACAAATGCAAAACAATAACTTGTACAAATAAAATAGTCAAATAAAATCCTATCAATATACTGTGAAAGAGATAGACAGTACAGAGGGAAAACCAGAAATAACATCTCAAGTAGGAACCATACATTTTCCAGGTTCCAGAAATATTCCTGTGGATTACTTGGCAAAGTCTGGAAGATGAGTCCAAAGATCACATAGAGATCCATCTGTCAGAGTTTATATTATGCAATCTTTATTGGCTCCCAATCTGTTTTAAGCCGAATTCAAACTGTCCACTCTTTCTCATTTTCAAGGAAGTTAAAGCCCTGCTGTGAGTCCTATTGCTAATACAACTGGCAGGCATACAAGACAGATGCCTAGCCTATGGAACTCTCTGTAACAGGACAGTTATAAGGTCATCATTCTGCTGGCATTCAGGTGCCAGTTATGAACATATGGGTTCATTACTGTTTGATTTGTAGTTCATCTGAAAGCTGTCTTGCTATTCATTATTATTATTATTATTAGTAGTAGTAGTAGTAGTAGTAGTAGTATTAAAATTTATTGGCTGCCCACTCCAGTGGACTCTTTTATATTTGAGGCCAGTTTTAAACTATTTTAAAGGTACAATACTGTATTGTTTTATTATAAAACAGCAGGTCACAGGAAAAGGACCTTTTGGAATGGAAAAAAGGACACAAAATCCACAAAACAAATAGGGCAGTGTCTGATTCATTATCCTGTTGAGATCTGAGGCAATGTGTACTCTTTTCTGCCATTATCTTTTCCTTCACACAACTTCAAAATAATATTTCCTACATTTCCTCTGAAAATCAAAGTGCCCTGTTGAAAGATTTCATCCTCAGGTCATCATAAACTTAGATGCCATGAAAAATGAGGTAGGGAGTTGATCTCATTTAGCACTAGGAAATGGAACAGCCTTCCTGAATCTGGAAACCCCAGATTATTAGACCTTCAACTCCCATAACTTCCTGCCAGTTGGGCTGGAGTCATCAGTGCTAGGGCTCATGAAAACAAGCTTCTACCAATTGGGCCATTTATAGTTTATAATCTGTTCCAACCCCAAAGTTACAAGGCATTTTCATTACATATTTAGAAAAATGATTGTTCAGTTGAGGCTCTTCACATATGCAACTGCCAGTTCTTACCAAAGGCACAAAGAAATATCAAATCATTCTATGTACAGTACTGTGCAAAAGTTTTAGGCAGGTGTGAAAAAATGCTGTAAAATAAGAATGCTTTCAAAAACATATATTGTAATTGTTTATGTTTATCACTTTACAAAATGCAAAGTGAGCAATCAGAAGAAAAATCTAAATCAAATCAATATTTGGTGTGACTACCCTTTGGCTTCAAACCAGCATCAATTCTTACACTTGCACACTTTGTACACCTGATTACAGTCAGGTGTATGATTAACCAATTATACCAAGCAGGTGCTAATGATCATCAATTTCATATGTAGGTTGAAACACAGTCATTAACTGAAACAGAAAAAGCTGTGTAGGAAGCTTAAAATTGGGTGAGGAACAGTCAAACTCTGCTACTAAGGTGAGGTTGTGGAAGACAGTTTCATGTCACAGGTCATACATGATGGCAAGACTGAGCACAGCAACAAGACACAAGGTAGTTATACTGCATCAGCAAGGTCTCTCCCAGGCAAAAATTTCAAAGCAGACTGGGGTTTCAGGATGTGCTGTTCAAGCTTTTTTGAAGAAGCACAAAGAAACGAGCAATGTTGAGGACTGTAGATGCAGTGGTCAGCCAAGGAAACTTAATGCAGCAGATGATTACATCATGCTTACTTCCCTTTGACATTGGAAGATGTCCAGCAGTGCCATCAGCACAGAACTGGTGGAAACCAGTGGGACCCAAGTACACCCATCTACTGTCTAGAGAAGTCTGGCCAGAAGTGGTCTTCATGGAAGAATTGCGGCCAAAAAGCCATACCTCCGATGTGGAAACAAGGCTAAGCTACTCAACTATGCACAAAAACATAGGAACTGGGGTGCAGAAAAATGGTAGCAGGCGCTCTGGACTGGTGAGTCAAAATTTGAAATATTTGGCTGTAGCAGGAGGCAGTTTGTTTGCTGAAGGGCTGGAGAGTGATACAAGAATGAGTATCTGCAGGCAACAGTGAAGCATGGTAGAGGTTCCTTGCAAGTTTGGGGCTGCATTTCTGTAAATGGAGTTGGAGATTTGATCAGGATCAATGGTGTCTTCAATGCTGAGAAATACAGGCAGATACTTATCCATCATGCCATACCATCAGGGAGGCATGTGATTGGCCCCAAATTTATTCTGCAGCAGGACAACGACCCCAAACATACAGCCAATGTCATTAAGAACTATCTTCAGCGTAAAGAACAACAAAGAGTCCTGGAAGTGATGGTTTGGCCCCCACAGAGCTCTGATCTCAACGTCATCGAGTTTGTATGGGATTACATGAAGAGATAGAAGGATCTGAGGCAGCCTACATCCACAAGAGATCTGTGGTTTGTTGTCCAAGAGTTGTTGGTTGTTTGGAACAACCTACCTGCCAAGTTCCTTCAAAAACTGTGTGCAAGTGTACCTAGAAGAATTGATGCTGTTTTGAAGGCAAAGGGTGGTCACACCAAATATTGATTTGATTTGGATTTCTTTTCAATTTGCTCACTTTGCATTTTGTAAATTGATAAACATAAACAATTACAATATATATTTTTGAAAGCATTCTTACTTTACAGAATTTTTTCACACCTGCCTAAAACTTTTGCACAGTACTGTATGTCTGAGTATGTCCATGGTTTTATAATCAGTGCTCTTGAAAAGATTTTTCACTGAATTTTACCAAAACATTATTTCAAAAGTCCAAGTACTGGAGAAAACTGATGAACTGTATTTTGAAATTCTGCAAGAATTATCAAAACTTTTAACAAAGTGCATGCACGCACATACACACCACCCATCCTAACCTTTCACCTCATCCCGCATGGAAAGAAAGTAGCCCTAGCTAAGTATTTTCCCTTAAATTCATTGGTCACCAAGCATTAAATCTTGGAAATATTGAGACATGTGTTTGGTTTGTACATTTCCTATGTAATGTTATGCTTTTCCTCCAGTGTCTGCTACAGATGCTAAGAGATACTCTTTCACCACAAGCTCAGTCATGCCAACATAATATTGTAACAGCATGTACTCATTCTTTGCTCTCCCTCTCTTACTCCTTACAATAGCATTCCGGTTTATCCTATAATCCTGAAACCACCCTGGGTCCCAAACAAAGGTGCAGGTATTGCAAAACTATGCAGCACAACCAACCCCCATCACTCCCCATTTATCCTCCTCCTCCCCCCCCCCCCCCCCCCCGCTTACCAAGATTTAAAACATTTTTCACTATGGTTACTAGGAATGAGCTAGGTAAGCAAAGCTGTCTGCCCTGGGCTTAACTTAATTCTACACCCCTGAGATTTCCAAAAGGGGGAGATAGAAGGGAGGGGAATAAGGAGAAAATTAACTGCAACCATTCATAATTTGTGATTGGAGTACAGGCTGATTCACAGGTCTGCTTTCCATACCATAATAGTACCAGAACGTGATCAGGTTTTTGCAGGGTGTAGCCTGTGTGCAAATAGCCTTCAGGAGCAAGAGCAAGTGAAAAGCAGTCTTACTACCTTATCAGTAACTTATTGGAGATGTTTGCCTTTAAAAAAATCAGCTTTCAGGAAGCTTTCTCAACATCACTTATAAAAACCTAAGTGTAACTTTATAAAAGATGCATTTCAGAACATAGTCAGAAAGGGTACAAGCCTGTTTTTACAAGAAACTTTTAAATATCAAAAGTACTTGGTGCAGAAGGGGAATAACAATGTTATAAAAACTGTGTTACCTAAAAGCATAAATATGGAAGGAGACATTTCAGTCGTTAAGTCCTCCCCGCTTTTCAGCGCATCAATCCACCTGAAAGCATCCTCAGTACTTCAGCCTTTTTCTGAATATATCCAGTGAAGGATACAGATTAATCTTTCTGCCTTTCTGGGAAATTGGTCCCACTACTGAATTGCTCCTACAATTGACAAGTGGTGGTTTGTTTGTTTGTTTGTTTGTTCAGTAAAATGTTCAGTAAAATTTGCCAATTTGTAACTTAAATCCATCTGTCTATCTCCTCCCATCTGGGATGATGGTAAACATGGCTTGGCCACATTCTGTATGACATCCTTTCAGGTATTTAAAGAGTGCTATCATATCTACCATCCCTGCCCTTCTCTCAGTGCTAAACATTTCAATTTCCTTCAATCTCTCTTTGTAGGATTTAGTTTCTAGTCCCTGATCATCACTGACAACCTTCTCTGAACATGTTCCAGTTTGTCTGAACCCTCTGTGAAGTATGGTGCCCAGAACTGGATTCAGTCATTAAGGCAGTGGACTAACTTAGGATAAAACAGAACAATTACTTCTTGTGAAGTACTTCTTGATCCAGTTTACACGGCCACCCATTTCAGTGAATGACTTTGATAGAAATTATACTTCTGTTGATGCAGGCTGTTATAATATTTGTCTTTTTTGTGGCAATATCACAATGCTCATTCACATATGATTTGAAATGTATTTTTACAACTACTACGGCCAACCAAGTATCAGCATTTTACACCTTTGTTTTGATGTTTCTGAAGTATATACTGTAACTTTGCATTTCCTTCCATTCAATTTCAATCATTTATTTTCAGCCCATTTCTCCAACCTACCAAGCAGCAACATCCACAGGAGCTCATTGCCATTAGCAGAATGATTATGAGAACACATTGCAAACTTTGCCCCTTGGGCCATGCATGCAGTGTCGCGATGCGTGAAGAAAAGAGGTGGGGCTTGCATCACAATGCTGCCACACTGCTGATGCCAGTTTGACCCCTTTGCCCACACCTGCAGATGCTGCTACTAACAAAATGGTTTTGAATTTTATTTCTGCCCTTTAGAGCAGGGCTTCTCAACCTTGGCAGTTTTCAGATGGATGGACTTCAGAATTCTGGGAGTCTGAAAGCTGCCAAGGTTGAGAAGCCCTGCTTTAGAGTATCCACAATTCTGACCAATTTTGTCTGCAAATTTAATATGCAGTCCCTCCACCTTATCTTTGAAGTGATTTTTGGAAATGTTGAAAGGCAGAAGATCCAGGGCTGAACTGTGTGCAAGCTCACTAGCTATTCTGCAACTTGATGAGGAACCACTTTTGAGCACCCTGGGTACAGTTTGCAAGCCAATCCATATCCATTTAATGGCCCTGCCATCGTAGCCACCCTTAATGCCATGAATCCTATATGCATTCCCTTGAACTGACCAATCTCATTTTTATCATTTCTTTTCATTTTCCAAGTGTCTCCATTTGAACAAGTCTAAGAAGGAAACCAGAGATAGGAACGACTTAGCTCTTCCAAGCTGTCATGAAGATGCCAGACTATCTTCTGGGCACCCCTTCCTCTTTCAGGTCTACCAAATTCTGCAGGGTTTTTTTTTTCTTTTAATGAAAAGAATAATGCTGCCCAGATGTCCTGCCCAGTTCAAAAGAGTTTACTCCCTGGTCTCAGTGCAAAATGTGCCTGTTGCCAAAAGCCCAGGATCTAATTTCTTTGTTTTCTTTTCTGATAAACCAGAATAAAACAGCCACGATTCCACTGAAAGTGTCTTTCTTATCGATGTCGTCGTCGCCGCCGCCGCTCCTCCTCCTCCTCCTCCTCCTCCTCCTCCTGCCGTCTAATTGCCTGCAATAAAGCCTCTGTCAACGTCGAGAGGGCTCGCCTTCTGCTTTAGCGGCCAGCCAGGCTCCTCCCTTGCATCTAAGCAATTTTTTAAATAAAGAGCTCCTGCAAAGACAAGCAGCTGGGAGAAGAAAATCACCTTCTGAGAAGGAGGGGGAAAAGCGGGAAAGGATCGCCAAACGCTTCCTTCCAGTTAATCTCATCCGTCATTTCCATCATGGATAAAGGCGGCGGGGGGAGGGGGCTGTAAACTGGATCCCCGCAGCCCGAAATAAAAAGGAGAGGGATTTTGACGGTCCTCGTGCTATTCATAGAAGGAGGTCCTCCTGGGAAGACTTATCAGAGGTCCCGGGGTTTAGAAAGGCGAGGATCAGGTCTCTAAGCTTCTGAAGTTTTCCTACCCTGTTGCATCAATCAGGGAGCAGCCAGCTAAGCGGTTTTCGCGGTTCTGTTTAATTGCACCCGGAGAACATCTTCCGAATGGTCACGTTTATCATCCATCATCAAAGCCACACCAGCGGCACCTCCTTCTCGGGCTCCCCCTTCCCTTGGATCCGCCCTGTCTTTAGAGCGATTCTTCCCATTATAACAGGGGCGCCTACCAAAGCGACGGCCACCGCAGTTCATCACTGGAGGAGTCATCCCCACCCTCAACCCTCCTTCATTGGAGATAGCAAAATCACAGTACACCCGTTTAGTGAAAGTTTATTTGGCTGGGCGCCTCCGATTCCCCCCCCCCTTTTTTTTTCTTTTGGAAGGGGAGACTCCCAGCTACCCTCTAGACAGCAAAAGCGAAAGGCCAGGCAGGACGTAAGTTTTAATTCATTCCCCGGGGAAAGCTGCAGCAGGTTCTGCCGCCCGTTCCCCAGCCCAGCCCCGAGGAGCGGCAGCAGAGGTGGGAGGGAAAAGGCCGGCATTCTGATCCCAAGAATGTATCTGTCCGAGTGAGCGCTTCAACTAAGGTGTAGTCCAGTGAACGCGAGCGAGAGCTCCGCTTAGAGAGGGCACGGAAGAATGACTCGATCGGTAACCAAACCAGGCTTCATCTCGCCACCACGAGGGCTGGGGCACTCTATAAGCCGTTATAAATCACTCGGGTGGAAATGGCCTGTAGGCTACACATCTGGATTCTTTCCACGCTAACCGCCGCCCCGGTTCGTTCCTTCCCCCCATTCAACCGATCGAGACCAAAAAACAAAAACAAAAACTGGCCAGATTTGCGAGCGCCCCGTTCGTGGCCAAAGCGTTCAGATCAGGCGTTTTCTTTTTGAAACACGAAGAAGGAGAACTAGAATCGGGTCCCCGTCACACCTCCCACCACGCCAGCCCATTCCCAACCCTCGGCTATTGTAGCCCGACACAGCTGTGGGCGGAGGAGGAAGGGCGGTGTGCGCACTAAGTTGGGAGCCGGTCGTCGCCCCTCGCCCGCTCGTGGCCAACCCTGCCCGCCTCCGGCGCGCCTTCCCCCGAGCCCAGGCACCTTTCCCGAAGCCCGGAGCTCCGCGCACACCGTTCCGACGCTCCCCTCCCCGGGAAAAGCCCTCTTGTCGGCCCGAGCCAAGCTCATTCGGCAAGATTCGGGGAAAGGGGCCGGAGGGCCGCTCTGCAAACGCTACCGGAGCCCGGTTGCCGGCGCCGGCAGCAGCTCTGAACTCCACAGCGGGAAGGTCTCGGGACTTGCACCCCCTTCTCGACCCCAGCTTCCTAGCCTTCCGGAGCTCAGGACAGGCGAGCCGCATTGCAGCCGGACTGGACGGGAAACCCGCTGGGGGACACGTCCCGCTGGAGTCAGCGCTCGCCCCCTGCGTCCGTTCTCCGAGCGAAGGGTGGGAAAGCAGCGGGCAGAGCAACGGAACGGAGCAGGGCTTTCCCTCCCCCGCAAGCATCAACAGCAAACTGAACAATCCAGCGAATATCGTCGTTTTTAAAAAAAGTTTTCTTCCCACCCGCCCACTCGCTCCCCTTTCGCTGATCATATTTTGTTACCTTCCACAGCTGCAATTGCAGATGCCAAGCAGAAAAGCACAACAAAATCCAGTGCCATGGGAGCCCCAAACATGATGCAGGAAAAACAGGGACAGATTTAAAAAGAAAAAAGGAAATAGTTCCTTGTTGGACCAGATTTAGTTCCTTTCTCGTCGCTTTTTTTCTCTCTCCCCCCTCGCTCTATATTTCAATATATATCCTGTACAACTCCACTCCGGAATACCTAGTCCACCGCGTGGGTCCGTGTGTGCGTGCGTGCATGCGTGTGTGTGTATGTGTGTAAGTGTGTGTAGGTATGTGCGAGTGTCTGTATGCGTGCGTGTGTGTGTGTATGAGGTGTGATGTGTGTGTGGGTGAGAAAGAGAGAGAGTCTATATTCTAGTGTCACATTGCAAGCTGTAGTAAAGAGTACAGTGAGAACAAGATCAGCCGCTGAGGCTGAAGGGAGGGGGCGAGGGAAGGGTTCCCCCTCCCCGCCACCCGCGCGCGCGCACGCACCCCATCAATACTTTTCCCACCCCCAACGGCTCCCGTCCAATCAAGGAATTAAGCCCACAAAAATCCCCCGGCCAATCAGCAACGAACACTCCCTTACTCCAGTATTGTTAGTTTCAGAAAAACTTTTGCAGGAAGCCATGGGGAAAGACCTACGCGATGGAGAAAAAGCATAGAAGGAAGGAGAACAGCGCCCCCTAGTGTTTCCTCGGCCACATAGCTCGTATCATTCTACTCATGCCGTAGTCATTCCGGTCACTGGTGCTCACAGCCGCCGTCGGCTTTTTCTTAATCCACCTATTTCTACCTTCCGGCTTGAGCCGTATGATGCTTTTATTTATAGTGGGTCTTCTAGGATCTCCCGTCCCGTTCTTCACTATGTCTCTTTCTATGCTATTGAGGAAATTGCAGTATGATAATTCAGTACAGCCCAGCTACCCTGAGCTGCCCCAGGTGTAGGCAGAGTCTAGGGATGGAGGAAGGAGCAGAAGGAGGTGCAGGGACTTCTGACAAGGCCTTTCTTTTTACTCTCATCAGTAATGCCTAGAATCAAATTCCTCTGTTGTTGTTTCTTAAAAAAAAAAAAAACATTTTCACTCAAGTTGGGCTGAGAACAAATCATTTTTGCATTTGGTAGACCATAACATGGTAATCCAGAGTCTACATATGGCATATGAAGATAGATATATGGAACACGTTTTTACAATTTTAATCCTATTTTGCTTTGAAAAGGTTCATGCAGGTAAATGCTTAAGTTAAATAACAAAAAATATTTGTTTTTGTCTGAAGGCTGATATCTACATACCTGGAATAAATCCCATTAAAGTTAATTGGATTGAGTTGAAGAGAGATGTATACCATTCATTGTAAAAGATATATAATTTTATATATTGCCTTTTGGTAGAGCTTCCAAGGTAGTTTGCAACAAACAAGCTAAAATATGCCAATAACATATAATAGTGTGTTAAAAAGAAAAATATCTTGAAGTTATAATCTGAAGGTCAGCCAATGGCCACTTGAGGAACACTGGGAACTATTTCAAAGGGGCTCACCAGTGATATGTATTAATAAGTATTACTATTTATTCAATTTATATGCCACCCAACTCCCAATGACTCTAAAGGGCATTTCTCCCACCTCAACCCAATATGTCTGTGGAAAGCAATGCCAGCATGAAGATATTGCCAACAATAATTTGCTAGCAGTAGAGGCAAAACATGGGGAACACTGGATTATCCTCACCAATTAAAACCCTCTTTTTTAGCCTGAAAAAGGGATCAAAAGTACATGATTCATGGGAGGAGTCCAGTAGCACCTTTTCCCACTAACAAATTTTATTAAAAGGTATAACCTTATGGGACCTGCAGCTCAATTCATCAGATGCACAGAGGGATGAAGAATTTAAATGGGGGGGGGGGGAGAAGGGAAGGGAGACAGGTTGATTATGCAGATGCAGATTGCATGTGAGACAGATTACCAGTTATTTATCAATTAACCATTAGCATGTGTTAAAAACCCATTGGGTTTATTGAGACCTGAGAGTATCTGAAATATTTTGATGTACGTGGGTTCAGCAACCTCTCACTCCGCTGGGCATTTAAATTCCCATTTTTCCACAGCATCCACTTTGAAGTCTGCTATGGTGTCCTGGGAGGTTGAAATACTATTTTATCCTTGTTTGGAGTCTTTATGTCAAACTTGTGTCCATTAATTATTTTGTGCAAAGTTGGTTCCATTTGTCCTGCATAGAAACCAGAGGAGCATTGCTGGCAGATGATTTTACTTTTGCCATTTTACCTAAACCTATTCTATCCTACCTTGCATTAAAATGAAAAGGCAAATGATAACAATATTAAAAGAATAAAATGGGTGGCTTCCAGTATTCCCAGTCAACGTGACCCGAGAGGCTGCCAACTCAAAGAGAAGTCTCCTACCAGTATCTTAAGCTTATTCTCAGAGGGCCTGCTCCAGAAGCCTTGCTGTGCTGAATTGTGGGAAATGCTGCTCAGGAGCAGCCCTTTTAAGTGGTAGCTCCCATCTCTGGAGCCCCATCTTCAAGAAGACACAGCTGGCACTTCCCCTTATTGTCTTTTCAGCAGCCAGCAAAGATGTTTTTATTTTCTCCTGCCTTTTAATAATGTATTAATGCTGCTGTAATTTTTATCTTTCTGTTGCTGATTTTGCTTTTTGTCATTGTTTGTACGTCATTGTACTGTTTATTTTGTTCTGAATTTAATAAAATGTTTCAATGTATGTTTTTAGTAATTGTTTTAACCAAGTGTTTTAATTGCAAATTGCTTTTCAGATTTTTTTATTATTATTAATGGGAAGCCGCATGGAAATTGTTTGTTTAAATAAATAAATAAACACCTTCCACATATTCCATTTGATGGTTTCATTGTTTCTTACAGGGGTAGCTTCAAAAAAGAATTATGGTGCTGTTCCTGCTTATCTTCTTGTATTACTCTTAGATGTTCTACACTGTGGGATAGCCTAATTAAAGTCTCCTTCAAGTCAAGTTCAACTTCATGGATATGGACATGTTTTCTTGGCAACAATAGGAAAGTGGTTCACCATTGCCGCCTTCTCTAGATGTCTAACCTACAAATCTAATATTTTTTGTGGTCTCCAAGTACTAACCCCATCTGACCTTGCTTAGCTTTTAAAGATCAGGCAGGGTCAGCTAGATGCTGCCATCTCATTGTGTGGTAGTATAATTACAGTCATATAGGTTAAAGATTTTACAGCATGAGTGCTACTTCAAAAAAGATTTTTTTATATTTAAATAAGATATAAAAGATTTTCTATATTTAATCTGCTTGCAGCTTGAGGCCCATTACCCCAGTAGGTATGGCTAGTCATCATGAATTATGGCTACTGTAACATCTAATGATCCGGGTCTGGGAAAGGATGCTCTAAGTTCTCAAGCTGTATTATACACAACTGCCTTGTGTTATATTACAGGTTTTTCCAGTTATTTATTTCTTTTCCAAAAAGTATTGTTCAGATACAAAAAAATCAGCAACAGCAAGCCACTGATTTAATCTTCCTTGCCAATTTTGTATCCTATCCTTGCTAAGTTGCAGTAGAATGAAATGCTGCAACTCTTGTTATTGCCACATAACCCATCAGACAGGTGACCCAGCTTCTGAGAAAAGAGTAGAAAATACAAATGGATGCTTCCCTTTTTTTTTTTTTTTAATTTAAGACTACTTCCAATTCTGCAAACAGACTGAAGGCTGTTCATTTGATATAGCTAGAGTAAATGTAAGCCACTGCACAGAAAAAGGACTAAGACTGCACTGTTTTAATATTCAATCTTTTTAAAAAGCAAATTGCCATTTATACTCAAAAGTCAAATTCTGTTAAACAGGGATCAGTTCCAAGGAAATTTGTTTTGTTCATTTACATTTGTATCAAATAACAGTTTACAATCTTATTTCTGTTCATTTTGGGGAAATGGGTCTGTCTGTCAGGTGTTATAGATATTATGAATATAAAAAGGAGAAATGAGCTTCGGCTTTTCTCAGCCTGATGTCTTTTAAATAGACCAGATTATAACTCCCACCATTTCTTTAGCTATGGGAATAAGGAATTCTGAGCATTGCTAGATTGGGGGAATGCTGCTATAAGGAATTGCAGGCTCAGTTTTGCCTAGGAAAAAGACAACAGCCTAACTCTGGGAGAGCACAAATTAGGTTTCTCTCTCTCTCCTTCTCTCTCTTTCTATCTCCTTCTCTCTCTCTCTCTCTCTGACAGCCTGGCTAGAGATGAGAGATGGGGAGTGATCACAAAGCTGAGCCAAGCCTCCTTATTAGTATTTGTGCTGTGTGCCTTGATTTCCATGCCCTACTCAAGAATGAAAAGGAAAAGGGATGCCAGTAAATCAGTTTCTGCTGTACAATGCAGTGATGGTTTATGTCTATACATGTTTTTTATGATAATAGACATTAGACATGTTCTGTTCAATCAAAATGCATAAATAAAAGGGAGTTAAGCAGCAAGAAACAGACACACACACACACACACACACACAAACCCCAAGCTCTGTTCACCGTTCCAGGGCCTTTGAATGAAGTGCCATCACAGCGCAGACTCATTGTGATTGAGATTTTAGATTTATACAAATGGAATCCCCAACTGGGAGGTATATGTTTCTGAACCTGTCTGTGTTCATATTTGCATCGCAGGTAAGCATGGTTGCCACTTTCTATCTTTTCAGATTATTTGTAGCTCGCTCTAACATAGTGCTTCACTGGAATGAGAGGAATATATGTAGTTAACTCTGTGCATTATTCAATAAGCTTTCCAACCTTACTTCCTTGGCTTATTTTCCATGTCTCATTATGCTCAAGAGAGAAAATCCATTTGGATGAGATGTTTTATGGGTGAAGCAGGTCTCTAATGGTGGTTTTTCTCCACCTTTGCAGTTTCTTGCCTGCTCTCATTCTCATTGTTGAAAACTATCCTCTATACAATACGCCAGTATTGCCACAGTATGGCAGTGATTCCCTAGCATTTCAAACTGGAGTTTTTCTAGGCCTGCCTGAAATGTTAGGAAATGAAGCTGAGATCTTCCGCCTGCAGAGCACGTACCCTATCACTGTGCTATGGCCATTTCATCTGATTGCCCTCCACCTTTATATCTTACCTTCTATACATCTGTTTACTTTACCTTCTGCCCCAAGGTCTTTGTTTCCTCCCCTGATGTTTTACTTAGAGCTTGACTTTCAAATCAAGCTCTTTCCAAACAATGTGGTTGGGTTGCACATTTTAAGGACGAAGTGTAGAAGCTCAGGGGCCAAAAGGCAATCCTCCCACACAAATACTGAGAATGTGGGGAAATCTTCACACCAACTTGGAAAAGGTTGCCATACATGCTTTATCATATGCCTTGGAAGAGGCTATGAGATAAACAAGCTAGAATGCGAAGGCAAAAAAAAGTAGCCTATTATCTCTGGTAAGTGATTTTGCTTTCTTTTGTTTGTAATAAAGATCTCTTCTATGTAGACTGCAATTGACATAATTAAGAAACATTTGCCAAACTCAAAAAAATAAGAAACGTGAAAAAACATTAAAATGACAAGACTAAAATTGGTATTGCAACAGCTCAGTCGCAGGTAAACAAGATTCATGTACTGTATTCAAATTGAAGAAGACATAAAGCTACAGCTTTGTTTTTAAAAAATAGATACAAATGTAACATCAGTGTGTTGATAGTAATGTAGCAATATAATCTAAAGAAATCTAATTTACAGATCTAGAACCAGTGTGCTAAAATGATTAAGGTGCTGGACTAGGGCCAGGCAGAACCAGGTTCTGGCCTTCCATTAGACACAGAAACTTTGGGCCTTAGACTGGGAATTAAAAAAAAAAATTACCAACATAGTAGATTATTAGCTATAATCTTCAGTGAAGAGGCCTTCATACTTCATATGAATCCATGCAGTGGATTAATTCAGGCTGATCATCAAACAACCAAATGCAATTAGCAGATATTTCCAAGTTCTCTGCTGGTAAATTAGGATTGCTATTCCTTATGCTGTCAGAACAAAATATCAAGATTACATAGTAGCTTTATGCTGATCTGCATAACCTAATAAGAGGAGCAGGGTAGAATCTTACTGCTCTGTGTGTATATGGACTACATTACATGGTAGCACAGCTCTTGTAAACACCTAGACTGATGGTCACCTAGGAATCTTATATATGGCATATGAAATAATATCTCTCTCACACCTTTTTTTTTTTAATATGTGAATCAAATGCAATAAAGAGATGCTGTATGGGACAGGTTCCATAATGACATACCATAATCCCTGCAATTATTACAGGTTGATCAGTGGTTTCTATACAACAATAATATGGAAACATTGATGGCAACCAATGTTGTCATTAGTGACAAAGTTTCCACAGACCCTTTCATTCTGCTATTCTTCTACATTTTAACTGTCTGAACATAATGTTGTGCCAAGAAACCTCATAAATAGCAGCTGCCTTGCACAGTAGTCTGTAAGTAACAGTCTGTAAGTATCTTACCTATTCTAACTGGATTTACTCAAACCTTCAGTTTGAGAACGTATTTGGGTGTCACAGTAAAGAGCCTACATTTACCCTTGAAATTTCGAATACTTACAGCTAAACTTTATGTTTGGCAGCCCCTACAGAAGGAAATCACTGGTATTTTATGAAATAACAGTGTATGTCTGCCAATAAACCAGTATGTGAAAATGATTTAGCGAAAGCAGTTATTAAAGTTGGTTTCAGAGCTAACTCACATGCTGCAGGCATCCAAGATCCCAAGTGATAATGGACTGTTTTCTGGCAGATGTTGCTCTGAAGTTATTCCACAATCAGATGATGAAAGGCATATTCTAGGAAAAGGCAATGTTAAGCATACAGTATGAAAAAAGTATATAAATATACATCATACAAAAAAGTGGACATGATTCTCCCTCTGTTATTATACTAGAACCTGGTTCATCCAACAGAGTTAAATGATGGAACAGAGAGAAAATACTTCTCAAAGCACATTGTTAGGCTGTGGAATGTGCTACCTCAAGATGCAGTGATGGCCCCAACTTGAAAGGCTTTAAAAGAGGGTTAGACAAATTCATGGAAGATAAGGATATCATGGCTACTAGATATGATGGTTATTTATTACCTCTAATATACAAGCAATAGGGTTACATGTGCTTAAAGAAATGATTCAGAAGAAGTGGCTTGGATCAGTGCTGCACCTTCTCAGCTATTCAGTTCCTCCTTTTGGGGCTACTATGTCAACCTGGAAATAAAGTGTGACTATTTTTGATTGTTTCATGTGTCTTCTCTAGTTGTTCCTTTTTTATTGTGACAAAGGTGTCGCCTACATACCGGATCCATACTTCTGGTTGTATGTGTGAGAGTGCTATAGTTTCTAGACACTGCATTGCAGTCTCTGCTATGAGTCCTGAGAATGGTGGAACACATTTACTAATAAGTTAATTCCTTAAAGCAATTTTTCTCAGATGCTTCAAACCTAACAAATGGTTCATAAGTTTATTTGGAAAGTTAGTTCAATACACAGGCACACGGTCTGACAGGGTGAGTGGGCTCCTGGTCCTCTTTATGAAACAATGCCATCTAATGGGACCCAAGAAAAATGCCTTCTCTATTGCCCCTTTGGGACAATATTCCTCTGAGATTTGGATAGTCCCAACCCTACTGGCCTTTTGTAAGATGTTGAAGGCCCGATTCTTGCCCTGGACATTAGGTTATTCGATGTCACATCCATAGACTCTGTACATCCATAGACTCAGAACTAGCAAAAGAATCTATGGCAGCAGTACTACACAACACACCTAATCAAATACACTAAGATCAAAATACCCAGAATCATGGACCTCATCAACCTCTGCCTCACTACCTACTTTCAGTCTGATGGACAAATATAGAGGAACATTCATGGGATCACCTCTCTCAGGACTCATAGCAGAGACTGTAATGCAGTGTCTAGAAGCTATAGCTCTCTCACACATACAACCAGAAGTATGGATCCGCTATATAGGCAATACCTTTGTCACAATAAAAAAGGAACAACTAGAGAAGACACATGAAACAATCAACAACATTTTCAAAGGATTGAAATTCACAAGATAAGAAGAAAACAACAACACATTAGCCTTCCTGGATATCCTCATCAGCAAAGGAAACGACAGCCAATTAGAAACCCAAGTCTATCAAAAAAACAACCCACACTAACCAAGTACTCCATTACCAAAGCAACAACCCAACCTCCCACAAGAGTTGTGTAACAACATTATTCAAACAAGTGCAAACACACTGCAGCAACCCAGAACAGCAGAAAAAGGAAACAGACCACCTATACAACATCTTCCAACAAAATGGATATCCACGCAACTTTATCAAAAAAGTGCCTGACCACTCAACCAACTACAGCACAACCAACACAAGCTATGAAAAGGATAACACTGCCATACGTCAGAAACATCTCAGAAACAACCAACAGGCTATTACAAACACATGGCATCACCGTAGCACACAAGCCAACTAAAGCCCTTCAAAACATCTTAAGTAAACTAAAAGACCCAGTAGCCCAAGAAGAAAAAAAAGACATCTGCAACATACAATATAAGGATTGTAACAGCCACTAAGGAGGACAGACAGGTGGAAGGCTAGCAGAGCGCATCCTTGAACACCAACTAGCAGTCAGAAGACACGATGAAAACTTTTTAATCTCACAAGGACAGACTCAACCATAGTTTCAGTTGGAAAACTGTGAGCATCCTAGACCAAGCTAAATCCAAAAATGCTAGGGAATTCCTGGAAACTTGGCACTCAGCCACATCAGCTATCAATAGACACATAGAGATAAACCACCTTTACATACTATTAAAAAGAGACAATAAGAAAGCTAAGAAGGAAACAAAAAGACCAGAACACATCCTCTCCAGCAGTCTACACCCAGACAAGCTGGCATTAAACCAGACAAACAATCAAGCAAAAAACAATAATCAAGGAACTACCAAGGAGACAAACAATCAAGCAGACAAACAGTTAAGCAGTAAACAATATCCTAATCAAGGAACTACCAAAGAGAAAACCACACCCCCACCAACATTGGCAGGGCAAACTACTGTATATAAACAGGGAGCAAACCCCACACCCATTAGCACTGATGAGGTTACCTAGTCAGATAATGAAGCATCTACAATCAAACAACAAAGCTCGTAGAGCACCAAGGACCCTACATTAAGTCAGGCTGTTGGGTAAGCCCAACTTGATGTTCCTGGTTGTATGTTGTTGAATTGTTCTGAGTGGACTGTGTTGTTTTAATGTTTCTTTTAATTTTTTTTTCTTTATTGATTTCTTTACTTGATTGTTAGCTACCCAGAGTCTTATGATGAATGGACAACCATATACATTTAAATAATAAGTAAAACATTCATAGACACATAACATAAATAATGATGCAAAAACCAGTGACCTGTGCCAACATTCACTAGGGCAGGGTTTCTCAACCAGGGTTCTGTGGAACCCTAAGTTTCCACGAGGGGTCACTAGGGGTTCCCTGGGAGATCATGGTTTATTTAAAAAATTATTTCAAATTCAGGCAATGTGCTCTCATAGTGATGAGCAGAACAAAAATCTAGTTACAGCTCTTTCTGAGCTCTCTGGTAGTGCACTGTAGGGCTGTGTTTATTTCATTGAATCCATACTTAATTTTTGACACGAGATAGGGGAGACAGTTGTGAACACTATATTGCAGGAAGGGAAGAATATATTGAAGGAAGGGGAGAGAGACGTGCATTTTTCAAAAAATTAATGGACTCATCCAACTTAGTCTGTGACGTCAATCTCTCCCACCTGCATCTTTTCCCTGGGGTTTTCTTGTAGTTATTTTATCCCATTATTTTAAATAAATTTCATACATGTTTATTCAGTCATGTCTGAGGGTCCAGTGTGGTGATTTTTGAAGAGGAGGTGTAAGAGAGAAGAGAAGGATTCTAGACCAGACAATACCAATAAGTTAAATGATGATAATGAAATGAAGAATTTAAATCTTCTCAGGCATTTCCCTGCAAAGGTATTTTCGAGAAAATAGTATTCCACGTTTTGCTGAGTACTTTGAAGATGGAGAATGGTTGCAGAAACTAGCATACTTAGCAGATATCTTTCATCACATGAACCAGCTGAACAAGTCTCTGCAAGGCACTGGAGAAAATGTTTTGACTTCAAGTGACAAGATTCTTGGATTTAAAAGAAAGCTGAATGTTTGGAAAAATCACGTTGCAAAAGGAAATATTGAAATGTTTACACTGCTGCTTGGGCCTGAGAGTGAGGGAGGATACCAGAAAGTCTCAAAGCTAATTGAAAACCACCTGGAAGTACTGCAGAACAAAATTGATCAGTACTTTCAACACAACTGTATGACTGGGTGAGGGATCCTTTCTCTACATCTTCTGCTTAGCCTGAGAACTTCACTTTGAAGGGGAAGGAAGAACTTTATGAGCTGCAGTCTGATCATACACTCAAATGAGATTCACTAATCTCCCCATGGACAAGTTACGTATTTCTATGAAAGAAGAGAATTCTGCCATTTATAGAAAGGCACTGAAAATTTTGCTGCAGTTTTCAATTTCTTACATTTTTGTTATTTAACAAACATCAAAGGCAAAGACAGAAATGGTCTTATTTCAGTTGAAGATGAAATCCGTGTGTGCTTATCTCACGTTTGGCCCAGAACTGAGTATTTGTACAGCAAAAAACAAGCACAGGTTTCACATCAAAGAGGTAAGTTTCATTCTTTATTTGTAGTTTAATGCATATATACAGCCCTATGCATGAAACAAATGTAATAATTTTGTAACTTCTGGCCTACATTTGAGCCTGAATGTGCAGGGGTTTCTAGAGGCCTGAAAAATATTTCAAGGGTTCCTCCAGGTTGAGGAGGAGGAAGGGTTGAGAAAGGCTGCACTAGTGTAATCTTGGAATATACAAAGACCATATCAGTGGGGCTGGGACCTATGTGTAGCCCACCCCTAACTTATAGATGGTCTCCTCAATAGAAGAAATGCTTATTCACCAGGTTGGATCTCTCTATTTCTCCCAGAGGTTGTTTACCATTTTCGTGACAGGAGGAACTCAAAAAGTAGTTTTCACATTATGTCTTCACTCTGCTGAGTCAGGCTGCAGCTGCTACTATTAAAAGACACTAGGTTTCTATCAAGAAAATGACTTTTTCCCCCCAGAGGTCCAGGTAGACATTCAACAGGTTTAGCTTCCTCAATTGCTTAGTAGAGGTGGAACAGCTGAATGTATGCTGATACATCTCTACAAGTCATACTAATTCCCCCAGTTCCTACCTAGTATAGAATTGTGCAAGCAGAAAAAGTTATCCCAGCAAGCCCCAACTGTTGCCTATAACTGCCTGAACATTTGACATCAGGGTCTTTAATCCTCCCTGGCTGAGAAAGTGAAGTTAATCCAAGCAAAGCATTCTGGGCCAATACATGCTGCCCCAGAGAAAGGACCATCTGTTTGGCATCAAAGGATTTAATTTGTCTTGCAGAAGGACATCAGTGGCTTCATGTCCAAACAAAGAGGCAGGCACAGCATTAAAGTAGCTGGCTAATGCGGAGTCAAAAATTTCAGCTACAGACTGTGTGCCTTTCCCATGCATGTCTCAGTATCTCAGACTACCCAGAGATATTTGGGCAAGGTCTGAGCTCTATCAGAAAGTTTGTTCCTGGAAAACAGGAAGAGTTGCTGGCTAGCAGCAGAAAAGACACCTGCTTATTTCATTCTTTGATTGCTTTTGTGCTGTAATGGCCAGCAAAAGAGAATGAGAAGGCCCATCAGGAGAAATAATGGTTATTTAAAATATCATTAAATTACATGTTGGGACACCCATGTCTTTATGTGATTTTGGAAGGTGGTCATGAGCCATCATCCCTAAAGATCAGCATAAGGAGGAGGGGATTACCTCACCACTTCTCACAGACTTGCATGTCCAAAATGAGATCATTCTTTTGCTTGGAGAAATACTGAAAAATCCCTGCAGTAGCTAGGAAAAACCTGAAACAGTTGGAAATCATTTTCATGGAAAAAAGGAGCACAGCTTGAATAGCACAAGGGCCTGGCACAACATCACCTAAAACACACCTCCCAGTTCCTGCTTCCTCCTGCTTCCTGCCCCCCCCCACTCATTTTTCACCCCGGGGCCATTTTTCACCCCAGCACTATGCTTTGAGGAATAGCTCATTCCCCATAGTGCAACTTTATTCTTAAGGTCTTGGCCTCAATGAAAACTGCCAGTCTTGAAAGCAATGACAGCTACTGACTCCCCAGGCAAATGAAAACTCTACACACACCCAGGACTAATCTGACCACTGAGTTCCTCCTCTTTCCCTCCAAGGAGAAACAGAGGCATTTTGCTAGGCAGCCATCATTTTAAGATACTCTGAGCACATTGCAGCAGGGGCTCCTGGGACTTCTCCCCCTCCCCATCTTTCCTGTCAAAGTTCCTAGTGCTTTTCAGAAAAGCATTTCAGCCAAGTTCTTCTATGGCAGCATTCTTGCTAAGATGCTAAAATGTAAGCTAAGCCCTGGTGGTTCCACTGCAATCATACTCAACAAACAGGCAGTTGAAGAAAACCCAGCCCCAGAAGTAGAAGGATTCACATGTTTCTTCTGAGTGTTTTGGTTCTGGAAGTGGCAGCCACAGCATCTATCTCTAGAGGCCACTGGGGGTGAGCTGGCAGGCAAGCACTGCGTCACTCCAAGGACCTGGCTGGGATGGCAGACTGTTCTGTTAAGCTGAATAGTAGATCAAGTAAGCTCCCAAGATGCACTGCTTTAATGTGGCAGCTTTGCTCCTCTCCCCTCAAAGGGAGGAGGAAATAAAGCCAGCCACTGGAAAGCTGCTGCTTCAAGGCACAAGAATCCACAGGGGTTTCCTTGGGCTCATAGGCTGGCTCTACACAATTTATTAAGGTTGACAACACCCCCAACTGAGACTAAACCCAGCCCACTTTTCTTCCCTGTCTCCCTCAGCTGTTTCTATTTGTAAACCCTGGGCTGGGCATCAGGGGGCATAGTGGGCATGGGTTCAGATGCCTTCAACTCTGCCTACTGCTGTCATGCTGCCCTCAGGAGATGCCTTGATGGGGATCTGGTTCTTAGGCAAGTAAAGGTCCCCTACCTTGCTTTCATCAGTATTACAAGTAGTGGCAGTGCAGATATTCTCCAGACCACTTCACCACAATGCCTTGCTTTGAGGAAGAGCCCCTTGCTTGGAGCAAAGCATGAAATTGACACTCTGGAAAGTGTCTAAAGAAGTGCCACCAGTCACATTTCAGCACAGACATTCCTATTTAAAAATTAAACAGATTAAACAAGAGTTGGGGGGGGGATCCTCTTGCATATTTTCTTTTTTTGATTCTCATGTCCTTTAGAAATTTTTCAAAAGGAGAAGAGAAATTCTGAGAAATTCTCATGGAGAGATCATGGTTCCCTTGCATAGATTTGAGGTGGCCAAGGAGTGTATGTTTGTGTGTGTGTGTGTGTGTGTGTGCGTGCACTTCCTGCCTTTCATGGTACAATTCTCTCTCTAGTGGTCTGCAGCCTCCCTGCTCCCCATATTTCAATTCTCCGGGGAAGTCATGCCAGTTCCCTCCATTGGGCCTTTTCAGCAGAGTACTACTGTCATTCCAAAGGGGGAATCCTTGCCTTGAGAAATTGTTGGGGAAATTCTCCTTTCCCTGGAACACAAGGGAAGGGGGAGTCCACTCAGTTTTCTTGCCCACAGATTGGTGCAGCATTTCCAAAGCCCATTGAGCCAAACCAAACTTTGGGTTGTATTTGGTGCTGCAGTAAAAGTAGCAAGTGAGGCTCCTTGGCTGGTGGGTGAGCACAGCAGCTGGAGGACACATGCAGTGTGTCAGAGCAATGATGGCATCATCACTGATCTATAGCACTGTGGGCAGTGGAGGAAGATGCACAATCTGCCACCCCTCCTGAGTCAGCACCTGGGCCACGTGCCACGTCATATTCGTGTGGGGCTGGTCTGGGAGTATGTGAGGGCACAGATTGCATAACAAGCACACAAGAATCTCTGCTTCACTCATCTCAGCAAAATCCTTTGTTCTGGCTGTAAATCGTACTGAAGTTGCTACGCTGAATTCCTAACTTCAAAGCTGCTTCTACTATCCATTCATTCTTTCAATAAGAAGCAGCTATTGAGAGTCTAGAAAATGCATATACAGGTATTGTTGTTTGATCTGTACAAATCTATCCAGGTCTTTTTTCCACTCTAGAAAAACCAGACTCTTAATAGTTTAAACCCCAAAAGCAAGAATAGGTGAAGCAAAATTCTTCCCCAATGAGAATTCAATGTATTTAATTATACCAAGATTTATATTTAAAAGAAAAACTCTGGAAATGTAGAGGGGGGAAATGAAGATGAAGGAAAACAGTTCTTTTCCAGCATATCCTGTGTTAAGTGTTAACAAGGAACATACTCTGAATTTTAATTACTACAGCAGCCCTAATCACAGGTGCATTTTCTAAAGTGTCTTGCATGGACCATTTTTTAAAAAAATGCTTCTGAGACTGACTAAAAAAAGCTGTCTGGAAATCTTTAGATTTACTTAAATAGTAAATCTAAAGGCATTAAATGAAGTTAAGACCCTTCTTTTAAAAGTAAAATCCCCTTTGAGACAAGCTAGCTAGTAATATGAGATGGACTTCACATGTGCCCCTTTAAATCTCATTCCCACTGTTTACCTGTTCATATGAAAGAAAGTGATAATTCTAAACAGGGGTAACTAATGCTTTTTTTCCCCCCCATTAGGGACCTTACATTGTATTTTTACCCCCCACAGCTCACAGAGTGTATAGCAGGCAATAGAGTGATTATACCAAGGTGAGAGGAGATGAAATATTCTAATCATTTTTCTTTGATTTGGGGGTACACACACACATTAACAATACTGACAATCAACGGCTGTCAAATTTCAGTAGCACAACACGAGGATGCTTGGTGAGCATCAAATGGGGCTGAGATGCTTGTATTTTATTTACCACTGGCTGCCTATAGAAAGTCAGGAAGATGACCTTGGTGGAAACATGCAGGAACCGTTACCTAGGCAAAAGGAGCTGAAACCTTTTTTAACTCCAGAACAACATGATAACATTGAAAAGATGCTCAGGCAGACATCTCCCTAACTCACTGAAGTATTAGAAAAAGGAGGAGGCATAGCATAATCAGACTTGAAAGATTCTACTATTATAGATAATCTCAATAAAAGTAGCTTTAGCCTCTGTGGAGCTGATTTCCTGGCCTGGTCTACCTAGTGAGTCTGACACTGCCCACCCTGGTTGCATGAACCAGTTCTTTAAAATGATTAATGGCCTTGGAGAAAAAGGGCATGCATCATAATAATTCAAGCATCCTTAAACTGCATGGCCCGCAAACATCTTTCTCTACTGAACACCTTTCCTAAACAGTTGTGATCACTGCAAATATTTTATATTTTCTGTCCCTTGGGAAGTGTCTCCTTAACTACTTCAGGTGTTCACAGTGCAGCTCCTTTACTAAATACCAACTCCAGTTTCACAACGTGAGGTTTTGTTGTGCACCCTTTGCTTCACTGTTTTCCTCCTCTGATAAAAATGACAAAGCCAAGAGAAAGCCTGCCTTTCATATAAAAAGGAGATCTGAATATGTGTTCGAGCCTTGGTGCAACTATGTATATACAGTACCCATTTGAAGAAAGGTATAAACAGACCACTCGTGAAGTTAAAAATCCATCCCACAGCCCTACTTTGTCAATCTCAGTTTGGAGATTTTGCACTGGGGGTGGGAGGGGAGGTAGATAATGCAGAAAACTTTTCACCTAGAATATTCAACAGATGAGCTTTACAAATAAATGCTCCATATTTCTTGTAACATCTGCAAAAGAAAGCCTACACAGTATATCCTCTTCTCTCTTTTATTAGCGAAGCACTTAAAGGCTCTTCTTTTTAACTGGATGTCTGACATTCTGGTCCAATGGTGACTTGGCAACCATAGCTGATTATGATTTCTTCTATGTTGGAGAAGTTGCTGAAGTTATTCATTGTTGGATTAGGACTAGTTATGAGTATTTTATCTTTATGTTTTGTACTGTCCAGAGTATTTTGAGAGAATGCTATAGAAATTTCATAAAGCAAATAAAACTATACAGCTATACACATATAGGCGTTCTCCCCATAGATCATTGGGATGAATGTACGGTTTCCTTCATAATGGTGAAAAACAGGAGCATTTTTTTTTTTTTTTGGCTTTCATTTTAGAGCAGAAACAAGTAAACAGTGGTATTTCTCCTTAAAATATGTCCAACCCAATTAGAAATGCAAAGAACCCAGTTACCAGAAATTCCAGCCTCACTCATAGGTATGATAGATCCTTACCTACTTTCAGACTGAAAGGGTTGAAGAATAATTCCAGAGTGAATTATGAGTCATTTAAATACTTGGAGAAGCACTGACTGACAAAGGTGTCCTCATTCTACCTCCACAAAATGTTGGGGTTACCTTGAAGAGGCCATATGGGTACCAAATTACATTAGCTAGGGAGCTAAGATAAGGCAGCAAGAGAAAGAGGCTCCTCCCTGTTGTGATGCTAATCTGCCAGCAACCAGTTGATGAACAGGCAGTGCTTAAAGCTTGGTGGCCATCACCGTCTGGGCAGGAAAAAAGGAGTTTATCAGACAGTTTATCTCTAAAACTAGAGGACTTTGATCAGGGGAAAGACCTTTCCAGGCAAATAGCAATTGTAGCTGGCATAGTTTAGCCTGAAAGAAATAGGTCAGGAAGAAGAAAAGGATGCATTTATCTGAGGCAGAACTAAGAAAGAAGTTCTGATCAAGTGAAATTTGGGATTAAAATACAGATTATTCTATTTCTAATATTTCCTAGCTGTACACAACAACACATTACACTCTGATCATTTATCTCTTTGGCTGACACATGCTCCAAGGAAAAGGCTTTGAGGAACAGTAAAACATGGTGTTTCATCATTAAACAGAGATACAGGAGTGAACTGTGGCATTCATATATGTTTTGTGGCATTTTTTAAATATAATTTTTATTAAAGCTTTTAAACAAGAATATAAAAACTAACACAAACTAATATAAAGTAAGGAAGAAAAAAGAAAAAGAAAAAGAAATCAAAGAAAAAGCAAAAAGTGCTAGAAAAGAAAAAAGTTAAGGAAAATTAGAAAAGAAATCAAAAAAGATATACAGAAGTGGCTTCCAATATTCTTCACAGCAGTTAAAAGTACAAATATATTTTAACCTCTCTCTCTGACATTAGATCATATTACTCTTTTTTCTATAACCTATCCTGTCTAATAATCAAATCCATAAATCACAAGTTCATTTTTTCCCATTTTTATACCTAAAGTCCATAAGAGGCTTCCAGTCGCCAATAAATGTAGATAGTGTCTTTTCTCTAATCAAAGAAGTCAGTTTATCCATTTCAGCAAAATCTGTCAATTTCACCAACCATAGTGGATAGTGTCAAATCTTTCCACCTCTGTGCATATAGTAATCTCACTGCAGTAATGATATATTGAAATAATCTTCCATGGCTTTTTTTCTAACTGTCCATTAATCCTAAAAGGCGAAGTTCTGGCTTTAGCTGAGTATTGTTCTTTAAAATCCTCTGTATCAAACTATGTATTTGAATCCAATTTTTTAAGCTTTTTTACATGTCCACCAAGCATGATAAAATGTCCCTTCATGATGTTCACATTTCCAACATACATTTGAAGTGCCATTATACATTCTAGATAAGTTCTCTGGCATCATGTACCAATGATATACCACTTTATAAAAATTCTCTTTGAGATCATAACACAATGTAAATTTCAACCCTTTTAGCCACATATTTTCAAATTGATCCAGCTGTATATTATAACCAAAATTCTTAGCCCACTTTATCATACACTCTTTAACAGTTCTTCTTCTGTTTCAAATTTCAACAAAAGTTTATACATTTTAGCAATTACAAGCTCATCATCAGTGCACAATGGTATTTAAAATTCTGACTTACTTTGCACTATAAGTCTTTTTATCCATTTTAAATCTTTCAAGTAACTGTAAATGAGAAAGCCATTGACAGCTATATCCTTCTGCTATTAATTGTTCTCTTGATTTGATTTTAAATTCCCCTTGATAGTTTTCCAATTAGTCCTGGTTCATCAACTATTTATCTGTATCTGCCATTTCTCTTCTGCAATATGTTTCTTGAGCTGAGATCCATAAAGGTGTTTTCAGGCACAACCTGGGTTTATATCTATTTCATATTCTCAAAATTGCACATCTAATAAAATGATTTTTAAAGTCCACATTAATTTTAACTTTATCATACCATAAATATCATGCCATCCAATCCTCAAGTCATGATCTTCTAACTGTAAAAGTCTCGTGTTTCTCAGCAACATCCATTCTTTCACCCAGACCAAACAACAAGCAGCGAAATATAGTTTCAAATCTGGTAAACCCAACCCTCCTCTTTCCTTTGCATCCTGTAACATTTCATATTTAACTCATGTTTTTCTTCCCTTGCCATATAAATCTAGATATGTCTTTTTGCCATTGTTTAAATGGTATATCCGTTGTCAAAACAGGTATTGTCTGAAACAAAAACATCATTCTTGGCAAAACATTCATTTTTATCACAGAAATTCTTCCCAACAGTGACAATTTTAATTTCTCCCATCTTAACATGTCCTTTTTAATTTCAATCCATGTATTAACATAATTATTTTGAAATAACATACAATTCATATTTGTCATAGTAATACCCAAATATTTTACTTTTTTCTCAATCTTAAAGCTAGTTTTCTCCATCAGTTCTATTTGATCTTGTAATTTCATATTTTTTGTTAACATCTTTGTCTTCTGATTATTAGTCCTGAAATCGCTAATATGCCAAAGTCCTTTAATTTTCCCATTAATGCTTCTACTGTTTCTAGTGGATGTTCTAAAATTAACACCAAATCATCCACAAATGCCCTTAACTTATAAGTTCCTTTTTTAACTTAATTCCCATAACTCTCTGATCTTGTCTTATGTCTCTATTCAATACCCCAAGAACCAAAATGAACGAAAGTGGAGACGGACATCCTTGTCTTGTTCCTTTTTGAATCTCACAAGGTTTTTTAAAGTTCTCCAATAACAATTATTTGTGCTTTCTGAGAGGTATAAATCGACCTTACCCATTTAATAAAATTATCTCCAAGGTTCGTATGATCCAGAATTCTAAATTAAAAAAAAAAAACCAATTCAGATTCTCAAAGGCTTTCTCTGCATCTAAGAATATTGATGCAGCATTTCTTTTTTCATTATGTTGCTCCAAGTATTCCAGAATATTCAAAACATTTCTAATATTATCTCGTAGTTTTCTTTTAGGTAAAAACCCACATTGATCTTCATGAATAAAATCCTGTAAAACTATTTTCAACCTTTCAGCCAAAATCATGTTAAACAGTTTGTAAATATTATTCAATGAAGATATTGGTCAATAGTTTCTTGTTAAAGTCAAATCTTGTCCCTCTTTAGGTATTAATGTTATATTAGCCTCCCTCCAACTATCAGGAATCTTTCCATTCTGCAAGGTAATATTCATTGTTTGTTGTAAAGGTTGTAAAAGCTCATTTTCAAAACATTTATAGTAAGAAGCCAACAACCCATCTGGACCAGGTGCTTTTCCTTTTTCAGTCTTTTTGATGCTATACACAGCTCCCTTATTGATATAGGTCCATTCAAAATTTGTCTCTGATTGTAATCTTTGGTAAATTCTGTTTGTGCAAGTATTCATCCACTTTTTCCAAGGAAATTTCTTGACCTTTGTATAAAGTAGTATAATGCTGATGAAACCATTTTGCATATTCACATTATCTGTTATTACATTATTCCCTTCTTGTAACTTCTAATATCACTTTCTTTTCTTTTTCTTTTCGCAGCTTGTCTGCAAACCATCTCCCCAGTTTATCTGCAAATTCAAAATGTCTTTGTTTTGCATAGTTCATCTTTATTTCCATCTCTCTCACTGTTAACATAGATAATTGCCTCTGTAAAAGCTTAATTTGGTGAGTTATAGTTATCATCCCTGGAGATTTTTTTAATTCTTCCTTTTTTTTATCTAATCTAAAATCACTTGCATTTTCTCTTGACTTTTCTTTTTAAATTCACTATTATGTTGTATAAAATATCCTCTTACAAAAGCTTTACTTGCATCCCAAACCATCCTTATTTCTGTACCTTTATTAAGATTATTCTCAAAAAATTCCTTTAACTTCTTTTTACAATCCTCTACCACCATTTCTTTTTGTAATAACTTCTCATTCAATCTCCACCTAAATGATCCATTTTTCCTTTCAAAAGTTATAGCCACTGGATTATGATCTGAAAATGTTTTTGTTAATATCTCCACTTTATAGACATTATTAGCCAAAGTCTTAGAAATTCAAATCATATCTATTCTTGAAAAAAAATTATGTCTTTCAGAAAAAATAAGTATATTCTTTTGAATCGCCATTTTTATGGCTCCATAAATCAACAAGCTCCAAATTATCCATTAAATTAAAAAAAAAAAAGTTGGTAATTTACCTTGTGTTATTTTAATATTGTTCTCAGAAGTTCTATCTTTTTGTGGGGAAACCATTCCATTCCAATCCCTCAGGAGACACCAATTGTCATATGTAAAATCCAAAAGTTTATCCATAAGCCCTTTTAAAATGCTGTTTTATCTTCATTTGCGGCATAAATTCCCAATATCAAAGTCTTATCTGCCTGTAGAGTAACTTCCACCCCAACATATCTGCCATAATCATCAGTCAATATAGGTTTTGGATATAGTTGAGGGTTTAAATACAAAACAACTCCATTTTCTTTCAATCCTGCTGAAATAAATTCCACTCCCAGGTTTTTGTGACTTAAATATTTTACATCTTTTTTCCTAATACGTGTTTCTTGTAGACAAATCATATCATTTCAACTTTCAAATAATGATTTTATTTTCTTTTTTGAGGGGCATTTGCCCCATTTATATTCCATGAGAAGCATTTATAATCCATAATTAGTCCAAGATTTTGGAAAAGTCAATACCTGTAGACCCCAACATGGAATCTTCTTCAGTGTCTTGAATCTATTGTGGCATTTGTTTAGTCTCATCTGTCATTGTCACTTCCCTTTGTGTCTCCTCCAGTTCGTCTTTAATTTTTTTTAAAAAAATCTCTTACTTTCTGCATGGAATTCAACCGAAATCTCTGTTGTTTAAAAGTAAAAATCACCACTTCCAACTTGTCCCACCTAAATGGAATTTTCTTCTGTTTAAGTTTGTCAGAAAAAAGTATTCTTTTCTCTTGTGTAGTATTCTAATTGGGATTTCCTTAAGTACAATTATATCTATATTATCAGTCTAGTATTAAAATGCTGCTGTAGAACTTGGTCTCTTGTCTTCTTCCAGACAAAGCATCCTTTGGAACATGTCTTAACTTCACAAAACATGTATTGATCCTATATAGACTTTATCAATCTCTGTATCAGTATTATCTTTCTCCCAATCTAGGAAATCAGACAGAGACTTAACAATCTTTTATCTGATATCCTCTCCATGTTCTTCTGGAATTAGTCTAAATCTTAAGCAAAATTCTTTTTCTCTCAGTTCCAATAATGCCAAATTGTCCAAATCCTTCTCCATCTCTCTATTTATAACTTCTGCCTTGCTTTCCAAAACTTTCACTTTGTCAGTAATTTAAGTATGCAGCCAGTTGCCATACAGATTCTTCAATTTTCTTAACTTCTTCTTTCAAATCTTTTTTCATCCCTGCAAATTCTTCTTCCATTTCCTTTTGAACTGTTGCAGTCATCTTTTTGCCAAATTCTTCAAACATTTTCTGCAATAAATCTGATGAAATACCCTTATCTGTTTGTATGTAATTTGTTCTAGTGAACCCCTGCATCTTCCCCCAGTTTGGCAGCTTTCCTTGTGGTTGCCATGGTGAGAAAGTGAAAGTTTGTCAATTACTACAGTAAAAGTAAAAAGCATGCTTCTTTTTCTTTTTCTTTTTTTCTTTTTCTTTTTCTTTTTCTTTTTCTGTTTTGCTTCTCTCTATCTTTAGTCCCAATTGGCTCTCCATAGGCACAGTCAAAGAGTCTGGCTCATATTACTCTTATCTTCTTATTTTGTAAAATCCACCAATTGCTGTCCTTAAAAATAAGCAATCAGCATTCCCACAAAGGTCTGGTCTGTTAGTCTAATTAATTTTACACTTTTGTCAGAAAAAAAAAATTCTTCTATTTTTTAAAATCACTGTCCTCCTTGTCCATTTGAAACTTTCTTAAATTACAATCTTGTTAAGCTTTTTGTTTTTAAATTATTTTTTTTCTTCTTAATTTCAAACAGAAGGTACTCACTGAGATTTTTTGATCTTCATTGCCATTTGGAATATCTCTCTTAAGTTATAAAGCAATTAAATTGCGAAGTGATTAAGAAGGTGAGGCTTTTGCCAGTCAAACGTCCATAAAGGCTGCACAGCAATTTAGGGCACGTTGTACATCCCTCAGCTCCCAAGCTGCTCAATCCACAATTGACCACAAGGAACTAAATTCCTGCAGCTTTCTTGTGAGGAGCAGCTCTTCCAGAGCACAAGTGGGTAATCCCCCAATCTCTCCTTCCTCTGGAGAAATTTCTGTCTCCTGGCTGGCAATTCCATTGCTTTGCTATCCCTGCTTGCAGAGCTGCTTGCAGAGATGTCTAACTGGCCATAACACCTCACCTGAAAGCCAGTACATTTTTGTGGCATTGAACAATAGTTGGAAAGAGACATCATTTTCCTAAATGGACCATATAAATGTCTCTATGTCTCTATATCATATATATACACCAATATATATATTGGGGTGTGTGTGTGTGTGTGTGTGTGTGTGTGTGTGTGTATAGAGAGACAGACAGACAGACAGACAGAGACAGAGAGATACCAAGAGATCCTTTAGTCATTTGTTAGGGTTTGCATGCATCTGCCAGGAGTCTTAATTATTGGGTGTGTTTACATAATACATTAGGTCAAGGTTAGCAAACTGTTGAACTCATTTCAGGAGCAAAATTTTACATATTTGTTAGATTGATCTCATGTTTCCTCAAGATGACATACATAGAATTCATACATCCAACAGTCTTGTGAGGAAGATTAAATTGAGAAATAGTAACTGCTTTTTAATTACACTCTTAAACAATAACATTTAATAAGCTTACTTAGCTTGGTCAGGGCTCTTCATGCTGTATGAACTGGCATGGAGAGTTAAACAATGGTGACACTAGAACTAGGTGGCAGGAGCAGCTGCAAAGCAGAAATTCTTCTGATTCATTACCTCCACTCTGTCAACTCTTCCCTCTGGGAATGTGTAGGAAATTCTTTAAAATGTCTTCAGCTCTAGCTGTGGTACTTAAGATCTATTTTACTCTCTGGTCAGCCATCAAAAGGATAATTGATATAGATAACTTATGTACCCATGGTTCCTCTAAACCTCCATTTCTCTAAACCTTACCAATAATTTCTCTAAATCTCAGAATGCCATGTTTTATGAATACACCTATATTTGACAAATGCTCCTCATATTCTGAGGTTCATGGAAATGTCAGCAGATACTCTCAAGGTATGCTCTCAGAAATGAAGTACAGAAAGCATGCAGATATGGCTTCTGAAATTCATCCCTAGTAGCTTACTCTGGATCACATGATCAGGCAGAAGGAGGGAGGGGGCTTAGAACGCAGCTGTCACCAACATTCCAAGCTGCTGCCCCTCTCACAGGATGCAGTGGGTGAATTTTGCTGGATGTTTTTCTCACAGTCCCCACCTGGATCAGGCCCATTTCAAAAGTCATTTTTCTTTTTGTGCTGACTTCTCCCTTCCCACCATATCTGGCCCAGTTCAGTTCAGCTTTCAGACAGTTATGCTGCAGACAGAGAAAGTCCTGAGTCCTTTACCTAATTCTTTCCAGTATTCCATTGGATGAGCAAGAAAGAATAGCAAGGTAGGTATAGAGAAGTGGTTCTCTATACCTACCTTGCTATTCTTTCTTGCTATTCATCTCAAAGAGATGACTTTGGAGAAGGAATGCAAAACCTGATTTAAGCCTGGGAAAAGAAAAGTCTGTTGGGCCACTATAACAAATTTAATAAATAATTTAATAAATATTAGAAAGAAACTCAAACTGACTTATACCACTTTGGTATAAGTGGTAGGGAGGGAACATGCTGTCAAGCTTTGAAGATTCTCTTATGATATATAACCTATTCCAAAATTTCTTGTAAAGTCTGTTTCCTGACCTGACCTACTTCAAAGGGCTGACAGTAGGGAAAGCATGCAGAACATGGTTTTTGAAATTATTTCCAACCTTTAACAGTAGTGGCCATAAGGGGCAGTGTCTGTCTGTCTGTCTGTCTGTTTGTTTGTTTTAGCAAATGTATATGGTTGCCCACCTAAATCAAGTCATTCTGAGCAGCTAACACAACATAAAACTGAAGCATGCATATAAAACAGTGAAAAACAATAATGGAAAACCTGAGTCTTCTGCTGTCACTTCCCCAGTCCCATGGAATGAGCAACTCTCTGGGATCAGAGGACAGTCACCAAAGGAGCTGCTCTCTTACCAGCTTCTCTTGCCATGGATGGCAGATGAAAACAGGGAGACCAAAGGAAAGGAAGGTTTCCTCTTCCTTTATCGTAGTGGGGCTAATGATAAAGTTGTTTCCCCCATGTCCCTTTGCAAGGAAAGAAAAACACTGAGAGTAGCAATTCTTGACCCTGTATCTCCACTTTCCCCCTTTGGCCCATGGGAAGAGAAATGGATAAAGTAGCTCTTGATCTGTTGGATAAAGTAGCTGTCTTGAGCTCTTGATTTAAATTCCTCCCTGAAGATTAGTCCCCACAGGAGAAGGGAAGTGGGGAAAATGGTTCTTCAGACAACAGCCCATGGCTTGACTTGGGGTGCCAGCTGAAGAGTTCATCCCCCCAGTACATTCCCCCTTCCGTGCCTTCAGCACAGCAATGCCAAAACCATGTTTCTTTTAGACACGTGTGAAGGTGACACATCCAGCAATCTTCTGGAAGACAACTGAATATGTACAGTTTGTAAATGGTGATATATGTCCAGGAGAAGGTAACACATGACTGGTAAAGGTAAGATGTGTCCACCAGTTTTCTGGAAGATTACTGGGCTTGTATGTAAAAGCCCCCTTCCCATGAAGAACTGCTTTTATCTGACGTGAAACAAGTAAATTTTCCATTCTGATGCTAGACCTCTATGAAGCTCCACTGCCAGTCTCTTTCTCCAAAACATGGAGAAAAGCAACATCACAGCAGTTGCAGAAGTTAAAAAGACTAACAGTTACCAAAACACTGAACAGATGCAGACTGTTCCACCTTCATGAAAATGATAAGCTTCAAGCCCTTTGCCCTGAAAAATCACAAGAAAACCGATCATATGTTTGCCACATTAGATTACCGACATATAGATTTGAAAGTAGAGTCCTTGCTAGAATTCTTGTACTGTAACCTTAACCTTCCTTCTGGTCAATACTATTAATCAGAGCAAATTTCTGGATTAACCATTTCCAGTCCAAATTACAAAGAGGAAAGTTAGACACACCAAAAGAAGAGAGAGAGAGAGAGAGAAAGTTTACACACTTACAGTATGTAAAATGCCATGATGAAATGGTGTGGGAGATCTGCCTTTAAAATAAAAGTGATCAAATAAAAGTGAAAAGAGTATTTCTTAATTTTAACATTTGCTCCCTCTCATTGTTGCCTGGTCTCTTGCCCTAAGACAGTGATGGTGAATCTTTTAGGCTCACTCAGTGTGTCAAAAATTCAGAAAATGCCTAATTTGATTCTGCTGACATGTCACACATCCCCCCTGAACAAAAGAGAAACAATTCTTTACATATTCATTTATTTTTAAAAAAATACAGTTTAATCATGTGGGGTACTATGTATTATATAAAGAAATGTCAGATAATTACAAAAATGAAAGACAAGTAAAACAAACTCAGTTTCTTTGGTAACTCAGACAGGGAGAATAATAGTTGTCAGGTGTTAGTGAATGCTGCCGTGTCACCCAAAACGTCATGGTGTGTCACCTTTGACACGTGTGTCATAGGTTCGCCATCACTGGCCTAAGAGGTTGTGTGATGTGTTCCATCAACTATAACTGAACTAATCTGACAAGCGATGGGTTTTGTGGGAAAGACAATGAGTTAGTCCATTTTACTTCCACTTCAATCTCTAATAAAATCAGCTTCAAATCAACACTCATGAATTTCCTTTCTTGCACAAATCCCTCTCAAACTATTTGTCTGAAATTGAACAAGGTTACTGTAGTTCTTTCTGTTTTGTTTGACCTGTTCACTCCCTTATGATCCAGCCCAAAGAGAGAATAATTAAAGGAGAGTAAATAGAAAGTGTATGTGCGTGCTATAATTTGCAGGGGGTGGGGAGTTGCTGATGAGAGAGAGAGAGAGAGAGAGAGAGGTTGCAAGGAGTACTTTTTGCAAGATTTTTGTACCCTTAGGAAAAGAAGCAGGAAATAAAAAGCCTTATGAATATAGGAACATGATTTATTGTAGTTTTATTTCTCTGTCAGCATTATGAAGTTAGGAGTAGTTTGGAAAAAAAAAAAAGTATAGCCTGAAACCTCCTGTAGTAATTTCTGTGAAATTCCACACACTCCTCCCACCCACATAACAGTAAATTTGGCTTGCAAGTTTCAAAAGATGCTGTTGAGATATATACATTCATTATCTTGTTAGGCTATTGGAAAACAGGGTTCAATTTTTCCAAAATTTTCCTTGGATCTAGACCTCAACTGAGGTTGGATTATTTCTGATGAAACCTGAACCAGATCAGGCTGTTTCAAAGCTTTAGATGAGGGCACCTAATTGAATCTTTGCAGACACCTACAATAAAGCATCAAAACACTTTCCAGCTTACTACTGTATCCTGTTGTCTTGGTAGGTAAGCCTAGTGCCTGATATCGCTACTGAGTTGTGAACCATAACATTTTTGGCTTCAACCAAATCATGGATCCACAAGCTGATAATAACATTTTTAGAAGCTTCATCTGCTCCCAGTCTGACTAAAAAGCTTTCCATTATCAATATTGCTGTACATAAACAGATGATTAATTGAAAGATGCTCATATACAGTATGTATTTATTTATTTAAAGTTATTGTAGCCGTCCAACTCCAATGGACTCTTTGATGTAGCATAGAATTGCTAAATCCTGTAATATAGCAATCCTTTTTTGAGTGAGTTGGGTGCAAGGATCCAAGAATTGCACTGATCAAAGTGTTGTTGGATTATTAAATGGTTAAATTGGGAGAGGGTGTTAAGAAAAATGGAACAGTTTAACAAAAGTCTAAGAATTTTTTCTTTCAGATACTTTTCTTTAAATTTAAAACAGCATATCCCTTTGAAGCTTTTGTGTACAGAATAATTTTAGGACTAAAACTATGGCCCAAGTGACTTAGTTATCTGAGGAGAAATATTGTTTGTTTTTTATTGATAATGACAGCATCTTTTTGGCACCAGAGTGCCAACTGGGATAAAAAATGCATTAAATAGTATTTGTCATCTATGGACCATCAAGTGCTAAAGCAACTAATAATATGCTATGCCAGCCCTACTGCTCAATTTAAGTTTACAACTTTGGAATATATGTTTACTAACATTTAAATAAGATATTCTGTGTATGGTTGTACTTTACACTAAAATTACTGGTTATGAAATGGAAATTGTATAAGTCATTAATAGAGATTAGTTACTTGATAGAAGAGTTGTAAGGCAGAGTCATGTATCATATAGTAAGTCATATAGAAGGTGCTATATGGTTATAAATATACATATGGATAACTCAGGACACAAAGTTCAACAATGGGTTTTATGAGTCTGTAAGGGAAACTGTAAGTTTAGACCCCTGTAGAGCAGGGTTCCTCAACCTTGGCAATTTTAAGATGGGTGGACTCCAACTCCCAGAATTCCCCAGCCAGCAACTGTGAGAGCTGTTACCTTATTTTATAAAGCAGGGCTTTTTGAGCCTAAAAGCAGCTCTATAATACATCTGTTTATGGCAGATGTATAACATGAGTTGGATTGCACAGGGCTGCTGATGGATGGTCCTGCCCTTTAGCACAGAGTCCTACTTAGGGCTTTGGGATGTTTCCCAGCGTCATGAACTGCTTCTCACCATCTTTTGGCAATCAATCATCTCATGAAGAGAACACGAGTTTGCAATTTGGAGCACTTCTTTTTATTAAAGCTCATTCAGTTCCTGGAAGAAGATAAAAAAGTCATCTGAAAAGCCCAGAATATGACCCAGTACATGCTTGAAGTAATCAGGGTTTGAGTATGCCTGACTTTGTATTAGACTGCATCTCCTTAATGTTTCCAATTTTGCTGTAAATGAACTTTTAAAATATAACCATCTTTGCAATCAGATAAGCACTCAGATGTCTTTTTCAAACATTTAAGACATGAGAGAGACTTTAAATCTGTCACTAGAGAAGGATTTTCACACTTTCCCTAGGAAATTAAACAGCTGCCATGACACTATAGCAGAATTAACAGAGTATTTGGTAATAAACCCAGAATTTCTGAGCTACAATTCTGGATTATGTACCTCATACACAATTTAATTTTGCAATGGGGTTCTATTTTTGCAGGACAGCAATAGAATGTAGTAGAAATGCTAAAAGAATGTTAACCTATATCTGTTACTATATAATGTACATATTTTATTTATTTAAGGTTAGGGACCAATTATCCGAGGTACAATTCACTCAATACACACACACACACAAAACTCCAGCAAAAATAAAAAATAATTAATAGTTAAAAATTAATAGTTAATCAGCAATAAAGTTGGGCTGTGCCACTATACCAACTCCTGACAACTTTTATGCTCCACAGAAGCAGTGAGAACTACATCGTTTACCCTCTTACAGCAGTTGCAAATAAACAAAATTTGGTGACCCTCCCAGTGGTTTCTGTTGACAGGTAAGCTAGTAAGGTTATATTTTCATCTGACCTGCCCAGATGATTAGTAGGCAAAGTGATTATTAACTCAAGGTGTCAAACTTGATAGAGTGGATATCACAATAAAATATGAGAATGGATTCAGTCACCCCCATTGGAAAAGGGCAATGTTGTCCTTGTTATTGTATCGTCCTTCTAAACTGATGGAGGGCAGAATATTAAATCTGGCCATAGATAAAGGTCTCCTGTATAAAACAGGCAAGATATTTATAAGGCAATTGATCAAAGTGAAAGGTTTCTAATAAAGTCACCATTATAATAATGCAGAGAAACCTTCTGATCTTTTTGAAAATCAGGTTCACAGATCTGTTGTTTTAGCTCTAGGTTGTTTCAAAATCCAGTGAAACCAGATATTGGGCTAAGAACCCACTGTATCTAAAGTATGTGTCTATCCCTTTCACCCAGGATGATACATAATTGCCCAGGATTTGATGGGCAAAGGATACCTCTGTAAGTTTAAATCAGAACTTTATTTGATGATGCCTCAGGCAAGCCTCAGAAAAGACCAGTCCAGCTTCTGAGGACAGAAGATCATTGGTAACCCACCGAAGAACCTGAAAAATTGCTCTTATTAACTTGAATGCTTCTTAAAATGAGAAGCTTTTCAGATTTATTTCAAATTTAACCAAATAATGTATTTAACATGCTGGTACTAGACCACTATTATTGGAAAGGAAGAGTAGGCATAACTTCAGTGTACACACATGTAAAGAGAAAAAAAATCACACCAAACTTGATAAGGTGACCCTCGAGAGGAAAAAATCAAACCTAGTTTTAAAGAATTTCTAAAACTGCCTCTGCTGAAGCTATACCTGAAGAGGTCTCTTTAAATACTGTTTTTGTTTATCTCTGAAAGACAAAACAGGTTGAAATCCTTTAAATTCTAAACATTTTAGGATTTGACTGGGTTTTATGCATATGTCGATCCTCTTAAAGCTCTATTAGTCTACAGATCACAACAGTCGCACAATGTAAAAGAGATTCTGTTACCTCATATTTCCCAGTCAGATGTCAGAATGAGTTCCAATGATCCAACAGAGGCATATGTCCAGGGCCTACTCCTAATCAACCCTGATTTCCATCTTCCATTATAGATTTGTCAGAAAATTGTGAATTTGCTGGAATTAACCAGCTATGCACTGTCTGCAGTACTAAAATGGTTCTTATCTGAGACCAGCATCATGGAAATTCAAATTTTGGGCCTATCCCTCCTCAAATGTTGCAGGAGAAGATCAAGCAGCTGGAACTAAGCTCAGAGTCCTCATTTCAAATATTAGAAACATAGAAAAGACCTTGCTTTCTGTTGCCTTCACCTATGATCCCCTGACTCACAAGGCTTTCTCCCCCCCTTTGTCATGGCCTGAGATATCCCAGGAAGGATATCTCATTTATTTCCTGGAATATAATTGGCTTTTGCTTCAAGAGACGTGACTTTTCCTTTACCTACTTAGTAGATAAAATTGACAGCATTCTTTTAAAAGAAACTCAGGAAAGAGAGTTATTGGAGCTTGTTAGTCATTCCTATGCATTGCAAGCCACATTGAGCCCGAAGAGTGAAAAATTGCATGGAGGAGCCAGAATTTTAATTTGGACTAAATTGCAGCAAACATAATTCAACAAAATGTGTGACCAGCTGGAAATGACCATCAGTTTGAAAGGAGGCAACTGATGTTTCTTGATAGAGAATGTATATTTCTCCATATATAAATTAATGAATCAAAATAATGACAGCTAGGACATATTTAAAGATTATTTCCTGGACTCACTGTTGATGTTTACAAGTTCAGATTTTATCCTTGCATTCAGTGCCTGATTGAGGCCTAATGACAAAAGTCTTTATTTCCATTTTAAAATTGAGTGCTTTATGTCCAACCATTCACACCTTCCTAGATTCCATTGTTCAAGAAAATGTAACCTCGGGCAGAGACTGGTGGCCCAAATGATCACCAAATTTGATATTTTCAAAATGGGTATGAGTATGATTTTGAAGGGCAATTCACTTACTTGTATGGAAGAGGTATCAGTACTGTTGATTATTTGATCATACCCCCACATTTCTTCAACAGATGACCAATTAAAAACTTATTCCCTTCCTGACAGCAATAATTTCTCACTGTCAGTGATTACTGAAGCTGTGAAGCTAGTCTGCTAGTGCATATTTGTGAGGATGAAATCTCACAAGATAGGCACTATCCAATTAGTTGGTTCAGAAAATTGGAGAGATTTACCAACCAGTTTTTCAGCTCCTCACAGAAATCTTCAGTTTCATCAGACCATTTCTTGTACAAAAGACATAGGTGAAACATCGTGAAACATTCAGAATATGATCTCTCATTCAAGAATTTCTAATGGTTGAAGCCCAATTAAGAATATCAGCATAGATCTAAGCCTTCGTTTGAATTAGATACTAACATCAAATTAGCTGAAGTCTACACAGCTTCTAGAAATGCCAAGTATATCATCTGAGAGGTACAGTTCTTGATTTTTAAAAGTCTTATAAGGCCAAAATAAACAAAAACAACAAGGGTCAAATGTACAATTGGAGAAAGATAGTTTGATCAGTTAAAAACAAGAACTCTTCATCCTTTTGGCAACTTGTAGAACATTCTGTTCCAAAAGTTGCTCCCCAGACAGGTAGAATAATTTCTCCAGAGACTTGGGTTCAGCATTTTAGTGCCTCAGTCAGTAATTCTGCAAGCAATCAGATTCCTTTTAAGTTATCCACTGAAAACCTTCCAGGCTGGCCTCCGGTGTTCCCTTCTGAGATTTCTAATCTTATCTCACATTTGAAAAATAGCAAAGTGAGATTAAGAAATTCTCTCTTCTTCCATTTCCTTTCAAAATGGGGTCAAACAATGGTGTATTTTAGCTCTCCTTTCACATTTGTATATCAATTCTCTAATTCATACCATATCCAGAAACAAGCTTTCCCAACCTATGCTGACTAAAAGTCTTATTTCCATTCCTCTTTCTGCTGCTGATGCAGTCATTCCTTCTACAACTCAAGTAAGCTTAAGGCTTTAAGCCTTTGCTAGGTATTGTAGTAAAGAAAAACTGATCATCAACTACTCCAAAGAAAAATTATTTTCTTTACTGAAATGTGAGTGAATTAAAACTATATTTGAACAATAAAGAACATCACTGTAGAACAAAAGATGATGGATGGATGGATGGATGGAGAGAGAGAGAGAGAGAATCACTGTTTAATCTTCCTGTCATGGGAAAAACAAAGGATGTTGTTTTAAACAGCCAGTGCAGTCCTCCATTTTCTACCAACAAGGCAATAGTTACATCCCTGCTTTTTAAAATCTATTTAGAACAATATTGCTGCTGCTGCTGCTGCTGTTATAATTCTTGTTGTAATCCACTATGACTCTTTGGTGTCATATAATTCCAATTAATTAATTAATAAAAATAAACCAGGCAAGGCATTGAAACTTCTATTTTATTGCTCATATATTTGTTAGTATTATATTTGTGTGACTCCATGGCATATTTAAAATTTCTAATGCTTCAGCAGCTTTGTGTGAGCTGGAACCCTTCAGATGTTTCTGCACCACTGCAGCCAGGAGCCCCAGCCAGCATGGCTGATGGTAAGATACATTTGTTGTAATTCAGCAACATCTGGAAGATCAACATTTCCCACTCTGATCTATAGAACCCTCCATAAATACCTTATAAGATACAAATGGCTTTCTGAAAGATGCTATGTACCATGTCGCAAGGACAGGCAACTTTCAAGCTTCCAAATCTCATCTTTCCTGGGACTCTGAGGTCTACAAGCTAGAGTTAGATGCAAAATAGTGGCTCAGAATGGGTTAGCACATTTAGAAGGAACAGAGTACTAATTTGAGCACATGCTTAACTCCAGCTTGCTTGCATACTAGAACTGAGCTTGTAGCCTTTTCACATGCACATAGCTGAGTTAAAATGTTATCCACCAGTCCTTGAGCCAGCAAAAAAAAAAAATACTACAATAAATTATACTGTCCCTGTTGCCAATCCCCATTTGTCATAGTAACGAGGCCGGTGAATGGTGCTGTCCTTACTTATTTATTGGGGCCGAAGTTTAGAAAAGAGATTGGTGGATTCCTCTGGCTTCATTTCCCCTTCCACCAAGCTTCACTTGCTGCTGGGAAAACAACCATCAATCACTCTTCTTAACATGGGGTGGATTGGGGTTTAGGCAGATTCTTAAAATGGCAAGTTTAACCATCTGTCAAGTTGCATGACTAACTGGTGACAGGTGCTAAGAGGACATGCAGTTAAAAGCAGGAGAGCACTCTTCTGATGCTCCTTGTAATCCATCCTCCACACCTGTAACCTGTCAGTAAGGCTATTTCTGAACACAGGTACAGCACTCTCCTGAAAGAGCATTAAATGTATGTTAAAGAAAAAAAACACACACACACAGAGGGAGACACAGGTTAAGTGGGAGGGAACAATTGATAACTCGTAAGTTTCTTCTCTGAGTAGTGCTACAAGGGTGATGCTGGCAGCAAGTAACTAAGAAGTCTGGTTGTGACTTCTGGCAACACCTGGAAGAAGCCATTGGACAGTCATGGAGAACAACCTCCAAAGAGTAGCCTTCCAGATTCACACAATTGTGAATGGCCTGTGTATTACAATAATGCCTGTGTATGCAGGCAGATATCCCTGCAGAATCCAGGTGTCCATCTCTTCCAAAGCCTGAGGCAAAACAGCCCTGATGTTTGGTGCCCAGTGATTAGAGGGTGGAGAATGCACTTGCAGAGGATTAAAGGGGCCAATAAGAGCCAGGCAGGTCCCAACCTTTGATTGTCACAGCAACTATTTGACCAGTGAAGCAAGCTAAAGCCTATCCATGGCAAAACATTGTGATGGTACAAAAGAGAAAACGCTACTTTAAAATCAGAACATCTAAGGACTGGTAGCTAGGCCATGTTTGTGCCATGATTAGGAACAAATCAGGAAGAACAGAGAGAGAGAGAGAGAGAGAGATCTTTCTGGTCCTACCCCCACATTTTGTCAGTTTAGGGAGTTTGATTTGGAATAATAATAATACTGTGTGAGAAATTGGGGGAAGGCTGGAAAAAGAATGGGAGGGAGAGTAGACATAAACAAGCATGAGACAGAGGGTGGCAGCTTATCTCACAAATGGCAACTAAGCCCATGTGGCAAGAAACCTGAGAAGAAGCATTTCAAAGCTTTCAAAGAGACTCTGCCTTAACTCACTATAAATGAAGGTTGGAAATTCCTCTTGCTGTTTTCAAGATTCTGTATTTATCTGAGACTAGCATTAATGAAAGTTTACTGAAATCTGTGTTGTCCTTGTTTTCTTCATCTTGCCCAGCTGCACAGGGCTTGACAGGTAGTGGTGGGGAAACTTTTTTCTTGTTACTGTTGATTAAAAATGTGCTGTCAGAAGGTTTGGCTGATCTATAACAAATCACCCACCTATCTTAAATTGAAATATCACTCCCAGATCACATGGATGTGCTGACTTGATCTTATCCATCCAGCTGAAACTATGAGATTGGGTGGGACATACTAGATGGCATGTCCAAGCCTTCTTCAGCACCATCAACCTCTGGTTTTGAGACCATTATCTTCAATGAATACTGTGGAAGATGTGTTCCTCTTTCTATCTGGCCTAAAACTAAATAGAAAAGGTTGTTAGCCACGGTCTAGTTTTCTTCCATTGACAAAGTCATTCTGCCACAGAAACACATTTTCTTAAGCTTCTTAAATGCTAGTATTTTTTACTGGCAGTGAGGACTATAGGCAGAGAATCACATGAGTTAGGTCAAAGCAATCATAAAAAAGCAATTATGGTGGTGGTGTAATGTAGGGGGAGAGCTACACCTTTCCTAGTGGCTTGCAAAAGATGGGGAAACGGAGAGTGTTTATTCGTTTTTAAACTAATAATTCTCCCTTTAATTTTTTATTCCCCTCCTCACTATGGATTAGACAATAATTATATCAACTATGCCAGGGATGCAAAGGGCTTTAGATCCAGCAGATACTACGCTGCCCCTAGGCACTGCATTTCAGCACCAACATCTAGTAGGACACCAGGGACCGTTCCCCTACGTGCACAGAACTGTCTAAGGTGTTACTGGGCCCCTTCAGATGGACATATCTTCTCACTGGTAGAGCTGTACTTCCACCACATCCAACCCATCCCTCAGCTGAGTTTTGGCAGGAGTTGAATTTTTCTGAAATGTACATTTTGGTCTTTAATTTAAACTTCTGTTCAAACTGTGCAAGTGTTTATATGTTACAAAGCAGTGGTATTGCAGATGCTGCTACTGAGGAAGTGAGGTTATTTCTGTACCAGCTAGCTGGAGGGGCTAGTTTGCTAGAAACTAGTTTGTCTAGATTTGCCAGAGTAAAAGCAATGAGAAAGCTCTTTGTACCTGCTGTAAATTGGCAGATATGTGAAATAGGAAACTTCTGAGTCTTTTACCTCATATGGCAGTTTTAGCCCAGCTGCACTAATCTGTAAGTTGTTATCAGTCAATCAGAGTGCTATATGTGTTGAAGCATTAAAAAAAATCACACCTTTTATCTTCACATTTCTTCTGTATCTGTATTTATTGCTCTCAGACACATTTCCCCTCCCACTAAAAGAAAGAAAAACCTCTCACCTTACCTCTTTCATGTGAAAATTAGGTTCCTTAATTATTGTTGCAACAGTATTAGTCTTTTCCAAGGAAGCTTATTTCTTCCATCCTAGACCCTTTCTCTTAATTTAGTTTAGTTGCAAAATAAACATTCTAGTTAATTTTGTAAGAGGGGGGGTGCCTCCAAATTGCTTTGGCATACAAGTAATTGTTCTCCTCGAAGTGTTCCCCTTTGCCAAAATAACTCGTAGGATCTCCTTCAGTAGTAGTTATCAAGGTTAATCCTGCTATTCCAAGTCCATATGTCACCCAAGGCTGTTCTGTCTGGAGCATTTTCAGCTGTTAATAGGACAGCCTGTGAAATCACAATGCTTTCTTGGAAATACAATTTTCCACAAGCTAACATTTAAAGTAATAACATACCGTGATTTGTTATTACTTTAAATGTTAGCTTGTGGAAAATTACAGACTAATTTAACACTGGGTAGAGAAAGAGTATCAAACTGGGACAGCTATTCCTTTCCCTATTCAGGTGAATTCAGCTTCCTTCATATTTAATGCATTTTTCCAAATGAAGTCAGGTGCCTAGGTCTTCGTAGATATTCTACTTGTGCTTATACTAGATATACTTCATGCTAAAACAACAAAAATTTACAGATATCTATCTGATTCTTTTTGTCCTTCAAAGAGATCAACAGTATGTATTATTTTTCCCTTCCCCTTTTTGTTATCAAAATGGTGCTGTAGGTAGATTATATAGAAAGAGATAGACAACTGTCTTAGGGTTGTTCATGAACTTTATATCTGAGTGGAGATCTTAATCTAGATCTCTTCTGCCTAGTGCAATCTTCTAATGACCATACTATAGCATAGGAGTGGTCATCCATAGTGTGCAAGTCAGTTTGCCTCCCTAAAACATTTTTGCAGCCATCTTCCAATCACAGATACATGATTTCCTATCATTTTTTTCAGCAGAAAACTAGACAAATTTTGTGTAAGATTTAAAACCATATATACACATAAGCCAGTTTCAACAGCTTTCCTAACCTCCAGAAGCCGTCACGAAAGACTCACTCTTCCCCATTTGTATGCTATTATGACATCATAGTTCTATCACCTGTATTTATGCTTTTGGTGAAACAAGTACAGAACTTAATCTGAGTCAGAAAAGATAGTCCTATTATTGAGCAGCTATTTCTTGTAAATTGGATCAGTTGGATGACTATTCTTAAGCATCCATTGCAAACAAAATGGTGTAGAGCAGTTTTCCTCAGCCTGTGCCCCCAGCTGAGTTGGGCTACATTCCCCAGAATTCTAAACCAATGGCAATTCCAGCTAGGAATTCTGGGAGTTAAAGTCCAATACTTCTGGAGGGCACCAGGCTGGAAGGCTGCTTTAGAGAAATGCTAGACTGGACTATTTCTTATCTTAGTCTAGTTTGACATTGCCACTATGGAAACAAACAGCTGGCATATTACTCAGTTAGGGCTCTAATGCAAAGAATGCCTTGCCATACAGAGGGCAAACAAAGGCTGAAAAGTTCATACCAAAGTCATGAACTGTATCATTATTGCCTGTAGATAATTGAAATGAATTTTCAGGAGCAACTGTTCCCTGCAGTATATGTTAACGCTTCAGATTCCCTTTCATCAGGCTTCCATATCTTAATCCTCTGGAAATAGCTTGGCATCACTTAAGACATCATCACAGAACAAAACCAAATCCATTAAGACAGAGCTGATTTTGATATTAAATCACTGCTGGTGATTTATATCACAGCTAGTTTAATTTGCTGCCCTTTGTTTTAGAGTGGCAAATGTATGAGTCACCAGTATGCTCTTGCCTTGGATACTAAAAATAATTGGAATTGTGGGGCCATTGCTGCAGGAAATTGATTACATTTAAGTTTACTGTACTTTGCTAAAAAAAACCCTCAAGATTCAGGATTTTACCAGGACATCTCCTATCACTTCATTAGTTCAGTATTTAATACATTTTTTTACTACCTAAAATGGCAAAATAATATATTGAAACATTTCCTCCATTCCACCTCATCATAATTGAATTTTTTCAACATACTTCGTGACACAATTTAAAAGCCATTTTAATAAACATTTACTGTATACTTACCAGAGAAGAGGGGAAATAATGAGTCTTACGAAGCATTTATTTTGCCCTTAACCAATTAAAATTGGGGGTCAGATACCTTAAAGATCACACATACACACGAAGTGTATAAACTGCCATTTTTCAAAGCAATTTGACTACAGGAAAGCCTATGACTCAATGCCACACACAAGGATCTGTGAATGCCTGGCACTATACAAAGTCAACGGGACACGACCTTCCAAAAGAACTCAAGGGGACTGTGGAAGACAACACTGGAAGTCAACTCAAGACAGCTCGCACAAGTGGCCATCAAGTGCAGCATATACCAAGGTGATGCACTGTCCCCACTGCTGTTCTGCATAGGCTTGAACCCCTCAGCCAGATAATCACAAGGACTGGATACGGGTACAAGTTCAAGAGTGGAACCTCCATCAGCCACCTCCTCTACATGGATGACATCAAGCTGTATGCTAAGAGTGAACAAGACATCAACTCACTGGTCCTGACACGGATCTATGGTGAGGACATTGGGATGTCATTCGGACTAGAGAAGTGTGACAGAATGATAGTAAAAAGAGGGAAGGTAGTTAAGACCGATGGAGTGGAACTACCAGTGGGGCACATAGCAGATACAGAGACCAGCTACAAATACCTTGGTATCCCACAGTCACATGGGAACCATGATGAGGAGGCAAGGAAGACAGCAACATCCAAGTACTACCAAAGGATAAGACAGGTCCTGAAGAGCCAGCTCAGTGAAGAGAACAAGATCCATGCCATCAATTCATATGACCTGCCAGTCATCAGATACCCTGCTGGTATAGTGAACTGGCCAAAAGAGGACATGGAGGCTGCCAATGTGAAGACACGGAAACTCCTCACAATGTATGGAGTTTTCCACCCAAGTCCAACATCCAGAGATTGTACATCCGCCGCAAAAAAGGTGGGCAGGGTCTGATGAGTGTCAAAGCCACTGTCCTAGATGAAATCCAGAGCATCCAGGAGTACATCACTAAGATGGCACCCAAAGATGAGCTGCTGACAGAATGCCTGAGGCAACAGCAGACATGGGAGGAAGTTCAAGTGGAGGAAATACCGTGGCAAGACAAGCCCCTGCATTGGATGTACCATCAACAGATAGCTGAGGTGGCTGACATTGGGAAATCCTATCAGTGGCTGAAAGGGCTGGACTAAAAGACAGCACTGAGGCACTGATCATAGCAGCACAAGAACAGGCACTAAGCACCAGATCCATAGAAGCAGGGGCCTACCACACTAGACAGGACCCAAGGTGCAGATTGTGCAAAGAGGCTTCAGAGACAGTCTAACACATAGTGGCCGGGTGTAAGATGCAGGCAGGAACAGCATATACTGAATGGCACAACCAAATACCTGGCATTGTGTACAGGAACATCTGCACAGTGTATGGGCTAGACCCTCCCAAGTTCAGATGGGAGATTCCACAGAAGATCATGGAGAATAACAGGGCTAAGATCCTGTGGGACTTTGCATCTTTATTTCAGAGTTGCAAAAAAAGTGAAATTCTCATGATTAGGATGCAGGATTCTTCCCTTTAATTAGGAAGAATTTGAGTAGTGCATATATCCCTGGTCTTTCTTTGTACGGTCATCTCTTTAGGGGTCTGCAGATTCCTTGGCTTCCCATGCTTCAATTAATTCCCTGGGAAATACATTGTAAGATAACTTCTTATGTGTATGTGTGTGTTTCAGACCAGAAGCCAGAGGCAGCCAGAGAAACTGCAGATCTGATTGGTGTCGACTTTAGTGACCACTTCTCTGGAATGATCTGTCTCATACCTGGCCCTTCAGGTCTTCTAACAGTCATCACTGCTGTAATCAAGTCCACCCATGCCGGCTGGGGCTCCTGAATCCATTGATACGGAAACATCTGAAGGGTCCCAGCTGATACAAATCTGCTGAAGCATTAGAAATTTTAAATATGCCATAGTATGACACAGCCCTGTTCCCTTCATTTTCTTGTGAGGTCATTGACCATTGATTTGAAAAATTGCTATCTATAATGATAAAGGAACCACTTTGAAGGAACAGTAACTATGAATAGCAGCTTTTGTTTGTACAGTAAACCATTAAAATGTTCCCACCTTTCTGTCTTTAAAAGATCCCCAAGGCTGACAATATAAGATGAAAGGGCTCAGAAAAGTACATTTTATTGGGCTTGAGGTGAACTGGAATCTTCGAGCTGGAATCTCATGGAGACAGAAATGTGGGGTACATACTTTTAAAAGAATCCTATTAATAAATAAATCGAGAGCCTGTTTGGTGTAGTGATTAACTGGGAGACTGTGAGTTCTAGTCCCGCCTTAAGCATGAAGCCAGTTGCATGACCTTGGGCCAGTCACTCTCTCTCAGCCCTAGGAAGGAGGCAATGGCAAACCACTTGCCAAGAAAACTGCACGGACTAGTCCAGGCAGTCACCAGGAGTCAACATGGCATAAATAAGTAAATACATAAGCAGGAAGTATGTGCACACACACCCAAATTAATAAAACAAAACTTAGTTGTCTCATTAACAATATACTGGTTTCATGAATTTCCCTAATGTGGATAACAGAAATCAGGGGAAAGAATAAAATTGTTCAAATTCTTATTGATAATGCGAAAGACCTGGGAAGTAGTTAGATAAGGACCTGGGCCTGATCACTCTGTATGTTTTGTTAACTGCTCAGAGATCATTATCCCCAGCACTGCAGACTGAGCTACAATTTTCCTTCAGCCTATAAAATCACAGCTCACATATTACTCATGATACAATATCTATATCACTGTAAAATATAGTGCAGAATCTTTCCAGTAAAGTTGATTTTTTTTTTCTGATAGGACTTCTACTGGGTCTCAATTATGAACTGACATGTAGATCTTTGGGGTATTAAATTTTTCTCAATGCTTCCATATCCAGAAAAATTTTCACATGGTCATTTTATCTATATCAGATTGGGAAAAGGACAACTCTATGCAGCAATTAGGGCCACATATTTATTCCTAAAATAGTATATTTAACATTATAATAATTTGTGTGGAATGGGAGGAATATGCCAGCCAAGAAACCTCTATGCAGAAAATGAGAGATTTGGCACCTATAATCAAGACAAAATAACTAGGCTCAAATTATCATATTTCAGACACATTATGTGAAGATCTAACTCTCTGGAGAAGCTTTAATGCTAGGAAAAATGGAAGGAAAGAGAAAAGGATGTCCAGCAGCAAGGTGGATAGACTCAGTTACAGTGGTAATGGGCACACTATTGGAAGACCTGAAGGACCAGGGGAAGATTGTCATGGAGAAAATCTAAGTGGTTGCTAAGAGTCAACACTGATTTGATGGCACATAATCAATTAGACAAGACTGAAACAGCCAGTTTAGGTGTCAGAGCAAGATAGATGGTGGATAGAGGAGACATCCCTATCCACTGCCTTCTACATCTACAGTATGTCCCCAAGCAGCTGCTTTATTGTAATTAAGACAAATTTATTTATTTTTTTCTGCCCAGGCAGGTTAGCCTATATGAATCTGGCTAGGGTCCTCAAAGAATCACTGTAAGGAGGCTATATAATCTCCCTGTACAGACAGACTACAGCTACCTCACATCACTTCGAGAACCCCATTAGATTGTATTGATAGGGCAATCAGCTAGCTGGCCATCGGGGTCAATGGTGGCCTTTATTCTACCGGAGAAGGCATGTGCAGGTAGGGAGAAACAATGGTGGAGAATGGCAGACCTTCATTCTTCAGGCAGCAGGGCTTCCTGGGCTGGTCCTGAGAATGTAGCTGCAGTTTACCATACATGTTAAAAAGTGTATAAAGCATTAGAATTCTACTGGCTTCATGAACATACTCATGTAATTTTCCTGGCAATTTTACAGAAGTGGCTTCTCATTGCCTTTTGCCAGGAAAGGGAGCAGAGGAGAAAGAGACTTGAACTCCCTGATCTAATCTAAAGCAATAAGAAGGTACCAACCAGACCCAACACAGCTTAGCTTCCAAGATCATATTATTATTGTTGGTCACACAGTCATCCAGATGTTTAGACTGGATTTGGCAGTTTTATCCATCTATCTAGTCCTTCCCAAGGACCTGGAATAGGCAGATGTTGTTGTTTGATGGTGTTAAAGGTATTGTCGCAGGATGTAAGCTGTTCCAAGTAAAGCTGCCTTTTGCCATTTGTTATTGTTATTGTTATTACATTTTTATGCTACCTTTTAAAATAGTTTTATATTTATATTTTTTATATATATATTTTAAATTTGGTCAAGTCAACTCAAAATAATGTTGGTTAGGTGCTGGGAACTGCTGAAACTACACACTAACCTGGGATTAAGTACCCCTGAAGTCATGTGCCATATTTCCAAAAACAACTGGAACAACTAAGATATATGAATGAAGAAGAGAGGAAAGAGGAAAGTGGATTAATGTGGAGTGGCATGAGATACAGAAGGAATCCCAGCTTGGAGGGAATTGGTGCAGGTGAAGAAGTGCTGATACGTCTGTCTAGGGATTGCAGTGGCAGAGATGTGATTGATTTTGATAGGTCCTGAGGCTGGCTGGCACTCCTGTCATTATTGGAATCTTGGCCGCTATAGAATCCATACTGAGTGCATCACACTGGAAAGCACGGTGATGATATCATGGTTGTCATGAGGAACAGGTTGAGGAAGAAGCTTGATCCCAAACTATATTATTGGGGAACACAAAATCAAGATGATGATGACAGACAACTGCTACTATCCCTTCACTGCTTCAGCAATCGTGATCTGGGTAAGGGCACACTGAGAAAGATCATGACTTACAACTCGCTTATAAGACCTATTGGTTAACAAGCCATACTTGAATACTGTAGTGAGACCATCAGTCCCTGAGGGTAGGAGAGTTGGGGGGAGGCTTGATTTTTCCTGGCATTGAGAATGTAAGGGGGGTCCCCTCAGTTAACTGAGCCTTAGTGGCATAAGGGCTTAGTAGGAAAAGGCAGCACATCATTTTGGTATTAAAGGAAGATCAGTTAGCCAGGTGGTTGTAGAAGGCAGGTACCTGTAGGTGAGTTCCTGAATTTGCAGTTGGGCTCCAGGACAAGTTAGAGGTACTGCCAGGATACCCTGCTGACCAGCAACGTTTCTACCTGAGCTTCTCAGTATGGTGTAGGGTGAAGTGGTTGGATCTCTCAAACTGATAGCTAAATTAAAAATATCATTCTATCAGTTCTTTAGGCCACCTTCTTCAGAAATATTTTATCCCCTGAACCAAAATAACAATAACACTTTGTATTTATCGAAGTATATGTTGCAGATTCAGTCTGTAACTAGAGATTTGTACCGTAACGACAAAAGTTTTCCATTGGATATGCCAGTTGTATGATTATCATAGTGCAGCTAACTTTATCTCATATGCTTGGAACTTTCTCTCTCTCTCTTTCTCTCTAGTAAAAATCTTTTCATCTCTTTGATGATAACAGATTTCTAAATGCAGATGTAAATATAAAACCTACTTCCTCTGAAGACAGATGGCTTTCTCCCATAATCTGGCTCCCATTTTTATTTCCATCATATATTTAAAAAGTCTGAAAAATATGTTTAATGGATAAAGTAGGAGTTAAATAAATAAGGAAAGAAATACTTGATGTTGTGGAATTTGCTGGATGGCTATAACCAGAAACTGCAAAGTAAAGAAAATAGCATTTTATACAGCAGCTCAGTAATCTACCCTCTAGCCCAACTCCTGCAAAGATTAATCTTTCTAATTGTAAGGATGGATTCAATTTTGATCATATTTAGAGTGGATCCACTGTAATTGAGAGGATTTAATTCAGTCATTGCTAATGTAAGTCCTGCTGAAATCAGTTGCCAAAGTTATGACTAATTTATGTCCCATCATGCATCTGTCTACATATAACTAAATTTGGATCCATTCTAAACTTAGCAATTGCATGTACTACATTTTAAATTTTTTGGAATCAACCCTAGCAGATACTTATCATCCATGACAAGGCTTTCAGTTCTGGTTAGCCTAGCCTTGCTTCAACTCATAAGTTTCCAGTTATATAAATGATACATTTAAAATTATTTCTAATGAAACAACTTCTTGTTGGGGTTAGAATTTGGCATACAAATTCTGCATTTTTAATGCCATTTCTGGTGAATGAAAGACAAATTGATGAAAGAGAAATTGTTTTTGAAATTCTAAAGGCACATTTCAGATATATGGAGCGTAGTGGTTTTGAACCTAATTAGTTATGAGGTAGCCAAGACGTGTGTGTGAATATTCTGTCTTCTACTGTATAATCATATTTCGGTATTCTGCAGTTTCATTGGCTTTCTATGTTCAATTAAATCTAAGGGAAGACATCATGAAAACTTTTTTTAGAAGCAGTGCTACAGCCATTAATAAAAGGAGAGTTCTGCCCTTGAGAATTTGTTGAAGAATTTCTTTTTTCACTGGAAAAAGTCAGAGAAATTAGCCACACAATTTTCCTTCCCACAAATTAGGTGGAGAGTTTCATAACGGCTATTTATGCTCAGCTCTAGTTGGAATTATTGGCTGTATTTTGAATAAATTAAATCTTATTTCATTGTTTCCTTTTAATTTCTTATTCTTTGATCAATGGCCTTTTTTATACTGTCATAGTAATAATGTGATTTTGCCACCTTCCTATCATATTTAAAAAGACTGAAAAGTACATTTTAGTGGATAACCTAGAAGTTAAAGATAGGAGGATTGCTTTCAAGAACAAAAATGGGATTTCTATGCACTTGCATATAAATGTGAGGCCCAGTTATATAGGTTTCACAGTAACATGAACAGTAACAGAAAGAAAATGATAGATTTTCTTTCTGGAAAAATCTAAACAGATCTTATCCAGATCACAGTGTATTCCCCAAACCTGTGTTTATGCATTAATGCTCAGATAAATATTTATGAGTCAGTGGAAATACTAGTTATATCTTTTTCCAAAAAAAGTGTTGTTAAACAAAGGACTTGGAGATTTCTTTCAGCAAGATGAATAATTAGTTAAAATTATCCAGAGACAAAGTATTTTGCATAATACAGAGAAAATATTCTTAGCCACTGATGTTAGTTTGCAGCCCAAAAACAGTCTGGGTAGAGTTTCTCTAAGGAAAATGTTTTTTTCTTTATATTCCACATGATAATGGTCTTCAAGTAAAATAGTAATATATCAACTTAGTTTTACTAAATCAGAAGTATGCATTTTACCAGAATACTCTATTTTCCAAACAATTTAAATCATTTGCTATTTTTGAGTTATTACTCAACAGATTGCTCACATATGTATTTTGAACCAAAATTGAGATTACATCTCTCACCCTTTACCAGTACATAAACATCTGTGCAAAGTTGCATCATACTACACAATACATTTAGAGATGAAACAAAATCCTATCTCAGGAATATAACCGAGAGAGGGATGATTTGGGTGATCATGCTCAAAGCTATACTTTCTTTGTGGCAGGGTGCTTTATTTCCCATTGGAACTGTTGTTTAGCATCTATTCCCTGATTGGGACAATCTACATAAGACAGAGATAAATGTAGGAAAAATCAGAAATTACAGGCAAGAAACTAATGGCATCAAAGAACATTTTTTAAAAATCCAGTTTGTCATATTGCTTACAGTATATGGGATGTTAATAAGCTCAATTTATGTATTTTGGTTTCCAGATTTCAACCACAACCATGTTAGATTTTGATATGTTTTTTTCCTTTGATATCATGTGTATACTGGCCACGGAGTGGTTGGCTTTCCAACTTTGAATTACTTGAGTCTTGTATTCTGATGGTTTGTTGTCTTCAAGAGCCTTTGCTTACTAACTTCTATAAGTCCAGGCTCTTTATTTTTTCCTGATGTAATCATTCAAATAATGCTCTTTTTTTTTTTCTTCCACAGTTTGTTTTATTTGCAATAGACCTCTACCATCTTTATTTCTAGGTAAATACTGTATAGTCTGTGAATGTCACTTTTTGAGTGAAGGGCATGACATATGGTCATTAGTTTCCTTGTTTTCTTATCAAGATTGTCCAATTTGGCTTGGGACCAGTCAATTATCTCTGTGGTATATCTAATTACAGGGAGCTGCCCAAGTATTCATTGCTTCAACAATACTTCCATATTGAAGCTACCATATCATGGGCATCCAAACACTGAAGGAGGAGGAGGAGGAGGATGACATTATTCTCCCACAGACAGTATTATATCTATGTGCCAAAGCTTGGGTCAACAGACCGACACAGAATAGATAGAGGAGATAGGTGAGGAGTATAGCAAAGAAAAATATAGACTACAAATGGGAGAATAAGGAGTTTCGAAAGATGTTTCAAAAGGACAAAACCACAAGCACAGGGCAAAGACATTTGCTTAAAGCCCATCTATATTCCAGCAGCTTATGTTTTAATAGCACTAATGAGATCATCAGTGCACAGTGCTCTTCTTGCCCAGCTTCCATACTCTGTGATGTATCACCCCTGATCTCTGATAGCCTTTTCTCCCTGCAGGGTGAAACTGGGGGAGATAAACGGGGTAGAGGCGGGCAGAGTATTTAATGTTTTTGCATGATTAGAGATGAATATTGAGCAGCACACACAGCTTGGAGTGAGCTCCCAGCCTAATTAAGTCACTCGAGAACATTGCTAGCAAATCTCAATAGAGTCCAAGGTGGAGATCTGCATATGAAAGCTACTGCAGCAGTCAGTATTCTGAGCTCACTGTTCAGGTATGGTTCTGAATCAAAGTCTGCAATACTCCCAGCACATTAGATAAGAAGTAAACACCGCTGATGTTGGAGACATTCCTGAATAAACATTTTAGACTAGGAGAGGTTTAAGGCTGGGATCGGCAGAGTTCAGATGTGGGAGGATCTATTTGTTGTTTTTATAGGAATCTCCAATTCCACTACACAGAGCAAGTACAAATTAGTGAGGATGGGAAGCAAGATCTGTTTAAAAAGTCTCTCTGCTTTCTTCAGTTAATAGCTAACCTAGAACAAGACCACTGTAATATTACTGTATGTTGATTCAAAGCCTTTTCAAAGGAATGAAGAATGGATATTCTTAACCATTTCTTGTTTAGCTTACTCTGACTCTGAAATTGCCCTTGAAAAAGGTTCAGAAGCTATTGTTAGCACAAAATGTGGTGGATAGATTGTAGACCACATTATCTTGCTCTTAGAACAATGCTTTCTTCAAGTTTGCTTCTGGGCAAACTTCAAGATCCAAGTTTTGTCCTATGTGATTACATATCTATCAGATGGCCACCTGTCTATAATATATTATCAGCATTGGAGATTTGTTACATGAGCTGCAAGTTAATGAACATAGGATGGTGTGTGTGTGTAAAAAAGAGCATTTACAATAGCAGCAATTCAATTGAGGAAGTGCACTTGAGTCCTTTCTGGCTCTATTTTCCATAGGCAGTACAACAATTTTGTCAGATTTTAATATTGTCTGATATTTTGTCCCTAATTTTAAGGCTGCACTCAGATATTGCTACATAATTTTTGCTTGTAGGCAAATGGTGTGATTAGAAGTTTAATATTAAATGAGTGCCTTTGCAATTTAGGTGTTGAGGTGTTGGATGTGGACTGAGGAGACCCAGGTTGAAATCCCCACTTGACTATAGAGCTTGCCAGGTTGTTTCAGGCCAGTTACTCTCTCTCAGACCAACCTATCTTATAGGATTGTTGTTGTGGAAATAAAGATAGGAAAGACCTCCATGGAAACTACTTTGCGCTCTCAGGGAAAATGTGAAATGGAAATACAATAAATGAATAAATATGACGACCTATTAATAAAGTGGTAGCTGAGCCAGCCAACTGTCCTACAACTTCCAAGAGATGATGGCTAGAGAAACTGGATGGTCAGTAAACTACGAGGTGACAAGATAATATTATGCAGATGCACTGTCACTCATGGCTGGGTCACCTCCCATCTGGATTTCTGCAATGCAGTTTACATAAGGCTACTCTTGAAGACCTCCCCCATACTGTAATTGGTCCATAATCTAGTGGTTCAAATAGGCTCAAATTTTTGTTCTTAAATGTTCTTAACAATTGTAAACCATCCAGAATCATTGGGAGTTGAGCAGCATACAAATTTAATTAATTATCATTAATTATCATTAGTATCTGCAGGGATCCCATGGTTGGACTTTCTCAGCCACTTCCCTTTTCCAAAAAAGGCTCCCTTGATATCAGACTGGCCCCAACTCTGCTCGTCTTTTGTAAAGCCATTAAGATGTTACTGTTTTAGGAGGCCTTTAGATGCTGAAAGGGTCATCTTATAGTCTCCTGGCTGATTGTTATTTTATGGTTGTTCCTCAATGCCTCAGTTGTTATTATAATGTTCTGTTAACTTTATGTTGCTTTTTAAAAATCTTCTTATTACTATAAGTTGCTCAGAGTCAGCCATGAATGAAGAGGCCTATAAATCTAAATAAATAAATAAATCCCATGTCAACCAACAGATGTATCCATGCTACATTAACTAAGCCTTAGTTCTGTTTTAAATCTAATTCCAGATTATAGAGGGAGGTGAACTGCAAGTAAAGCTTACACATTTAGAGAAGACTGATAGGACACAAAATAATTTCACCTATACACCTATGACTTTACTTGACGCTGACTGTAGAGTGTTCTGAGTAACTAACAACAGGGCTGTAATTAATCATGGTAACTTTTTCAGTCCTTCAACATCCCTTTAATAGACATCAAATTTAGTCTAAGTAAAATTTGGCTCTGTTCTCACTGTCTCACATACACATTCTCTTTCCCCTACTTATTTTTGTATTAAGTATATTAATAAAAGCAGGTATTTCAGGAAAGGGTTGGTTCAGATAGCACATTTTGCTACTTTGAAATGCTAAACCATGTTCCTAAAACAAGACATCAACATGTGGAGGGCATTAATTGTGCTCATCAGCTATATTTTCATGGACTGAAACCCAGTTTAAACAAAGGACATTCTTTCTTAATGGGCTGCTTTTCCTTTGATCCTGACTCTGTGTAAAGGGGAGAACTGATGTATGGATATGACATTGCTTATCCAGGCAAAGGCAAGCCAATGACTGGGCATAACTTAAGTAGAGTCATAGCCATGAACTTTAATTCTGGGTTCTGCAACACACTGAGGAAAACAAATTACAGCAGTTCCAAACAAAGGGAAAATATTTGGTATTTTATCCTATGCTTTGCCTCTCAGAGGGATTGGCACTCTAATTGTTCTTGGGTTCAGAAAATGAATCCTCTTATTCCAAAGAAACCTGCAGATAAGGAATCCGTCAACAGCCTTTTAATTTTAAAGGAACATAGCCAGGAAAAGGGCTGTAGAGAGACAGGTTCAACTAGAATTCAGATCTTCAGCTTATGCAAAGTTTCAGATTTCTGCTGAGGCAAAATCACTATATAGTTCCCCAATAAGGGCAAGTTCTAGCCAACAGAGTCCCATAGTAGTTGTCCAAAATCTTGATCCTGACATTGAAGTAATATGGCCTAACTGGATGTGACTATGTCAGGCTTGAAACTCTGAGGGACACTTTTCACAACAAACAGCAATTTCCCTAGTCTGCTGCTACATATTTTGCAGTTATGGCTTAATTCCAGTTTAGTATGCAGTTGAGCTGTTGCTGTTTTCTAAAATATCCTAATTATAGGCCTGTAGAAATATCTTAAGTTACTAGATGTAGGCAGGTGCTGACCAATTTCACATGGTCTTCATAGGACTTTAGGCTTTAGAAGGAAAAGCTGTACAGGGTCATAGAGGTACACCTCTGTAATATATGAGATGTCTGGAACCAGCTTCAGACATATTTGTGATGAAAAATATAAAGTGATTTTCATTATGAGCGTATTCAATAAAGAATACAGTTAATGTGTTTAACACACTTCAGCCATTGAAGATCAGCTTGAACACTGTGAACATTGTGTACATATGTACATTGATTGAAGGAAAGAAAACAGAATATATTTGAATTTAATTGCACATCAAAAAAGGTTTTCTTAAATATATTATCTTAAGATTTAAAATGTAAAATGTTTTATTATGCTTTGACAAATATTATGGATTTCAAATATGTTGAGCAAGCCTGATGTCACTACATTGATTTTGTTCAAAACCAAAACATCTGGATAGTAGCCAGCTTTTTATGTTAGATTTATTTTAGAAATTGTTCTGGCCAATGATGCATAATGGGAGTGCAAATGTGGAATCAAAATAAAGTTTATCCTGTTCATTGAATCTCAGGGAATTAATTGAATTAATTATCAATGTAGAGAAAGTTAGATGTTGAATTGGTCAAGTGTATATTTAATACTACTAAAACCATCCCAAAGAAAAAGAAATGCAAGAAAGCAAAATGGCTGTCTGATGAGGCTTTACAAATAGCTGTGGAAAGAAGGAATGCGAAAAGCAAGGGTGAAAGGGAAAGATATAAGCAGCTGAATGCAGATTTCCAGAGAATAGCCAGGAGAGATAAGAAGGCCTTCTTAAATGAACAATGCAAAGAAATTGAGGAAAACAATAGAATGGGGAAGACTAGAGATCTCTTCAAGAAAATTGGAGATATGAAAGGAACGTTTAGTGCAAAGATGGGCATGATAAAGGACAAAAAAGGCAGGGACCTAACAGAAGCAGAAGAGATTAAGAAGAGGTGGCAAGAATACACAGAAGAACTATACAAGAAAGATCTTAATGTCCCTGATGTCCACGCTGGTGTGATCACTGACCTTGAGCCAGACATCCTAGAGAGTGAAGTCAAGTGGGCCTTAGGAAGCATTGCTAACAACAAAGCTAGTGGAGATGACAGGATTCCAGCTGAGTTATTTAAAATACTAAAAGATGATGGTGTTAAAGTGCTGCACTCAATATGCCAGCAAGTTTGGAAAACGAAACAGTGGCCACGGGATTGGAAAAGGTCAGTTTACGTTCCAATTCCAAAGAAGGGCAACGCCAAAGAATGCTCAAACTATCGCACAATTGCACTCATTTCACATGCTAGCAAGGTTATGCTCAAAATCCTACAAGCTAGGCTTCAGCAATATATGAACCGAGAACTACCGGATGTACAAGCTGGGTTTCGAAGAGGCAGAGGAACTAGAGATCAAATCGCCAACATTCGCTGGATCATGGAGAAAGCACGAGAGTTCCAGAAAAATATCTACTTCTGCTTCATTGACTATGCAAAAGCCTTTGATTGTGTGGATCACAACAAACTGTGGCAAATTCTTAAAGAGATGGGAATACCAGACCACCTTACCTGTCTCCTGAGAAATCTGTATGCGGGCCAAGAAGCAACAGTTAGAACCGGTCACGGAACAACCGATTGGTTCAAAATAGGGAAAGGTGTACGACAAGGCTGTATACTGTCACCCTGCTTATTTAACCTATATGCAGAGTACATCATGAGAAATGCCAGGCTGGAAGAATCACAAGCCGGAATTAAGATTGCAGGGAGAATCATCAACAACCTCAGATATGCGGACGATACCACCCTAATGGCAGAAAGTGAAGAAGAACTAAAGAGCCTCTTGATGAGGGTGAAAGAGGAGAGTGCAAAAGCTGGCTTGAAACTCAACATTAAAAAAACTAAGATCATGGCATCTGGACCCATCAATTCCTGGCAAATAGAAGGGGTAGAAATGGAAGCAGTAACAGACTTCATTTATTTGGGCTCCAAGATCACCGCAGACGGAGACTGCAGCCATGAAATTAAAAGACGCTTGCTCCTTGGGAGGAAAGCTATGGCAAGCCTAGATAGCATATTAAAAAGCAGAGACGTCACCTTGCCGACAAAGATCCGCATAGTCAAAGCTATGGTTTTTCCAGTAGTAATGTATGGCTGTGAGAGCTGGACCATAAAAAAGGCCGAGCGCCGAAGAATTGATGCCTTTGAACTGTGGTGCTGGAGAAGACTCTTAAGAGTTCCCTGGACTGCTAGGAGGTCAAACCAGTCAATCTTAAAGGAAATCAACCCTGATTGCTCATTGGAAGGATCGATAATGAAGCTCAAGCTCAGATATTTTGGCCACCTAATGCGAAGAGAGATCTCTTTGGAGAAGACCCTGATGCTGGGAAAGATTGAAGGCAAAAGGAGAAGAGGACGGCAGAGGATGAGATGGTTAGATAGCATCACTGAAGCAATGAGCATGAAACTGAGCAAACTCAGGGAGGCAGTGAAGGACAGGAAGGCCTGGTGCAATATGGTTCATGGGGTCACGAAGAGTCGGACACGACTTAACGACTAAACAACAACAACAATATTTAATACTGGAAATATTAAAACAGAGAAGCACAGCCTGAGGCCTCAAGACCTTGACTATAGCTCAGAGATTTCCAAAAGTATTACTAATTGTTATTTTCTTTGCAATGGAAAGAGACTATTAAATACATGAATGAAGAATAATCATATTAACTATAATTGGAGCAAAATGAAAGAAAAACTAAACATTTTTTTGTATAGGCTATACCTACTATTTTTGGGAGTGTGGCCATGGCACTCCAAAGGCCAAGTATGCTTTTGCCTCATTAGGTTGAGGGCCTACTAGTCTTCTTTGTGAGTTGTTACAGTAAGAATGCAATGAAGTCAATAAGGATTACTGTCCTGAAGTGCTCAGCCCCATGTCTCTGCTTTTCGGTCCACTTTGCTATGAAACTCTCTCAGCATTTCTGTTCATCTAACTTCAACACTGCTCCTTCTAAGGCCAGGCATAAGTTAGCAAGTACAACAAAGTCCTTCTCAGACATCAGGGGACAAAAACATGGAAAAGATATGGGGATTCATGACTCAGCTCCATTCTCTTTAACTCCCTCCAATTTTCTTAAGGGAAAATCTGAAATGAGAGTAGAATGATGATCATGTTTGGGAACAAAGTTCCCCATGAACTGTATCTTTGTTCAGCTGGAAACTATTATTCTCTCAGTTCCCCATTAGTGTGGGGTAGTCAGGGGACAGAGTAGGTACATGTGAACTGTTCTTCTTAGAGACTCCTCAGGACAAAGGGAAGTTACATGGAATCCTTCATGGAGCATAAATGGTGGCATACAGAAGGGGAAATCAATGCTGTGACCTCTCAGGTGTGTCCTAAGAGTCATTAGACTGCAGTTTTCAAGCTTACAACTATATAGAAGCACAGACATATTGTCATCTTATGTATCTACTAATTTTTTTCTCTTTCCTTTTGCTTTTCAAAAAATAAATAAATAACAACAAAAAGAAAGTCATGATGGTGTTCAGCTTTAACTACTGAAGTTAAATTCAATCAGATGTTGATAATTCCACAAGTTTATTAAAAGGGTCATATGCAGTTCCATATCATGTCAGGGAAAACAAAGATAGATGAATCTATGATGAATCTTGGTTGCAAAAGATAACAAGGTTCAGTAATTTTACTGTCTCTGAACAGGGTTATAGGTCAAGGAATGTTCCAGTTGTAGGTCTTGACATCTCAAGTGGACTATAATTCTGGACAACAGCTTTTTTGTACGTTCTTGCAAGTTCTATGAAAAAAAAAATAGGAAAACGATCAAGAACTGCAAAAATCTGAAATCTCTCCTCCTTATTATAATTCTCTTTCATTATAATAAGTGAAAAGAAGAGGCCAGCAAATAAACCATGTTACTAGCTAGCTTTCTACATGTAATATGCATAGTCTATTATTTTATATACATATCAATATGCAAATTCTGCTCCTTATCAAGTATACAAATGTAAAACAAATATTTACAGAAAAGTAGGCACTTAACCTATCAACATTTTACTTGTAGATGCTAAGCAATAGTAAATCTGTATTAAAGAAATAATCTATTATAGAAAACCTATTTTGCCTTCGAGAATTCATCCTGAACATGGCACTTCTACTGGTCCCAAGTAATGGCCCAAAGTAGCAACTGTATGAAAAGCTGCACAATAAAGTTTGGAGTATCATACAATCTGACTGATTTTGCAGTAGATTTTATGTTATATATCTTATATGTAAATGTTGTGGCATTTGAAGGCCAGGCAAGTTGTTAATGTAAATATTAAATAGGATATTTGAATATATGATCTATAAAGCTTTTTGAGTGTTTTCCAGAATCCAAGATTGATTGTAAAGAATTCATAGGGCCAAGTCTAATACAAGTTGTCTTTGCTTTTTGAAGATCAATGACATAGTGCCAATTATAAGGTATCTCAGGACTGTTCATGAACATTTGCTATTGGCTTTTCTATCTTGTATAATGCCAACTACTTTCAGATACTATATTGATAAACTTACCTCCATAAATCAAGTCAGCTAAAACAATTTCATAAATAAAACATAAATAACTATCTTGGGAGCAAAGAAGTGAACAGTGCCATGACAGACCAATGCATTAGCTTTTAGGCCAATGTTCAAGAAACAAGTGAAATTAATAGAGTGGCCTCATCTATCCCTTAATGGATATTTGTGTCTAATTCAAAACCAGAGCATAATACTTAAAGGCAGTTAAGCATCACTGGTATATTCAGTGGTAAGACGCAAGAGAGCTAAGGCAACTTCCATTAAAACTGTGGTTGTTCCATCTGTGTCCTGCTCTGGTCATTACCCTTATGATATGATTCTCATATAGCATAGTTATCATTTTATTTCAGAGGAGGAGATATATTAGAGAGATATACGCTGGAATAGCAAAGCCAAACAAATATTTCAGGAAAATACTCAGCCATGAGGTTAGGTATAATCCAAATGTGTGTTGTGTCCTCTTATATCTCAGTAATGTATCAAATTAAAACAGCTTCCAAAATCCATTTTGTTTCACTGATCTAAAGAGAATAAAAACAAATTCTTACAGATGCAAAGGGCTTTCTGCTTGAGAAGCCTGAGCATGTTGATCCATCAGCAAAACTTTGCCAGCCAATTATTCACCTCCCAGACAGATTGAAACTAGCACTACTGATCAGAATGTGAAAAATACGCTGTACAGAGCAACTCATTTAGGAACTGCTCTCATTTCTAGCATTAAATCACTTGAGAAATCTTCAGTCATTCAATATCTGGGCGTAATGAAAATATGAAAGGACTTCTGAGAACACACCAGCTAATCTCAACCCATAGATGTCAATATGCTCATCTGCCATGACCCTAGCCAAGGCATAACAGGCATTCATCCAAAGAAAGTTTGTAGGCATACACAGATGAGCATATGTATCTAATTCTGGTCCCAATACAAATTCACAAGATATTAAGGGAGAATCAGGATTGCAGTATCATGGGTAGCTATGAGTTAGCAATTTGATCAGTACTTTTGAGCCTTTGCCTCTAGGTCCGATGGTTGCATTCTTTGTTGGAAAGCTGCAAATTGCTAAAAGATCCTCTGGCCCGAAAAGTTTACTTTGCCTTTTCTCTGTGGCCTCTTATGGTAAAGTAGATATTTAGATATTTATAACCTTCATATGTTAGACATGAAATTAACCAACAAGGCAATTACAATGTTCTGGTTCAGAAGACACACTAGAATAAAGCCTTTCAATTCTGCCCATTAGAAGTCTGCTTTCTAATGGTCAGAGGGACCCCCAAGCCACCAGAAAAAAAAAGCCACCCATGCTGACAAAAGCCAGATTGCCAAATTATTGTCTTCCTTGCTTCAGTAACAGATTCTCAGATGGGCTACTGAGAAGTCATGATGGGGGACTTCCAAGGAAGAAATGGTGAACTGAAGACAGCTCCACTAAAAGTAGAGCTGATGACCATGGCAGAATGAAGAGCCGGCAACTAGACCAGCTCTTTGTAATTTCTCTCTGGACAAGGAGAGGACTTGAGATCACCCACAAGTGCTCCAGACAGTTGCTCCTCATTAGACCACAAGACAGCAGTCTCTGGCAGGTTAGAACTATGGGAGACGAGGGAATAGCTTGTTTACAGCACCCAGTGAGTTTCCTTCAATCCTTAGCAAAAGAAGTTTTAAATACAAGTTTAAGGATTTAATTTTTTTTCCTGGAATAAACAGCAAAAGGATGACTAAAATTTTGATTTTATAAAGTTACAAATGGATTAAGGGTCCAGATAAATTTGAAATAAGATTTTGGAATTAATTATAAGAATCCTTCCCATGAGAAAATAATTTTGTTTTGAATTCTTTAAAAAAACATGATAGGATGGGACTCTGAAGGTTGGACACTAGAGGGAACTAGAAGGAACTAAAGATTACAATTAAAGGAGAAGAATACTTAAATTTGACTTACTAATACAGAATGGAGCAAAATATTTTAACAATGGAATACTGAAGGATATTTTTGAACAATGGACCCAGAAGTTAATTTTAAGAGTGTCTGCCTGTATAGGTAGACTATGTTTAAAAGATGCTGTGGAAGAGAAACAAGCTTTACCTGACAAGTCAGACTGATCTGAAAGTAGATTTAAAAATAACAAGCTATAAGAGTGATATGAAAACAATGCTGCGCTGGACATAAAAATGAAACTGGATGATGTCTTAATAATTAAAAGGGATATACAAATAAACCAAGAGAGTGACCTGGATAATCTTCCTGTATTGGATTTACAAAAGAAGCTTGTTAAAGCTTTGAAGAATTTTGTGAGAAGGGACAAAGAAAACATGAAATGAAGCTCTAGGACATTATTTGGAGGGATTAAAGATCAAGATTGTTAAAAGTAAAAGGAAGGAATATAAAGTTGGTTTATTGATCAAGGTTAAAATAGATATGTTGTTATCTCTGGTAACCCTTAGTGGACTTTTGCTGATCAGGACTGAAATGATGATTTTTTTAAAGAATTTGTTTATAGATAAGAGATGGGATATGGGAAGAAGAGATGATTTGTTGTATTTTAAGAGAAGGTTATAAGTTAATAAAATTGTTCATACTTGTTGTGATGAAGGGGGAAGTCATTTCTTTTTTTCTTTTCTTTTTTCTTTACTATATCCTATAGAAAATGTATGGTAGGACAACCATATCAGGTTTTCAGAAATCAACTGAGCCACTAGATGGACTCAAATGATGCAGAAAACTCTGCCTTTTTGCTGCTATCTAGTGATCATCTGATCATCTACAGCCCAGATCTGATAGCCAAAACTTATGGAGCCCAGGCGCAATCTTGGAAATAAACTTTATATTTAAGGCTGGTGCTTTGCTTTGCAGCATGCCAGCTTTCCATTTCTTTCAATTAAAAAATGAGAGACAGAGGGAGAGGGAGAGAGAGAGATTTTCTATAGAAGGTTAAGGAAGGGAAACATCTACACACAGATTAGTAGCTTTGGGCATGACACTTGATTAATATTATGTGTGAACCAATTTATTCTGGCTTCTTCAACAAATTATAGTTAAACAAACCTTGCCTGTGGTGAAATATGAAATCAGATACTGTGTGATAAGCTCTAATATTTCTCTCAAGCTTTAAGGTCACAATTCTAAGCATTCTTACTAGGACTAAGCCACACTGAAAGCAGTAGTCAAACTTCTGAGTAAACCTCCACTGAATCATGCTGCACTCAAAGAAACCACAACTTCCTTCTCCAAATCATTGTGTCTTTGTATGTCAAAATATTATTTAAATAAAGTTTATACCACTTTTTATATCAAGACTGATGTCTCAAAAGCAGTGACATTATTGCTTGAGATAGCAGTGAAGTGGTGTTTTATGTCAGGTCAAGCACCCTTCAGTCTACAGCAGTGTTTCTCAACCTTGGCAACTTTAAGACGTGTGGACTTCAACTCCCAGAATTCCCATGGCTGGCTGGGGAATTCTGGGAGTTGAAGTTCACATGTCTTAAATTTGCTAAGGTTGAGAAACACTGGTCTACAAGATACATGTAGTTCCCCAGGACTCACAGACTGTGCTGCTGAATTTTGGCAGTAAAATAACCAAATTTCAGCACAATTATTTTCATTTGTCTTTGAGGGACTTTGGAGCTTATACTTTGGAAGCGCTTGGTTTGCCTCCCAGACTGCTCCAGTCTTAAACTTCTAGAAGGCATACAGATGAGCATATGTATCTAATTCTGGTCCCAATACAAATTCTACAAATCTAGAAGTTTAAGTGGCTTCCTTGCAGCCTCCAACTCTGGTTTACGTGTTCTAAACAAGAGATTTCACATGTTTTATTTCTTTGTTTACTGGATTCATGTTTTCCCCTTTCTCTATCAATTGGAAGTCAATAACTCTTCCTATGAGAAAGGGTGAACTTATGAAAAATGTCGTGTTCATAGGCTCTTCTAAGGCTATGCATGGAAATGTCTTGAAGAATACATTATTTACACAGAGGACAAATTCATACTTTTCTTGGACTAGGTTATCCCTTGGAGACTATTTCCTAATTCTTCAAGGGAGCCCAAATACATGCTAAATGTTTGAATTTTATTTTGTCCATTTTCCTTTTTAATGAACAAAAAACTGAATATTGTAGGCAGACAAATATGACCAAGGAAAAGTCTGTATTTGATTGAGATAATCCTGTGCAAAAGGGAAGAACAGTCTCCAAAGTAAAGCAATGATCTATTTTGAATATATTACTATATTCTGCAGCCAGAACAGTAAGAGCAAAAAGGCCAAGATAACTCTCCACTATTGATTTTTTAAACCAGCAGTTTGTTTTTGAAACCCATCTATTTGTCTGGCTTCAGTACTTATGGCAGAAAGCAGCTAGGAGGATAAATCTCTTTACTGACTGTTCCAGCGTTCGCCTATCAGCATAAAGAACATGAATAAAGGACTTCTAGATTTATTTGTATTTTACTTTTTAGTGGAAACCTCATTTCCAAGAATATTAGTGCTCCTACAGTACAGTCCCGCTGCACTCCCAAAGGTGCAAAAAAAAAACATTTCTCCTCTGTATCTTGATGCATTTAAATGGAGGTATGAACTAAGAAAATGGCCAAAATTACTGATATTAAGGCTGAAATAAAAGCAAAACAGAAGAACTGATCAACATTCAGAAACCTCAGAGGGGCAATCTGTTAAAATACCAGCCAGGTGGCAAACTCTGGATTTGACATGGATTGCAAAAAGTAGAACATAAAAATCAAGTCAAGTCTTTTTTCTTTCCCAAAGCAAATTTAGTTTCCAGTAAATATATCTACACCTGACTGCCTTTGCTCATGGAGAAAGGTGGCATCAATATATGAATAACCCTCAGTCATGTGCTTGTAGGTCACTGTCTATCTACATTTAAACTGCATCCTACAGGAGAAAAGCAAATTAAGGGAAAGCAAATTATCACTCTTAATTATTGCTCCTATATTTATAAACCAGCCTCTTCCATCCTAGATGTCTTCAAATGTATAGGCTTCAGCTCTCACAATTCCCAGCAACAGACCTTTTGGCTGGGGGAACTAAACCACAAATCTGTTTGCAAATGTATAAATCTCTTCTCAGATTAGGGAAGACTACTATAAGCATTTTCCTCTTGGTGTACACTGACCTGATTGAAATGTAACACTAAACCATTGCTTTCCACCTTATGTAATAATGCATTTGTTCTCAAAAATGCCACAAAATTCTGGTGGTTTCTATACAAAGCTATGAAGATTGCTTTATTTCAGTGATACTTCAAATGAAGCATCCCTCCAAAGTTGTTTCCAGAACAACATTCTCCTCCCACCACACCCTTCTAACAGTGAAGTGGCTGCTTTTCTTCTCTTAGCCTCTCTCCTGTTGCCTCTTCTTCCATAGCCAAAACAACTTTCCGACTGGTTACTGGAAGCCTCTTCCAGCAATGAGAATTACCACTTGAGGCTTCAAGGTGACATAAAGCTCCACATTGACATCAAACACATGAGCACATTGCCTTAAGAAAGAAAACATCCTTTTGGTCACTGCCATATTTTCTTTATACCTGGGCTGGGGAAGTAATATTCTGGTGGCCAAAAGTTGCATTAAGTACTGAGGGAGGGACGAGGAGTACTTTGGATAGAGCAATGATACCAAACAGCGAGCATCCTTTTCTTTGCAAATATTGTTTGAATTACTTTTAAGTCCACTAGTGATATATTTTCAATTGTTAATAACTCACTTTGACATTCTTTTATTTGTTTTTAATCTTGTAAGCTGCCTTTAAGAACTAGCAACACTATATGAATCCCTCATTGTATGAATCAAATAAGTAGACACTTCATTTTTTATGAGTTCCCAGCTGCATTTAGTTACCAAACAAGAAGTAAGCAATCTTTCAGTGCTGGAAGGAGCAATGTGTGTGTGTCATAAATATAATCATTTTGGTGATTATTTATTTATTGTACTTTTAATTGAACCACTTATACACCACATAGAGAACTCCTGTCCATCAACAGTAATGCAAATTGGGTAAGAGTATATCACAAACATGGCCATGACTGGGGTTTTCTGTTGATGATGTTTTAAGATTGCCTGTGGGGGTTTCTAGGTTGGGAGGAGTTGGAATTTTTCTGCAATACTCTTAATATGCTTCCTACCTGAACATGAGTAAGAGTTTTCAGCAGTTTTCATTTTTCAGCAATCACATCTTCAAAATTCAGCAACACATCATAGAGGGTCCTCATCACTGAGCTATAGGAGAGTGCAGGCTGACCACACCTGCCCAAATACCCTTAGTTTTAAAAGAACAAGCCCCTCCCATTGCCTCTTCCTTCTGTTGGGTATGAAGCATTTGTGCAAATGTATAAATGCTCTTGAGAGCAAGGGTCAATGAAGCAGGTTTGTAACTTTAACAGAAAGAAATAGAGGCAAATCCTTGCACCTCGCTAACTACATTCTGCCAGGGGGAGAGTCAGAGAACAAAAGCTCTGTGTAACCAGACCTGAGTACGAAGAAAGAAGGAATGCCTTGAAATGAGTGATGTTACAGATACTGTAGGAGGCCTGTGTTCATCTATGGTAGCCCAAAATCAGGAGGACTCTGGTAACACTTTTTCTAACTAAGAGGCATACAAAAGCATATGTCTTTCAATAAAAGTCTTAAGTTAGAAAAGATGCTACCAGGCTCCTTCTGATTTTTTTACAGAGGGAGAGTTACAAAAGGGGAAACAGGGAATCTCTAATTCTCCATCTGTACCCGCTGCCCATTGTGGTCAGCAGGCTGGGAGTTGCTGAAGAGTCAAATGACATTGCCAACACCTTTAGCACAGCCATTCAAAAGCTCCTGTTTCCAAGTGAATACAGCTGAACATGTAATTTGAATCAAAACTATAGTTAATAATAACTGCTAATGAAAAGAATCATGTTTTCAAAACTATAGTTAATTATGTAGTTGTAGTTAATACTAGCTGTTTTTCCCACTTCCTATAATTGAACTATTTGTCTGCGTTTGGCTAACCAGGTAAATTTCAGCCAATTAAAAACAGAAGAAAAAGCTTCCAAAGTCCAAAAGGAAAGGGCCAGGAATGAGGTACCCTCATTTTTCTAGGAAGTTTATAATTATTGAATTTGGAATTATTTCTGAACCCTTCTAACAGATTTCTCTACACAATCTACACCTATTTGTCACATTTTGATTTACAAAAAAATGCTTCTCACATTTTGATTTAAAAAAACTGAAATAACTAAACAAACATCTGTTCTCTTTTGCAAAATCCAGGATTGCTTCTTTAGTTTCTTGCTTTTATTTATGAATGCTAAATTTATGCTCAGTGCTGTCAACTTTCACTCAGAATTTAATAATGGGTGCCAAGAGGGCAAAGTCTGCCAGAGGCTGTTTTGCTCCAATTCCTTTAAGAAGCATGAAGGAGTTTAAATAAGGCTGCATGAACAATGTATGCAGATGATTTGCTATGAATATTCATTGCAGACCATTAAACACAGTGCTGCTGCCCACACCTAGAAACAAATATAACTTGGTTTGGCTTGGTAGATGAAGTTTTAAAATGCAATCAAGAGACCCAAGAGATTTTAAGATATGTTTTACTGTCCAAATGAATTTCATCACTTTGGGTTTGCTTAAGGCAGAGGTGGTACAGAACTGTACGAAGAAGACCCCCCTCTTCATGAAAAATAAAACTTGGCAAGTCTGGAATGATATAATCAGAAATGATCTTATCATAAAGGATGTATTATTTATTGGCATTTCTACCTATAGGCTGTTCCCTACATATAAATATATTTATTTGTTTAGTTGACTGGAAGGTTAGCGTGTTGTTAGTCTCCAAGGCCTGGAGCTAATTTCAATAATCGAAGGAAACAATTTTAGCTAATTTTACCAAGCCAGGTTTTGCTGGCAAGCAACTTCTCCCGACGTCCTTAGTATCCTAAAGATAGTTTAATAGGAAATGCAAGGAACTGAACTTGGAACTTTTTATAAATAAAATATATGCTTTACCATTGAGCTCAAGCTTGTGCTACTTGATTTCAGGAACTTACTGTTTTATGTAAAGGTTAATAACCACCCAGGCCCTCACCAATACACAATAATTGGATTACCACCCATGTAATCCTTACATTTCAAGAGCACTTTTTAGAATGGAAGACCACAACTGGGCAAGCCTTGCACTTATTATGCTGCCTGACTTCCTTGCTGAGTGAATTTATTTCAAACAAATGCAAGTACTTACTTTGAAAAGTAAGAATTTCAACTTATTTTAGTAGTACCAAGCTGTACACCATATTACTTAGGCTCAATAACGCTTTGGAGAAGCATCTGCACTTTAGCTCCAGTTTGCCAATCACAGTCACAGCTGGATGAATGGATGAAAGTCCAAGGCCTTTCCATCTATGCCCATCCTCAGAAGAACTGCGGTACTTGCTGTAACACCTTTTCTTTTTCAGACTGCTTTTAAACTTTTCATAGAATGCCCCAGGCAACTATATTTGCCATCTTCCTATCTCAGAATGCTAAACATTTCCAAGCATTTAAGAGATAAAGAAAATGTTGCAGCTACTTAGGAAAGAACTGTTCATTTCTTTATAGAGCATGGCATTTTGCAGCTAGTATCTATAGATTGTGTGATTTCCAGGTAATGTCATGTGAGACAGTGAATATGTGCTGGCAATTTGCTAGCTTTGGCAGAGCAGATCTTAAATTGAATTCAGCAACAGATGTCACGTCATTGTATACAACCCATGTTCCATTGGCAGAACACTCAGATCCAGTCTCATAGCTCTACGTAGAAGACAATTGGTACCCTTTCTTCCCTATTTTATTTGTTTGACTTTTATACATTGTATTGCCTTTCTAATAATCCTAGGGGAATATTTGTTACACTGTGCCTTGATGCTGATGCTCTGCAGCTGTTTTGTTTGTTTTTAATTTGGCCTTTGTGATTAATGTACAACCAAAGTTGACTGACCTGTCTTTAAGCCTAATGTTCCTTTCATATCCTTTATTCTGCATTCTATGGAATGTTCAGTTTGTCCAGTTGCCCCATTTGTGTAAAATAAATTGCCAGTGTAGGGCATTGTCAAAAGGCAATTGCCAGTTTCTTTATGGGCAATTTAGTTCTCTTCCTATCTTCAGGAAAGAACCTGAGAAATAATCACTGGTCATAGAATCACAGATGAATGTTTAAAAGACATTATCCTTAGTTTTATTGGTGCCCTTTAAAACTCTATCAGATTTTAAAATAAACTGTATATTTACATATACTATACACTGTATACAGACTGGTAAAGGCGCACAGTAACTGCTGAACATGATGTTAAATCTCATAGGAAATTACAGTGAAAAACAACTGCAGAGCAAACAAAATCTGTGTATTCTTTTCTGTTTAAAATAGTCTAAGTATATCTTGCTGTGTTTGCCATCCCTCTACAGTTCCCAGTCTACATTTCTACCAGTGCTAACTCTTTTACTTGGATGCAAAAGTTACTAAATTCAAACCTTGGTACTTCCAGCAGAAAGGAGCTGGAAGCAGATGAGACTCTGAGACCCTGGAGAGTTACTGAGAGATAGTAGAAAATATTCCGCTAGATTCATAGGATATATAGCAGCAGATTAGGTTCCTAAGTACCAAGAACAGGCAAACTGCTTTGCAGCCAAAGAAATGTTCTTTGGTTAATTTTTTTTTTCATCAGCTAAAGACTACAGCAGGTGGTACGACACAATCATAGAGCTGGAGAAGCCATTTAGTCTCTTACTCTAAACTGCTTTTCAGTGTAAAAATCCAAATTAAAGCATTTGCAAGAGTTAGCTGTCTATCCTCCATTAAATATATCCAATGAAGGGGAGCTCATCTCTCTCTGCTCTTAGTGTTCGAAAATACTTTCTAGCATTCAACCAGTATATGCCTTCCTGTAACTGAAATGTATTAATCCATTCTTGAACTCTAAAACAATGGAGAACAGCTCTTGTCCAGTGTTTGTTTTTGTTTGTTCCAAGTTCTTCTATTCCTTGCAGTTTTTTCTTCTCAAAAATAAATGTCTCTCTTTATAATCGGAAGGAGTCTGCTAACACTTTTTCCAACTAACACATTTTATTAAAAGGCATAAACTTGATCTCATTGGATAGGTTGTTCAGTCTCCCAAATCCCTGGTTTAATTCCATCAGTTGAGCATCTCTGTCAAGTGGTCAGAACAAATGTGGTTGTAGCATAGAGCCTGACTATAGATGACAGAGTTGGTGGTGACACTGGAAGCATACCTATATGTGCTACATGTTGTCTGTAGCATGTTGACATATGACATGTTGTCATACCCAACAAGAACAAGAGAGAAATGAATAGCGCTAGATCAATTCCTAAGGAGGATCTATTGAAAGACAGATGATAGAAACAGAACAACAGAACACCACTGGTTGCCATCTACAGCTCACAGATCAAATGCATTATTAATAAGCTGCAGCCCATATCGGACAATGACACTGCACTTTCTAAGGCACTGGATGGCAGGCACGTATTTGCATACAGACAGCTACCAATCTAAGGCAGATTCTTACAAGCAACAAAAAAAAATAGGTTGCCAACATGGGAACCAGATCCTGCAACCAACTCAGATGTCTACTTTGCCCACACTCTACACCAACAGCACCACCATAGCCCCTAACAAGCACATACACAGGATTTAGAAGCACCTTCACTTGCTCTTCCTATAATGTGATATATATCATCATCTGCAAGCAACGCCCCTCTGGATTCTATGTAGTACAAACAGGACAAACTTTACACAAAATAATTAATGGGCACAAATTTGACATCAGGACTCAAAACAAGGACAAAGTAATATCAGAGTATTTCAACATCCCAGGATATAATAGCATATAAAAATGTGTGTTTTAGAAAATGGGACTTTAGCTGCACCATTCAGCGAGAAGTAGCTGAACTCATACATCAAAAGGTTTCAGGCGATCTCAGAAGATCTCAGTAAACACAATGGGTTTATTTAAGATACCGGTAATCCATCTCACATATTACCAACTATCTGCATAACCAACCTATCTTCTGTGGAGTCCTTGGGGTTCTTTGAGCTTGGTTGTTTTCTTGCAAACATTTCATTACCTGGCTAGGTAACATCTTCAGTGCTAGAACAGAGTGCGGTTTGCTCTCTGTTTATATACAGTGGCTTGCCCTGCCAGTGTTGGTTTTGCTTTTTTTTTTTTCCCAGTAGTTCCTTGATTGTTTTAGTATTTAGTATTGTTTAGTGCTTGATTGTGTGTCTGGTGATAATCTTGGTGTTAATCTCTGCTTATCTGGGTGATGATTGCTGGTGAGGAGATGTTCTGGTCTTTTGTTTCTATTGTCTCTTTTGAATAGTGTGTAGATGTTGTTTATCTCTGTGCCTGTTATGGCTACCTTGTCTGAATACCAAGCTTCCAGGAATTCCCTCGCATTTTTGGATTTAGTTTGGTCTAAGATGCTGACAGTTTCCCAGTTGAAACTATGGTTATGTCTGTCCATGTGTTGTGAGATTAAGGAGTTTTCATCGCGTCTTCTGACTGCTAGCTGGTGTTCATGGATGAGCTCTGCTAGCCTTCTGCCTGCCTGTCCTACATAGTGGTAAACAGTAAACAGAGTTTACTGTAAACAGTGAAACAGAGAGCAAACTCCACTCCATTCTAGCACTGAAGATGTTACCTAGTCAGGTAACGAAATGTTTGCAAGAAAACAGCCAAGCTTAGAGAACCCCAAGGACCTCACAGTTCAACCCTGAGCTACACATATTCTCTTCTATTGGTACAACCTGTCCTCCTCTCCCTTTTGTACCCCCTTGCCTCACCTTAAAATCCTATATCAGCATAGCCACTCTATGCTTCTGATGAAGTGAGTTGTAGCTCATGAAAGCTTATGGCTTTTAATATTTGTTAGTCGGAAGAGGTGCTACCAAACTCCTTATTTTGTCATCATAGATTAATATGGCTCTCCTTCCACAATCTCTCTCTGTGTAATATCCAGTTTCTAGGTCCTTGATCATTCCTTTCACCCTTTTATGAACCTGTTCTCTGAATCCTTAAAATGTGATGCCCAGAAATGTGAGGTGGGGATCATGAAATATTTTGTTAAATACTTGGCAGATTTACAAAAAAAAAAAAAATCTGCATGATTCCCATCTACTAAGGAATTATAAAAAGACAGTGAGTGAGAGAGAAAATATATCTTAAATAGCAGTGGCAGGTCTTCACTGACGAACATGATTATATCCACTTGATTACTCAGTGGAGTACTTTAATTTCTGTTGCTGGTAGTTATAAACTATTCACCCTCTTTTTAAAAAAATCCTTACTCCAATAAAACAGTTCTATCACTTTCTTTCCTAAAGTGACCATTCATTTCTAACTTGGTGGCCCTGTTGGGCACCTCTATTTTGTTTCTTGTTTTCCTTGCTCCTGGTAAGATTCATTCCTCTCTAACTCAGCTTATGCTTGCCTTCTTTTTTTCCCATACTAGATATTTGGGTCAGATAGATCATGTTTCTGCCTTCCTTTCATTTCTTCTGGTTGTAATCCACATGCTGTTGTAGTTTAGGCTCACTTCTTGGATGTCTATAGCCCAAGTCTGTGCTGGGTAGGAACTTTGATTTCAGATGAGATCTTTCCTGATGTGTGACTATTACAATCTCTCCTTAGCTTTTATCCAAAGTACATCATTTTTTTTAACTCATCTGTTCTTACGTCCCATTGCTTTTTCTGATATTTATCTCTCTTTTGCTTAGCTGTCCTTTTCTAAGTATGTTAGTGCTGCTCACATGGGAAGGTGGATCATTTTTGTATCTCTTTAGAAAGCTATCTGAAGGACCACTTCTCCTTGCTTGGTACTTAAATCAGCAGGAAAAATCCTTTTGAAGATGTCTTTGCTGTCAGCGACTTGGCTATCTGGTACACAGACAGGGGCTTTTCTAGACATCTCCTAGTCAGTGCAATACTCTTTCCAGAGATGTACATTTGACCCTGCTCTTCCAATATTTAGGAAGATGCCAAAAATTCATCTTTTTTGCCAAACTTGTAAAACATATTTTAATTGTCTTATAACAATAAATAGAATATACATACCAATTAATCACTTTGAGCAGTTATAAAAATAGAGTATATTATTATTATTATTATTATTATTATTATTATTATTATTATTAACAAGCTTTGCCCATAGGAAAGAAGAATTATTTTTTATGTGTTCAACTCAAAATATTGCTTACATAGTATTATCATTATTATCACTGTTTTTAGATGGATCATGTCCATTGATGCAGCATGGCCTCAAGATAACACATATTGCAGAGGAAAACTTGTATCTCAAGGATATTGAATATTGCAATGCTGACCTAAATGAAAGCAAAGCTCTACTTAAAGCTAAAATCTAACTTGACAAACTACTTTGTAAAGCTAGACTTTAACATATTATAAATCCACAGACTTGAAGGGTTTCAAAGTGGACTTAAACCACCTTTTTGACTCAGCAGAGATCTTTAGGTGTTAAGGCAAACAAAAACAATATCTAAAAGTATGTAATAGATGAACAGGCATTGTCACTAACCAACCTAAATTGCTATGAAATTTACCAAAGTATTCCTGACATTGTGAAAGACATTCATTCATACATATCATTAAAAATATAGGCCTGAAGCTGCAATCCTCAACATTTGCTTACCAAAACTTTGTGGCCAAGAACCCGTTCTCTTCTCTCAGTGTAGCTGATGCTAAAGGTAAGAAAAGCCAAACTATTACCAATATGTTTTTTTCAAGGTAAGGAACCAGTCCTTACCTTGTTTGGGGGAGACTATGGATGTATGTTTGTTGGTTTATTAGAATTCCTGATGAGCTTGTTAAAGAGATTAGGGCTTCTATAACAACATGCACATTCACTCAGGGTAAGTGTGCAACATTTATCTCTTCATTACCCATCTAACAAACATAACATGTTAGTGTTTTATTCATCTATAAAAACAAGTACTGTAAACCTTTGTTTCCAAAACAGATTGTTATTCTGGAGTGACCCTGCCTCATTGGTGGAATGCTATGAATAAGGTTGCTTTCTATTTATTATTGTCCCATGTCTCACTACAACCATTCACAGCAAGTAGTACAATCACATAAAAATAAAATGGCATGAGGGACAATAGCCCAGTATATCACCTCAACATTCTTGATTCTCCAAAAGCTTGGTGGAAGAACAGTGTTTTAACCAGCGTTTTAACCATCAAAAAATGAACAGGTATAAAACAACCTGACCTCAGGGGAAACAGGAGCAAGCTGGAGAGATAGCTTATTTCCAAACACCATCCCTATCACTTTAGATAAGCAGATGGGAAATCTTCAGTATACCTTCAATAGAACAGAATATCTAGCTCAGGGTTGAATTGTGGAGTTCTTGGTGCTGAGCTTGGCTGCTTGCTTGCAGACATTTCATTACCCACTAGGTAACATCATCAGTGCGACTCACACTGATGATGTTACCTGGTTGGGTAATGAAATGTCTGCAAGCAAGTTATGAAGCTCAGAGAGCACCAAGGAAAGGACTCCTCAATATGCCTTCCAACGTACTAGATGGAAAGATTCTGTGTGGAAGAATCCTCCTGTCTTTCCTCCCACTCCTTCCATCATTTTCTTTCCAGGGAATATCTGCACGAGCAGAAAAAGCTGTGTCTTTTGGCAGGTAGAAGCTTTCTATTAGGAAGAATAGGGAGGGAGAGACACAATAGCTGCATGGTATCATTTAATGGGTAGCACTATGGACTCTCCATGTAGGTTAAGCAACCAAGAATGCAGTCTGGCTATGGCCCACAGCGGTCCAATTGCAGCCTGTGATGTGTCTTTGGTCCCTCACATCTCCTAGCCTTCTCTCTCCCTATCGGTGTATATGCTGGCACATATATGTTAGAGGGAAGTCAACTACGTATAACATCCCTCCCTACTTTTGCTCTTGGCCCTGCCTACATTTAAAATGTGCATCTTGATTTGCTGTGCAGCAGCTATGGTGGCCTATAGGCTGATGGAAGTTCCACTGTCCTAACCAGATCCTAGATTGGATTCCTTGTTTCCAAGAGCAGTGCTTTTCAAATCCCTCCAAACAATCAGTACAGCACCGGGTTCTACCACTGCAGCAATATCCTGGGAATAACATTGTTCACAGCTATAGCTGCATTTTAATCCTGAAAAATAGCACCTATCCATATTTTATTATTGGTGGTTTTTAGGTTTCAGTTTTGTTTTCTGTTGTTTTTGTGCAGCTGCATCTATATAATGAATTCAGTTTGCAGTTTGCAGGTTGTTTTTATTTGTTCATAATTTCCAGCTTAACTATGTTATAAAAGCAAGTTCAGTGCCCAATATTTGGATTATATACATTTTTTACCCGAAGACAGATCTCTGATGTTATGGCTGCTTCAGATAAAGAATGTTCATTTTAGACACTATTACCCTTAAAACACTAGAGGGTTCAGCTCCATGGTGTTTTATTCTCTGACACAACGTATGGTGTTTAGAGTTATGCTAACTTGTTTTCTTCGAATAATTTTGCATGTGTAAAATTGTCATTTATCCCATATAACTGTAATGTATATTATTTGATGTCAGATTTGTGCCTTGAATATCAGGGATTGAACTTAGTCCAAATTATGGTTTGGACTATATGTACAACACCTTGGCAGAATGACAGTGTCTTTGTATTTAAATATTGCTCAGCAACTGTTTAAGCAGGTTTGCACTAAGAGATCGCTACTGAATCAATGTTAGGGCTAGAGATTTTGCTACTTCCAAGCAACATATGCTAGAAGTAAATATGGGGAAAGTGTTGCAGCAAGGTGGCAAATTGCTTGCCTGTAAAAAGTACCAAGGATCACTCTATATATCTCTGCTGAAACTGCCTCAAATAGCAGATTAGAAAGCATATCTTTGAATGTTTGGAAAGCTGTTCATTAAGCAAGTTTGAACTAGGTGGACCATCGTCTGATGAAGATCATAGGGGCTCCTCATTCTCTCCAAAGTCCCCACTAACACACTAAAAATATTGCCAGCCCAAATAACCTTGCTGGTTTATTTTATGCTCCTCTTGAAACAAAAACAGTTTATCAACCTAATTACTAGTTTTAATGAGATCTCTTCCTTCAGGCCTTTGTAAATATATAGATGCAGAAGATTCATGTCAGATAATATGCTATGTTTCAGCTTTTCTGGCTGCTCTGAAATTGCTCAGTATAATAACTCTGTTTCTGACAGCACATGTCTTCATGAACTGAAGAGTAAAGACATGTTCCCAACTTCCTAAGCAATGAATGTAGTACTGCTTTATCCACAATTTTGTTAATCTAATTTACTTGACATGACTTCGGTTATAGGGTATTTTCCCCTACTGCCCTTGAATGATGAAATTTATTCTTAAACCTAATGAATTGAAGACAATATAGCTCTTATACTGAAGTACAATATAAGAGTTTGTCTCACTACTGATATGCAAAATTGTGTCTGCTATAATGTGAGCTGATACATAGTTATGCAACAGGCACAAAGAACCCAGGACATATTTCTCTTCATTGCTTGTTTATAGGTCAGAGGTGCTAATAATTCATCAAGCTTTTACAGGTAATTCCCATATTAGAAACATACCAAATGTTTTTCATAAACTTTGTGTTTCCTGGTCTGAAAAATGTGAATTTTTATCAGTCTCCTTTCACTTAATACTGCCAGAGTAATTGAAATACAATTTCCATCATTCATAGCTAATTAGAAATCCCAGAGAAACTCTTAATTTTGGTTTCCACAGCAAGAGCAATACAGAAGCAAGAACATGCAAACACACTGAAAGCAACATGTACGTCAGGTATCTTTCAGCTGCTATCCAAACTTGACTAATGATACAACAGAGTGGAAGCAATACCAAGAGTAGCATAAAGCCCATAAACCAGCTAGTATTGGATGGTAATAATTTTCAGATCCTTGACATATGGATATTATCTCTACCAGAATGCTAAGTTTGCTCTCTGTGTTTCAAGGTCAGGAGTGGTAAAGAATACCATAGGTTGGCTTGTTTTTTAGGGGCTGGGGAGAGAAGGTGGTATAGAAAGACCCCTATCCTAAATAGATCAAAAGCACAAAGTCCTATCACTGTTTCCCCCCACCCCCCAGCAGGAGTACAAACAGCCCAAACTATTCCTTTAACTATGGTTTCTAGATTTCTCTAAACTGGAAGTGAAGATTAATAGGTTTCGCACAAGCAGGATAAGAGATTTTACTTAATGAAAGACTTCCTACTCTTTTTTCTTGAGGAAGGAGAGGATGAAAGTACAGCCAAAACATTGTTCATATCTAAGCATTAAAATGAGATATAGTCATCCAAAACCAGCCAAAATCCTACAGTTGTGCATTCTTTCCTCTTTTTTTTCTCCTTTTTTCTTTTTCCTGATCAATGAGAAATTGAGTTGCCACACTTATAACTGAATGTCCTTTGGATGAGATACTAGAAGTGTACATTGTCTGCTAAAAATATTCAAAGGTGAATATTTACTTCAGGTTCTGAGAAAGATTCTTGCATTCCAGGCCATTCTTGGCTTTCAGGGCTTTCTTTAAGCTTGTTTGAACACTGCATTAAGCCAGAGTTGGTTTAACCATGTTTTATTAAATGAACTGTAATGGGCTAAGTTTGTACAACATGTGAAGGTATAAAACATGGCTGTCAAGTCACAGTGCCTAGATTCAGACAATATGGGAAGCCAAAACCAAACCACACTAGCACAAGGTACACACACACCCTCCTTTCTCTTATCCTCAATTCCCAAACTAGGAGGATTACAGGTATTTTATACCTGTACAGGTATACACATACACACTCTGTACACAACAAAACACTGGAAACAAAAATGCAGAAATACTTGAACCTTTGATTCATAAAAGGCTGTTATTTTAATGGCTTATTATCTCAGCAACAAATTATGAATGTGGGCTGCATTGATCCCATAGATATCAGTTAAGCTGTCTTAAAGCAAGAAGCAAAGCTGAGTGAATTATAAGATTTTTTTCAAGTAAAATAAAACAGCAAGGCCTCCATAGGGGCTCTGTCCAGGGAAACAGATTTTTGTCACATAATACTGTAATGCTACAGTGAATGTGGATTCAGTTAAAACCTAAAGATTATCTTTTTTTTAACCAATATTCCATTTGCTCATACTTTGTTGTGTTAGACTTGTAGCAATCATTTTTGCACCTTTAGTCAAAGCAAAAAAATTAGCATCTTATCGAAGGAAGTATAACAACAAAGCCTCCTCCCCAGTGAAGTTCTGATAATCTCAGCATGCTCCAGGGCTTAGAAAATGCTGCATTCTCTGTTTCATGCCAGCAAGAGAACTAAGGAACTAAAGTGCCAGGACTGCTAGCAGACATGCTTCAAGTAACAGCAGTTATATGGGCAAGATGAGATCATTTTGAATTTCTAATCTGGCTTACGACTGGAAAAAATCATTTCAACACCCAGTTGCTTCTCTTCTGAACAATATTTCCAGATTACACTGCATTCATTTCAAAGGGAATGTCAGCAGCATGTCCTGTTGAAAATGAAATGACTGTTGTTTCTGGCAACACTAAAGTGTTTCAAAGAAAGCTGTAGTTTTAGACTCAATCAAGTGAATATTACAATCTATTTGCTATAGAGCATGTATGTAAGGCCCAGCCTAAGAACAACAGCGAAACAGTCCAGTTGAGTAGCAACAAGTGGATATACCCTGGGAAATTCTAGGGAGTGGCTATCTTGAACCTCTTTCCTTCCCACACTCCCCCTGCAGACTGTATTGTCTTTTGTCTTCTTTCCCCTCTTGGAATGCACCCCCTTCTTCCTGACAGCCTTGATCTCACAATATCAGGAGCATATCAAAGATGTTTTTATCTGAGGCAGACTCTACTCCCAAATCTCACCACTTACAATGATTGATAATTATGTGCCATCAAGTTGATGTTGACTCTTAGTGATCACATAGACTTTCTCCAGAGGTCCTTCAGATCTTCCAATGGTGCACCTATCATCACTGTATTATGGGAAGAAGGAATAACCTTGAGGAATAGGAGGAAGAGTCACAACCAAGACAATGGTGAGATAAAAGAAATCTGTGTCTGGGGCAGAAACGTAATTTGAGAAACCATCTCAGATGTGACTCTCCCTAGTTCTCATGAAGAAAAAGGGAGGAAAGGGGGAAGCACATTCAGACTTGCAAGATTCTGTTACTATAACCTTATAATAAAATTAGTAATAGGTTGCGTGTCTTTGGTTTCCAAGTTTGGTTCACCTTGGTGGGCTGAAGTTAGTATTCTCAGAAGTCTTCTCCAACATCAAAGTTCAAAAGCATAGAATGATTCATTCTATCCTGCTTGTTCAAAGTCCAACTTTCACTTCCATAGAAAGTCACAGGGAATACCTAATTTTTTTGTAGGTATAGACACAACCCAGAATCTGAATATTTTTTCCAAGGCCTTCATTGCTACTATACCAAATTCTAGTCTGCAGCATATTTCGGACTGTTCCTTTACTGTTGATAGTTGATCCTAAAGGTCAGAACACTTCAATATCTTCATCAGTCCTAAGGCTGGTTGCTATATCTGTTGTCATCAGTTTTGTCTTCTTTATATTTCATCTTAGTCCTATTTTTTCATTGTGTTCTTGATTTCATGACTAAAGCCCACAGATCATTTGCATTTTCAGTTATCAAAGTCATGTCATTAGCATAGTACAGGTTATCAATGTTTCTTCCTCCAGTTTTAAAAGAACAGTCCTTTAAACACTCTTCTTCCAATCCAGCTTCCTTCAATATATATTCAGCATATACAAGCATATACAACCTTGTTTCATTCCTTTCCTAGTGACCTGGAGCCAGTCTGTTTCACCATGTTTTGTTCGTACTGTGGCTTCCTGCCCTCTTATGCATGAGAACAATGAGAAATTCTGGCATTTCCACAGTTTGACATTGTCAACGTAATCACAGGCCTTTTTATGATCAATGAAGCATAAATTGTCTTCTTTTTGGTATTCTTTGGCTTTCTCAATTATCCACTGTGCATCAGCAATGATGTCTCTTGTTCCTTGGCCTTTTCTAAAGCCAGCTTGAACATCTGGCATCTCCCTTTCTATACAGAGCAATAATCTGTGTTGGATGATCCAGAACATTATTTTGCAAGGATATGAAATTAAAGATATTGTACAATAGTTTGGTACTGATATGTAGACTGATCTCTTCCAATCTGTTAGCCACTCTGCCTTTCTCCAAATTTGCTGGCATAGTTTGGCTAGAACCTTTACAGATTCTTCTTCTGTTGTTTGCTATATTTGTGTAGATATTCTATCAGTTCCTATATCCTACCATCCTAGTAATAAACAGAGTGATGATATAACTTCTAATATTAGAGGTTCTTGCAAATGGGGAATATCTTCTAAGGTATTTTGGATATTTACTGTATAGAATGTCAGTATACTCCTTCCATCTTTGTTTGATTTTCTTGGAATCATTTTTAATTAATTAAAAAAGGCCTATTAATGTCCTTTAGTGTACCAGTTTGAGGTTGGAACCTCCTTCTGAATTTGGAGATCTTTTGGAAGACTTTTCTTGTTTTTCCATGTCTGATTCCATCTTTGATGACTTTACAGATGACTTTGATGACTCTATCAATGAGATTCAGGACTTCCAAGTAATTCCCGGTGTTCTCCTTGAAAATGCTGGGTATATGCTCAAGATCATATCAAAGAAACTGATTTGCAGTCTTTTTCCACTTTAGCTTGATTTGGAACTTACACATGAGCAGTTCAGAATCTGTTCCACAGTCAGCTTCTTCATATGCCTTTGCTGTTATAAGTGAGGTCTTCCATCTCCTTATACCAATAATATAGTCATTTAATTCTGTGTACTCTATCTGGTGATGTCCATTGTATTATAAGCATCATTTTGGTTGTTGGAAGACTGTGTTTGTCATGAAGAAATAATTGGATTGACAGTAAATGATAAGTCATTTTCCTGATTCATTTCTGTTTCCAAGGCCATACAGTCCAAATACAATCTCCTCCATAATATTTCCAGTTTTGGCATTCCAGTCTCCAACCACAAGTAGTACATCTTGCTTGTATGTTCAGTTGATTTCAGATTGAAGTTGACCATAAAACATGTCAACCTTCTTGTGTTTTGCATCAGTAGTTAGAGCATAAATTTGAGTAACCATCATATTTAAGGACTGCTGTAAAGTCTGATATTATTCAGTCAGCTGATTGCATTGTAGCCAAGTACTGTCTTTGCTATAACCCTAACCCTAACCCTGAACATGAAGCAACATTGTTTCTTCTTTGTTTTTTTGCATTCTGAATAATAAACAATATAATCTTCTGACTGAAAGTGTCCAATTCCACTACATTTCAGTTTGCTGATGCTTTATATGTCAATGTGTAGTCAATTCATTTTATCTTTTACTCTACTGAACTTTCCCATGTTTTATGTTTCTTATGTTCTATGTTCCCACTGTAATTCTGTCTTTGCAGCTTTGGATTTTCTTTTCCTGCATGGGAACATCAGCAACTAAACACCCTGAAGATTTTAATCTAGCCATGTCATAAACCCGACTAGTACTCTGAAAGATCTTCTATGGCATGTTGAGTGCTGTCCAACCTGAAGGGTCCATCATCCAGCACAATGTCAATCACTTTAAATTCTCTGTCCATGTGGTTTTCTTCACAAAATGCAGGAATGGCCTTCTCCTGCACACCATCTTCCTATATTGCTGCTGTCCAATGTAGGTGTCTGCTTCCTTTAGCTGGCCAGCTAGAAGGATCTTCACACCTTGTGTGACTCTGCTGAGATTATATACTCTTGGTATATACTCCCAATGTTCTTCGCTCTTCCCCCTCCCCCCAAGAACACCTCCTACCATGATGAGGCAGTACAGCAGAACTTTAAGGGGACCACCTACAATAATATTCTTCAAGTCACTGCCCATCAGAGGAAATGGGACTGCCATTCTCAACATTCCCAGCTACTGTAGCCAACATCTGGCAAGAAGTTTTGGGAGTCATAGTCAACACAGCTGGAGGGTGGCAGCTTAGGGAATGTTTAACCTGTAGAAATTTATCAAAAGCAGGAGTAAGAAAGGGAGAATTTCATATTGTTTACCATATGAAAAAACTTTGCAAAAAATGATTACAGAGATAGCAAGACTGCCAGCTTGAATGAAAGGAGCCATATGAAAGGTTCAAATCTCCTCATCCTCTTGCCAATGACTTCCTTCTTTCAGTCTATGCCTGGTAATTTGATGTTTGTAAATTACTGAACCCAGGATCAACCAATTAAGACTTTACTGTGTTGGGTCCAGTCCTAAGGTGAATCCCACCAACAGCAGTACCACAACTTCCTGGAAGACCATTTAAAACAAAACTTTTTTCCCAGTACTGGACTGGTAGAAATGGGCCCATATTGAAATATTCAGCTCAGGAAAATTAAAAGGAGCTGCAGAGCATTTCCTTATGCTTCCACCATCCTGGTCAGTTGGGACTCCAATATCTATCCTTGATGACAGTTCAGCCAAGGGGCCACAGCAAGAGACAGTCAAATGGAGCAAGGTGAAGGCAAAGAAGACTGAAAAGTTTCAAAGTTGCAAGTGACAGGCAAGAAGTTCTGGATTCAGGACCTTGGAGAGCAATCTTAATGCTAGAGTACAAACAAGTTATTCCAGCACTGGCCTGAATCAACTGTCAAGTTTTTAGAGCCAGACTCGAATATTCTTGTCAGAACTCCCTGTTGTTGCTCATTGTAAAATATCAGCACTTTTAAACATCCTTTTTCTGTAGGCTTATGCTTCTCTTAGACGATGAAAACTGAAGCTCTGATGGGCAGGATCAAGCTACTTGCGAGGCTTCCTTGGGGTTTCTCCTGAAAATGAAACAGCACTGCATCTTGTGAGAGTTACATGGTCCAGAAATGGGTTCTAAGAAAAAAATGACCCAACCAAAAGAAAGAACCAGAAATTGGCTCTGATGCCTCTTCAGAATCTCTGTCACTGGTGAACTCAAGTGCCAAGCACATTCATGCATGAGTAATAAGATCCACAAAAGAGGGGCTTCCAAGTTTCACTAATAAAACCAGACAGGAGCAGCAGTGATGTACTTGGCCTAGGGAGGGAGTCCAAAGAAAACTTCATTCTGACCATTTTTATACAATGAGCACAGTCCTTCCTCCCGTTTGTACAGAACCAGTGGAGAAGGAGCAACGTGGAAGTTGTCCTTCCACTTATCAGCAATTGAGGATTGACAGGAATGAAAAGAGATGTCAGAGTTGGAATCCAGACTGGTAAAAGAATAGAACAACATTTTCTCCTGACATTACTTGAACTGCCATTCCTTTCAGATTATTACTGTTGGTTGCACAGTCAGCCAGATGTTTAGACTGGATTTGGCATTTTATCCACCTATCGAGTCCTTTCAAGGACCTGAGATAAGCAGATGTTGTTATTTAATGGTGTTAAAGGTATTGTCACAGGATATAAGCTGTTCCAAGTTTTCAATCCAATTTATTTATTGTTTTGATCACAGGTCGTAACAAATGTTGTTCCAAGTAAAGCTGTCTTTTACAATTGACTGATGGTGATTTTGTCAGTGCTGACGGTCTTCAAGTGGCACCCCGGATGTTTTGGGATTGCACCCAAGGCACCTATTACTATTGGTACTATCTTTGCTTTCTCTGCCACTGTCATTCTACTTCTATTTGCAGGTCTTTGTATTGTGTGATTTTCTCCAGTTCTTTCTCTTCTCTTCTGCTGCCTCCAGGTACTGCAGTGTTTACTATCCAGACTTTTGTTGTTGTTTGTTTGTTGTTGGAAACTGCAAAGAAAAAGGGGTACATGTAGGACTGGGTAGAAGCATGAAACTATTTTCATGGACACAGGAGAAGCATTTTCACTCCTTTATCTTGTAACGCTGGTGTTCTTGTGTGAACATGAGCAGCAGCAGCCCAGGAAAGAGTGCTGAGGTTATCCAGTGCTTTATACACAAATGCATGGTGTGGAAAAACAATAGACAGATTAAAAATGGAACATTAGTTGGTAAGCATTACCTCATTGCTCACACAAGACAGATTGCTGTGTTAATTCTGTTTTCTGCAGCCTAATTCCTTTTATCCTTTCAATAAATCTGATTATAGAAGATTCCAAGACTCATACTTTTGGGTTATAAGCAACCACTAAGGGTTTGACATTAATTTTGGCAAGCAGATATATTTACTTTAGCACCTAATTTATTTCTAAGTTCATCAGGGCCCAGCATTCTTGAACCTCTTTCTAACCACCCATTGATGCATTGGGGAGGTAACATTTTTTTTCTCCTAATAAATGTTCTGAATCTGTTATATTTTGCAAACTGCCTTTTTCTTTTCCATACTCTGAGATGCTCACTATATTAGCTATTTCCATTGTGGGCTTTATAGTTCTACTCTTCTTTTTTTATCAGAATGTATTGGCTAATGCACAACATTTTACTGTTACAGAACATTATGAACCTGGTTATTTTTCCCCATGCACCCATGAAACTGAGTACTCTTCCATCTGTTATGTCTATGACTCCTCTTTGGTCCCTATTTATTACTACTAGGAAAGTTCAGTATTTGAGCTACAGCTTCAACCATGAGTAATCACAAGGGTTTGAATAAAATTTCATTCAACCGTCCCCAAGCTAGTACCTCCCCATATGTTGGCTCCTGCATGCTGCCAGTGTCCAAGCTGCAGAGATTCTGGGAATTGTTATTGGCCACATATGGAGGGACCAAAGAGGAAAATGAAATTGCTATTAAAATGCTGGTAAACTTTTTAAATAATCCAAAACATGAGGGGAGTACCACGATTCATGGAGAACAGAATTTAATCCTCACCAACTATTTACTGCAGGCCTGTAAAAAAATACAACACAGATTTCAGTTTGGTTTTTGCTCTGGAAGGACATCTTCCAGTGACACTAAAGGAGGTGGCAGTTCTCACTGAGTCTGTACATTGGAGAAATAGCTAATCTGCTTGGGTCTCTCCCTCTCCTAGTGCTACTAATGTGATTAAAAAATAAAGTCCTTTACCACTAGAAGAAGGTAAGCAACAAGATGAACCAACATAGTTTACAAGAAGCTATAGAAGCAAATTGCTGTCAAGGGCTGCTGATGGAAACTTTTTAATTTACTCTCCCCTCCCACTTTGCCTTTAATAATTGCATTATAGGCAATAATTGAATCAGTGCAGCATTTCTATATATTGGAAAAAACAGTGGCAGAAGATACCCATTTTGGATTTCTGTAGTCAGAAGGCTCAGATACTTTGGTCACCTAATGCGAAGAGAGGACTCTTTGGAAAAGACCGTGATGCTGGGAAAGATTGAAGGCAAAAGGAGAAGAGGATGGCAGAGGATGAGATGGTTAGATAGCATCACTGAAGCAATGAGCATGAAACTGAGCAAACTCAGGGAGGCAGTGAAGGACAGGAAGGCCTGGCGCAATATGGTTCATGGGGTCACGAAGAGTCGGACACGACTTAACGACTGAACAACAACAAACGACAAGTCAGAAAGCAGTTAAAAGACATGCAGCTTCTGCTCAAGAGAAAAAGGAGCAATCTGGAAAGGAGGAGATCATCACTCTAGGGATGATAGAAAGGATGCATCAAGGCCAATATCCTTGTAGATTGACATGGGGCTGTGTAAAACACTCCATTTGGAGTTCAAAGCATGTGTTTTGAGCTCAAAGCAGCTTGTTCTGATCATTCTGAAAGTGTTTCAGCTCAACAGAGCTCTCTTTCAAGTTTGAAATAGGATTTTTTTTTTTTTAGTTCAAATGGAGCTGTTTGGGGTTTAAACACTTCCAGAATGGTCAGAACAACCCATTTCAAACTCAAGGGGAAAAAATAAAAAAGCCCAAATGAAACCAAAACTGTTTTGAACCCACCAAACAATATTTCAACATAATCTATTTCAAGATGAAAATGTTTTGCAGAGTCCTAATTGTGATGTGGACCCGATCAATTTCAATAACACATCTGCATTTTATCCACATTATCTGATGCTAATTTGTGGTCTTCTATTGTCTAACTTCTTCAAATGCTATATTCTGATATTCAGGATTGAGTAAATGGATAAATATCCATTGCTAATATTTAGGGGGATGGGGGAGGATTCTTATCTTTGTTCAGTCTTGTTTCAGATTAGTGAATAGTAACTTGCTATAATGAAATGCTATCCTTACCTGAAATGGATCGTTGGCTATTCATACCATGTTTCTTTGGGGGTTTTGTCTGTTTCCTTGTTGACCTCCTGTGCCAAAAAAATACAGTAGGTCAACATTGGTGAAAACGGTTCTTGCAACAAAACAAAATGCATCTTACTGATTTTTCGTGGTCACTAGGGGGCTGCAAAGAGCTCTTTTGCTCTTCTGCACACTCTCATTTTGGGTTCTGGTGCCCTCCCCGTTTTCCTCATCTGTTTAAGTCAAGATAGCCTAATTAAAAACTGAAACGCAATTTGCTTCTAGCCATAGGGCTGCTTTCCATAGCTAAACTATTTTATTCTAGGCTGAACAGACTGATTGTGGTATTTTCTTTTCTACTGTAAAATATACTTTATGTTTAATTTTCATATCTGTTGATTTCATCAGTGTGCATTTTCCTGCCTTGTGCTTAGAATTAGATACCATTAAAGGCATACTGTTTAGGATCCTAGATATAATCTACTGGAGCGGAGGGGAATGCTGGCTGGGGAATTCTGGGAGTTGAAGTCTACACATCTTAAAGTTGCCAAGGTTGAGAAACACTGGTCTAAATGATCAAGCAAATCACAGATTGATTTTGTGCTAATAATTTAGGCAAAGGAATGAAAACCATTAACAGTAATATCTTACAATTATACAGTTCATCGTATAATATGATAGGCTTCATATAAATATGAAGGAAAAGGATGAGGCCAGGGAGGGCTGATGTGAATGTCATAAGACAAAGTATTCCCATCTGTGGAATTGAAAAAGCTACAGAGAAAAAAAATCACACAGTCAGATGCATTTAAGGCAACTACAGCATATACCCTTTTAAACAAAAAGAAGATCTCAGGAAGCAGCAAATGAAAAAACAAGTTTGAAATGCCCTGGGAATGTACTATTCTCCACAGCTAACTTGTTCATTTTCTTTGCTCTGTGGATTTTCACAATAATTCCATATATCCTCCCACTTGTTTATTTTTAGTGAAGAACCAACCCCTTTAAGATAGAGACAAGCAACGATTTTAAGACAGCTGACAAAAATAAGACAGGATTGTTAAGAGCCATTTGCACTGCTGAGGGACTGCGGCTCTCCAATCACATCTACCTGTCCCTTCAGGTCTTGCAGAAAGGGCAGGTTGCGGGTCCCATCCATGAAGGAATATCATCTGATGGGACTCAGGAGAAAAGCTTTCCCGCTGTCTGGAACATCATCCTCCCTGAGGTCAGACTGGCCCCGACTTCGTTGGCCTTCCAGAAGGGCCTGAAGACATGAGTTTGCCATCTGGCCTGGGGATCCGGTTACGGTGGTGTAGAGACTGCAAAGTGATTGTACTGCTAGGGAAATTAATGGCGCTGTCCCACAGATTATGTTTTTGTGGTTTTTTAATCATTTGAATTGCTTTTAATGTTTTTTGTTGTTACATTTTCAGTTATTTTTTGTATTGTTTTGGTATTTTTAATTCTGTAAGCCACCCACAGTCATTGACATAAGATGAGTGGCTACATAAATGTAACAACCAAACAAATAAATATTCCTTCCATCAGCTGGAAAATGGTGATTCTGTGCTGCATATAATGTAGCACTATTTGCCCTCCCCCAAATCAGGTAAGCACTTTTCCTTGACCTTGCCCCCAATTTAGATTCCCCCCTCTGGTTACCTTTACAGGTAGTCCTTGTTTAGTGACCGTTCGCAGTTATGGTGGTGGTGAAAAAGTAACTTTATGACCAATCCTCACATTTACAACCTTCACAGGTCTATAAAGCAAAGGAAAGCTGAAGTAAGATCATAAGCACAACTGCAGTTTCACTTAGTGACCACTTCGCTTAATGGCTGAGTTGCCCGTCCCAATTGTGATCACTAAATGAGGACTACCTGTATTATGACAATTAGTTGTTTCCTGCTAATTTGCTGTAGCAATTTCTATATAGGGTGGGGCATAAGTTGTTTCTCTCTTGTGGTCTGCAATCTTTCTGGCTTCCTGCAGGACCTCAACAGGGAACTTTGCTGGTGCTCCTTTTTCTCTCCCCCCACTTTGATATTGTATTGTGACAGTTCAGAAGCTTGTCAGCCCATGAAACAAAAATAGAAGTATTATTTTAATTAGTGCTGACTCCATCTGATTTGCTTTTCTTTCTTCAGACCTTGGTTCAGTTCCAGTCCATTTTTACTTTACTGATGCAACTTTAGTTGGTTTCTGGGAATAATGGGGACTGGTTCTGTTTGCACTTTCCTTTCACTGTTATGACCCTCATTTTGTCTTTCACTTTTACTTCATTACAGGATTTGTTCTAAGCCTGACTTCACACATTCCAGTAAGTTCTGATGTAATTTTATTTTGATTTAGGCTGTATGAAGGCTGTATGAATCCATTCACTGTGGCTTCTAAACCATGATTTATGGCTTTCCACCATGTATAAACTTAGCCATTGTAGCTTATTAACAAGCCACAAATTACTGCCCCAGAGCAAGAACTAAAGGAACAGAATGAAAATGTAAGCAGTCTCACCGTTAACTCTTCTTTGTTCATTTTTGTTTGCTATGTCTAATGTGTATATTTCCCATTATGTAATGCATTTACCTTACTTTAACAACTATATGCATCTTTGACGATGCATTTTAATTGGCAAATTGCATTACCACATTCAGCAAAGTATGAATTTCAAATGATAAGCTGTACCGGGCTTAAAGTTCCCTTGATTATTCTGATTCATAATAAAATAAAAATATCCTCTGAAGCAGAAAAATAAGGTATGGATCAAAACTCAGGTATACCTAAACTGAGGAAAGCTGTAAAGGTGTCCACCATGCATAGTCCAAAAAGTCAAGAAGTCAAGACTGCCTGATTTTTTTTTTTTTTTTTTAATCGTGTCTCGCTGTAAGGTTCATCCTGTACTTTCCCCGTCAAGGGTGGTACAAGGGTATTCCTACATGTCTCCTGGATGGGGGAACATACAGCATTAGCTGACCTGCTCCAAATAGGTAGAAGGTTAATTAAATTATACATGTAAAATTTTCAAGAACTAGTGGATGGGAAGTTATACTGTCTATTTTTCCTGGTGAAAGAAAATGTAGTTAAATAAGTGGGAATCTCAGCAAAACATTGTATGACACATTCATTGAGGATTTTAAAAATGTGATTACTAATATTTATGAATTTCAGAATAGAGGGCTCTGGCAATGGTTCCCCATTTAAAAAGTAGGCAGGTGTATATAATCTGAATAAAATGGTGAAGTTAGAGTCATTCTTTCATGTCCTTACTGAAAGGTTTGTTTGTTTATTTTATTTTGAAATATAAAATAAAGTTTGAGTATTGTTTTCCACTTTCAGTAGCATACGCATTCTATTTTCTTATCCTCAAATTGTCTTGTAAAAGCATCTTTGTAATTGGTCCTCATTCTTAATTCACTTTTTTGTATTTATTATAATGTTATGGTTAGTATTTTCTTAACGTCTGAAACCTACCATGTCCTTCATCATATATCACCATTTTAAAACAACTCTTCCTTAAAAATTGAACTTTCCAAACTCTAAAACCTCTATAATATATTTGTCATTTTGCATTACTTCATCACAGAGTTTGTATACTATATTTATCCTTCTGTGTGATTTAAATAATGTACCTTTAAGCTGTATATTATGAACCAATTCCATTCTGTATCCATTATGCATCAGGATTCCTCCCCGCCCGCCCCCCATGCTTTAAATGAATTCTTTTTTATCTCTGTTTTTGCATCTATTCCTTTGAAGTGTGTACCTTCCATTTTGTTCATCTTCTCTTCTGAAAGCATGAACATCTAATTTAAAATATAATTTTAATTTTAAATATGTGTATATTTATTCACTTGATCAAAGAAAATGACATCTTTTTCTTGGTTGTTGGACAGATGTTTTTGTTTTTAAAAACCTTTGCAGAAAACCTTCCTGTTTAATAAAGTAGACGCATGTACTGATATCCCCTTACACCTACGACAGCCGTCTGACCTATGTCAGATTCTGTTTCTGAGAGTTTCCTAAATCTCAGGAAATATTGTGTGGGGGTGGGGGCAGGGGGATACAGGGAATATTAAATACCAGGATTGTATGAGTAGCAACCCTTTTCCTTAAAGCAAAGTCACAGATGGTGTGCTTCACTGATAGAAAATCAAGGGATTGGGAGAGTACGCCTTGATAGAGCCATCTTGCATTCCCCCATCCAGGAAGTTAGTCGAATAGACTGCCGGTGCCTCCACATGCATATCCTGTCAATTTTAATGATGGCATTTCACCTGTAAATAAACTATCTTGAGGCTCAGCATATCTACATTTCCCTTATGCAATTCCCTTTCAGATTCAGCAACATTTTGCAAAGCAGAAAATAACACAAAGTAAGCCACAAAAGTTAAAGGCGTGAAAAGAAAAAGAAAGGGAAATATAGCTAAATCTACTTTTCACCAGCACTATCCACTGTACTCCTCCACACCTTTTCCTCTTTGCAAACCATCCATGCTTCCAATATATCCATCCACCATTTCATAGTCTTTTGTTCTTTAAAATTCTCACCTCTCTCTTTTTGCACCTTTTATCAACTCCATCCAACCACAACTTTCTCATTCTTCCCCTTCCTCTCAACCCCTTCAATCCACCTATATATTAGTTTTGCAAATGAATCCTCATTCTTTCTCTCTTTATGTCCATACCATTTGAAATACTCCTTTTGTACTGGTTACTCGCTTTTGCATTCAATTCATTCCTCAACCATTCATTCATTCTTGACCATACCTTTTCTTACTGTATCACACACTTAGTATCCTGTTCCCAATTTCATTCAACTTGCTTTTATGTTTCTCTTCATATAATGAAGTGGGCAGAAGCATCCTGTTATACACACCCATTTTTGCTTCTTTTAACAAACATTCATTCCTTGCAATGGAATGTTCAGTATCAATTATCTTTTGCTCAGGATTTATTTGATTTAAAATTTATCTACCCTTTTTTCATATTTAGTAAACATTCTACCAAAGTGCACAAATTCGCCTGCTGCTCTAATACTTTTACATTTATTTTTAACTTGTAATTATTCACTCCATTTTCCCTGTCAACCACAATTACCTTGATTTTTGACATACTAATTTTTATATCCAAACTTCTCATTGTATCACACTATCTGATCAACAAATTGTTCAGGTTGTCAGCCAACCCCATGGCATCATTTCCATACAAAAATACACATACATTCACTTCCCCAGCTCACACACATCTAGCATCATCACAACCATTCCTTATAGATTCAGCAATCAAGGGGACAGCACACATTTTTGACTTACTCCTTGCTCATCATCAAGCATTCACAAGCATTTCATTTAGTCACATGCATGTTTTACTTCAAACATATTTTGTTCTGATCATATTCAACAGCCAGATTTCAGATTCATGCCAAGCATTCCATACTTTGAGTCTATTTACTTTATCATACACTTTTTCTAAATCAACAAATATACAATAAACTTTCTCACATTCACACACTCCTTAGTGATGTGTTGAAGAACAAAAATCTGGTCTGCAATACTGACTGATTATACTTCTCAAATGTTGCTCACTGTCACCTCTTGTACCCTTACAAAGGAAAAATCTGGCAATCACCTTCCCAGGTACACAGAACAAACTAATACCACAAGAGTTTTTGCATTTGCTCTAACTTTCTTTTTGCACAGTATAGTGGAATGATAATAATAATGTTGTTTCTATCATCAGGCACAGATGCAGTCTTTGCATACTTGTTAAATAAGTTGTACAGCTACTAAATAAGCAAACTACATACATATTTTAACATGTGTCTAGTTACACCACCTACACCTGCAGTCTTACAATTTTTCAACATTCTCCCAAAATTTATGACCTACTTTTCATATTTTTTCCTGTAACATTCATTTAAATCATTCATTTAAATTCTATTCCTCAACGTGCCACTCTCATTCCCACAGAAATCTCTAAATAATATTTTCAGCATTCTCTCACTTCAGTTTCATCTTAAATTATTTAATCACTATTATTCTTAATTCCACTCCCTTTTCTGGATGCTTCTTGTTTAGTCTTTTTCACCCAACATTTTAAAAATTTTCCACCAGATTGCTTACATTCTCTGTGTCTCTTAATCATAATAATTTCATATATTGATTGAATTATTTAAGAGTGGGTTTTTTTCTGTATTTGCATATTATACATTACACATGTTTTCTCATCAGTAGCCTCTTTCACTATTATTCCACCAACTTCGTTTTGCATACACTGTATAACTTCTGTGGCACATTGTAGCATTTATTTTTATTTTGTTGCAATGACTTCCACGTCTTTTTTTCCTTACATACACTTTCCATCATTCTTTTGGAAGATCATCATGGTTTGAAATTTCTTTCATTGCTATGTGTACTGGTGAATAGACTTAGGCTTTAATCAGACATTCAAAACAAACCTTTTTCTGAGCAGATACTTACCAAACAATTACCATTTTCATTCATCCTTGGGTTTTGAATGGCCCGATCACAGTCTTTTTTCATCTTGTTCTCATCCATCCATTCAGGTCACCTCTTGATTGCATTCATTCAGAGTATTGCATCATTTCCCCCAAATTTATCATTGTGTTATATGCAGTTCTTAACCCTATGAATTCCTATTTTCAGACAAACCCATAATAATACAGATGACACCAGTTCATTAGTTTCTTGTCCATTCTATCCCTCACATTATGAGTAACTTAAACTTATTCCTAGGAGGAAATTATACTGTTTCCTTCACATGAGATTTAAAAAAAAAAATTAGCTATTGGCCTACAAGAAGTAACATGATTTACATCAACAAGGTGAAGCAGATCATAGAATGACCTGATTTGCTCTGCTGAAGTGAAGAGGCCACTTGGCTGGCTTCAATGAAACACATTTTCAGCCAGTGCTGCAGGCAGATGCTGTCTCAGCCTTTTCCTGACCACTCCCCAAAACAGGTATTTGGGGACTTTTCTTCTATTGTCCTCCTTCTTATGGGAAGAAGTCTAAAAACTTATAGATATGCCCATCCCACCACTGACCTCTCTTAATCACTGGCAGTGGAGAAAAGACCAGGGGAAAGGATCTTGTGGGTCAACCAGCACTATGGAAGAACACTCCTCTGAGATTTTTCCTGTAATGCAAGCTCTGAGAAGTCTGAAGGGGCTCCAAAGCACTTAAACAAAGTGAAGCACTCCATTAAAACTTTGCACAGGCCTAATTAGCTTCAGTATTCTGAACAGCAGGAAATTTAAGAAACCTGGTGCAGAAAACGGACTCTCTGATAAAATCATTTTATAAAGAACTGGTCTCAAATACAAATTTTTATACAAATGCCCCAATTTGTCTTTATGCTGACTTAGAAACATATGTAATTGAATAATTTACCCAACTCCTTGATGACTTTCCTAGAAACATTTTCCCAGTCTTTCTGCAAATACGTAACTATCCCTGCAAAACATTACATCAAGAGTTGAGTACTGTTTGCAGTTGCTATAACATGGGTGATACCAGCATAGATTGTAGCAGTTTGTAAATGGTTCTCACACAAACTTATATGGAGCTGTTGCTCTGTGGAAACAAAGTTGTTGGTGGCCCCACAGAGAGGTTAAAAGATCTTGCTCAGTCCTCAGCTACCCTAGTTAAAGAGGATGCTAACTTTGACCAAGAGCTGTTAAAGTTAAAATGTTCAAAACTCTGAGGTAGGAAATACAGAGTCAGCTCCATTCTCAGAGTTCCAGAGATCCTATTACGCAAAAGAGCCCAACCATCCTGCGGCATGCCTTCTCTTTATAGAAGCTCTTGGCTCGGTGCAGCTGAGAGCAGATGGTCATAATGACTTGGCTGAGAAGAACTGTCAGCACTGATCCCCCCATCTCACATGATTTTAAAAATGCCACCTGGGAAGTGCAAAGTGTCTTGCTGCATGCACACTGAATTACTGTCCATGCCACGTTCCTTGGCTATGGCACCCACAATGTGCGCCTGTTAGAGTTTCTGCAAGTTATATAAGCTTCTAAGCTAATCAGTTGCTTTGTTTGCTTGTTGGAAGGTTGGTTAATACAAAGCAAACACAATTTGATGTTAGTATCTTATTTTGGTGTATGTGTAGTTATTTACATTTCTAAAAGGGAAGGATATAAAAAACATGCTCCGTATGAATCACACGACAGAAGCATAAGTTGAAATCATGCACACATACATTAATATTTACGTATGGAACTGCTTCACATTTTAGTTAATAAACCAGTTAATTTTATTTATTTTCCTACTACATTTATATGCCACCTGCTCTACTGATTCTAGTACACTGAACTATCTATAAAATAATAAAAGCAACAAAATATGAGTGTTGTAATTCATACACTATGTAACTCAATGCACTCTAGACAGTTACTTCCATTTAAAGGCCCAATTAGATGGCATCTTCTGCCCCAAAGATTTGTTAGAAAAGGACCATTTTCATTACATTCCAAAATGTCTGCAGTTTCCACCACCTTCCAAGGTTAGGGACCATCCTAACTTCAGGGACTGGCACAAGGTGACTGCTAAGGAGAAAGCTTTTTTCCAAGTACCATTCCCCTTAATGTCTTGATGCAGGTATCCTCAGCTTATCCTCAGCCAGCATATGCTAAGCAGGTAAATTTTACCTTGATCAGTTAGTCCCCAAACTAACAAGGACCTAAGCTTAAAGCACCTTAGAGGTAATGACTAAAACCTTGCAGTGGAACTGGCAACCAATGCGGCTCCCACAACATTAATGATACTCTGCTATATTAGTGTTGGCTACTCAGCATGTGGGCAGCTACCTTCTATAATAGCTGCAGTTTCCAAAGTAATCTGCCTACATGATAATAAGCGTGTTGATAACTGTTGTTAGAACCTTCTGGTGTAGAACAGATTGCAACTGGTGCACCAGCTGAAACTGGGCAAAGGCTTGCAAGAATCATAAGTTCAGGAAGATCCTAGAGTTGCACAGCTGTTCCTTCAGGCAGACATAGCTAAACCATCTAGAGTCAAAGGTGTTGCAGTTCTGGATCCAGAAGACTTCTGAATAAACAGCACCTCTCGTGAATAAACCTCTTCCATCCCATCCAGTCCCTTTCACAGACTCCAAGACTGGGTCAGGACTTCCACTGCCTCTCCTGCTCAGCCAAGGGGGTTATATCTCACCCTGAACTAAAAAATTATCTTTCCCAGTAGTTTTATGTAGATATTGAAAAAATGGTGGGAAGACTGAGCACTGAGGCACCACACAATGATGTGGCCAAGGGCCCTTTTTCACCCTTTTTCTACTTGGGAAGAATCAGAACAACTGAAGAACAGTACTTCCAACTGTCAACCCTCATAGATGGGCCCAAGTATATAATGACCAACAGTATTAAATGTCACTGAAATATCAAGCAAGACTAGAAGAGATGTCCTCCCTCCATCTAAGTCCTGGAAGACTGGAGATAGGCCAGTATTGTCTGAATCAAGGGTTGGCTTTTTGAGGAGGGGGTACATCACCCCCTCTCACTAAGAAGCAGGGCCTCCATTGACTTTACTGATCAGGCAGGTCTGTAACCAATAAGGCAAGCTCACAAGAATTTGTATTTTAGGAGCATATAGAAAGAATGTCAAACTCCTTTCCACCTTCTTTTCATTCCCACCCTATGTGACAGACCCCCTCTTTTACACAAGAAGACTGTTTTGCATATGTCTGTTGTTTTTACAATGGTCAAATTTGCTAACATGTTGCTTTTCACTAACTGGAGAACTAATTATCATACACTAGTGCCGTCATTCAAATCAACCAGGAAGGGCAAAGATCAAGCCACAGGTGTCATTGCTCATCTCTCAGATAACAGTCCACAAATTTAAATGAATTCTAGATGACCTCATGAGGCATCACCTTTGTCATCTCATTGCCATATAATTCCAAGTGAAAATCTTCATTTTGTTCTTCAATCTATTGCTCCCTAATAAGGTGTTTAAGGCAGCAGTCTAGAAACCAGGAGACCATGAATTCTAGTCCTGCCTTAGGCACAAAGCCTGCTGGGTGACTTGTGCAAATTTTGCTGTTATGTTCATCATATAATCCAGACTGTTATATAGAGAATGTTGTGGACATGGACACCTTGTTTTAGGCTTTGCTATCCACTTATGCAGCATATATATATATATATTTGTGTATCTATATAGTGTGTACCCTATTTAATACTAAAGGTGCAAGAACAATTTTAATTACCCCTTGAAAGAAGCAGATGACCAGAGTGATGAGGCAGTTGAATATGTCAAGCCAAACACTGATGGATACATGTTAGAAAATGAGTGCCACAAAGAGCACTCACAAAGAAGGACCAATCAGGACCTTGGGATTTCAGACAGTTCTGAAAGGTGATCAATAAGGAGTGAGAAGGGATCTGACAACCTGGACTTGGCTGAAAATGGTTAGAGGTCCTCATCTCCTGATACTGATTCAATAATTATAACAATTTATTAAATGTATATGAGGGGGGACCCCAAAAAAAACCAGAATTATCTTCTGGAGGGCGGGGCCCTTGTAGTACAGGCTTCCCCCACTAGGTGAGTGTTCTAGGAACCCATCTGCCTCAGTGTACCAGCTGGGTTGTTGTGAGAGGCTGCGTTCGGCTTCAGTGAGGTTTTTTTTTAGAGACTCTTTCAACGCGTTTGCCTATTTCGTGATGGGTGATTTGTCCCTCGCTTGCTCATGCCTGAACAAAGAGACAATCACTTGACTGCATGCCACGCTTTGAAGGAGCAATTGGAGGCTGACCCTGATTTTTTTTTCGAAAGTCATAACCAGAGATGAATCTTGGTGCTACGCCTACGACCCCAAAACGAAACAGCAATCCAGCCTGTGGAAAACTGCCACATCCCCACAACCCAAAAAAGCACAAGTGAAGTCAAACATGAAAACAATGATCATCAGTTTCTTTGATGTGAGAGGGATTGTGCACTCGGAATTTGTTTCTCTGAGTGAAATGGTCAACCAGTTTTTATCTGGAAATTTTGAGAAGGTTGTGTCATGATTTGCGGAAGAAACGTCCCGAGTTGTGGCAAACAGGTGACTGGTTGTTCCACCATAACAATGCCCCTGCACACACCGCGTTGAGTGTTCAGCAGTTTTTGACCAAAAACAGCATGACTCTTGTGCCCCACCCTCCCTATTCACCCCATCTCACCCCCTGCAACTTTTTCTTGTTTCCCCAAATGAAAAAAGTCCTCAAAGGGAAACGTGTTGCTGATGTGGAGGAGGTGAAACAAAAAACGGCAGAAGCACTAAAAGGCATCAAAATCGACAAGTTCCAAACCTGTTTTGAGCTGTGGAAAAAACATCTCGATAGGGTTATTGCATCAAAAGGAGAGTACTTTGAAAGTGACTGAAGTTTGAACATGTAAAAATAAATACACGATTTTTTATAAATAAATTCTGGGTTTTTTTGGGGGGTCCCCCCTCATTTGATGTCCAACTCCCAGTGATTCTGGGTGATTTACAAATTGTTAAAAACATTTAAAAACAAGGAAACAACAAAAAAATCCACAAAAGGATAAAGATGGAGAAATGACAAAACCAGATAGGTACAAAGGAAAAAGGGGGCTTCAAACACCTTCTCCAAAGGCCTGGGCAAAGAGCCAGGTCTTCAGGAACGTTTAAGAAACAGCAGTAGGGTGGACTTGTTCGAATCTCAGGGGCAAACTCATTCATGCCAAGCCCTTTAAGCCCTTCTCTGTTCTTTGTGCAAGGTTCTCTGCTGACTGGCCACCCAGTTAGGTCCAGATTTTTTGAGTAAAAGATTTGCTAAGTGGTAGCATCTCAAGAGGGAATATACTGTCCCCTGTGCTGGGAACTGAGAATTTTACCTTGCTTATAAAAGTGTTTTTGCCTGCTTGCTTAGATAAACAGTTAAATGTTTTACTGCACCTTTCATTCTTTTTGTTTGCCATTGCCACAGCTATTTGGATAACCTCATACTAATGAAGGGAAGCTGAATTCTAATTTAGGGTTAAAATGGGAAAGTAGCAACATGTGCATTTAGTTGATAAAAGTATAGTTTCAGCTGTCACTGTAGAAAAACATTGATTAAGTCTCAAGAGGGAAGCAACTTTGCATATCACATTCTCCAGCTAAGTAAAGTCCATGCAAAGCTTTTTTTGAATCATGAGCGTAAAGATGGTCTTAAAAACCTGTCTGGGGTATAAACTGAGGTTTGAATTGGTGCCCTGTATGATGGGTGTTGTTTTTTTTTAATCACAAGATAGTTTGATCATTCCTATAGTATTCGCAAGCATAACAATGAAAATAGACATACCTAGGACTATTAGGCTAGGTCCAGTGAAACCCAGCATAGTGAACACTCAGAGCTGAAATAACTTCTCCAGGAATTCAAAACACAACTATATAGAAGACACTAACGGCTTTGGAACCAAAGCTTAACCAATTTAAATCCAGAGAGTATTCATATGTCCTTAAATTTCAGACAGAGATTTGGCAGTTTTGACCTTTCCTGCCCAGTCTTTTTCCAATCACATCATCTGCACTCCTCAATCTACTGCAGTTTATCAGGGATTTAGCTGTGCCACACACTGAGGAACAACACAGCAAGAACACAAAGGAGGAAATACATAGAAGTAATCATGGCTTTTATAGCTCTTGATGTGGAAGTTTTACACTATCTATTTTCCAATTTGTATAGTGTATTCCTTTGTCCTTGGTGAAAGCAGAAATAGCCTTCCAATATTAAAAATATATATAATTGTTTGATTTACCCATGATTTTTTTAATTTATAAACCATACACACAAATACAATGCTTTATTACCTGAACCACTGTTTACAGTTTTAATTTTAAAAGTCAACAGATAAATAAAAATCAGATAACAATCAGATATTTGCCTTTCTCATCTCACAGGCATAGTATCAAGTCAAGGGAGGCAGGTTGGATGATGACAAAGCTGTTCATTATGTTTCAGCAGCTTGGAAACTGTGAGTAAGAGTTACTTTAATGTTTGGCTCTAATTTGCTACAAAGAGGGAGAACAATTTTTGAAATCAAAAACTATAAATCCTTGGACATTGCTGAAATGCTTTGAAAGAAATCCCTTGGACAATATGTCAGATCCCAAGAGAAAAAGGAATGACTAGTAAACCTGTTAAGAATATGATGTAGCAGATACAGGATGTGATTTCTCTTCCTGGCATGTTTGGGATCCTTTGCAGAATTGCTTGTTGTCAGTCTGCCCGGTTAGACTTTTACAATAATTTTCTTGAATTTTCCCTATACTCTGTCTATAACAATGATTCTGATATTTGAATGTGGAAAGGCAATATGGTTGAACTGTTCAATGAAATTAAAATCTGTTAGGATTAATAACTGCAACCAATGACACTATTTCTTCATGCTTCATACTATACAGTTGAAGTGTGCACCCCCAAATCCACTCAGACACCACCATCCCCCAAAGCCATGTAAATAGAAGGCAAAGGTGAAGATACCATCTGCTCAGCAACCCTTTGATTTTTGCCCAGACTGAGCTTTGTTTTCTCTCTACTAAGTAACAAAAGCCAAATACTGCCTTTGAAAGTTCACAGGACATGTTGGAAATAGAATGTCAAGATTTTGACTCTTGACAAAATTGAGCTAAATTTAACAATAGAGGTGAGTAGTGGCAACCAGTGAGCCAGCATGGTGGAGAAGAAAAAGGCTTAATGGTGGTCCTTACTATTTAGTAATCTCTCATCTGAATCTCAAGCTAAAGTCTGCCTGCTTCCAGGAAAGTCATGGGGCCTCACTAGCTCATGATTCTCTAGCCATAACAATCTGCATTACTATGGCATTTCTGTATTCCATCAACCTTTCTGCAAATTATTACTTTAATGCATACCAACCCACAATTGTCATATGCAGCTTTTTCTAATACAGTACATGTTGTATATTTTTCATGCTATTTTTCAGTGGAGAAATATTTAGGATAGACAATAATGGATTCCATAAATGATATGTCGGTCCACGTAAAGATGGATTTAATGATGATGGATCCTATCTTTTCATTTGAAAATCTGTTACAGCTTTCCTTTACATCAGCAGCAGTGGTGTTTTCTTGCTGGCCCCTTCTGCCTAATATACCACCTCACTAAGAGCTGGTGACACTTGACATAAGAATATTTTTCACTTACAAACTTTAAACATTTGACTACCTATGCCTAATTGGTATATGCTTCAGGTTCTGAAGCACACAGGAACTTTCATGATCATATTTGGAAAGTCCGATTAGGGATAGCAAGTACCCATGAAATTAAAGATAGATGCCAGGAAAGATCTTAGAGATAACAGAAATGTTCAACAAGTAAAGCAAGCTTTCTGGATACTCTCCTTGCACCCATACAGAGCAAAGTGCAGCCAGTCAGAAAATGAGACTTAAAGCTTCCATTAACAGACTCTTCCAAGCTCATGTTACACTCTTCTATTCTCAAGAAGTCTTTGTACTACAACTGAAGCATAGCAGGAGAGCTGCAGTTAATTTAGACAGCATCTTTAAACAGAAGTGGAAAAAACTTCCCTTCCCAGCACATTTAATTGGTGACCTGCCAACTTAACAAGACAATTTTATTTGAGATGGCTGCCTTGTAGAAATGCTTTGGGATTGGATTGGCCTGTCAATCACTACAAAATGACTACAATACTGTACATTTCTTGCTGGATCATGACACTTTTTCTATAACAACAGCAGCAGCAGCAGCAGCAATAATTATAAATCTTCAAATAATAATTTTATTTATTTATGGGTTTATAGGCCATTCTAAGCACTAGCAGTTCTGCGTAACGTATATCCTAACACTGTAAATCAGGTTAAAAACATAAATGTATATTAAAAAAGTAAACATATCAACATAAGTAAACACAAACAAACATTGGAAGCTTCATTTGATGTATCAAATTATATATCAGAGGGAACAACATTACGACAACCCAACCTCCAATGCCTCCTGAAATAGCCAAGTTTGAATGGCCTTTCTGAAAACAAATAGGAGCCATTTGTACTTCTGGGTAAATTCTGTTCTACAGACGAGGGACACTGATGGAGAAGGATCATTTCCATGACCCCCACAGATAATAATCCCAGAACATAAGGGGAGGCTGTTTACTGCATCTTTTTAGAAGGGCAAATATTACTGGGAATAGGTGGTCCCATAGATACCTACATCTTGAGGCATGAAGGGCTTTAAAGGTGACCACCCAGAAGTCAACTGGCAACCAATGAAGCTTTCAAAGTAGCAATGTTACATGAAGAAATCAAGCAGTACCCATAAACACTTGAGCCATTGCATCCTGGACTACCTGTGTTTTCCAAATGCTTTTCAAGGGCAGCTCCATGTTCACTGTATTGCAACAATCTAGGTGAAAGATGAACAAGGGCCCCCAAGCTAAGAACCAGTTTTATATGTGGCAGTATGATCCCATCCAGAATTAAGGATGGTCTCTCCCTGATGCTGGATGACTCCTGAAGTCACAGCCATTTTACCTAGTTGGGATAGAATGTAAGCATTTTCCTCCCCATCCAAACTCTAAGCCAATACCTTAACAACATCCTCTGTTCAACTAGGTGTCAAGGTTTAAAGTTGAGTATCATCTGTGTACTGAATATACCTCATCCTGTGTTGGTTAATGATCTTACCCAATGGCTTTATATTAGTATTTCCCACTCCCAGACACTGGAAGTGATCCAAAAGGTAGGTAGGTGGGTGGGGGGGGGGCTGCAGATATATCAAACAACACAAAGAGAGTCACATTCCCAGTCTTGCCATAGGTTATCCACATGCACCGTCAGTGTCCTCTCAATGCCAGATAAGAGTGATTCCCACCTAAAACTGATAGCCTGTGATTTGTTAAACCTATGACAAATTAATCTGGATCATAGCCTAGATTAGCTATACGTTATGAAAATTACATATGTGACCTTCTAACATGACTAGGGCAGTGCACGCTTCAAAAATGATTCAGAAGAATTTTGTCAGACCTTGCACAAGCACAATACTACTCTGCTGCTCGTTAAAGCTACAGTTACGGCCAACCTTTGCAGTCACTCCAGTAGGATATCATGGTGAATGGTATCAGGCATGCTGAGAGATCTAGGAGGAATAAGAAGTGTGCATTCCTTCCATCAAGGTCCCAATATAAGTCATCCATCAAAAGCAACTAATGTGATTTCTATTCTATGACCAGGTCTGAACCCTAACTGGAAGGGATCAAATGCTTAAATATTAAGCTTATATTGCAGATGACTGGTTGAAAGAGAATGCTTAGCCTTAGGCAAATGAATATCCAAATTCAGATCTCAAATCAAGTAGAGTTTCAAAAAAATATGTGTTTTATTCCTGCTTTTTTGGCCTGCAAACCAGAAAAAGTGACCCTGTCAAAACCAAGTTATAAACATACCATAGCTGAACATTTGCATCTGAAAAGTTCAATGAGAGGAGAAATTTGAACCCAGGTTAAGCAAATCACTGCACAGACTCTTTTTTCTGTGCTTTTTTTCACACCATCAAAAAGGATGACACCTTTAGAAATCAAGGGAACTTGTTTGAAAATGACTGTTTAATAATGTGGTCTTTTCATTCCTTTCAACCCAACAGAATGTTGGAAAGAAAGGACATAGTCAGTTAACAGAATAACCCTCTGAAAACAGAACAGAACGGGACCCCATTTGGTGCAGGAGGAGAAATTGGCCAAAGAAAGATTGTGTTGGAAAATGGGCCAGATCTGGCTAGAAGCGTCATAACAAACATTCAGAAAAAAAGTCCCCCAATTCATCCATTTTTTAAAAGGCAAATTGGCAGTCGCCTGGAATGCTGCAACTGTTCCATTCTGGGCCCAGTCTCACCTCCATCCAGGTCATCTGATCCACAGAAAAATAAGGCAGAGAAAAGCCTATACCGCTTACCCTGTGCTGTGGATCCCTTGGGGTTCTCTGAGCTGGGTTGTTTTGCATGCATGCATACAAATACACAGAGATGCAACACGCAGGGAGAACAGGAAAATATAAACACACACAGACAACACATATGCACACAACCTGAATAGCCCTTGGGGAGAAAATGTATACTGTAGAGATAAAAACATGCAGAGGGATGCAACATGTTACTTCCTCATACAAAAGAAAATACACCTCCTACAACCACTACTGGAAAAGAGGTTGGAAAGGATCCCAGAAGCCACACTCTACACATTTTTCTCTGCCTTATTTTTTTTCTCCAAAAGTTTTCTTCATTCCTTGTGGAATATGTTATTTAACCCCCCACTTCCCCATTCACTCAAGATATCAGGACATAAATTGAATGTGTATATATGATAGATTTATTCATCATGTGTCCTGATAGCTTCCTCTACTCACTAATGCATCTCCCTGGGACTTATTACTATCTCACCCACAGGCACCTTTAAAATATATATCTTTGTCCTTTTTCATCTGGATGTTAAATTTCTTCTTCAAAATTCAGTCTGAACTCCAGAACAGCAGAATTCAGTATCAGATCAAGTTCTTGTGCATACAGATTAATATATCACGATGACGGAGACTAATGGCAACAATCCTAGGTATAAATAAATAAGCTCCATTGATCTGGTAAGAATTACTTCTTCCAAATAAATATGCTTAGGACTAGGTTAAGAGCTCAAGCAACATGAAGATCCTTTTCACAAATGTAAAATTACCATGTGCAGTCAGAACAGAGGAGAGATATGAGTGGAAATGTTTCTTTCCCTCCTCTATTATTTTTGAGGGTGGTTGCTCAAAGTCACTTCCTACAAACTGTTTCCCACAAGCTACATGGGGAGAGAAAATTTAGGTATAATCCTAGTTGTACGTGAGACATAAATCATGTAATACAGTTCTCAGGCTATTCTCAGAATCAGTCAGATGCACAAAGTGCTTAATGGGATAGCAAATAAATTCTGCTGAAATGTATTTAAGAACTAGAGTTGTGCAAAGCTTCAAAGGAGCTCTTCGGTTCAACCAAACTTCAACTGAATCACCCCATCCAAGCATATTTGTGAATCAAAGCAAGGAACTGTATGAAAGCAGTGAATCAAATCAGGAACTTCAAAGCATTTCATAGTCTTTCGAAGCACTTCGCAGATTTTATGGCTTTTCTGCTGCTTTTGGGGGTGCTACAGGCAATATTTAATATTGCAACTTAATTCCATATATGGAGAAAAAATAGAGGATCGAGGTTTGTGACCTTGATATGAGTACTTGATCAATGAGTTTTACCACCTTATTAAATTCTCTACCTGTCAGAAAGGTTGTTTGAGGCGGAAAGGCTAACATTGCTTTGAGCTTCATTCACTTTTTCAGCTCTCAGCCACAGAGAGAACCATAACTTTGCTCTCTTTTGTGCTATTGGAATGTTATACTGCTGTGCTGGTCCTGACAGAAAGCCAGAAGTTCAATTTCTCTCTTTGCACTTTGAACAGTGGTATCCGCTGGGTGTGGGATCAGATAGCAACATGGCTGACACAGCATCAGAATCCAAGCCTAACTCTTTTTTGATGTGCATCACTGTCACATATATGTACAAAGGGATGGGGGCTTGATTTTGACACTGCATCTGCAATTTTGTCAGTTTTGATGTCCCCTGCCCTCGCAGATGCTTCTGGCTGAACATGGAGTCAAGGCTCATCAGTCTAATGTGCACTCTTGGGATACAACTTACTTTGAAATTCTGCATGATCAAGTTAGTTTTAGTCTATTAATTATTCACAAATGAAAGTATGCTAACAGGCTATCAATTATTAACAAATGAATGTACGCTAATACTTATAGGCCCTGGGCTAAATGCATATTACTTTTAAGATGTAGTAAGGCTATAAATGTCACTTACTCTGTGCCAGCCTCTTTCTCTATGGCCTTCCTATCTCTGTAGCATTCTGTCTAAGGCAGATTCACACTTTCTGTTTGGCCTGTGACCAATATGGACCACTTACCACTTCCTTAAGGCAGGAATGGAGGACATTCCCAGCCCATTACAAAGGCATCCTGCATCTCTGCAGTGCAGCTTTGATCCAAAACTGCTGTTTTCTGTCTTAAGCCCTTTAGAATGGATGGTCTCCAGCACTTCATTGCATTCTAGCAGCAGGCCAGCTCCAAGTGACTGCAGTGCCTGCCACGTCTCCTTCTTTCCTGGGCAGCCACTTTGTCCTCGGCTGCCGGGCTGCTAGATACCCTACTGGCCGGCAGTTGCTGTTTTATGTTTGTTTGTTTTAATCTTGTGATTGATCCAGTGATGGCCTATTAAGTCAATGAACTATCCTCAACCCTAGGCAATCCTGCTCCAGTCAACCCTTATATGTCTCAGTGGACACCTTTTGGTTTCTGACCCAGCTGGGTGAAGCGTGTTCCTTTTGCTTTTCCAACCCCTGCCCACATGCTGCAAAGCATCCTTTGCCTTTCCTTCATTTTTTATTTAACATCTTCAAGTAATAATGGAGGAACCTTGTCTCTCTGTTTCTATGAAGCTGAACTATCAGTTATTCCTTACTAAAAAGTTACCATGAGCGTACAAAGGAATGTAGGAATGAAAGGACAACCTGTTCCCTATTGGTGTTGATTATTGTAGTATCGGAGCTATATGGTAGTATAAGGGGGGGGGGGAGAAAAAGGAAAGGGTCTGTGTTAGTGTCAAAAGAGATAATGTGGGAAGAAGCATGTGTGTGAAGGCATCCTTGTGTGCCAACATCTGGGAAACCAAAGGGAGACTAGTGAGGAAAGAAATCAAAGCCTGTTTTCCCTGTAGGGATGGCAAGGGCAAAATGTGGGGAATGACCAACCAGATCTTGTGAGGGCTGTAATCCAGACAGAACATCAGCCCAGTCCCATTGCCAACTCACTGCAATCCAGACTGGAATTCTGAAGTTGGCTTAGGAAACAACCAGGAGCAGCATGGGAGACAAGCTGCTTATGATGCAGTGTGCAATTGACTTACATGTTTCAGCCTGCTTCTGCTGTCTGTGCCAATCAGCTAATAGAGTATTCCCAGCAAGCCAAATACAATCAAGTCTAGGGGTCTTTCCCTAAGCTTTTCAGCCAGTTGTGTTGCTGAAAACAAAGAAATTAGTATGAGGTGCAAGTGGCTGAAGACATCAGTGCTGTTGCAATATCCTGGATACCTCTGAGAATTAGCATGATTTTCAGCTCTCATTAGAATGATTGAGATTTTTACCTGATAAAATAACACCAAAACAAGGCTTTCTTCTTGTTTCCTTCCTTCTTTGTCCAGTTATTTCTTCTCCATACTTCATCTCCATCCAGTTTTATTTCTCTTCCCGATTCCTTTCCTTCCCAGGAATTCATTCTTCCTCTTACCCCATCCTGGTATTTTTCCTTTTTTTTACAGCTTTTGCTTCTGGAAGCAAAGGGGGATATGTAGTGTTTGTTGAACATTTCTTGATGTGGAAATGGCTGTTATATGCAGACAGGGAATTATTAATTTTGTCAATGGGATACCTAATTTTATAGGCAATTAATTTACTTCATAAATGTTAATTCAATTAGCATAATATTTATCCTGATCTGCTTTATTTGGGGTGGGGGGGGAGGGCTTATGGCAGGTATACATGCATGAAGCACACATTTATGAGGTTGAGGGAGAGAAGGGAATCTCCAAGACTGGTTTCAGCTGGAGATAGGAACCCTAGACTAAGGTTTTTCTTCTTCTTCTTCTGTATAATATTCTGTCTGGTGACCCCTTAAATTTAGAGTAGTCCTCTTTCCTAATAAATATGGTAAGTATAAAATTATGCATATTGGAAATAGGGCTTATTTTCACATATTTACTTATGGGACAGGGATTGGTTGTTATGCATATTCTGGTGGAAATAAACCTCGGGATTCTGCATGGCTGACTCAATTGAAATGTCAATTAAGCATCAAATAAGATGTGCTTTAAAGCATACAATTCAAGGATGCTTAGATTGCCTGTTTCTTAGTTTACAAGAAGAAATTGAGATCATCCCTGATTCAAATTAGGACTGCAGAGTGGAGAAGGTTAATACTTTCACACCTTTTCTCAAATGCACTTATGGGATTCCACAATACTTTTCCTTTTTATACACATTCAGTGTATTATGTGAAAGGAGTCGGGGTATGGCAGCTGTGAAAAAATAAATTTCACACTACAGATTATTAGTAAAAGGAGTGGTGATAAAATTGTCCAGATCTTAATGGTGTTATATAAATCTGTGGTATCACATATTTGGCATACTATATATGCTACTCTAGAGCTGGAAAAGGTGCAAAAAAAAAAAAAAAGAGCAATAAAAATTAAGGTGTTGGAACAGCTTCAGTAACAAAGAAAGACTAAAATATTTAAGGCTTTAAAAATAAGAAAAATATAAGTTAATGTGCTGGTAGTTTATAGAAATAATGATACACGGTGTAAATAAAGTGGACCATTTTTTCTTCCCCAAAGTAGAACCTAGAATCTTCTATGGAAAAGGATGAGCAGCAGGATTCATAATAGACAGTAGAAAATATTACTACATTTAAGACTTAACTGACGGATTTCCTGCCACAAGTTATGATGAAGGCCACCAAATGACACAATTCCAGAGGGATTAGAAACATTCATGGATGATGGAATGTTTGTCATGAGGGTAATGTGTGGGGAGCAACTGTGAATGGAGGTTATTGCCTTCATGCCCTGCTTGGAGATTTCCTGGAGGTACCGGTTTGGTCCTTATGGAAATGCTGGACCAAATGAATTTTTGATCTGATCCAGCCAGGTTCTTTCTACTGTAATAATACTTGGAGATGATTCTGACTGATCTCTTAATTACACTGAGAGACAGCTGGTAATAGATCTCTGACAGAGAAACTTTAATTTGGCTTCCTGCACAGAGCAGAGGGTTTGACATCTTAGTCTAAATAGGTTTGACTTCTTGGCCTAAATGGTTCCTTTCAATTGTATGATTCTAGCCCCAAATCCTATGAACGCATAGTTGTGAAAACTTACTCTTACCCTGATTTAAACTGGTTAACCATGTTTAACATCACTACCTCTAGATTGGTCAATGGGAGGCTTCTCATCTTCCCTCCCATTGCTAATTGACTATGTTATAAACAGAAATAAAAGTCCAAAAACTGGCAGGCTGTGTTCATAGAATACATTAAGCCATAAATCTGTCACTTACATTTAAGCCTGCATGTTGTAAAAACCCAACCTGTAATATTAGTTCTTTGTTCAGTGTGTTGTGCAAACCCAGAAATTTAGGATAATAAAGTAAACCATGGATGAGGATGTCATACAAGCATAACATCAGGCAAGCTGCTTAGAATGAAAAGCAAGCAGAGGATAATTCAGCTTTCTACAAAATAATAATAATAATAATAATAATAATAATAATAATAATAATAATAATAATAATAATCCGTGATATTATAGCTTTCCAAAAGAGCTGATAGTGAATAAGTTTATTTATAAATGCAAAGCTTCCTATTTAGTTAGAATCCACACACAGATACGCTTATCATAGAAACGCTGTCCATTTCCACTTTGCAAGGAAAATAAGCCCTTATTAAGTGTAACACTTCTGAAACATCTTGTTGCTCAGAACTGGAAAATATATATTGTACAGCACTAGGTTTTCACATTCTGTTCCCGACAGTATAGCTGAAAAGCTACATTTTGAAATTAACAGGGACAAATATGGTTATAATCCTGTTAGTTGGGTAAAATAGCTGAGATACATATTTGCATTTTTAACTGCTATTTTCGTCTGCACATGCAAATGTTTCCACATCAGGATCATTCTTTACAGAATGACTAAGCAGGCATTCAGAGTTTTGCTATTCCAAGGTGTTTACTGTTAAATTCATCTTTCTAGGATTCATTAACTTGGTGAAAACATCTGAACAGTCATTATTGATTACCATAAACTTGATTTTCAAGTCCAATACATGGATTCAGGAAGCATTACTGTAATGAATACAAGCAAGCAGTTTCACAGAAGCCAAACACAAAATTACCTATAGCATACAATAAATCTGACTGAAGTTTCACATTTCACCTAAAGATGTATGACATATGGTTATGCCATCTCTTTCAAAGGAATTGCCCTTCCCATGAAAGAACAAAACATCAAAAAGTGCAGCATGCAAAAACTTTGTCATATAGTCAGGAAGGAGAAAAAAAGTCACTGCCACCAGTGCATTTTCATTCCTAACATTATTCTGTTGATACCTATGTACAGTTTCAAACGTTCATAGAGACCTAGATACAGATTTTGCATAAGAACTAAGATACAAGTACATAGCAAAAGTAGGCAAGCATTCTATCTCTCCATCTTTTTTTCTGGAAAGTTTCCCCCCCCCCAAAAAAAAAGTCCAAAACTTATTTCAATTCCTTTGGGAACAATCAATGGATAGAAAATTGCAAGGCAGAAAGACTCTGAAGTACTTTGCACAATTAATTTACTTTAATCCCCTGCTGCCCACATAATTTCAGTACTAGCTGGCTTTTGACTGTTTGCTGAGCCACCAGCCAAACAGGAAGCAATCTTGATGGGAGCACAAATCAACCAGTTTCCATTGGAGTCTGGCTTGAGAGATTCTTACACCAGAGCTGGAAAAATAGATGGAATTGCAGCAGTCTGGCACTGAAGACTTAAAGTTTGTCCACTCAGAATCCAGTCCAAATCAAAAAGGATCTTAAAGTGTTTTTCTTTGGAAGTAGGCTGTTACTCATTATAAGTCCTGCTTTTAGCTTCTTGAATACTTAAGCCTGGACTTTCTGAAGTTCGTGCTGTCTCAATGTTGTTGGTGGAACTGTTATTCCATCTCCACTTTTTCTGAAAAACAAAATTTCAGTTATTGTTCACTCTCTTCAATGCTAAACTTCCTCAGTTCTTTCAATCTCTCCAAGTCATTAATAAAAAATGTGAAAGTTCAGGACTGAACATTTCACTCTTTTCTGTTTAATGAGGAACCATTGATTCATTGATTGATTCACTGATTGATTTAGAAAATTTATATAGCCACCTATCTTATGTATGATAATCCTAGGTGGCTCACAACAACATTCCATAAAGTCAAAATAAATATAACCCACAAATCATGTATCCCATCACAATGCCACAACATCTTCTTTTGGGATTCTTTGGCAGTATCAATTATACGGCATGCAACAGCATGGATGACTTCTGTTCCTCAGAGATTTCTAAAGCTAGCTTCAACATCTGACATCTGCCTTCCCACACAGGGCTCTAAACTGCAATGAATAATTCTAAGCATTATTTTATTAACATGTGAAATTAAGGCTATTGTATGATAGCTTGCAAATTCTTTGATGTTTTCTTTCTTTGGTATAGGTGTATAAATGGATGCCCCCTTCATGGATCACTGCCTTGTCGTGGCGAAGGGGCTTGCGTAACTCAGTGAAGCCATGAGCTATACCGTGCAGGGCCACCCAAGACGGACAGGTCATGACAGAGAGTTCTGACAAAATGTGGTCCACTGGAGAAGGAAATGGCAACCCACTCCAGTATCCTTGCCAAGAAAACCCCATGGACAAAGTCAAAAGGCTAAAAGATATGACACCGAAAGATGAGCCTCTCAGGTTGGAAGGTGTCCAGTATGCTACTGGGGAAGAGTGGAGGGCAATTCCAAGTAGCTCCAGAAAGAGTGAAGCAGCTGGGCCAAAGCCGAAAGGACATTCAGCTGTGGATGTATCTGGAAGTGAAAAGAAGGTCCGATGCTGTAAGGAACAATATTGTATAGGTACCTGGAATGTAAGATCTATGAACCAAGGCAAGCTGGATGTGGTCAAACATGAGATGACAAAACTGAACATCGACATCTTGGGAATCAGCAAATTGAAATGGACAGGAATGGGTGAATTTAATTCAGATGACCATTATATCTACTACTGTGGGCAAGAAACCCTTAGAAGAAATGAAGTAGCACTCATAGTCAATAAGAGAGTGGGAAAGGCAGTAATGGGGTACAACCTCAAAAACGACAGAATGATCTCAGTGCGTATCCAAGGCAAACCATTCAATATCACAGTCATCCAAGTCTATGCCCCAACCACTGATGCTGAAGAAGCTGAAGTTGACCGCTTCTATGAAGACCTACAACACCTTCTAGAACTAGCACCAAAAAAAGATGTCCTCTTCATCATAGGGGATTGGAATGCTAAAGTAGGAAGTCAAGGAGTAATCGGAATAACAGGCAAGTTTGTCCTTGGAGTACAAAATGAAGCAGGGCAAAGGCTAATAGAGTTCTGTCAAGAGAACAAGCTAGTCATAGCAATCACTCTTTTCCAACAACACAAGAGACGACTCTACACATGGACATCACAAGATGGTCAATACCGAAACCAGATTGATTATATACTTTGCAGCCAACGATGGAGAAGCTCTATACAGACAGCAAAAACAAGACCAGGAGCTTACTGTGGCTCAGATCATGAGCTTCTTACTGCAAAATTTAGGCTTAAATTGAAGAACGTAGGGAAAACCACTAGACCACTCAGGTATGACTTAGATCATATTCCTTGTGCGTACACAGTGAAGGTGATGAATAGGTTTAGGGGATTAGATTTGGTAAACAGAGTGCCTGAAGAATTATGGACGGAGGTCCATAACATTGTACAGAAGGCAGCAACTAAAACCATCCCAAAGAAAAAGAAATGCAAGAAAGCAAAATGGCTGTCTGATGAGCCTTTACAAATAGCTATGGAAAGAAGGAATGCGAAAAGCAAGGGTGAAAGGGAAAGATATAAGCAACTGAATGCAGATTTCCAGAGAATAGCAAGGAGAGATAAGAAGATTAAGCAGAAGAGATTAAGAAGAGGTGGCAAGAATACACAGAAGAACTATACAAGAAAGATCTTAATGTCCCTGATGTCCATACTGGTGTGGTCACTGACCTTGAGCCAGACATCCTAGGGAGTGAAGTCAAGTGGGCCTTAGGAAGCATTACTAACAACAAAGCTAGTGGAGATGACAGTATTCCAGCTGAGTTATTTAAAATACTAAAAGATGATGGTGTTAAAGTGCTGCACTCAATATGCCAGCAAGTTTGGAAAACTCAGCAGTGGCCACTGGATTGGAAAAGGTCAGTTTACGTTCCAATTCCAAAGAAGGGCAATGCCAAAGAATGCTCAAACTATCGCACAATTGCACACATTTCACGTGCTAGCAAGGTTGTGTTCAAAATCCTACAAACTAGGCTTCAGCAGTATGTGAACCGAGAACTACCGGATGTACAAGCTGGGTTTCGAAGAGGCAGAGGAACTAGAGATCAAATTGCCAACATTCGCTGGATCATGGAGAAAGCATGAGAGTTTCAGAAAAACATTTACTTCTGCTTCGTTGACTATGCAAAAGCCTTTGATTTTTTGGATCACAACAAACTGTGGCAAATTCTTAAAGAGATGGGGGTACCAAACCATCTTACCTGTCTCCTGAGAAATCTGTATGTGGGCCAAGAAGCAACAGTTAGAACTGGTCATGGAACAACCAACTGGTTCAAAATAGGGAAAGGAGTACGACAAGGCTGTATACTGTCACCCTGCTTATTTAACCTATATGCAGAGTACATCATGAGAAATGCCAGGCTGGAAGAATCACAAGCCGGAATTAAGATTGCAGGGAGAATCATCAACAACCTCAGATATGCGGACGATACCACCCTAATGGCAGAAAGTGAAGAAGAACTAAAGAGCCTCTTGATGAGGGTGAAAGAGGAGAGTGCAAAAGCTGGCTTGAAACTCATCGTTAAAAAAACTAAGATCATGGCATCTGGACCCATCAATTCCTGGCAAATAGAAGGGGAAGCAGTAACAGACTTCATTTATTTGGGCTCCAAGATCGCCGCAGACGGAGACTGCAGCCATGAAATTAAGAGACACTTGCTCCTTGGGAGGAAAGCTATGGCAAACCTAGATAGCATATTAAAAAGCAGAGACATCACCTTGCCGACAAAGATCCGCATAATCAAAGCTATGGTTTTTCCAGTAGTAATGTATGGCTGTGAGAGCTGGACCATAAAGAAGGCTGAGCGCCGAAGAATTGATGCCTTTGAACTGTGGTGTTGGAGAAGACTCTTAAGAGTCCCCTTGACTGCTAGGAGGTCAAACCAGTCAATCTTAAAGGAAATCAACCCTGACTGCTCATTGGAAGGATTGATAATGAAACTCAAGCTCAGATACTTTGGTCACCTAATGCGAAGAGAGGACTCTTTGGAAAAGACCCTGATGCTGGGAAAGATTGAAGGCAAAAGGAGAAGAGGACAGGAGAGGATCAGATGGTTAGATAGCATCACTGAAGTAATGAGCATGAAACTGAGCAAACGCAGGGAGGCAGTGAAGGACAGGAAGGCCTGGCGTGATATGATTCATGGGGTCACAAAGAGTCGGACACAACTTAACGACTGAACAACAATAAACTGACCTTTTCCAATCTGTTGGGCACTGTGTTGTTTTCCATATTGGTTGGCATAGTTTGGTTAAACCCTTACAGAGTCTTCTTCTGTTGCTTGCTATATTCCATCAATTCCTATAGCCTTCCAACCTGACCAGAATGCTCATATAACTTCATCTTCTAGTACTAGAGGTTTTTGCAAGTACAGAATATCTTCTAAGATATCATAGATGTTGACATCTCTACTATACAAAATTTCAGAAAACTCCTTCCATCTTTGTCTGATCTTCTTTGAATCAGTTACTATCTGTCCATTAGTGTACTTTAGCATACCAATTCAAGGTTGGAACCTCCTTCTGAGTTTGGAGATCTTTTGGAAGACCTTGTTTTTCTGTGCCTGTTTATATCTTGGATGTCTTTACAGATGTCATAATACTTCTTGTCTCCTCTAACAGCTCTATGAAATTCTTTGTTAATTTCCTTCTTGAGATCTTTATCTTTGGGCTTCTGCTTTGTTCTTCACAATTTCCACCATTTGCTCTAACATTCAGTTTGCTTTCTTCTGTTTCTTGGTCTTTGGCAGTCTCTTTTCACATTCATCCTTAAATAACTACTTTGATTTCATTTTATAGTTCCTCTGGTTCCCTGTCCATGAGGTTCAGGACTTCAAAGTAATTCTGATGTTCTCCTTGAAAATTGTGACATATGCTCAAGATCACATCATAGAAACTGGTTGACTTTGTTCTTTTGCTTTAACTTAACTTGTAACTTGAGAATGACCAGTCCATGATCTGTTCCACAGTCTGCTCCTGACTGTATCTTTGCTATTATAACTATGCTCTTCTGCCTCCTTATACCAATAGTACAGTGAATATGATTTCTGTGTACTGTAGTGTTGTCCCTATATATGAAATGGCCAACTATATAAATTGAATGAATGAATGAATGAATGAATGAATGAATGAATGAATGAATGAATGAATGAATAAATAAATAAATAAATAAATAGGCATCATTTTGTTGTTTGAAGACTGTGTTAGCAATGAAAAGAATAATCGCCATAAAGTGTGATTTACAAATCCAATGGTTGAGCTAACACAGGGTAAAGCTACTATGTCTGTGCTGCAAAAAATGGAATGACTACTAGTTAGGACTGCTGTCCATATCTTTTTTTCTGTCATCTAGTGGTTGTCCACATTTTTGCAGATTGTTGTAACCTTAACATAGTGTGCTAAGCCCAAATCAATCAAGTTTACTGGATTTTGTGAATCCAGCCAGAATTTATGTATACAAATATTTTGGGTCCCAAGCTCCAGCAAAGTTGCTTGAAGAAACTGAGCTGGTAATGGTTAAAGCTTGGGTAATCTGTGATCAGTTATATGAACTTACATTTGATTAATGAATGAGAGCTACAGAAGCACAAAAACTATATAACTGTGTTGCACAGTCCTTTAGCACACAGGTGTTCCTATCTCCACTCACCCCAAAAAACCACAAGCCAAACATCACTCAACACCCAGCTCCGGATAGAGGCCCAAGATATATTTAGAAAGGATTCTAAGCCAGCACACTCTCTCCCCATTACACTGGCTGGCTAAACTAGGTCGCTCATAATTGCTAAACCATATTGCCTGTAGAAGAGATATGTAGCTCAGTGTTGAACTGTGGAGTCCTTGGAGTTCTCTGAGCTTGGTTGTTTTCTTACAAACATTTCATTACCCGGCTAGGTAACAACTTCAGTGCTAGAATGGAGTGGGATTTGCTCTCTGTTTATATTCAGTAGCTTGCCCTACCAGTGTTGGTGAGGGTGTGGGTTTTGTTTCATTTCATTTTTTCCCTCTGGTAGTTCCTTGATTAGGGTATTGTTTACTGCTTGATTGATGTATTGCTTGATGTAACAATCAAGCAGTATACAATACCCTAATCAAGGAACTACCAAGGAGAAAAAAAAACCATCTCCACCAACACTGGCAAGGCAAGCTACTGAATATAAACAGGGAGCAAACCCCACTCCATTCTAGCACTGAAGATGTTACCTAGCCGGGTAATGAAACGTCTGCAAGAAAACAACCAAGCTCAGAGAACCCCAAGGACTCCACATATTGCCTGTGTTCCTTTTGAGGCTTTAGCTGGCCTGGAAGACTACAAAAAGGGTTGGTTGAAACTTCGGACTTTTTTTATGCTCAGCCTGAATGTGCACTGCAAATTGAATCAAGTATACAAAATGTCACAAAAATGGGGGAATAAAGATGTGCTGCTGCTTTTATATCTTGGAAGAGCTGGTCAGCTTCTAAAGATAGTTGAGAGTGCATTGTTGACTGTTAGAGATGACCTGGGCAATATCAAAAACTTCCATTCCCAAAGAGCATCCAGGATCATTTCTGTTCTTTTTGCTGTTTTTTATTTCACTGATTTTCTGCCCAAAGTAGCTCTTCCCTGAGTCTTGTTTTAAGTCTACACATTGGGTTTGCCAATCAAGAAGTCCTTTTAGGGGATGTAAAAGCTTCACAAAGTAAATTCTCCGAGAGCAACAGAGGTATTAGTAGGATTTACATGTGGGCAAGGACTTCATGCTGAAAGGGCAGCCAGAAAAGGAAGGGCCTTAAAGAGTACATGCTCTGAAACTAGACCCTTCCCTCCCCACCTCTCTCTCTCAGTCTGTTTGAAATGTATCTCCTTCAGGTTTGGGAAATGGATCCCTGCTGGGATTTCCTTTCAAAACTGACTTGTAACCTGCTTATTAGGACACATCACTGTAGAATACCAACAAGATCAGTGTGTTTGGCAGAATCATCCAGAAGCTGTGCATGTGTTTGTATGCATATGTGGGTGGGTGCATTTGGGGTGAAGGGGGAAGCAAAAGGTGCACAGCATTTGTCCTTAGTGGCAGTATCAGTAGCTATAAGGTAGAAGAGGCAATGATCTGATGGGGACGATGGAGTTTCCAAAAGTTCATAGTGCAGTTGCTCTAGAAATGCTTCTTGTAGTCCAATCTGAGAAGAGGCGCACCAAGCCTGTGCAGAAGCTGCAGCAAGACAAACATGGGCAAAGGCTTGTCTCACAGCAAAACCAAGGTAAAAAAAAAAAATTGTATTGACTGGGGAGTTTGCAGGGAAGGGCAATATATGCACTCCAGTAGCAAGTGTTAACTCAGCAAGATGAGGGGAGTGGGAAATCAAAGAAAAAGAGGAAGATTGTAGGGGTTTTTTATTTGTTTTGTTTTGTTCTGTTTTGTATATACATCTGGACAAACAACAGTTTAACCAAAAAGGGGAACACTTCTTAGTCTTAGTTCTTTTCACTTTTTCCTTTCAGTTTAACTCTTTAATCCTGCTAGTCTTTGGATGAAAGCTACAGGGTGTGTGACTGCTCTTTTAATAGTGTGGAAAACAGCACATGGTTTCTCTGTACAGTATGGCAATGCTGCTGGGAGCAAGCCCATACAACGAAACATAGGACTAAGTGCAAAGGAATGTATTGTGGCTACTGTTGCGAGGATTATGAATGCAGAACGTCCTAGCTCAATGTGAGATTTTACTAGAGTTACCAGATCTGCACTGTAATTTTTTTTTTTCTATTTCTTTTTATCCACCATCCGGATTTTTGCAGCACAGATCTGATAGTCCTAGATTTTACAGCATGAGATACTGCACCTCCAAAGTATGATTCAGAAACTGTCCTTAATTTGCAGACAGAGCCAATGAGGGAACAGACTGAAATGGACAATGATTCAGTAATTCTATTTCCAGCTGTTGCCATCATAAACAAAGGGAAGAAATATTTCATGCGCCTATATAAACACGACCGCATTAGCGTGCATAGCGGTGATTAATAAAAGGGACATCAGAATGAGACATTTATAGCTTCATTCAAATCAAAAGTCTAGATTGTGTTTTGCAGAGGGTATAAATTTTGATAGTGACTTAGCAGATCTTATTCTTGCTGCTGCTGCTGCTGCCGCTGCTGTTCTTTTTTCTACCTGATTTTGGAATTGGGCAAAACGTGCATTCCCATTTCTTAGTTCATGAGTACAATCTACTGATCATGTGACATGCCAGGGAAGTTTATATAGGTCTCCCATATTAATCATTTTGCTTTGTAATAACCTCCCTGGTGAAATAGTTTTAAGGTGAGATGCAGTGACCCATCCAAAGTCACCCAGAGAAATTCACAGCTGAGCACAGGCTGCAACCTGATTTTCCTTTTCCTTCTCCATAGTCATTAAGCTACAGAGGTTCCTAATGCTTGCCCTTCTATCCGTCTTATTATGGAGCAGAGTAGGGGTATCCACGGGGTGTGGTCAAAAAAGCCTCACTTAAAAACAGGCAGAGCTTTGATTGCGCAGTTGTGGCTGCCATTTTGGCTTTTTGACCATACCTGGTGGACACCCCTATTATGTTTTTAAAAAGAATTAAAGCCATAGGATGGTCATTCAATAATATCATCAGAGGTATCATTGAAGTGGGGGGGTTGGGTTGGTTGGTTTATACAAAATTAGTACATTTCGCCTAACAGGGCCCTGACACCTTTATTTTTGAGCTTAACTTTGCAAAAATATAAATTTAACATTGTACAATCACAGAAGCAAAAGCACCAACAATTTGCTACTGAATTTCAGCAGCGTAATTGTATGGGACATTGGGGACTGCATAACTAAGGTTGGGGCCTGGGGCTGCTCACCTCATCTTTTATTAACTGTTTGCGTAACCACTCTTGGGCTACCACGTACAGTTCCAGACAGAAGTACATGCAGCTGTGTATGGTTATCCAAAACTGGGTAGACAAATGTTTTCCTCCTTTCTCACAATATTATAACCAGGAGTGAGGCATCTCTTCATGCAGAGTTAAAATAACTGAATCCTCAAGAAAGGTTGTGTGATTAAAAGGCTTCTCCAGTTGCTTTTCTGTGTTTTGCAACAAACATATTATCTATATGGCCAGACAATGCTTCCCTTGGGATTACGAGCAAAGAGGCTGCACATGCAAACACATGTGGAAACAACTGGAAAATGTGGACATTTCTGAAGGATGTGACTGCTTAGATTTTTCAAAGAAGGTGCTCTGCTCACATCACTGCTTTCAAATACCTTGCACAGTCCTAAATATTTTTTTATCCAATACATAATTAAACTGTGGAATTCACAACTGTAACACAGCAGACCCTGTAACAAGCCCAAATTATGTCAAAATGATAGTATGTGCATCATGTCATCATGCAAATGGCACATTTATTTAGTGACATACTTATTGATGATAGTGTCATCACACCTGTTGGCATTTGTTCCTTGTTACCCCTCTGGAGTGCCCATGCTACCAGATATTGATGCCATCAGTACAGACAGTTTTAAAAGCAGACCAGTTAAATTCATGGAGAATAGAGCTATCGATGGCTTGTAGTCCCCATAGTGGTATCTTATCTCTGGAATCAAAGGCAGCATTCCTTAAATGCCATTTGATAAGGATCAACAGTGGAAAAGAGCCATAACCCTCATGTGAACTTCCTGAATGCATCTGTTGTCCACTCCATGATGCAGTCATTCACAGTAGGGATCGTAAGCAGGACCAGCTCCTGCTGTGGTGGTAGATTTATTGGTGTCGTGATGCATAGTCCCGGCTTTCTTTGCACTCCTCTATGCTTTGCAGTTGGCGAAGATTCCGCAGGTTACTGCTGCGTAGCTCATGGCATAAGGAGGATAGATCAGCCTGGAATAAAATGGTGGTTGTCTACCCATTCCAGTGGGGATGTAAATAACACATGAAGAAAGACTCATAGAATACCATAGCAGAAAGACCTTTAGCAGGAAAATCTAGCAGAGTTCCTCTCATGATGGGAATTAGACCAAACACTTAAAGATGATTCTTTATTCTATAATCTTCTGTTCTACTAGTAAAAGACGGAGGGGGAGCGACATGCTAGTGCAATGATGCCCATCACATTTCCCCACCTGTGGACTGATTTTCCAACAATAATTTTTAAAAAACAAAATGGCTGAAATGGCCAGGCTGGTTACAAAATATAGTTTTAGTCCCACCCAGCCAGGCAGCTTCGGACTACGGACAGTTGCCTTATATAATGCGGACACATTCTATAATATGGACACATTCTACGCTGGTTTTGTGGCTGTTGTTTATAAAGGAAATATATCACTTGCAGAGTATCAGACCATTTTGATGTTCCTTCAGCAGCTGATTCAGTCATCACTCCCAGTGGTCTGCCTGGGTCAGCTGCAGCAGGCAGGATCAATCAAAGCATGTGAGGCTATGTGTGTATGTTGCCAAACAAGGAAAAGCCACAGCAATGGGCAGAGCAACCAAACACAGTGGAAGATTTTCCCTTGAGCCAACACATTTCAGAAATGCTCCACGGGGAGATTCTGTTATTGTGGTTTCCTGCCAGGCTTTTCACTCCTAATCCTCATCGTCTTATATATATATATTTATAATTTTGAAGATAATAGTAAAATCTAATACAAACTAAGCTGAAAGAAAGAAAATAGAATAGAGAGGAGTAAAAAGTGCAAGGAAGAAGAATTTAAAAAAGAGAGAAGAAAAAGAAAAGTAAGAGTATAATAAAGAAAGAGAAAAGAAATATATAAAGAAATTACTTCCAACCTTCATCACAACAGTATAAACAAATTTAGTAACTCTTCATCCTCTCTAATGTTACAGACATTTATCTCTTCATCCCATATCCTATCTCTTATCTATAAACAAATCCATAAAACATCATCTTTTCAGTCCTGGTATCAGCAGAAAATCCATAAAGGGTAGCCAGAAGTAACAACATATCTTGTTCTAACCTTAATATAAAACCAATTTTATATTCATTCCTTTACTTCTAACAGTCTTAATCTTTAGTTCATTCAAATACTGTAACAGGATTTGATTTCTCTTCATTTCTTCTTCATCCCATCACACAGCACTCTTCAAGGCTTTAACAAGCCTCTTTTGTAAATCCAATAGGAAAAAATTATCCAGGTCACTCTTTTGGTTTGTCATTTGTATTTCCCTTTTAAATTTTAAAACCTCACCCAGTTTCTTTTGTAGATCCAGTGAAACATCCTTTTCTAAGTCATTCTCTTGACCTCTCAATTTAAATCCACTTTCAATACCATCTCTATCTTGTCAGATAAATTTTGTTCTACATCTGTCATTTCTTCAATAACATCTTTTGGACATAGTCTATAGAAGCAGACATCATTACTGACATTGTTGATATTGTGGCTACTATTTTCTGATTCCATTCTTCAAAAGTCTCCTTCAATATTTTTATTGTCATAACCTTTTGCACTTACAGGCCTGTATACCTTTCTTCTACCTAAAATCTCTAGTGTCCAGTTTTTGAAATCATGAAATTGCTTATCTATGTTATGTCTTGTAAAAACCAAAACAGGATCTATACCCCATGAGAAACTGTTTATACTTTATAATTAATGCCAAAATTTTATTGTAAAAGTTTCAATATTCCAATTTTTTCTGGACCCTTAGTCTAACTTTCTAAGATCAAAATCTTATTTAGCTTTTTGCTGTTTATTTCAGATTCTTTACATTTTAAGCTTATGATTAAAATTTTCTTTCATTCAGGATTGAAAGCAGACTCACCTGGCATTTTCCACCTTGTCATTCCAAAGGTCTCTAATAGCTTGAAAGTAGTTAATGAGCAATTTTCAAACGTGATTAGAAAATGAAGTTTGGGAAATTAGTGTCCTTAAAAAGTCTCTGCCACAGTTGTGAGCAAGATGGCTAATCCCTTCATCTTCTGGCACTCAAACCCACTGAAAACTGTTGTCCTGAGGTCTCCTTGCAAGGAGAAGCTGTCCGGAGCACATGTCAGCAATCTCCTGACCTCTCCTAATCCAGAGAGATTCCAAGAGACTAGGCTACTCACCAGTTCCTTGGGCTTTGCCATGGTCATCAGCCCCACTGTCACAGAGCCTATATGTGAGGTTTGTGAACTTAATGTCCTTCAAAAGTCTCCGCTGTGGTTGCAAGCAAGATGACTAATCCTGTCATCTCCCGGGGCTCAAACCTGCTGAAAACCGCTGTCCTGTGGTCTCCTCACAAGGAGCAGCATCCAGAGCATATGTGGCCAATCTCCCATCCTTTCCTTCTAAGGCACTGGTCTACTCACCAGTTCCTTGGTCTTTGCTGCATTTGTTGGCTCCACTTTTGCAGAGTCATCTTCAGTTTGCCATACTTCCCCTGGAAGTAATGCCTAATCATCATCATCATCATCATTATCATCATCACTATCAGGGTTATTTTATATATAAACATGTGAGGCCCACCAGTTGAGCAACTCTCAGGTAGCATGGCCAATGGAAAGGGATTCTGGAAACTGAAATCCAAGACATCTGGATTATTTTTTATTTATTTATTTATATTTCAAATTTGTCACTGCCCATCTCACAGCAGAATATAATATAAAGTGTTGCAATAGTAAACTCTTAGAAGCACCATTTTTAGAAGGAATGAAGGGTCTTCTGACATCTTAATGACTATCAAATGCATGAATGCAAAATGGGTCACAGTCTACTTCACCAGTTGTATCAAGTTCTCATCTGCATGCACAGCTTATGTTGGAAAGGGGATGAGTGAGTACTAAAAAGGGAGGTGAGAAACAATGAATATTCCTACCCTGATCTTTAATTATAGAGCCAGTTTGATGTAGTGGTTAAGGTGCCAGGCTAGAAATTGGGAGACAGAATTCTAGTCCTGCCCCAGGAATGAAGCCAGCTGGGTGACCCTAGGCCAGTCATTCTCTCTCAGCCCCAGGAAAAAGGCAATGGCAAACCACTTCTGAAATCTGGCCAAGAAAACTGCAGGGACTAGTCCAGGCTGTTGCCAGGAGTCAACCCTGACTTAAAGGTACACATAAACTTCTTTAATTAGATGTGATACAAATATTCTCTCAGTAAATAGCTAATAACAATTAATTCCATAATCCCTTGCCATTGGCCATATGTCCTGGATGGGATGGACTTGGTAATTCATAGAATGAAAATTTTGCAAGGAGTCATTTAGGCCACAAGTTAATCCCCACCCCACCCCGATCTCTGGATAGATGGCTCTAGCCTTGACTGGAACACATCTGATGAAGGGGAACTACCACTTCTCTGGGTAGTTGGTTCCACTATTGAAAGCTTTTACAATAAGGAAGATTCCCCCCGCCCGCCCCCCCATTCAGTCAGAATCTGCCTGTAATTTAAATCCATTTTTTTAAGTCCAGTTCTCTGGAGGAAGAAAAAAATCAGCCTTCACTTTTTTCTCTGCGGCATCCCTTCAGATATTTGAAGAGTGCTTCTCTCAGTTGTCTTTACTCAAGGCTAAATATACCCATCTCTTTCCATCCCTCTTCATGGGATTTAGTTTGTAGTCTCCTGATTATCTCTCTTGCCTGAGCCTGTTTCAGTTTCTCTGTGAATCCTTCTTAAAGTGTGGTGCCCACACTTGTATACAACACCCAAGAATTGTATACAACACCCAAGAAGGGGACTGACTAAACAGAATGCAGTGGAAATATTACTTGGAAATTATATTTTTATTGATACTGTCTAAAATGGCATGTGCTTTTTTTTGCAGCCATATCACATGGCTGGCTCATATTTAGTTTGTAATCAACTACTATTGATTACAATAATAATTCTTTTTTCCAGCCAGCACATTATGGGATACTTCATCAAATGCTTTGCTAAAGACAAGGTATATTATGTCTAGAGCATTCTCACATTCTGTTAAGGAACTTACCTGATCAAAAAATAAGGTAAAGTTAGACTGAATGTATGCGTATGTGTGCACATGCTATTCTCTTACTATTCTCTTTCAGGACAAGCACTGTTATGCAAAGCACAGTAAAAGAGTAAGAAGTAATAAGCAGAAGAAACTGGGGCAGGAGATAAGAGAGAAATTCGATCTATATTAGTTTCTACCAATACCATTCATGAGATATTTGCATACTTTTCTATCCTTGCAAATTCTTCTTCTTTCTACCATGTCCCAAATGGATTCATGGATTGCCTTTTGTTCTTTAAACATGTCACTTCTCTCTTTCTGAGGATCTCATCAATTCTATCTAACCACGAACTTCTCAGTCTTTTCCTTCCTTTCAACTCATTCACTCTTTCTTCAAATATTTTGTCTGCGATTAGATCCTCACTCATTCTCTTTATAGCACAAAACCACAAGCACTCTCTATTTATCATACATACATTAAAATAATCAAAGGGACAGTATGGATCCTTGACTTATTCCCTGCTCTATATTCACCAAACTTTCAATTTATTTGCATCCATGCTTTACTTCCATCATATGGTATATCGTTCCACTGTTCTTATCACATTGTTCTGAATGGAGTTCCCTTGCCTGCTGGCAGAACTCAAACACATTCAGTATACATCTTCTCAGGTAGACTTCCACAATCTACATCTTCATGAAAGAGTGATGTTTAGTGAATAGCAGAAGGTAAATTCCCTATTCTCCTCCCTCATTAATTGGAGGGATTTTTGTTCTTTTGAAAATTACAGGCAATTTTGTGGGAGGAAGGAGACAAGAAAGAAGTTGAGTACAAAGGGTAAGAAACATCATTCCTGATAAAAGGTCATAATCTACAAGAAACTGGGGAGGAAAGTCCAATAAATGAGCAGTGGAATTTAACATCAGGCATCAAGTCATCACAAGAAGTAGGTACCAAGTTAGCTAGGAACATTGTGCAAGTTTATTTGTGTTTTAAGTCTGTTTATTGTATATGTACAAACTCAATAATGGTTTGTGTTTTGCAGTTTGAAATTGCTTTATAGCAGAGTTACCTCTAAATAGGAGTAGACCACCATCATCTTGTATTTGGCCAGATGATTATGTTTTCATTTATATTTTTTTATGGGATGTACTTTTTAAAATGCTGTCTGTCATTTGGCCAGCTCTATATACTTATCACCTTTTGCCATTGGAAATCAGTTGCATACACCATTGCCATGCACAATTGCTATTGCATATGACTGTTTAAAACTAAACAGAGATTTTTTTACATTCTCTTTCTTCATGGTGCAACTGTCCTAAGCCATACATAATGTGCTTTGTTTGGTTTTAACTCATGGAAACTCAGCCACTGTGGTATGTGAAGCATACTAGATGCTGAGGTGAACAACGTTTTGATGGTCAGGGGCCACAAATAACTATTTGCAGGTGCCTGAAGGTCATAGTGAATGGGCTGATGATGCAAAGTAGGTGGAGTCAAGGTTTTCTGATTTTGTTTCCTTAGGGTTTTCAGTTATGTGTAGAAGTTACTTTCTTTTATACATTAGGTTAACTCCATTTTAGAATATATATTTTGTACCCCACCTTAAGATGTCAGGAAGGCATGGCACCATTTCTAACTGTGCTCAGAGTTGACTCCAAGGATATACAGTACATAAGGGGACTGAAGATGGCATGAAGTCATGGGGACTTTGGTTGCTAACCTCTGAGGTATAACTGTTTTGTATGAACTAGGTCACTCTAGCTTCTTGGAGAAAACATGTTTTTATAAAACAGGGCTTAATGTAACAGCCTATTTCCGCATTAGTTGGATCTCTAACATGTAAGTGTTCATATTGCATACAATAATAGAAGGAATATATTATTTTTACTATGAAATTCAGGGTATTGTTTTTTTCTATAGAATATTTGTAAAATACAATCATAGTCCTCATGCTAATGCAGCATTATGAATAGAAATTCTTTTACTGCTGATCCCATCCCATCCCATCCCATCCCATCCCATCCCTCTCCCTTCCTTTTCTTGTTTTCTATCAAAATCATTTTTCCAGACTATTTAAAAGCTTATACTTTATTCAGATTCTGAATATGTCTGCATGAGTTATATCTCCTCTCCTGCACCCTGCACCCCCACAGACAAAACTAATTACAGTAAGCTTAGAGTACAATATATATTTTCAATTTGGGGGATGCAGTGTGAAAAGAAAAAGAGAATTTGGTTTGAAGAAACAAGCATGCTTTCTAAAAGAGGGAAAGGCAATGTTTTAAAATATTAAATTAAATTTAAATTTAATTTAATAATTTAATTTAATAATAATAAATAAATAATGTACATTGAGCACTGAGTAATAAAAAGCCAAATTCTCAAAGTCCTCTATTACATTGGTATGGTATTGAAATGACTTGGCAGCTGGATTTAGACTGCTACATTCCAGCATTTTTAAAGAAAGGAAAGGATCAACATAAACTACAATTCAGAAAATGTCCAAACATGAGATTTATGCTAAAACTTTCTCCTGGAATGAAATTTCACTGCAGCTATTAAGTCTGTAGAAAAGTATTTTCCAATGTTCTGCTAGCTCCCTATGATATGCTAATTCCCCCTATGCATTCGGCAGGGGCTGTGGACTTAAATATAACCCAGCAATACATTCCACTGATCTACTTCAAAGTCAATGTGTGTATCACAGGGTTGAACTGGGGGAGCATTCAAGTGTGCAACCACTCACCTGCATTCTAAACTGGTTACAGACCAGGAAAGACTGTAACACATATTTCTGTATAATGAATGTGCTCTTAAAACTTATGCTTTTATTTTCTGTGCTACAGGCTTTAAAGGGATTGGCAATGGAAACAACAAACTAGAGCAATACCAAGAAAATTACCTTCATGGTATGTCTATTACTCTTTGGCATTTTGTGTGAAAAAGTATGGCTGGCTGGAGAATTCTGGGAGTTGAAGTCCACCCATCTTAAAGTTGCTGAGGCTGAGGAACCCTGCTATAGATAATCTATCAGTATAGTATATATAGCCCACCTTCCTGTAAGTTCTCAGGTTAGACAGAGATGGATGTTACATTACATCATGTTCCCATATATGAGGTTTTACATCTGCAGCATGTTATGATGATGTCAAAATGACCCATGGTGAACTCAATTTCTGGTAGAAGGTTTGAACCTTTTAAAATAAGATCTGGCTGCATACATGTGAGAGCCAGTTTGGTGTAGTAGTTAAGCCATCAGGCTAGGAACTGGGAGACCGTGAGTTCTAGTCCTGCCTTAGGCACAAAACCACCTGTGTGACCTTGGGCCAGTCACGTTTTCTCAGCTCTAGGAAGCAGGCAATGGCAAACCACTTCTGAAATCTTGCCAAGAAAATTGCAGGGACTTATGCAGGCAGTCACCAGGAGTCAACAGTGCTTGAAGGCACCAAAAACAAACAAAAAAAACCCATACATCTGACAAGTGCCAATAAGGATGAAGCTGATTGCATACTGCCTCCTGGTGGTCAATATAACTGTACTATATAAAGAGACATTCTGGGAAGTTAAGCCTCTTTCGTGTGTAAAACAGAGTCCAAATACTGCTATCTTTCCCAAAGAGTGATCCAACCCTACCATGTGTAAATCATTTATAATCTGCTCTCCTTTAATGGTTCTGCAAAATCTCTGCTCATTCCGCCTAATAGGAGAGCCAGCACTGATATTCTAGAAAGTGATGGTGACATATATGGAAATGACATATGTACATTTTTAAAAAATCAAAGAGCAAGCAACTGCAGAATTATTTAGGAATGACAGGAGCATATATGGAGCTATTTGAGGATACAGACTATGAGATGCAATTTGGAGAAGTGGTTCTGAAAATAGAAATAGCAACTGCAGATGCTAGCAACTTGATGGTAAAAGTCCAAATATTAGGACTTTTGCATAATTCTTATAATGTAGTAAAGGAATGTACAGCCTACATTCCTTGTCCTAATTTTCTGAGGTTCTTGGCCTAATTTTCTCTGCAAGAGATCAGGAAGAACTATCTGTTCCTTATCTTCAGCCTCTGGTGTGAGAGAAGAATATATCAAAAAGAGAAAAAAGAAGTTTTAGAAAGAGAATGGATGTCCCTACTCACTTTTAGTTCGGGTCCCAGCCAATGTTTTCTTCAGTGTTACTCATCATCTCATCATGTGATGATGTCAAAATGACAACACATGCACAATGATATCATCATGCAAAAGCCACATTTACATATTTGCATCATGATGTCTGATACAAGTACGCAGCATTTGCATGATGACAATTTGCTCCCTTGCCCTCAATAGATACCCAAACTGGCAACATATTATTCCTGAAGTAATCTGACTCACATCAGGAACAACAATTTGCATATTCCTGATACAGTAAATACTCTCATTCGGTTATCTCAAACTACCTTATAGTCATCCATAAAAACCTCTCAGTTGATGCAAACTGTCACACAGCCAGCATCCTACTGAACTAATTAGTTCCATTGTTCTGGAATCTGTGCCTGAATTTTTCAGATCAGAATAAGAAATCAGATGTTTGGCTTCCCAACAGAACCTACCCAGAATTTACATCAACTTCCACCACTTTGCAGATAGTTCCCAATAATTTTTAGTTGCATAATGAACTATCAGAAATCTTCATGCACCAAGCATGGAGGGGTCAACAAATCAATTTTGAGCACTATGGTTGGATGACAGTACTTGTGAAGTTTGACACCATGAAGCAGCCAGTGCTCTTACAGTGTTTCTGAATGCTATGAAGTAATTCAAATTGAGCCCTATTAAAACAAACACATGACTATCACACATTGCAGTGATAGTTCATCATTCATGGGCCTGAGCCATGCCAGCCATAAGTTATGCAGTACCCAGAATGGCAAATGCATTTTTGGAATGCTGAAGCTTCTCTTTGGTGATTATCAGTATACAGATCTTTGAAAGAATATTCTGGTTAATGTATTCCTTTATGGAGACTGAGGGTATGGAGGTTATATCTTTCTGTACTTCATTTTGATTTGTGTATTAAAATATAAGATTTAAAAACAGAAAAACATATTTTAGCACTTTCTATATGTTCTTCCAATGCATAGAGGGGATTTGGGTTCATCTAACTCTCTTGGCTACCAATATGCATGAATGGATCCATGTCTGAAGAGAGCCTTCATACACGCAACTACAAATAACGAGCTTCCTCATGGCCATAATTAAAGTGCACCTCCATTTCTATAACCTGCTATTTGTGCAACTTGATTGTTAGCCAAACCCCACCATTTGCCCATCTTTGTACTATCACACATTAAGGAGATTGTTAGTTTTCCTGCCAGTAGATGATGCTTGGTGGGAAGACAAATGGAGCTAGGAGAATCCACCGATCCTTTTCCTTAACTTGACCCCATTAAAATCCTAAGGGCAGCATCATTACCAAGCCTTGTTACTGAGGAGGAATAAAAGTCAGCAATTAAGGCAGCACAAAATATGCTGCCAGGATAGCACTTAATACAGCCATCTGGCCTCAGTCACTAAACAAGGCAAATTTAAGAAGTGTAATCCTAGGCTATAAAAATGTAGCTTACCTCCAAAGCAAATCAAATGTACTATTGCGACCAAAGATCAGCATATCACTCTCCCCTGATAAAATTCATACAATAAAATTAGTGCAATGAGTCCAGACTGACAAATTGCCACTTTGCACTAGTTGTTGCCATGTTTTCACTGCAGCCACACAATATTTGATTATTGTGCTAGTGGTAGCATGATTTGAGTCTGAAAGAAGAAGATTAGTGTAATATACTTTTGTCTTCTTCGAATGTATTGTAGCAGCAGCATATGTAATCCTTACACAGATCCCTTTAAAAATTGCAGTAAAACAATACAAGTTGGATGGTTTCTATTTCCCAAGGGTCACAAAAGCAGGAGCGTTCTGTTAGTGGGGTTTGGTGAATCTGCCCTGTAACAAAGTCAGTGGGAATACACTGTGCCTAGTTCTAAAAACCTCCTTCCTTAACCCTGGAAAGGTTAATAATCTGTATAAACAGTGTCCAGATTGCCATGTACCTTTTGTTATTAGGCTCTGCTGTTCCAGGAAGGGGTGCTAACTTTGATTTGGTATTCAGTATCATTCAACCTTTGAATGACTGTCTTTTTTGCCTGGTGAAAACCAGATGATAGGAGCGAATCTATAGTGAGCCCAGAGCACCTCAGTCTTTGATTTACTGCTAGTATCCCTGATGAGAAGTGGTTGCCCTTCAAAATTAGCAGAACCAGGACATTAGGGAAGAATGCTTCCTCCAGGCAATTTGTAATAACTTACTTCTATTTTGGGCACTCCTGTTCTCAGACCTAAGTAATATGTCAGTGTAGAGAGTAAGGAAGATGACCTTGACAGAGATATGCAAGATCTGTTGCCTAGGTGACAAGGGGTGAAAAATATTTTAAATCCAGAACATCCAGATAACGTTTGGAAGTGGCTCAGACAAACACCTCTCTAATTCACTGAATTGTAAGAAGGAGGAGTAGGTACAGCATATCAGACTTGCAAGGTTCTGTTATTATAGCCAATCTCAGTAGAAGTAGTTTTAGTCTTCCTGGGGAATTGATTTCACAGTTTGGTCTGTGGGGCTGACAACAGTCTTGCAAGTCAGATTGTGCTGGACCTAAAATATTTGTCACCCTTCATTGCCCTAGCAACAGATCTTGCATATCTCTATCAAGATCATCTTCTTTACTCTCTACAGTTGGGACACACTTTGCAGCTGGCAGTATGGACCTTAGACATTTTGTCTAAGTATTTTTCTTGATATAAAATGTTCCTCTTCTCCATATAAAATTTGGGTAAGGGTTTTAACCTTAACAATTGGTAGGGGTGCCAGTTTTAATTTCCTTCCTTTGGTTGCTTAGCTATTTTACAGGGCTATTCCCTATCAATACAAAGTGTAGATGCATAGATTTTGTCCAGACATTTCCTAACTTTGTGTCCTGCAAATATGTTGGATGATAATCTCATCCTCCTCAGCTGCTGAATCAACAAGACCACAGAGTGGTGATCCTCCAAAAGGGTCAGAAGAGTTTTTAAAAACTTTTTGAGGCAAAAGGAAATTCTTTTTTTTTTTAAGGGAGAGTTATGGTTCCCACTCTCCATGTTAGTTCCACAATCTGAACTGGGACAACATTCACTTGATTGAGTGATTATGTACCAACAAGTCAGTATCAATTCTTAGTGACCACCTAGATAAATTTTCTCCATGATGATCTGTCCCTGACCTGGTCCTTCAGGTTTTCCAATAGTGCATCCCTCACCACTGTAACTGAGTCCAACCACTTTGCTGCTAGCCATTCTCTTCTTTTTCCTTCCATCTTTCCCAGCATTAGAGACTTCTCCAGAGAGCTAGGTCTTTGCATAATGTGTCCAAAGTAGGATATTTTGAGTCTGGTCATATGTGCCTCGAATGCGAACACTGGGTTGATTTGTTCAATGGTCTATTTGTTTGTTTTCTTGGCTGTCCATGGTATTTTCAGCAGTCTTCTCCAATACCAAGTTCAAAAGAGTTAATACTCTTTCCAACTTTCGCTTCCATAGAGTGTCACAGGAAATACCATTGCCTGCCATTTTGTGATCTTCATAGGTACACACACATCACAGCATTTGAATATCTTTTCCAAGGCCTTTGTGGCTAGTCTATGGGGTATTTCTTAACTACTTGTTCCTTTATTATTTCTGGTTGATCCTAAAGGACAGAAATGGTCTACCACTTAATGTTTTCATCGTCTATTCTAGGGCTAGTTGTTGTAGCTATTGTTATTTATTTGCCATTCTTTATATTTAATTTTAGTCCCTTTTTTTAGTGCTCCTTGACTTTTATTACTAGAGCTTACAAATCCTTTGCATTTTTAGCGATCAGAGTAGTGTCATCAGCATAGCATAAGTTATTGATATTTCTTCTTCCAATTTTAAAACTATGCTTCCAGTCCAGCTTCCCTTAATATATTCAGCATATAGGTTGAATAAATAAGAGAAGAGTCTTGTCTCACTCCTTTGCCCAATCTGGAGCCAGTCTGTTTTGCCATATTCTGGCAAAACTGTCTGACCTGTATATAGGTTTCATGAGATGTTCTGGTATGTACAAAGCCATCTTGTTTCAATATGGATGCTGAATAGAATGCCCTACATAATATAGTCAAAGCTTAAGCCATGCAAAGTGCAACTACTGTATATGTAACTATGTGTAACTAGGTAACTTGTTGTATAAACTTCAAGAGTCTCCAAGGACACAGGTAAAACCTTGTCCAATCCACCTTATAGCAGAAGCTGAGAAGAACAAAATTAAATAGACTTTTACATGTTTGCTTAAGAATAAAGAAGGATCTTATTACATTTTTGCAGATCAAAGCATAGTTCAAGGAAGCAGAAGACTTCAATTATGATTCATTTAGAACAAAGAATAGATGTTTACTATGAAGTATATATATAAGCTGAAGACTCCCCTTCATGCTTTCTCTTAACAGAGTGCCTTGAACTTAAACTTCAGGAGCCTCATTCACCTTGTTGTCCTAATTTCTTCCTAGTTTTCTTTTAACTTCCACATAAACTTGGCATCACAAATAGGATCTGTCAAGAGGTGTTTAGGAGAACTTTGTCTACCCTTCAATATGTATTTTGTTCCATCTTGGGAGCCATTGGGTCTGCAAAGGATTTTCTAACCCCACCACAGATCTAAGGACCGGGTGACTGATGCAATGTAGAAGGTAATTCCTTGGTAAAGATACGTGTTTCCAGTGGAGGATTCCTGCAGGTTGGATGAGAATTAGTCTGAAGAAACATGGGAGGACATATAAGTAAGCAACTGATTAAAGAATTAGAAGGGTCTCCCAAAGGAACCCCTGGGAGGGTAATGTATTTTAAGTATGGAATTAATGAAGTAAGATATTGTATTGCTTGGAAACAAGTAATTAGAGATAAGTTTGCAATGTAATGGCCACTACTTGGGGCTCAGGATAAGGTTAAGATAGATAGAATCAGGCAGGATGTTGAGACCCTTCCTCCAAAGGTGCCACTGAAACATGAGAGCCACGTGAGGTGGTGTTTTTATTACAGCATGGTTGTTTGTTATCGATGACCACTTCTCATTTAAGAACTCAAGGCATGCTGCTGTCCCTGGGAAAGCTTGTGGAATCCTGAGGTTTACAGAATTAGAAATAAGATTTTAAAACAAATCTAGGAAAATAGAAAAAGATAGAGAGGGCAGGGCAGGAAAGGGAAGAGAAAGGGGAGAAACAGAGAGAAATGAGAACTGAGCACACTCAGTAATCATTAAATGTGGCATGTAGTTATGAAGTGACAATATACGCCAAACTTAGGTCCAGATCCTACTTGTCTCTACTCACCCAATTTCATAGTACTTCCGTCACTTCATATTTTCTTTCTTTCTCCAGGCTGTGCTGTTCGGAAGCAACAAGTCATTACAACCTGCTCACAAGGTATGTGGCAAAGTAGCAAATATGCTGATCGTCCCCTATGTTTCTGCAACTTTCATTCTCTAGAATATCATAAAAATTATGAAGCACTTGAAAAGGTTTGGAAAGCAATGGAAAGGTCTGGGAAGGCATCATAATCCTGTTCATATATTCAACCTGAAGTGGAGATTTAAACTGGTGTCAAGGAGATGGGGTTATGTGTGCTGACTCTATCCAGCCAGTCCCTGATCTTTCCTTATCAAGCAGGAAGTTAAAAGAGAAGGAATCATCATGCTGACAGCAAGGATACTGATCTGACCAGGTCCTGGATCATGCAGGATTGTATTGGCATTCAAGCACATGCAAGCAGAGTTTCCCCTTGAGAACTTGTTGGGGAGCTTGGCAAGATCAGGACTGATGGAGTAGATGAATCCAATTCACCTTTAACATGTAGTTTTTGAGTTTAATATGTACACGGTGCTCATGTCACCTCTGTTTTAAAAAATATCCAGAGGTTCAGAGAAAATCTGAAATTAATCTGTTCCTATTGGGTGAAAGTAAAACATTAAAAGGAAATCTGGCCAATATGAATTATTGAAGTAACCAAGGCAGGTTTACCTGGAACTCTATTTTCTATTAGAGGAATTTTCTCATCCCAGATGTCAGCTATGAATCTTACTTTCATGTGGATAGGAGAATTGTCTAGTTCGACCATACCAAAAATTCATTTCATCCAGCATTCAGTCTCCATCCCTGATTTACCAGATGCCTCTGGAAAGCAGCACTTCATGCAAATTGTTGTCCAATCCTTTGTAGAAGAGCTGTAGCTCAGTGATGCCCTGCTTGCAAACAGTGCCAGGATCTATCTCCAGAGCTTTCAAGAGAGCTGGGAAAGGCTCATGTTATGAATCCTGGAAAGCTCTCACCAGTCATGGAAATCAATACCTGCAGTTGAGACTGCAAAGCCCAGAATTCCCAGGTTTTGAACAGATAAAAAATGAGTATCTTTGTGATGAGCCGACTGGGAAAGCCAGGGACTGCGTATCTGAAGGGGGCCCAGTTGGAGGAAGTGGATATGCAAGACTTTGTACCACTTAAAGAGGTCTGGAGGCAGAATGCTAATTGAAGCTCCCTGTTTTCCTTTCTTCTTCTTTTAGTTCATTGATATCAATGACTTAGTAAAGAGGAAGATGTAAGAACCCAAAATATTGACATTATCATTACAGTTACTTTTAACTTATCAGCTCTGCTTTCTGACGGAACTTTATTGATCCCACTGATCATTCAAATATTGAACCATATTTAGATAAGGGCTTTCACCATTGAAGGTCTGCTGATATAGAGCAGTGATGGACCATGGGTTGCACAGCATCACTCAGCAACCCCATTAGAATGGGCAGGACCATTATGAACCCTTTTTGAATTCTGGAATGTGTTTGTGTGTGTGTGTGTGTGTGTGTGTGCATGTGCGTGCTAGCTGAATGCCTTTAAAAAACCCTCAACAGAATGCATTTTCCCCCATTTTGGGGAGATAAAGAGTCATTTCCCCATTTTGTTTCTAAAAACTAACCCCATTTGCAAAGATATCACACACTGTGTAACTGAAAAGTTTGCCTGCATTTGATATAAGCTTTATTGAGGTCAATGAACCAGACTTGGTAGTATGCAACTTTCTCTAATTTTTAAGATTTCAGATGCTTCCAAATGGAATAAGGTGAAGCTATTACATCTCTCCAATCTCACCATTTTTTTCCTGGAAAGGAAAAAGAAACCTTGGGAGTGTACAAATGGAAGACAGTAATGTCTGTACCTTCTATAAAATTCCATGTATGGCAGGCTGATTATACAATAAAAGCCTACTTACTGTGGCCAAATTTGACAACTGACCTTTATTCTCCTTTCCAACTTATGAAGCTTCAGGCAATCTACCCTGTGTTTCCTGCCATCCCAATCTCATCGCATTTTTGCAGCAACCTCTTTGCCCAGGAAACAAAACTAATAAGCATAATTAAGCTATGTGTCATAGAAAATGAATAGAAAGGATTCACCTGTAAAGGAAAGGAACAAAAAAAGAACACCCGTTGCTTCTTCAAAAAAGAAGGAAGGACTGACAGAGCAATTATTGGCTTCATTGTTTGCAAAGAGACTATGACAAATCCTAAAATACATCAGTAAATGCCCAGAGGCTCTCAGCCAAATTTCCCTGTTTGATGAGGAAATATCAAAGGCAGGGAGACACGGCTGTCATAACATATCTTTACTTCTTGCCAGCATTTCATCCTTTGCAGCTCTGTTCTGAGAAAAATTGAGTTGGATTAAGATTGATCCATCCCAGAACTCTAATATAACTTTTCTTGAAAACAAGTAGAAAGGTGGCATAGTTATACAAGGAATCAGCTCATGAAAGGTAATTCTGTGTCTTTTAATATCAAAGAAGTGAACAGATGAATGAACAGTAATGGAAATAATAGAAAACAAACAGAGGATCTGAAGGATCTTGGGGTAGTTGAACAAAAAGGTGATGGCATTGCGAAATGAAGATGTGAACCAGAGAAATACTATTTTCTGGCTTGTGCAATGTGTGTCTGTCTGTACAGGTTCCATTCACTGTGAAAATCTGCTCATGGAAGAAGGCTTTTATCCTTCCTCCTCCCCACTGTCATCTTTATTGTTCAAAGGCTGGAATGTGTGATGCCAAACTGAGGTGGAAGAAGGGAATCACCCAATATTGGGTGGAAGCTGTCTGATTGAAAAGAAAGTTGCTCACCCAAGTTCCTGCTGCTGCCAGGTTTTCCCCAAGTCTGTTCTTTCACAAAAGTTGCCAGTGTTGCACCTCTGCCCTTTCCTGTAATTAATTGAGCTCAGATTTGGAGGTCACATAGCAAGTTGCCATGGGAAAGAAGGGAGGCGGAATTGCCTTTGCTGTGTATATCTTTCACTTTATATCTTATGAGCTATAATGTGTATGCTGTGCAACTGGAAGTGTCTTTCCTGAAACTCACTGACTGCAAAATTATTACTTATTTTAGGAACTCAGGTGACAGTAGAAGTTCATGGTAGCAATTCTACCCCACAATTATTCAAGAAGCTCTCCTCTGAGAAAGGTATGTAGCTTTATAAAAACAGGCTACTTTTAATAAATAAATAAATAAATAAATAAATAAATAAATAAATAGAAATGAGATTGAATCATACTATATTAGACAGCTGGTGTCACACAGTGCTTGAGTCAGGAAATCCCAATTTTGTATCTGCCCCTGGTATGAAGTCACTAGGTGGTTTTAGACAAGCCACTCTCTTTCAGCCTGAGTTCCCTTTCTGCAGTATGGGGCCAATAATGATTTACTTTACAGACCAGTCACAAAACTTAAAAAGCTAGCAAGAAGTAATGCACATGAAATGCTTTCAGTATTTGAGAGTGCTATATAAATTAACAGGTACAGTACTGTCACTTAACAGACCAGACAGAAAAGAAGCTATTTCTGAGCAATTCTTGGTTTAAAAAAAAAAGTCCTGTTTTAAAGATATATTATTAGCCTATCTTCCCCAATTAAGGAAAGCAAATTGGCCTCAAACTGATTTTTCTAATCCCCAAATAGATTATTAGGGCTGTCTCCCTCCCCCTCACTAGGAAATCAGTTCTGACATTTGAGCATGTTCTTCAGCGTGTATAATAAGGTAATGTTTCCCTCAAGTAAACTTGACTCCTGGTAACTACACAGATAGGTCCATGAAGGTTGCGGGGAGGGGAGCTGTTTGTTTTGGGGAAGTCATTTACTACTGCCTTCTTCTTTTTTTAAACTTTCCAGTCTAGTGTGCAGCCTTGGGAATTCCTTAAGGTTCCCATTTTAAGCATTAACCATGTCTGACCCTGCTTAGCTTCATAAAGATCAGCCAAGTTTGGTTAGATGCTGCCACCTACAGATCCCTAATTCAAAAAATAGTTGTTTCAATAAAAAGAAAATAAAAGGAAAATATTACTGAGGTTGTATAAATAGTGCCTTTTTACTTGGCAAATCTTAAATGTACACTACCAAATACCTTGTTCTAGGAATACTGCTAAGTACTTTTTTATGGGGTAGAAGGAATAATTGCAGACATAGCCAACAGTAAATAATTCCATTAAAAAAATGTCAGTTCCATGGAAGAATGATACAAAATGGACCAGATTATGCCTAAACATTACTGTTAATTCTCCGTGTTGGGCAAATCTGTTTTCAGCTACAGAAAGTGATACTTAAATTCATGATCAGGTTTTCAGATGTTGTATCCAATATCTAATCATGAGTGAGATTAATACCCAACATATGGCATGTCCTGATGGGATTCCCCACACCTCCACAATAATGCTATTTACTGCAAGAGGAAATCTACAGCTGATTCTAATTTTCTGATTTTGGTCAGTTGGACACTCCAGTCATGTCCCATTTATATGCAATCAGTTTCTCAATGCTTTCCTATTGTAATATTTGCTAATTAAAAGAAAGAGGTGGCTAGATCGGGAAAGAGAGACAAATATTCAAAGTTATCCACAGTATAAGTGAAACAATAGACCTGTTTCAGATGAATATTTTGAAAAGCTATGACTACAAATGGTGATTAGATCATTAACTCCTTAATATGCATACATACGCATGAAAAAGTATATATTTTTGTCACAACCCCACTGCTGAACATCTGTTATTGTAGTGGGGAGATTGACTGTAGACACTGTCCAACTGCAAAGAACTCCAGCATCAGGTTCCCCAGCCTGATACTTTCCAATTGTGTTGGACCACAACGTCCACAACTTTCTAAGCCAGCATATTAGAGTATGTGTTTTTTTGTCTACCCACTAGTTCATATTCTTTTCACAATTTCATAGGTTTTGAAGTGAATGGGAAAAACAGACCCCGCCCACCTGGACTGAAAGACCAGCATGGTAACTACAAAATGGTATTATATTGTCTGACCCACTTCTACAAGGCTGCCTTGTAATTTTCTGGGCACCAATCATCAGAGTCCTCTTTGGAATCATAAATATGGGAGAAATCCCCACTCTTCAAAGTATGTATGCGATAGAGAGATTTTTCCTGTAATTAATTCATATACTTCAATAGTTCAGGAAGCCTTATATTATTTCTTAGGCTTATCAAAGTATATCAATAAATTAGGGCTTAAGCTGTAAATATGAGCTGTAGGAAATACTGACTAGTCTTTTATTGAGTTAGGAAACCTGGTCTTTTGAGCTTTTTTTTTTAACTCTAATATTTATTAGAATGTCCCTTTAAATAGTGCAATGACTGAGCAAGAGTGATATATGGGGGTGGGGGAGGGCATGGGAGGATTCTTGGCAGAGATCTGCAAATTAAGAGGGGTTTTTTTCCCCCCTTTGATTCTCTTTTCTGGTGGTAACGAAGAAAAGTATGATTTTCAATGGACAAACTTGTGCTTCAAAAATGCCAGTGTTGCCAAAGTCAGCATTCAAGCTCTATTCTATTTTGGGTGTGAGAAGGCAATCTTGGGATCATGGAACTGGAAAAGTCCACTTAGCCAACAAGTCTAATCCCCTACTTTGCAGGGATTCAAACTGAAGCATCCCTGACAAATAGTTGAACACATCCAAGGAATGGGAGATACCAACTCACTGCTTCTGCTATTAGAAGTGTTCCACATTTAATCATCATTTGCTTTCCTGTCACTTAAAATCATTATTCCATGTCTTGTACTCTGGAATGATAAAGAACAGGTCTTGACCTTCCATGTCATATCCTTTCAGATATTTGAAGAGTGCTACCATAGTTCCCCTCCACTTTCTCTTGTAAACATTCCCAATTCATTCAAACTCTTTGCATTGGTGTTTTGTTTTGGTACTCTGATCATTCATGTTGCCCTCTTCTGTACTTGTTCCACTTTGTCTGGAACTTTTCTTAAGTATGGTACCAGAACTGGATGCAATAGTTGGGGTGGAATCTGATCAGTACAGAATGATTACTTCATGTGATTTGGAAACTCTCCTTCAGTTGATGCAGCCTAAAATTGCTTTTGCTTCCTTGCAGCCACATCACATTGCTGACTCACATTTATTTATTAAATTACTATTTCAATCTCTTTTTCAGGAGAATTATTGCCAGGTCAGTCATGCATCATTCTATACTTGTGCATCTGATTTCTGTCTCTTAAGTTAAATTAAACTTTGGAATTTCTCCCTCAAATTTCATTCTCTTATTTTAAGCCCACCTTTCTAAGCAAGGAAGTTCATTTCACATTTTGATTCAAACCTTCTAGAATATTACATTTTGCATCATCTACAAATCTGATAAGCATTCTCTCCACCTCTTCATGCAACTCATTAACAAACATGTTGAAGAGCACAGGGCCCAGGATTGAAAGTTGTGGCACCCCACTCAGCATCTTATTCCAGTGAGATGAGGAACCATTGATGATCACTCTTTGAGTATGATTTTTAAGATAGCTACATATCTGCTTAATTTCATTTCATTCAGCCTACTCTTAACTAGCTTATGAATCAATATGTCCTAGGATATACTGTCAAACACATTGCTAAAATCAACACGTTACCTCTTCAGCAATTCCAGAATTTATTTAAATGAGATAATGTTAGTCTGACAACACTTGTTCTTGACAAATCCATACTGACTTTCTGGTAATTACTACATTGTTTTCAACATGCTTACAGAGCAATCTTTATAACATCTGCTATAGCATCTTTACACATGTTGAAATCAGACTCACTTTTCCCCCTTTTTATTCTTTCCAACCCAACAGAATGTTGGAAAGAAATTATATAAAGGGGCTCTATTGGTATGTCTGCCTGCAGGAAAACTCTCTGAACACAAATCAGAATGGGATCAAATTTGGTTCAGCAGGAAAAGCCAGAAAAATAAAAATTGAGTTTGTAAATGGGTCAGGTCCAGCCAGGAGCTGCAGAGAAAAATGCTCCAGAAAAAACATCATCAATTCATTCTTATGGGAAAGGCTGCTGGGCAGTGAACTGGAATGCTGCCAAATGCTCTGTTCCAAGCTCCCCTCCCTCCTGGTCTTATGCAGCCTGCCCTCTGCTTTTCTGTGCCCACAAAAAACCGAGGAGAAAGCAGAAACATACATACACACGCACACGCTCATAGGAGACAACACAATGCTTAATTACACTAGGAAAAAAAAGAAAGAAAATGTCTCCTGTGGCTATTTGCTGGTGCAGGAATTCTGTACATCATGTTCTACCTGCTTTCCCTACCTTGTTGTAGATAGAGAAAGTGTCCACTGTCTTCCAGTTGTCTGGCATTTTACCAGTTTTCTGGGATTTCTTGAAGACGGTACATACAGCTTCTGCCAGACCATCTGCAAATTCCTTCTATGATGTGTTGTTGTTGCTTTAAGGGCAACTCCAAAGAACAACTCTCAGATCAAATGAGTTATGTATAAAAACTGAAAAAGTTCACAGTTTGTTGTTCATCTTTGAATGTTGCCTGTATTTAGTGACAATAAAGAGTCTCCTGATAACTGGTGTGTGGGTATTACCTACAGGAAGAATGCTAAATGTTATACCTTCAGCACACTAGGATACAATTTATTTGCCCTTGAAGATTTAAGCTCATTCAGAAAAAATAGATGTTCCCTGATCATGTTTTTCTCAATCTCAGTCTTCCATCCTCCTCCTTCAGCCTGTTCTTCCCAAATGTCTGGGGGAAGATATACCCACTTGTTGATGAACACAGAATTGAAACAGGAGTTGTGTACCTCTGCCTTTTGTTTTATTGTATTTTATTATCTTATTTTAGGTTTGGTTAAGTTAATTTTTAGTTTTGGTTAGCTAGTAGTGTTTTGCTTTCTTTCCTGAGCAACTGTTACAGTTATTCTTTTCTTTTTATTTTGAACATACCTGAAAAGGCCTTTTTTGTGCTTCTTAGCATCTTTTGCAAACATCAGCTGTTGGCCAGGTACACAAACATGGCACAAGCACGGCAAGCCACAGCTGCAGATTACTGTCTATTCTATTGCATTTTTATTTCTTAAGACACCGCTGGGAAATTGCTTACTTCTCCATCCCCAGGTTCTCAGATTAATTAAACACAAACACTTGACTTAGAGGGAAAATTCCTTCTTAGGTTCCTCTGTGAAACTCCATTTGTAAATTTCTGTTTGCTCTTTTTGCTCACTCACTCTGTGAATTCTGCTCTTCAGTTATACCGACCTTGTTTGGCCACTGCACTGGCACCCATTGAGAGCCAAGAACTGCAAGTCAGTGAGTGACCCTGACAGTGCCGTCCTTCCTCCAAAAGCGCTTGGTTTTCCAGACTAGCTTCTGAAAAAGGAAAGTCTGCCATGTTCAGAATGGGAAATGCAGTGGACCTGCAGAGAGGGTGGCATGGACTGTTCTGCCCTTTTCTACCAATTTGCTTTGGTAGGAGGAAAATTTTATTTTACTAAATATTAAGAAGCAAATTCCCTGCTAGTAGCCAGCAAGTGGGCTTCCCCTCTTCTGCAGCCAGCATAGAGGGGCAGTCCACTACAATATTGCTACCTCAGAGCAGCCGGAGATTTCAGGAGTCCCATTGCTGACCCATGGTTAACTTTTCTTGAGAAGAAGTGACTAGAAATGAAAGATAAATGTTATGATTTAAGTTTATTTACATTCATATACAGGCTGAGCAAAAGAGGGTTTTATACCATTAATAATAGATTTCCATTTTCCACCAGATTTCTAAAGAAGCCACAGCTTTTTATGGAAAATGTCAGACCTTCACCTTATTTCTTTCATTCCAGCATAGATGTAAAAAAAGAGGGAGTGGGGGGTGATTAGTCTGGTCTTTTCCCTTGACTAATTGTTTATTTTTTTATTTTTTTATTAGATTTTTATCCCACCTTTATTTTGTTATAAATAATTCAAGGTGGTGAACATACATAATCCTTCTTCCTCCTCCTTTTTTCCTCACAATAACAGCCCTGTGAGGTGGGTTGGGCTGAGAGAGAGTGACTGGCCCAAAGTCACCCAACTGACTTTCATGCCTAAGGCAGGACTAGAACTCACAGTGTCCTGGTTTCTAGGCAAGCACCTTAACCTTTAGACCAAACTGGTTCTCATTGTTAGAAGAAGATTGGCCAGATTGCATTTATGCAACAGTCTGAACAAGATCTTTAAATCCCTTTGGTTTTCTATGGAAACACATTCACAATGACTGCTTGTTCCTGGAGAGGTCGAGAAGTAAGGTTCTGGAGTGGCCTCATAAGAAAGCTGCACTCAGAAGCATCTTTAGCCCTGAAGAGTGACAGAGCACAAAGGCAGCCTTAGGTCTCATTCAGACTAACCCCAATCCATGTCAATATTTTCAGGACTAATAACTTGTCCTCTTTCCTGTGCTTGGCTATAGATCTTTCAGGTTACAGATGAAATCATTTATAAATGAATAATGACATAAAAGGCAACCATACTCCCTGCTGATTAAAGTTGCCATTAAAATAACTAAGAAAGGAGGTCAGCAAAGAGAAGAGCTTTTTAAAAACAAATAAACAAAAGGCTTAAGTGCATCTCCAACCAAAAAACTCTGTAACAATTGAAATAATGTTAGATGTGTAATCTTTAGACTTTCTCCCTCCTCTCTCTCACACACATACACACAAACACTTTCCCTCACAGAGAGACACAGCTTTCTCTGTTTTCTCCTCCTCCCCATTCTCTCTCATCCAAGCATGTGTGTACATGTATGCGTGCGCGCACACACACACTGCATTTCTGGTATTTTACTAGCAGATCCCATGATATATGGGTAATATATTGGTAATAATCTTTTTTAATATGCCCTGGCAGCTACAGCCATCTGATTTGGGCTGCAAAACTCCAGCTGACCACAAGATTGCATCAAGGACATGCAGAAAATGCTCTTTGCTGTCACCTAGTACAGTGTTCTCAACCTCAGCAACTTTAAGATGGGTGGACTTCAAATCCCAGAATTCTCCAGCCAGAATTCTGGGAGTTGGAGTCCACCCATCTTAAAGTTGCTGAGATTGAGAAACACTGACCTAGTGGTCATCTGGATTTTTGCAGCTCAGGTCTGGCAAAGTTATACAGAGAAGCAAAGCAGGTTTTAAAAAGGCAAACAAAAGTTGAGTCTGCCAGAGGACAGAGGTGGATGGAGGGCAACCTTTAAAAAAGGATCTGGATGCCGGTATAATTCCAAATGCTTTGCCACCCTTCTGGGGATAGAGATGCAATGTAGGACTTAGGGGAGGTTTTCATTTTCACAAACCTGATCTTCCCCAGTGCTATTTCTGAAGAATTAGATTCCTTTCCATTTGGGATATATTTTAGCTGAGAATGCAAACAGTAGGATGGACTTTTAATGAAATATCAGAAACGGGGATAGTCAGTGCCTGCCAGAATTTGATATAGCCTTTGTTTGTGTGAGTGGAGCAACATACCAGCAGCTTGGTACAGAATTCCAGCTGCTAATGGTAACATTATATCCTTGTATGACTTCTTGTGACTTGTGAAAGGCTTGGAGCCTTTTGTTACAGACTGACAAAGAGCAAAACAGACCACCAATTTGAAGAACTACCCTGCTTCCAAATGGTAAAAAGTAATTTTTGGAGATGGACAGAGTAGGAACCTCTTAAATGCATAAATCTGCTTTAGCTCTCTTTAGGTCACTGTAATAGCCTTCTTCGGTAAAAGGCCAGATACACAAACAAGCTTGTTAAAGAGACGGATGCCTGGTGCTTGAGTGCTGGCTGAGGCAGACAGATGGCTGCTGAGCCCATTAGGTGGCTCACACCTACATTCCTCCTCGCCTGTAGTTCTGCCTTCACTCCTTGCACCTGGAAATGAGGTTGAATCCTGAGGAATCCTGCAGCCACTACAGCTTCTGACACAAGGCTTTTCCTTGACAGTGCCTGCCTCCCCTCTAATTCCAGGCGCAGAAGAAAGAAGGTTTAGGAACAGGTTGCTCCCCAACTTTAGAATGAGGAACAGGGTGGCTCTGTGAAGCTCCAGCTTGAAATATTATATTGTTGCAATTTGTTCTACATGGGGCTGTCAATGAAAACTACCTGGATGTTTCAACAGCTCCTGAGTATAGTTATTTGCCCCTTCATGGATCACTGCCTTGTCGTGGCGAAGGGGCTTGCGTAACTCAGTGAAGCCATGAGCTATACCGTGCAGGGCCACCCAAGACGGACAGGTCATGACAGAGAGTTCTGACAAAATGTGGTCCACTGGAGAAGGAAATGGCAACCCACTCCAGTATCCTTGCCAAGAAAACCCCATGGACAATGTTAAAAGGCTAAAAGATATGACGCCGGAAGATGAGCCCCTCAGGTCGGAAGGTGTCCAATATGCTACTGGGGAAGAGCAGAGGGCATTTCCAAGTAGCTCCAGAAAGAGTGAAGTGGCTGGGCCAAAGCCGAAAGGACGTTCAGCTGTGGATGTATCTGGAAGCGAAAAGAAGGTCCGATGCTGTAAAGAACAATATTGTATAGGTACCTGGAATGTAAGATCTATGAACCAAGGCAAGCTGGATGTGGTCAAACATGAGATGACAAGATTGAACGTCGACATCTTGGGAATCAGCGAACTGAAATGGACGGGAATGGGTGAATTTAATTCAGATGACCATTATATCTACTACTGTGGGCAAGAAACCCTTAGAAGAAATGGAGTTGCACTCATAGTCAATAAGAGAGTCAGAAAGGCAGTAATGGGGTACAACCTCAAAAACGACAGAATGATCTCAGTGCGTATCCAAGGCAAACCATTCAATATCACAGTCATCCAAGTCTATGCCCCAACCACTGATGCTGAAGAAGCTGAAGTTGACCGCTTCTATGAAGACCTACAACACCTTCTAGAACTAGCACCAAAAAAAGATGTCCTTTTCATCATAGGGGATTGGAATGCTAAAGTAGGAATCAAGGAGTAATCGGAATAACAGGCAAGTTTGGCCTTGGAGTACAAAATGAAGCAGGGCAAAGGCTAATAGAGTTCTGTCAAGAGAACAAGCTAGTCATAGCAAACACTCTTTTCCAACAACACAAGAGACGACTCTACACATGGACATCACCAGATGGTCAATACCGAAACCAGATTGATTATATACTTTGCAGCCAAAGATGGAGAAGCTCTATACAGACAGCAAAAACAAGACCAGGAGCTGACTGTGGCTCAGATCATGAGCTTCTTACTGCAAAATTTAGGCTTAAATTGAAGAATGTAGGGAAAACCACTAGGCCACTCAGGTATGACTTGGATCATATTCCTTGTGAGTACACAGTGAAGGTGATGAATAGATTTAGAGGATTAGATTTGGTAGACAGAGTGCCTGAAGAACTATGGACGGAGGTCCATAACATTGTACAGAGGCAGCAACTAAAACCATCCCAAAGAAAAAGAAATGCAAGAAAGCAAAATGGCTGTCTGATGAGGCTTTACAAATAGCCGTGGAAAGAAGGAATGCGAAAAGCAAGGATGAAAGGGAAAGATATAAGCAACTGAATGCAGATTTCCAGAGAATAGCAAGGAGAGATAAGAAGGCCTTCTTAAATGAACAATGCAAAGAAATTGAGGAAAACAATAGAATGGGGAAGACTAGAGATCTCTACAAGAAAATTGGAGATATGAAAGGAACGTTTAGTGCAAAGATGGGCATGATAAAGGACAAAAAGGCAGGGACCTAACAGAAGCAGAAGAGATTAAGAAGAGGTGGCAAGAATACACAGAAGAACTATACAAGAAAGATCTTAATGTCCCTGATGTCCACGCTGGTGTGATCACTGACCTTGAGCCAGACATCCTAGAGAGTGAAGTCAAGTGGGCCTTAGGAAGCATTGCTAACAACAAGGCTAGTGGAGATGACAGTATTCCAGCTGAGTTATTTAAAATACTAAAAGATGATGGTGTTAAAGTGCTGCACTCAATATGCCAGCAAGTTTGGAAAACGCAACAGTGGCCACGGGATTGGAAAAGGTCAGTTTATGTTCCAATTCCAAAGAAGGGCAATGCCAAAGAATGCTCAAATTATCGCACAATTGCACTCATTTCACATGCTAGCAAGGTTATGCTCAAAATCCAACAAGCTAGGCTTCAGCAATACATGAACCGAGAACTACCGGATGTACAAGCTGGGTTTCGAAGAGGCAGAGGAACTAGAGATCAAATCGCCAACATTCGCTGGATCATGGAGAAAGCACGAGAGTTCCAGAAAAATATCTACTTCTGCTTCATTGACTATGCAAAAGCCTTTGATTGTGTGGATCACAACAAACTGTGGCAAATTCTTAAAGAGATGGGAGTACCAGACCACCTTACCTGTCTCCTGAGAAATCTGTATGCGGGCCAAGAAGCAACAGTCAGAACCGGTCATGGAACAACCAATTGGTTCAAAATAGGGAAAGGTGTACGACAAGGCTGTATACTGTCACCCTGCTTATTTAACCTATATGCAGAGTACATCATGAGAAATGCCAGGCTGGAAGAATCACAAGCCGGAATTAAGATTGCAGGGAGAATCATCAACAACCTCAGATATGCGGACGATACCACCCTAATGGCAGAAAGTGAAGAAGAACTAAAGAGCCTCTTGATGAGGGTGAAAGAGGAGAGTGCAAAAGCTGGCTTGAAACTCAACATTAAAAAAACTAAGATCATGGCATCTGGACCCATCAATTCCTGGCAAATAGAAGGGGTAGAAATGGAAGCAGTAACAGACTTCATTTATTTGGGCTCCAAGATTACCGCAGACGGAGACTGCAGCCATGAAATTAAAAGACGCTTGCTCCTTGGGAGGAAAGCTATGGCAAGCCTAGATAGCATATTAAAAAGTAGAGACGTCACCTTGCCGACAAAGATCCACATAGTCAAAGCTATGGTTTTTCCAGTAGTAATGTATGGCTATGAGAGCTGGACCATAAAAAAGGCCGAGCGCCGAAGAATTGATGCCTTTGAACTGTGGTGCTGGAGAAGACTCTTGAGAATCCCCTGGACTGCTAGGAGGTCAAACCAGTCAATCTTAAAGGAAATCAACCCTGATTGCTCATTGGAAGGATCGATAATGAAGCTCAAGCTCAGATATTTTGGTCACCTAATGCGAAGAGAGATCTCTTTGGAGAAGACCCTGATGCTGGGAAAGATTGGAGGCAAAAGGAGAAGAGGACGGCAGAGGATCAGATGGTTAGATAGCATCACTGAAGCAATGAGCATGAAACTGAGCAAACTCAGGGAGGCAGTGAAGGACAGGAAGGCCTGGCGCAATATGGTTCATGGGGTCACGAAGAGTCGGACACGACTTAATGACTAAACAACAATAGTTATTTGAGAAGGTGGAAGTTCTCCGATGTAACAATTCTACTTTGAAAATTGCAGTGGTTGCCAGGTGCAACTGCTGAAAACTCTACATGCCTCAGGCTACAGGACTGTCTACTCCCCATGGTTTCTGCCTGTCCAATGAGATCAAGTGTGGCAGGCCCACTCTGGCTCCCTTCTCTTAGAAACTGCCATCTACAGAGCCCAAGGAGTTGAGTCTTTCAGTTGCAGACCTCTTCTTTGCAATAGTTTTCTTCCAGAGATCAGACTAGATCCCACCCTGCTGAGCTTTAGGAGAGCCATACAAACTAGGCATTTAAGAAACCTCTAGGAGGGGACTTGGTGTAAGTAGGGAGCTCCTACCTTGTAGTATATTTCGATTGTTTTTGTTGATGGGCTTAGTCTTCTTTGCAATGTTTGGCTACTGTTCTTGTTGCAGTTAGTTGTGTTATTTTGTTATACTAAACAAAATATATTAATTGTTAATCTTTTAATTAAGGGAATATAAGCTGCTCGGAGTCCACTAGATAGGAGCACCATATCAACCCCAGGCATTAACTAACTATTTATCTCAAATGGGTGCTTGCTAATGCACAGCCTTGCTCAAAGGCCAACTCTCTGCCCCCCACACACATCCACACCCAACCATTTTTTAAATTCAACCCAAATCTGGTGTGATAGTTAAATCGCTTGTGAGAGGACTGGAATCTTAGGACAGTTTGAAGTTTTCTTATGAGATCCCAGAAAAGAATGTTAAAACTCATGAGATTGGATAATTCTCAGGATAGCTGCTCTCTAAAAGTAGCATGGATCCCAACTGCTGGATTAGATTGTTTGTGTTTTTACAAATCCAGCCCAGATCCAGCCATCTCTCCAACAGTGCCATCTGTGTCAACTGTGCAACAGTGATTGACCCCCTACAGAAGAGCACATAAATAAAACAAGATTCCTTGTTAACTCAGATACAAGGTAGGGCAGTTAGGTGAATAAGACAGCAGGGTCCCTGTCTCCTTTACAAAGCTGTAGAAACAGGATGTTAATCAGGTAATTTGAACAAGAGATGTGTTCATACTTTTGCATCTGGTCCCTATCTGTAGCGTAGCACTTGCTTGCTGTAATATCACCTCACCCAGTTCTACTTAGCTGGCATCTAACCTGAGTGAACATGAGTGAGTTTATTTGCAGACAAAATCTCACAGGTATGTCAGCCTGGGGAAGCGTTATCTCATCCACCTAGTCCTAAACAGGACCACTGAACAAGAATCTGCATACACATTATGGAGAAGTGCAGATTTGCTTCAATGCTCTTATTGCCAGTTTGGCCCAAACAGAAGCACAAACCCTTGCTCAGTCATATTCATACCTAGTCCTCTTCTATTTTTGCTCCAGGCATCTCTTAAGTCTTGTTAATTGTGTTCTTTAAGCTGTTTTGGTTGTGTTAACACAATACAGTGAGCCAACCCCCCATCCCAACCCTGAAGTACATAAGCCCTTATTGTAGATTTAAATTAGATTTACTAGGTGGTTGGCTTCTAGAAATGTCTTATTCTTTCCAGAATAATTAATCTAGGGTGATCAATTGCAAAAGAAGGAAGAGCTCCTGTATCTGGTCACCCTAATTATTCCTGATTGCATATTTATTTCCAGCTTATCCATGGGACAATTCTTGCTTAAAATCCAAGCCTTTGGACCTGAAGCAGTTTGAAAAATTGGATGCATATGCAAAAAAGGTAAATAAATCCTGAAAGTCATAGCAGCATGCTTCAAACAGAGCTTCCACCCTTTCTGGAACCCTTGCCCTAGATATATATTATTGTCTACCCCACTGCATAAATTTTGGTGTTAATTATTCTCACTAATATTATGGAATGTTTATGGAATTTAGTTATTTAGTTTTCTAGCTATTTTAAATTATGGCGAATGAATAACAGCTCTATGTACAATGTATCATTATTTGAATAATTCTGTTGTGTGTTGTATGTCCAAATTACTAGCATGTCTGACAGTTAGTCAAGAGTGGTACAGCTGCTAATAGATAAGCTGATAATCCAGGTATGTACTGAATTAAAAATTGCACAGTAGTGTTAATTAAATATGTTAAATATGTGAATAAACATATTCTCTCTCTCTCTCTCTCTCTCTCTCTCTCTCTCTCTCTCATACACACACACACACACACGCACAGAACTTTGGAGTAAGATGGAAATAAATTGAATAGGACACAAATGTATAATATTTGGTGGATCCTGGGAATTATGCTGTATCTGAGAGATTTGTAGAAAATAGGTGCTGCAGTCATCAAACTTATGACAAATTATAAAATACAATTTGCTGAGATGTGATAGCTGCAATCTATTGCTCATTTGATTCCTTCAGACAATTTCCACTTGAATGGAGTATAGAACACACACCTTGAGAGCTTTATTGTATCTGTATTTGTGCTCCTGTGCTGTGTCCCTATTCTATACCAACCTCATTCTTCCAATTATCTTAAGGAAACCATTTCCTCTTCTCGAAGAGAAATGCAAACTCATTCAAGTCCTAAATGTGAATTAACAGCCCAGTGGAAGCTGATTGATCAAAATATATCTAACATGCATACCATCTTGAGTGGTGCAGTTGCTTTAGAAGTGTGAGATTAGATAGATAGATAGATAGATAGATAGATAGATAGATAGATAGATAGATAGATAGATAGATAGATAGATAGATAGATAGAATAAATGTTTCCTTGGAAGTTTGATGGATCCAGGCAAGCCTCCCCATCTGGTGCTTTCTAATCTGGTGATCTCTGCTGATCCTTTCCTGCCATTATTCCTAATAAGTGTGGCCAAAAAGATTTTATAAGAGTTGAAGGCCAGCTTTGTTTTACGTGGATCATCTTAATGAAGGGATCTTTGAAATAAATGTGAGTTCAGACCTGATTAGGTAAAATGCCAACCATTTCCCAATAATGTTGCTAATTTTTAGAAATACAAGAAACTGTCTTAGAACAGGCTAATATTCTTTGCCCATCTATCCTTGTGTAGACTGTGCTGACCAACGGCAGGTCTCCACAGTTTCTGCTATCTTGAGACTGGAAAGCTGAAGAACACTGTACACCAGCCTCATCTGTTAGCAGGTCACAATAGGTAATTGAAGATGTTCCCTGCTGTCCAACCTTTTAATTGAAGATACCAGGGATCAAACTTGGCATTTTTTGCCTTTCCATGATGTACTCTGTCATGGTACATGGTACTTCCCTGGAAATTTCTCTGATCTTCCTCCCTAAGAATTTTCAAATTTGCATCCATTTTTATCATTAAAGTCTCAAGACTATTGAAGCCTTTTCAGAAATATCTCAAGTCTTATCAAACACTTTTTGTTTCCCTCTAAATTCCTCAGATGTCTCACTTTAAGGGAACCTCCAGGATTTATTTCCAGTTTCGCAAACAAAATCATACTGTCAACTCAAAAACAGGTTGATAAGTATTTATTACAAATACATTTGCAATCCAAGATGAGATACCTCTGATTATGCAGCTTCCAGATTTTTAGAACGTAATCTTGATCAGCTGATAGAGAATAAAATCTCATCTTTGGCCTGAAGGCTGAGCAATTCTAGCTGACAATAAGGACACGTTGTGAACGGAAATAAGTGAACTGGAATCAGTTATAGCTACTCAAGTCTGAACAAATTGTATACGTGAAATAGGAGAGTAATCCTACCTGACAGCGTCTTTGAAACTTGTTTAAGACATGGACGGCTGTCAAGTACAGCATATCAGGACTAAAGAAGACCCTGCTCTATTTTATACTTTGATGATTAATTAGGCTCCTCTACCCATATATAAGCTTGCCTTCCCCCTCCAATTGCCCTGAAAATTATCCTAAGCCAAACTGTAAGCTCATGTGTTTTCTTTGACACAAGGAAACCAATCACTAGAAACTAATAGAGGTGCATGGACGTTCTGAACTGAATATTAAGGAAGGAAGGCTAATTTGACTGCTGGTTTCAAATTAGACAATGCCATGCAATCTAACATCCTTAAATTACAGGTGACTGCCAAGAGAACTGTGGAAGAGTTAGTGCAAACTTTGCTCCGTGTAGCACATACTGATCTGGAGAAAGTTAGGGCCATTTGGATGTGGATATCCCACCACATTGGTAAGCAGTTTCTTTCTATGAAATTTGTGGATAAGGATTGTTTGTTGTTTGCCTTCTATTCGTGCCCGTGTTCTGTGGACAAGCTAGAATGGGAATATATGACTAAGGGGTACCTAATAGTCTAGAACAGGGTTCTCAACCTTTTTTTGCTCGTGGCCCCCATGTATCTCTGTGACTCCCTCAAAGTTGCTGTTAGTTGATATTTATTGTAAACTGTGGTAATTTTCAATATTTATGGTGCTGAAATTAGCATACAGAATGAGATGTGAGGATTGACAAATTGATCATATGCCTGGTTGTTATGTTTGGGTGCCCGCTTATAAATATGGCATGGCCCCTCGGGGGGGGTGTCATATGGCTCATGTTGAGAACCACTGGTCTAGAATACCTACTTTCTGGGGAAAAATATAAATATTATCATTCAAAGGAAATATCTATTTTCAGATACCTTTCCAGGAATTGCCTATCATCAGGAAACATATATAAAATATTGCCTTTGAGATATTATGACTTCCTTCTCTCAACTAGTTCTTGCTGTATCTGTTCTACAAAATTTACAAAAATGTATTTTATTTGAGAAAATATTTGGAACAATATGTGATGAAAAATATGTGTACAAAAACCTTAGGAGGAATGCATACAAAAAGCTATGTGCAGACTAAAATTGAGCTGGAAACTTAAATAAAACTTATGGTTGGAAAAATGAGAAATAAACCAGAGCTGAAGATCTCATTTATTACTATAGCCAGTAAGCTTCAAAGGCTGATAATTACACAGGAAGTCTCTCCTGCACTTTTTAGCTTTTTACCCACTCATGTTTAGGATAGGCCTGCATGGTCTACAGTGGAATGAATATTAGTAGGTAGTTCTAGCATACAGTAACTTTTGTAACTTCACACTGCTTTTTACATATTACGTGTTCCATTGTTCTTCCAGAATATGATGTTGTAGGTTTCCATGATAAAAAGAATCAGTCTTACAAGCCCCAGGATGTCCTTCAGAGTGGAAAGAGCATTTGTGAGGGATATGCCGGGCTCTTTGAACAAATGTGCAGGTACATCAAGTTCAGAAATGTTGGGCCGTATTCAGTTGCTTAACTACCCATGTATCAATTCTATCTCCATTTATACCTAGTAGAGATTTGAACATCATTTTGAACCTGTGTTGTTGAATGGCAGCAAGTCCTAGAAAGGTCAATTTTGCTTATCACTCTTCCCCAACATAATTTATTTTGCACCATCTGCTGAAACTCACATTGTATTAACATAATGGCAGATGTGTATATGGGGATAATTTAGTTACAAGAGGTACTCTGTTTTTCTGGATATCTGAAGGTCAAAAAAGAAGAAAGTTCTGAAGGCTATAACACACCCCAGGTAGCCCTTTGCCTGCAAAAAAAGAAGTGTGAGCAAGCATCCACTCTCTGTTTTATGTGTAAGACAGAGGGATAGAATTAGACTGTGCAAGTAAGCGCATTAAGAAAGAGACCCAATTATCAGTATGTAAGATTTTTTCTAATAATTTGGTTTTATGAAATCAAACTGATGAGAGATCCCCTTTTTTGAAATTAGACATCACACTGGAAGTAACTTAAAGCTCTGTATTTCTGTACTGTCATCACATTCTTAGTTTAATAATGAACTAGGTTTTCTCCCAACACAGTCTTTATTCATTGGAAATGTAAACATGTAATTTGACTGACAACCAAAGTCTGGAAAGATATTTACAAAAAAAAATAGTTCATCAAGGCAAAATCTCTGGCATTATGAAACAAATTAAAAAATATCATTTTAAAATCATTTTGATCAACTGAGTCAATGCACTCTTGACAAGACTGAGTCACCTGGAAGTTAAATAACTACTTGCAGCAAAATGTGGTTGAAGATGCATATTGAAGTGCTGAAATTCTTACAGTGTATATTAATAACTGTAACATTTACATGAATGTTTGAATGCAGGTGTGTTTATTTTATCAATTACAACTGAAAATAGATCTATATTCACATTTTACCACAGATATTCATGTGCAGTGGGATCAAGCAAAAGCCTTTCCATGTATGGCTGGTGAATACTAAAATTACTAGATCAGTACAATTACAGAGGAAGTTTTAAATTAATTTCCTTGCCAGCAGAGATGTTTTTTTCCCACCATACTCAATTCAAGAAGGCAATGCAAGAGCTGTATTTGTCCTTGATGACACTCCTGAGCCCATTTGGGCTACATTTATTATGTGATCCCTGACTGGTTGGAATTACATAATAAAGTCTTAAAACTCACTAAAGCAGGAACATATTGGGGCACAAGCAGATGCATAAAAACTATGAAAGACAATTATATATTTTCAACAGGTTCCATTTGCATGTGTACTACTCACCTGATAGGAAATTTAGAATGCACTAATTACATTTTCATGAGAAATAAAGTTGCTGTGTTAAATAGATATTTCCCCTTGGATTGAGGCAGGACTGGGTTCTGCCCTCATGCATTTATCTCATTAAAAAAAAAAAAAAAGTAAAATAGAGCTGCTCAATCTTGTTTTTCCATGCCAAACTGTAACAAATGGCACTTGAAATTCTATTCCTTCTGCATGTCAAATACTTTTAGTGCCTCTGATCTCAAAGTAGGAGGGCATATGATGAAGGGGAGCATTGCTCGCTCTCTGCTTGATCTTGGATACCATGACATTTGTTAGGTCACCAGGATTCTAATTAGAATTATTTTGGAACCTCACCTGTAATGACTTTAGAGTACTGACAACAGCAGCATGGTTAACTGTAACCATGGTCTATAACTGTAGTACTAATGGTTATGGAGCAAATTCTGATGTCACAAAAAAGTTCTCATTCTTTTTTCAGCCATTCATTATATGACAGTCAATGGAGACCACAGCTTGTCTTATTTAATAGAACTTAGGTGAAGGATGTTTAATGTCCAGACAGGGGAATCATCTCTTTTACCTAAGATTTTGATTGCCCATTACATTTCCTGGTGTTTAAAACTCTCATAGATTTTAGCTTAAATGCTAAATGAAGTCCAAGAGCATTGACATTGTGATGGTAGGGTCTCTGCTGAAACAGCTGCTTGACTTGGCAGACCTGCAAGAATCTGACTACAGTTGGGAGACAAAAAGCAGTCAGGGAGTATAATAAATTTTCTGACAGATCCGAGCACTAGAAAGCAATTTACTGCCTTGTTCCAGTCATTGTCAATGTAAAAATAGCTGTGGAAAAATGCAGGTTTGACAAGACACCATCAACTTCTATTGTTGATGTAAATATTATAAATTTCCTTCTCCAGCTCATTACAATACTGGTTTTGTTTTTTAAAAAACATTCAACTGCCTGTTTGGCATTTGAAACAGAAGATGCCCCAAATTCCAGAGCTTTGCTGACTCAGACAGCTGTCTAGGTTGGCAACTCTACAATTTGCTACAGCAAAGTTAATTGACTAAGGGCAACTCTAACTGGCAAACAAAGTACCAGCTTGGCAAAGGAAAGTGGAAATGTGCAAAAATGTTTATATCTCAGCAGTTTAATCCTAAATCAGTTATGACTCTAGCAGTGACCCAGAAAGAGATATTATAGGAAAGAACCAGCCAACCAGCCAACCAAGTGACCGTTTGCTTCTTTCATTGATTATATAGACTTATCTTGTCTCCAGCTACATGGTTTATCACTGCCAATTATCTCATTTATCCACATGCCTTGCTGAAATCTCTCTACTCCTCCTGCACTTTCCACAGGCCTTTGTAGGTTTTTTTTGTTGTTGTTGTTGTTCTCAATTTCTTTTATTCAGCTGAAGCAACCAAAACTGTCTACAGTACTGAAGGGAAGGTCATGCCATTCATGTAATATCATTGTAATTTGTAGCATTTTCCAGGTTATTTTCTATTCCCCTTTGAAACACAGGCTAACATCTTATTTGCTTTTAATCATCTCCGTGCATTGAGCAGATGCTTTTACTGAACTGTCTGCAGTGATTGTATCAGTGTCTGCAATCAATTCCAATTGTTTCTTTCAATCTATGTTGCCGCAAATTTAATTTCATCTACCATCATACTGCTCAAGCTACTGGCTTTGTTAAGAGCCGAGGGAGCTCTTCACATCCCTTTGCTAGACACTTGTTTCTTACTGATGAATTGCTAACAGTAAGAAGGACTTAGTTAGGTCAATTCTATACAATGGGTCCTTCCAAACTGTGACATTCTTTGGCTTTCCACCTTCCTCCTCCATTAATCAGTCAGTATTTCCTGACCTCCAGTAGTAATGTATGGCTGTGAGAGCTGGACCATAAAAAAGGCCGAGCGCCGAAGAATTGATGCCTTTGAACTGTGGTGCTGGAGAAGACTCTTGAGAGTCCCCTGGACTGCTAGGAGGTCAAACCAGTCAATCTTAAAGGAAATCAACCCTGATTGCTCATTGGAAGGATCGATAATGAAGCTCAAGCTCAGATATTTTGGTCACCTAATGCGAAGAGAGATCTCTTTGGAGAAGACCCTGATGCTGGGAAAGATTGGAGGCAAAAGGAGAAGAGGACGGCAGAGGATCAGATGGTTAGATAGCATCACTGAAGCAATGAGCATGAAACTGAACAAATTCAGGGAGGCAGTGAAGGACAGGAAGGCCTGGCGCAATATGGTTCATGGGGTCACGAAGAGTCAGACACGACTTAACGACTAAACAACAACAAAAAATTTCCTGACCACAGAGCATACACAATCCACTGTGGGAATGTTGTTGGATCCTCTTGAGTTTTTTGTCCTCCCATCTTTGATATTTGGGGGGGGGGGGATACTTCTATAACCTTTTGGCTTTCTTCAAGTCTGATGGTCATTTTGTCTGTGCTGAGTGTGACATAAATAAGCCTTAAATGGACAGGTTCCATTAGAAACGTAACAGCCATATTCTGGTTCAGCTGTAGCTTCCATAATACTTGCAAAGATAGCTCCCGGGAAAGCACATTATAGTGATCTAACCAGGATATGGTATGTCCAAATGAATACATTGTATTTATACAAAACATTTGTGAAGTGCATCTTTGCATATGGCACGTGAACTCCCTTACTATGTAGAAAACTGTTACAACAGAAAAGATTTTGTAAGATGTTAGGTGATCAGTATGTGAAGTAACTGGATCATTTTCCACCAGACTCTTTAAAAGACTCTTGGACTTCCTTTTTTTTTTTCCTTAAAAAAAGAAGGGGGCGGGAAGTCCAAGAGTCTGCTGATAACATCAAGTTGTGGCCGGTTTTTTTTTCCCTTAAAAAAAAAAACCAACCACAACTTGATGTTATCAGCAGACTTCACATATGCAAGCCTTTAGGAGCAATTGAACAATGCGCCACAAAATAGCGTGCAGCTTCTTAATACAGTAAACAATATCTTCCTGCAGCAATATGCTATCTGACATGCTATGAACAAGAAAATGCTTACGTGTATTATCGTAACAATAAGAGTAATGCAAGAAAGGAGCCATCTTCTGGGGAATGCTTCGTGGGAATCAACAATGGTTATAAAAGAGTGACATTTTTCCAAGATGCAGTTTTAGTTCCTGAGGTCTCATTCTTATCTTCCTTCAGCATTGCAGGGGTACACTGCATGAATTTATCTGGTTATTCCAAAGGCTATGGCTACAGAACAGGGCAGACCTTTGAAGGAGCATATGACCACGCCTGGAATGCAGTTTACCTTGATGGAAGGTGGCATTTGGTGGACAGCACTTGGGGGAGTGGCTTCGTTGATGACCGTTGCAGCAAGTTTACCTCCAGGTGCAGCTGTCTCTGGTTCTGGTGTGCTGGGGGGGGGAGGGATGGGGCGGGGGCAGGGAGGAATTGCATACATTGCCAATACCATTCTGACCTCTCCCTTCTCGTTCCAGATACAATGAATTTTACTTCCTCACCCACCCCGCCCTCTTTATTAATAATCACTTCCCAGGCAACGACAACTGGCAGCTACTCAAACCAACTGTGACATTAAAACAGTTTGAAAATAACATGCTATACATGAGTAACTTTTACAAGATGGGTTTGCTGGTGGCCCATCCGGAAACACCGATTATTCAGACAGGTACAATCATTAAGCTTCTTGCCACATGCCAGTATTATTATTAGATATAACATTTCCATCTTTTGGAAGAAGAAAAAAATACAGCAAAGTTTAAGACTGAGGGTGATTTTTAATTACATTTAAAAGATTAGCTTGGTGGAAGTAACCTGTGGATCTCAAATTTCTGCAGCCGTACTCACTTTCGCACTTCTGCCAAGTACAATTTATGCCAAGTTCAAAATGCCACTACATAATTAGACTGAAAGGGTCCCTAGAATATTTTAATATTTCAGTTTCAAAAGAAAGCACAAAAAGAGAAAGGTTCAGAATACAAGTGCCTTATAGGTGCATGTTAGCTCATTGGTTTTCAGCTGATCCTTTCAGTGTCATTCAGTAGTTTAACTGTACAAAGAATTTCATTTTAGAATTCTCTCTTTGGGACTCTCTTAACTTTCTCTGAACTCCAACAGCTTCTAAGTTGTTGAGGGCAAAGGACAGGCAGATCAACTGTAAGTAAAAGCCACATATGCTTTTATCTAGCCTCAGAATGATGAGCAGTTCTATTTCACTAGTAATAAAATAGAAGCAAACAAGTCCCAAAACTGAAATCTCCCTGCCCTCAACCCTGTTGCTGTTTTATTCTGAGTTTGGATTTGACAGAAGTTTTTGACAAATTCTATCCAGCCAACTACAATACTCTCTCTTTCACTGCCAAAGTGACTGACAGTAAAAGCTGGGTATTCCATTCTTCAGATCACTTTCTACAGGGCTTTTGATTGATTTGTGTTTCTCAGTAATAAGACATATTCTAACCAGCTTTCTTTATTTGCATGTCACAGTAAATGGAAAAGTCACAGTAGAGGTGGAGAGCCGTTCCCCAATGCTGTTCACATTTGGACTGAAAGGGGCAAAGGAATATAGCTTGATGACTTTGAAGAGGAATGGGATGAATCTGGAACTATATCCACAGAAGATGGGGAGTCATAAACTGCAAATCTATGCCAAACCACCCAAAGACTCTGAAGAAGTTTACATCTGTGTCCTAGAATACAACATTGAATGCAGCTCGGTAGACAGGAATGTTTGTTTCCCAAAGGAACTCCAACAACCAGTTGGGCCCAGCTGGTTCACAGAGAGACAAGGGATCCTCAGACCTTCACAAAAAGATCCTGTTATTCATACTAATGACGGCTGCTGCGACCTCAGTTTCATCCTCAGTAAAGACTTGAGCGTTTTAGCCTCACTGCAGTCAGACAGTGTAAACCTCAGTGAGGATGGGGGAAGACGGCATATCTTACAAAAATGCCAAGGAAACCAAATAAACTTTAAGATCCATCTTCCGCATGCTGGAAATTTTGCTTTCACAATCTTTGCTAAGAAGAAGTCAGATCCTGGTAACTATAAATATGTCTTTAATTACCTCATCTGTTGCCCAAACACGAAGGTCAAATGGCCAATGTTCCCCCAGACTTATAGCACGTGGGCAGAAAGCTATGAACTAGTGGAGCCTCTGGCTGCATTGCTACCAGCCAATTGCAACATCAAGTTCAAACTTAAACTTCACAGCATTGCCAAAGCATTTGTTCAATGTGAAAAAATCTACCCTTTGTCTCTTAGTAAGGATGGCTACTGGGAAGGATCCTGCAGCACTTCTGGCTGCACAAAGATATATGTGATGGTGTTGGAGAATGCTAACCACAAATTTTACTCACATATTTTGAAATATGAAGTTGAGCCACAGTAATAGGCCACTTGAACTTTTCTCATCTGCCCACATGCACAATATGTGATCTATCTATAATCCATTCCACTCTGAATAATTTATTTTATGCTGTTGGATGATCATCCAACTGAAGCAGCAATGAAACAATTTAAGTTGATCAAACCCCATCCTGAGACTGTTCACTGATATTATATGATGCATGAGGTTTATATAAAATGTAACTTACTCATAAAAAAAACCAGGAAAAACTTGTCCATATTAATAATTTCAGCATAGCAAAATTATTTAGGTACCTAGCATATAAAGAGGCAATTACACAAATATTCTCACCCATCTTGCCATAATTTTGAGATGTGACCACTGTTTCTGAAAGGATATGTTCAATATTATCATGTATAACAAAGGAGCATTCTAGAACTCATGCTGGGCCAAGGAGAGAAAAAGACCCACATTTTTGACTGTCAATACAAGAGTGGCTACAGAATTGGAAGAAACATGAAGAAACATGCTTTTACAAGACTATAATGTAAGCTTTCTTGTGTGCACTTCATTGTCTTACAAATATAAAACAATACTGAGAAGTTTTACATCAGATCTTAAATGCAATTAAATGCTAGTTTTTATCCAGTGGGCTGTGGCACCTAGCTAACATTTTTAATTCAAATCACTTATCTCTATGTAAACCATTAAAAAAATTATTTGCTTTGAGGAATGCTTCTTCATGAACTACAGCCTGACACTGAAGCACCTCAGGATAACCCAAGACAAACTTGATTAATACACAATTAAACAAATACATAAATTGATTATTGAAACTGGTGCCCTATTTATATAGAAATCCTTTTTAAACTTCATCTATGGTTTTACTGAATCAAAAAATGAATCTTTAAATAGAAGTTACAGCTCATCCAATCTATTGTACTATCTAACTGACCACATTTTGCAGATTTTTTTTCCTTAAAATACTTTATCTAATGAAATATGATGTGGAAGCTTATTTAAATGGTCCTGGAGGTTTTCCAGTGCTGTAACATTAATTAATTTTTGATTATATGTTTCATACATTCAGAGAACTGTATGGATTCCTTATCTCAGCCACAAAATATTAGCAAGTCATTTTACAAATGCCACTTATTTTATTACTGTTTTATTACAGTTTTGAAGAACTACAGATTCACACAAAAACTCTTGTCAAATAAGCAATTTCTCCTGCTCTGTTACTCAGATGTCACTAACAGACATTAAAGTATTTAAACAGACATTATCAGTACTTAAACAGACATTATCAGTACTTAAACAGACATTATCAGTACTTAAAGTGGCACAAGCCAGTAGACGCATTTGTAGCCCATGTTCTGCAAATTCAGGGACAGGGCAGATGATGACCATTGCTATGGAAAGTTGCCATCACTGTTTTCAAGCCTGTCCTCACTACTACTTTAATAAGGCTTTCCCAACCTGGAATTCTTCATGTGCGACGGGACCACGACTTTCAGTTTGAAAGGCAAAGAATTTGGTGCTATGTAGAAAATTCTGGGGCTTAAGTTAAAACACATCTGGAGGCCACCAGGCTGAGAAAGGATTTTTCTAAGTGTAATACTTGGTGCATAATCACTGGAGGTAGTCCAGGGAAACACTGCAGGAGCCTAACTTTGAAGAGTAATGGAACCCCATGTAAGAAACAACAAATATAATTTGAAGCACATTAGACGAGGTTGATGGTATTCAAGATAGAGGTAGGCAGCATTCATCTACCAAAGTCTTAGCTTTAAAAAAATACTTTAAAAGGTCCCTACAGAAAATCATTCCAGAGGGGTTCTTTTTGCAGATTTTGGATCTTTGCCAATGAATTTCAGGAGTGTGATCTCGCAGTATAAACAAAGTAGGAAAAGCATGCAAATAATTCCTGGAATTCTCTTCACCCCCATTAACAGTGGTGGCCACAGGAGATGCCCATATTTTTTTTATCCTGGTTAATGTAGTGTTATGTTTACGTGTCTGTGTATACATACCAGGGAAGCACAGAAAAGGTTGTTTATAAGCTGCTCTGAGTCACATGACCAGAAGGGAGAAGGCAGAACAACTTTCTAACCCTCTGCCCAACTCCTCTCCCATAAGGATTCAGAGGGAATATTTTCTGGATTTTTGTTTTCTCTACACCCCCTAGCCATATTGTGTGTGTGTGTGCACGCATGCACGCACACACACACACACACCCCTTTGAGTCAGTGTTGACTCCTGGCAACTGCCTGGACATGTCCCTACAGTTTTCTTGGCAAGATTTCAGAAGTGGTTTATCATTGCCTGCTTCCTAGGGCTGAGGGAGAGTGACTGGCCCAAGGTCACCCAGCTGGCTTTGTGCCTCAGATGGAACAAAACTCAGTCTCCCAGTTTCTAGCCTGTTGCCTTAACCACTACACCAGACTGCCTCTTCCAGCCATATCTAGCCTTTATATCACTCCTTGCCAACATTCCACTGAAGTGATAGGAAATAGGGTCTGGGGGTTGTGTGCCCACAAGTCATACCCTATTCTAATTCTGAAAATATACCCAAATCAATTGCCATGCATGAAACATCCCTAGAACAGCAAGGATGGCTAACATGTATGCATCCCTTATTTCTTTTATATGTCTTGAGATGAAACTGCAAACACTGTTGTCTTCCGATGTAGGATTGGAAACAAATTCTAATTGTTATGCAAATTCAGTACATGGATTTTTTCTGGACATAAGCATGACTAGTACAAAAGGGAACTCAAGTGAAAATACTGCTGGGCATTCCAGTGTTTCTCCCAAGGATTCTCCATGATCTCTTCAGGCCCCTCCTCCCCCCTCAATTTTGCTAAATATGCTGTATTGTAAAGCTTAGAGAATATCTTTCAGTATCATGATATTTTGAGTCCAGTGGGGAAAAAAACTGCCCCAAGATCATGCCATGATTTTCAGCAGCAAGATCACCTAATATTTGGGAGGGGGGTCAATTTGGGGCTTGTGTTTGAGATTTTTCTGGGGAGTTACGTGTGGGAATAGAAGTCATTTGCATGTTTCCATTCCTATGTTACTGAAATTGACGATTTGCTACAAGTAGTCCTCAGGTTACAACCACACGTTCAGTGACCGTTCAAAGTTACAATGGCACTAAACAAGGGGGACTTATGAGGGGGAGTTGCATTTACTTCAGAAGTATAAGAAGTATAAGTAACTCATTCATTTAATTCTATTAAAACTTATAAAGCACAAAAACACTGGTGCAGGACTAAGGATTTTAATGAGCAAGTGAGCCCAGCTGTTGGATGCCGCATCTTCCGTGCCTGATGAGGGCATATATTACTAAACAAGTGCCTACATTACACATTCTATGAACTCATGATGCTGACTGGCAATTACATTTATTAATATATAAGTTGATTTCCAAAATATTTTTAATATGTAAAATAGAAGGTACATGCCAGACTCAAGCAAAATAGAACCTCTGGAGTTATTAAAAGTCTGGGTTTGAAGACAAAACTCCCCTCCAACTCTATTAATTAACTGGTAACATCATCTGATTATTCCAAAGAAACATTCAACATTTTCAAGGCATAACCCAGTAGCTACAGATAAAAGTACTTCAGGTGTCTGCACCAGCTATGCCATCATGCTTCAAGATACATGACCTTTCTCCACACACATCAAGTCCAAGGGTTTGATGGAATAGTGCATAAGCTATATATAGCTCCCATTTTACTTACGTGTAGCCAACCATATCAACAATTTACCATACATTATATGAGAAAGCAAACAGCAGGAATGCCAACCTCTTACACAATTTTTTTTTTTTTAAATTGAGTTATTGATCATTTGAAACAGTCTGCTGTGCCAAACAAAGAACTGTCTCAGGTTCTTGACATCACTATTGTTACAACTGGCTTTCTAAGAAACAACTCAGAAACAAGTGTTTCTCAAGAACTTAAAAACTAGCTTCTTAAGTCCTGGAAAATACATAAAATAGCAAAGGCATGAGAGCCAATTTGGTGCAGTGGTTAAAGACACCAGGCTAGAAACTTGGAGGCTGTGAGTTCTAGTCCTGCCTTAGGCATGAAGCCAGCTGAATAGGCCAGTCACTTTTTCTTCACCCTAGGAACAAGGCAATGGCAAACCATTTCCCAAAAAGTTGCCAAGAAAATTGCTTGGAGCACTTACCAGGAGTCAAGACTGACTTGAAGGGACATATACAGTACACAAAAAAGGCAAAGGGACAAAGAATTCTATAGTCATTTGGGATAAGGTATGACAATATACAGAGTTTTAAAATATACAGATCAGGTTTTAGCTTAAAGCTGTTTGCATTGACCATACTAGAGGAGAACAGAAGATCCCAATGCACTACTTTGTTTCACACCTTAGGTATGTGTGCTTTTATATTAGTGTACAGAAAGAGACAAAAATAAAAATAAAAGGAAAATTATAAAACTTGACCACATAGGGTAATACTATCTAGTTTTCCATTATGTTAATTTAAAAGCCAGTTCATATGCAGAGAGTAAATACCTGTCTTCAGTATAAGACTGAAAATCCATATGATACTGTCTTTCCACTGTAAAAGAATATTAAGAGTAATTTTTCCCCAACGTATTAAATATATATCCTGCTTTAGCCAATCTTTAATCAAAACCTAGCTGATTCAGAAAGATTTAGTGGATGCCTGAACCAAACAAAGGTTCTTTCAAAACTAGCCAACTATTTTGGCAATTCAGAGACATAAAGAATTCATTTTGGGGAAAACATGGTGTAATTCTTCCTAGACTCTCCATGTAAGGAAACTGCCAGGGCAGGGAAAAAGAAATGCAGTTGTGTGACAAATAGCTCCAGCTTCCACTAATTATTTTAACAGGAGTTCTTCAGTCCCATTGCTTTAAGTGGAGAGTTGAAGTAAAATCTCACAAGACTTACCTAAAGTTAAGTGGGTTCCCTAGGTCCCTCTTCCAGAAGCATACATTTTTAGTGGCATTTGTGGGATTTATGAGAGTATATGATTGGATAATTTCACACTCCAATGAATGAAAAAGCTATTCAAATCATTCTGTCTTTACTACTCTATGCTTCCAAGTATACCCTTTGTCTCAAGCATGACAACGCAGCCCACACTTTCTTCTTCTACTTGACATAGTTCTATCCAGCTCAAGCAACAAGCTTCAATTGAGGAGTGACTGTATTCTCTTTGAGCTCATGAGTGTCATCACAAAATGGGATTGAGAGCAGTTTTAAAACACCCATTTCATAGAATGGCAATTGGTAGAAGCTAACAGACAACTAACTTGCCTAAAAAGCATGAGCCCCAAATATATTTAATTTTTTTCTCTCTCTCCTTCAGGACCACTCAGCCTTCTTTCAGTCCCTATTTATTCCCATTTTCCTTTTTTTTTTTTCCTTAGACATTCCAGCAATTAACATTTTTTCACACATATGCGCATAAAAATATTCATTCATTGAGACAGAGAGACAGAATGCATGAACTCCTTTCCCTGCTTTCTCTCTGTGGACTGGCTCACAGATTAATGACGATTACACTCCCTTCTTCTTTCCCTACTTCCTCTCCTCACTCTATTGAATTGCCTTTCGCCACACCAGCACTTCCTTAGTTATTGCAAAGCTGTTCCCAAGTTTCTTCACTTATCCAGCAGAGAAAATAGAATCATGTCTTTTCATCTGGGTCCCAGGGAACAAGGAGGAGGAGGCCAACCTGAAGCCTTTCTACCTGCACATCCACTTTACATTTTAAGATAATGTAAAATAAGTTTTAGTAAATCACAAATAGTTATAATAAATCTACAGAGCACTTTATGGGCAGAGATACAACATTCACTAGCTTTGTCTATCTCCACCTTTCAGGGAGTCTTTCTCCAATGATAACTGAAGCAACAGGCACATGTCTTCTTTCTTTCAGGATCATTATATAAAATCCAACATTGTGGTCTCATACAAGAAAACACTGAGCACATTAATTCTGCTGGACTGAAAATGAGTCATTCCTTGTTACCAAGAAAATGCTGTGTGTGCTTTGACAGCCACTATTTACCATCCCTACAGAACAGTATAAATCAAAATTTGTGTTATTCTTTTGGCATGCCTTCATGCTGAGTATAATTTCATACTGTCCATCAGTGTCAAGATAAAGTGTTGGCAAAGAGAGGCATGAAGCCATAAAAAGCAAATTTAGCAAGCAAAATAGAAGCATTAGAAAACTGAAAGAGAATGGAATTAGATAAAAACAGTAGCATTTGCAAAACTAAGGTGTACATTAAGATGTACTCTGGGAGCAAGGATTTCTTTAGAGTTATTAACAACACTCAGCATTATAGTAGTTGCAGTAATCTCAGGTTTTGGCACCAAATATGCACTGCTTCTAAAAATGTAGGCATCTCTCACTTTCTCCAGAAGAGATAATGTCAAAAATCACTATCCAGCAGATAAAAAAAAAGCATACTAATGCCATTATGATTATGAATATGGAAGAGAGTAGAGTGCCGATCATGAACTGAGATTATATATTTAATATATTTCTAACAATAACAATCTGAAATTATTTCAAAGATTTAAGGGTGAAAATCTAAAAGTCTCCATCTCATTGAAATTGCACTGAACGTAAGAAGCTGTATCTGGCTATTGAAACTTGGTATCTTACTAGTAATTCAGAGGGAATATAGAAAGGATGAGTTGAAAATATGAACAGGTAATGTTTAGCTTCTTAGTTTTTGCTCAAGGACATGCTTTTAAAACCCGTATTTCTTCCTGAAACTAAATAATTTTTTAAAAGCTGTCTGGCACACCAACCAGCCTCCCAAATTTGTTCTTATGGTTAGGAACATCTGTGCAGTACTTCGTAAGACAGCTGTTGTCTAAGTTAAATTGGTCCCATGTATAGGTGTTTATTACTTATACTGAACTTCACCTTTTGAATCAACGTATATAATAAAACATCTCTCTCTTTATGCAACAGTTATTTGACCATATTTTTTCTACAGCTATGAAAATGCACAAAGGACCATTACTAAACCATTAATTTGATGTTTGATGGCAACTAAAATCAACACAGAAAATAACTACCAAACTCACAGGAAAACCAGAAAAGGAGTAAAATGGCATTTTCTTTTCTCCTTTTCTCAGGCCACTTGTCACTTTGTGGGACCTTGGAAATAGATAGGAAGTTAATATTCAAATGATCAGCAATATTATTTGCATTCATAGTAAAATAAGATAATAGTATCTACGTCATTTTATTTCTGCACACACACACATAAAATGTTTAAATGCTCTCCTTAGAGTGGCAACATCATCCCCTCTGAAGCACACTATTTACTTTAGGGCAGCAGAACACTATAGGTCAGTTAGAAATGTTTTCTGTAGTAGTGCAATAACTGTGATCAGACAAAATATTTTGCTACAGACAAATTTCATTTCCTTGATTTCACTGCCGCTGAATACCTAAGACAAAGAAGCAGAGAAACGTACTTCCTGAAGGCAGTAGCTGTGTCTTGTCCTCTAAAGAAAGCAGCAATAAATGAAGCAGCTCTTCAATCCACAGACCCTGAATCAAAGTTACTTTTGGTATGTAAACTGTTGTACTGTCCTTTCACTCTCCTTTTTCAATTCTTCAATATGTGCATTTAAGCGTTCCAGAATATGATGGGATCTTTCTTCTTCTTCTTCCAGGAACTTTTCAGCAATCACATCTACATTTGTAGTGGGCAGAGGACTCTAAAAAGAAAATACATTTAACAAGGCTGTGAACCAAAACAATAAATTTTATCTAATGCTTATCTTTACTATTTAAACAATGAAAGGAAGAGAACTATACTACCAGTTTCACAATATATTTTCCACTCTGGCTGGTTTACCAGCTCCAGAACTTGCTAGAGGATAGCTTGGCCACAGTGATACATGTCTTACCAACCTTGCTCCTAGATTATCGCAACGTGCTCTACAACTGTTTCTGGAATGTTGCCTTATTTGCTTCCTAGCTTCTGTCTGTATATATCCATCCTTGCCCACTAAGATCTTTGGAGGCACTGCTTGTAGTGCCAAAGGGAAATGTTTATGAAGCATTCCCACAAAGAGTAGCCGTGGCACTCTTTTGGTGGAGCATGTCAGGCATCTAGTACATCCTAATTTACATGTACCTCTTTAAACATTATTTAAAGCATTTGCTTCTGGCTCATATTCGGTACTTTATTGTACTGTATTGTTTTTAGTTTTGTTATTTTGTACTGCTGTACACTGCTCTTATTGTTGAATGCAGAGAAATAATAACAGAAAATAGAAAATCACAAGGCAAGACTTCATTTCTGTATTCAGTACAAGGATTTAACTGTAAAGGAACTTCAATTTACATATTTTAAAAGGTATATATATATTTTAAAAAGCCAAATCACTTAAATGGCTACTTTATTTAATTGCGTTTATGATCTCTGAAAAAAATATTGGACTATGATTGAATATTTAGTTGCATATTGAAAAACTTTTACTGAAAATGATAATAACTATCATTTGGCTTTTAAGGCATCTAGGTTTCAACTTAGATACCTATCTCTGGAACTGAAAGTCTCACTGAAATCTATGAGATTGACTTTTCAATAGTAAGATTCATCTGCAAGCCTTTAACAGTCCCCTCATAATTACTGGCATTTCTCAACAACCATATGGCTTAGGAAGCATACCCTCTGAAAACTGAATGCAACTATTCAAGATCTTATTGGCAGTTTATAGTTAGCTCTTCAAAAAGTACCTACAAGCAACAGGTTACATTCTTCAATTTATGTAAATATTTATACTCCGTGCCTTTTTTTTTTTTTTGCACACGAATTTGCTCATTGTAGTAAAACAACCAACTTTGTATACTTATTGAGTTTAGTGCTCATTCCAGCAGTCCCTTCCCCAGCAGTGTCCTGTCCCATATTTTCTACTAAATTCAAAGTTAATAGCAAACCAGTATTTAGAAGTATAGCTCCTCAGTATTTGGAGAACACTTTGCACTTATTATAGTTGGGAACTGGGAATTTACAGATGATCTCGTCCTTCCTTCATGGCTTGTTCCAGTCAACGTTGATTGAAAAGGAAGTAGCATGGCATTAATGGGCGAAAATATTTCAAAGGAGACACACCAAAAGGAATGCATAATCTCTAACAGATTGTGGTATCAGAAAATAGTATATCCCTCATTTTATTATGCTTACCAAAGGTAAAAAATCCTTCTCACACTCTCTCGATACCATGTAAGAAAATTCTGTATTTTCGCATGGCAAAAGATCTGATCTCTCAAGAGGTTCACAGGGCAAAGATTCCACACTGTTTATTCTATTGAGTGGAGGTAGTCCAGCAGCTGTACTAGAAATGGGGAATATTCTGGATGGAAAGTATTTTGCTTTCTGGAATTCCTCCTCATAATGTTGAACAGTCCTGTCAAATTTAGTCTGAAGTGCTTTCATTTCTTCCTCATGTTTGCACTGTAGTTCTTGCATTCGTCTGTATATTTATTAGAAATAGTACGTTAGATCCAACAGACCAGTGATTTTCAGCTTAAAATCTGCAAAAATGTTTAGGGAAACTATCCATGTTAAGTGCTGAAATCACAGCCAGAAATCACATGGAGGCAATACAGTCCACAGAAAATTTAAATATAATTATCCTCCGTGCTATTCAAAAGGCATACATTACAACTGCTTCTATCATAAGAACCTATCCATCACAGGACAGGACAGGACAGGACAGGACAGGACAGGACAGGACAGGACAGGAGGGAGAGAGGGAGGGAGGGAGGAGGAGAATATCTCTTTTCAATGTTCTTTCTGTTTGGCAATAATGTGAAAAAAAACATTAATCAAATCTCACCTACAGTTAATAAAAATAAAGGAAATGAATAGAAATTATAAAAAAATTAAATATATTTTAGAGTGCTTCAGTATTTTTTAAAATCAAAATCTAGTACCGTAGTAAAACAACCAACTTTCCAAAAAAACCCTCCATTTTCAAAATCATATAAATTCTTACCTGTTCTCTGCATTTTTTACCTCAGTCACTGGATGCTGCAATTGCTGCACAACATTGTCATAATTGCTCTGAGAAACCCAAGACGAAGCTTCCAAGCTGGCCCTGGTTTCTGCTAATTCTTTCTGTAGTTGCTTATTCTGACGTTCCACTTTATTTAAAACCTTGTTATAACTTTCTTGGAATTCTGCAAAGGAAGTATTCTTTGCCTTAAAATGATAAAAATACATTAGTAAGAAATGTTTCATTTGATGAAACTCAAATCCTCCTAAAGTTTATTTTCTGTTTTACAGATTTAAGAAATTTATAAGTCTTTTACTAAAGAAAAGAACCCCATTGGAAGGTAAATCAATCACAAAATGTCTGAGTCATCATCTGAACTAATCAAACCTACAGAGCAAAATTTCTCTCATTCATCTCAACTGAGTATGAACTTCAAGACCACTTTGTGATCACTCACAAACCAGTCGAGTTAAATGTGTTTCAGCTATATGGCTCATAGTTTACATCCAAAACAATGAGGCTGCTCTCTGATTGTTGAGGGTACTCAAAATCTCTTATTACTCCATTTAGTTGAAGTTCCTGCATGATTAGTATATTTTTGCTTCGTATAAGGACAGCAATGGATCTAAAAATCCTATTATGGACAAAGCCAAGAACAAAGATAAACACAAATTAGGATATAACTTATAACTGGTTGCCTTGAGCAAAAAATTTTTTGAATTGTCATTTCCATTCTTTTTTCTTCATGGTTACATAGGTAAATGATTAAAATTATTAAAGTTAGTTTCTGTTCTCTACCCCATTATCATTAGTTTGCAAGAACTGCAATATATTTGCAAATTCTAATGGTTCATTCTGGATTTTCAAATGAAAAAAAAAATCCTGCTGTATTATAAAGTAAAAAACACAGAGCTTTATAAAATGTTTGTTCTTTTTCTTATTCTTACTCTGTAACTTGTTTCTTGATACAAAAACAAGCTAAGCCTAGTTTCATTTCATGCCAAGTATGACACATCTGTAAGCTTTCATTCTCATATGGAGTCTTTTTAGGAAAAATGTCCTCTCTCTGTGCAGAGATCAAGAGGGGAGCACTAAGACTACGAACTTGCACTGACATCTAGTGGTCACACCAAATCATTTGTCTACAACTTTTTAAAAAACAAATCATGCTCTGTAGAATAGTATGTTGAGAAGCAAATTTCTTAATCACCTTTTACTACAGCAGATACACACAGTGTTGTATCTTTGGGGAGAATTGCCTAATCACCTTCAACTTTGCATAAAAATAATACTTGTTTGTACAACAAAGCAGTCAAGCAAGTCACCGCATTTAAGGAAATAACATAGTTTAATCAAAATATATTCTACCTTCTGTAGCTTCTCTGATAGATGGTGATTTTCTTGTCTGAGAGCTTCCAACTGAGACAGGATAGCCTTAAGAAATAAATTTAATTCTTTTAATTGTTAGCATAGATTAGATGCAGGAAATATATAGCCCTTTGGTCATACACTTCTCATCAAGCCATGTGTTCTTTAATATGATAAATTATTTCAAATGTGAGAAGCCAAACTTGCACAATCTGAAGTTTCTAGTAATTACATCTAAATTTGAAAAAGTATTACCAAAAATTGTAAAGGATGTACAACAAGTGAATGACTGGAGAAAATAAGTCTCACTTTACTATTTTCAATCTAACAGGTTATAGTACTATACTAGAAAATATATTAAAATTCAGTTGTTTTACCTTGTGCTCTATCGCCTTTTGCTCCTCTTTTTCAATCTCTATTTTTAGCTGTTGCTCCAAGTTTAAAGTAGAACCCATGGAAGAAGCAACTGTAATGTCACGTTGATGCAGTTCCCGTGTTAGTTGGGTAATCTCCAGCCTCATTCCTTCCACTTCTCTACTATGACTTTGCTCCTTGTGGGATAGCTCTTCCTTCAGCTGGACAGAAATGGATACAAATTTGCAGGTTAACATTCTTCTATCTATCTATCTATCTATCTATCTATCTATCTATCTATCTATCTATCTATCTATCTATCTATCGTATTTATATAGCCATCCATCTCACGTAAAAGTGACTCTTATTTTTATCTTTTTATTTTTGTAATAATAATCAGAAAACATATTAAGTGATACCAAGTTCTCTGATAGTCTCTGTTACATTATCATGGAATCCCAAACTGCAGCACTGTTTCAGAAATCCACTGCATTAATTTACAGTAAAACAGTCCTGTCTGAAGTTGGGGTATTCATCTAGGGTAATTATACTCAACCAAATATAAGCTAATTGATGAATTCCCATACTCACTTGAAAGTGGCCAACAACAACATACAAATGAGACCAAGTAAAGACAGCTTTTAGAAGAGAGTTTGAATTCCTAAAGATCTGCAGATTAGGGCACAACTTCCACAAAACAAGAACCACCTCCTAAAGCCATTCATAGTAAACATCAGCAAGTCTTACAAAGCAAGTTGGAATGCTGGGTCCAAAGGAAAGCTGTTATCCCTAAAGGTCCCAGTATGGCTCAAGGAAAAGATGGCACCTTAGGACAATACTCCCAACTCCTCAGATTTTATACATTATTCGTAGAAGACCATCTTCCATCTTGGTGTGAGAAAGATATTTGATATGGACAGTGAGAGAATGCAAGACATTTAGGGTGTTTAGAGTGCTATATGCAACTTTAAATGGGTAACTCAAGTTCAATTTAGATGAAACAGTCATTTCAATGAGCCAATCTGCTGGAACATGAACAAGCTCAAGTATTTCTTTTTCTCCTCACACAATGCCCACAGAAATTTCTATGTGTCTTAAACCACAGTCTCATATGATGTCAGAACTAGGAAATTGATTTAACCAATTAAAAAAATGCCTCTGAAGCCAGCAGTGTGAAAGAAAAAAGGAAGCAGTTCTTCAGTTCATAGTTTTAAATTCCCATACATCACAATTTATTGGTGCTTTCCCATTAAGCTTGAAATACACTGAGTATTTTTATTTATCGTGATGCTGGGCTGAGTGAGTAAATGCAGCTTCATTGTAATTAGAACATAACTTTCTCTCATCTAAATATGTGAGGATGGCAAATATTGTCATACACCTCAGCCCACTGATACCCCACAATTTTGAGGAAGAGTGGGGTTAAATGTAAAGCCTTCATTCAGAAAACCAGGAGTGCCTATAGATCTGTGTGATAGCCCTTTTCTGTTGTTCTAGTTTTCTTTCTTTAGATTGATTCATATTCAAAATTTGTCTCAAGTTATTCAAACTTGATGGGAAAAGAAAAAAAAAAGATATACCAATAAGGACAACATACTATTTGGTAGATATTCTAGTGCTATCTAACAGAAAACTCTACCTGAACTATATTTCAATTTCTAAGCATGCCCTCTCAACCAGCTGGCCCATATTCCATTTGATTTCAAGCAGCTGCTTTATACTACTGACATTTCATTGTGCACAGTTTTGTTCAGTTTTTTCTTTTTATGCCAAGGCTGGATGAGTATTTCTCTCTACAATTCTTTGCATTCAGCTATTCTTTTGGTATTTTGGAAATTCTGCTGTCTCTGTAATAAAGACACATGTTACACCACGGAAGTCCCCCTCATTCTTGGAGAGTATTCTGCAATGGGCACCTTAGATAGCCCAAGATATAAATGGATATTAGTGTGTACTTTCTATAGCTATCTTATTTTACTTACTTAACCTGAAAGGGAGACTGCGTTTTTTTAATAAATAATTTACTTTTAAAATGGAAAGGACATTTTGGAGGCATGGAGATTACAATAATGGAAGCAGTGAGTGTTTTCTGGCTGCAGGGAGAATAATCTTAAATTCTGGGTCATCATCCTTCAATATAATTAATCTCTCTTTTAGTTCCCTTTAACGATACATTGTTTCTATGTCTACATTTCCACAATCTAAGACATTCTGTATTGCCTCAATCTGTTTTAATGATATATAAATCACACATTTTAATGTATTTATTTGCAGAAGAGATCCCCACTTTTTTTATCTCAGCCTTGGCTTGGCAAAGCTGCTCTTCAGTTAGCTGAAGCTCCTGTAACTTCGCTTGCTCTTCAGATGGCTGGATACACTTTTCATCTGGAGATCCTAGGCTAAAGCCAAGAAAGATACATGCAAAATCAAAAGCAAGTATTTTTTTAAGCAACGTAAATCTAACATGCCAAATCTAACAAATCCAGCAGACTTTTTGCTTCTGAAGTTTAATTTTGACACACCCAGCAATAAAGTTAACAGTTCAACAGAAGAAAATCAAAATCCAGTCAGGCATAACTCTTGAGACAAAAGCAATGAATAACCCCAAATGCAGTAAATTGCTAAAAATATAGATATGTCTAAATGGCCACCACATTGAAGATGTACATCTTGTTTCCTATGTTGTTGTTTTTCTTCCTAAAGATGGAGAAATTTTTGAGGTAACGTACCTGCCCTCAAGATGAATCATTTCAGCACAATCAAACTGCTGGCGTAAATCCTCCTCTAATTCTGCTCCATCATAGTAGTTTCTTTTGGCCCCTGTATTCTTCTGCAGTTGCCTGGACAAAACAGATCAGTGCTTGAAGCCTTCTAACAAACAAAGTCAGTTATACCAGCTGTAGAGGGAGGCATATGTGTAGTTACACTCATGACATAGATGAAGACTGCAACATGTCTTTAAAATAACTTTAAATATTTTATCAAAATTGTAATAAAAGAAGTTCTACCATAGTACTACATTAGTAGCTATTGTCAGCCAATGAAATGACAGCATAATTTCTTACCAATCATCTTTCAAAGTTCTTATGTTAACCTTTATCCCGAGTACCTGACAAATGAATTTTCACTGGTCTTCCTAATATTGGAACAGTGATTTAAAATATCTTACTAGGATATTAAGGGAGTCAGTTTGGTTTAGTGGTTAAAGTGCTGGATTAGGAACAGGAACGCCTGAGTTCCAGTCCTGCCTTATGAAGGCACCTGGGTGACTTGGGGCCAGTCAGCCTCTTGTCACTTATCCATGTAGTTGTCAGGAATCAAAAGTAACTTGAAAGCACACACACACACACACACACACACACACACACAAAAGGGTGGGGTGGGATATTAATGGGATGGGTGGGTGAATCTCTGGGCCTAGTTTTAAGGAAAGGGGGGAGTCCAGAAAAGGGGAAGACAAAAAAGGGAAAAACAGGGAGAACTGTAAAGGATGGAGAACTGGGGAAGGGCAATCCCCTGCAGGCTTCCGATAAGAGAAATCTTCCCTTTTCCTAGTAGATTCATAGGTAGGACAAGTGAGAAGGTTCTAGGAAAAAGAGACCATATGGAAGGATGGCCATGCCTACTCTTGGTTCCAGTCTTATCTACTACTGGCAGAAGTTCACAACGAATTTAGGAAACATGAAGAATTTTTAACACTAGAAACGTAATGAATTCAGTAAGGCTGAGATTTCATGCATTCACTGGGTAGCAGCATACATTCGTACCACAGCAAAAATACAATCTCAAAAAATGTGATTCACAATGCATAAACCGACTGAATTGACAATTTTGAATCTAGAGAAATAGCAGCAATGGTGTTTACAATCAACAGCCAGAGGCACAGTATCACATTATAATAATACACAAATACATTTGGTAACTGTTTTCATTACCTTTGCTCTACTAGAATTTTAAGAAAAAGTTCAATTTACCAAAGGAAATTATGCTAATTTCCTGTAAAAACTGTTGGCTTGCTGAGTTCTCTTACACAGGCAACAGTTGTATTGATTATCAACACAGAAAGAATCCATCTGTTTTTCTTACTAAGAAACATTTTTGAAAACATTTTGAATTATGTTATAAACCCATATAATCATGTTTTCTCTGCCTTCTTAATTGAAGAATAATGACATATTGCATATTAATCTAAGGTTAATATTTTCCTAACATTTGGAGAAAGTTTAGAACATATTCTTGACTTCGAACAAGAAAAACAAATGTACCATAGACTTCTCTTAAGGCATATAAAATATTTAATAAATTTTAACTTTACAGCCACACCTGATAAGAGTTTCTTTCACATGCAGAGTCTCAGTTAGCTTGAACAGCTCCTTCTGTAATTGTTCATGATAAATCTGTAAATTTGTGATGAAGTCCTCCTGAGACAGCAGAGTGGCCTTTAGTTCCATCTTTTCATCATGGAGAACCTTCAGAGGAGAAAATGAAAATCACTAGGAAACAATAGGATTAAAGTTACATTTCAAGTGAAGAACCACCTGACACAATCCCTTCCTTACTAAACCATGTTTCCTACTTAGCATCAGTGTAATGCTAGAAGAAAGCTACTAAATAAATAACATGCCGAGCAACTACTCCTGCAAACTGTATGTTATTCAGCTTCCAAGCAATTCATTCACACACCTCCAGAGAGTTCCGGGAAAGTTTCAGCTCATGTAGGAGCTTTTGTTGTTCTTTAAGAATCTTCTGGTTAGCATCAGTCAAATCATCTACTCTTGTATTCAGCCTCTCCAGTTCCAATTCATTGGCACAAATAGTATCATTGGCTCTTTCCAACTTGCTGGCTAAGTGATGGATTTCAGATTGGCTTGCCAGGTCCACAGACTCAAACATTTGCTTCTGACTGCACAGTTGAGTCTATGAAGTAGAAAACATTCTGTAAAATTAAGCAATATCCTTCAAGAATAAAAATTAAGTTGGATGTAGAAGTCACATGTCATAGTACTTTCCAACATGAGAGGATTTTTTTCCAGAGCTTATTTCCATTGTAGAAATAAGAAACTATGGCTGGAAAAATTATCAGAGCTATCCAACATATATTTAACTCAATCAGATCTTTAGTTGTCCACATCCAATCAAAAATACCATTCTATTAGGCCAAGGAGATAGTTTACCACTTTCAGGTCCCATTATCGGCAACTCAGTTTTGGTCCTTAAAAGAAAAGTTCGAAAATATCAGATTGAATCTCAGAAGTGATTTGAGAACTTCTGAAATGAAGCATGGCATCAGGAGCTGGCAAGATACTCAAGTGTCTCCAAAACTGCAAAAGTGAATGTCCACCTTCTTTAACAAACTCAAGCTAGAAAGAAGGTTTATTCCTGTAAAGGATTCAATATCAGAGATAATGAGATGTCTGAGACAACACTCTATTTTTCCATGTGGGCAGTAGGTCAGGATTGATACAATTTCTAGCTGACTATTGCAGGCAGCCAAAATTTCTCAACACTGGACAATGCAGACTAATAGACTCCCCATATATTAGAAGTAAAAAAAAAAAAGGCACTGCAGATCAAACAGATGCAAATAAACCTATTTCAAAAATAAAAGTTACTGTTACAGGATTTATTTTAAAGGCAGAAATATTGCATATCAATTTCTTATTTCTTGTTCATATTTTCACAATTTTTCCTTATACTCTTCACCTTTCAGTTCTACTAGAAAACTGAGAAAAGCAACATGTTTGGTTGCAGAAGAAGCAATCAGAATTTAACACAGCACAGAAGGCTAATGTGGCTGTAATCTGTCAAAATAGTAGTAGTTGAAAGACTGCATGTGTGAGCTCTAACAAGATAAGAAAATATTCTTGCCAACTTTTATTTTTATTCACTACTAGTGATTATCATGACACTATTTCTGATGGAAAAAAACTTCTAAGGATTTGCAAAAACAAATATTGTAGAAGAAAATTTAACACTTTTACTACTGACTTATCGAATCAAGCAAAACAGAGAGAGTTTGCAGAAATTCAGGAGATTTTTGTTAAAGGAGAATTCTTGGGGTCAAATCAAAAGCCCTAACCCTAATATATCTTCTCAGGAAAAACTTTGCTTAGCTATAAAACATTTAGAAGGCCAAAGAATGCTGAAAGCCTGGGGAAAGATACCCGGAGGCAAGCAGAGCTCTGGGAAAGCAAAAGAAAGTAACTCCCTAGGAAGGAACTATAGTATGTTCATGAAATACTACCTTTCTTCTTTCAAAACCCCATTGTCCTTGAGTCCTGCCCCATTACCTCATAGCTACACCCTAATGGCCTCACTGACTTTACTACACATTTGATGTGTCATAGACAATGAAATACCTGGTTATTCTTTTCAATCACATATATATTCCAATTTGTATAAGTCTATAAAGAGGGACTATAACCTTACCTCTCTTTAGGCCTGTCAATAAACCAATTTCTGCTTCGATGTAATGTGCCCCTAAAATATTCTACAACACTGTTTGCTTTACCCAAATTTGCACCAGAGGATCTCTGATCCCCCAACACCACTTTTGGAAGGACACTCCATGGATCTGTTTTGCCAGATAGCCTGAGTAGTTAGTTTGTCAGCAGTGTAATTATGTATCACATGATTTTCACATGGCATACTTCCTAAAATAAGTAAAATACATCCTAAATCTAACATATAAATAAATAAATAAATAAATAAATAAATAATCAATTCTCTGATGGGAAAGCAGATATTTTTACAGAGAACCTTCATAATTAACATCCATGACTACAGTTATCCGATAACCATGAACGTGGCAATCACACAGCTACACTTGAAAATAAAAATACCATTTTTCTATTATCTTGTCACTAATAGAAGGCAAAGTTCTCTGAAGCCCACTTTTAAAAGGCTGAACCATCAAGAACACAGGCACAATTGCAGCAAGGCATTTGTTTCATAAAGGCACAGACTTTTCCCAAGCAATTCTGTCAGCATCTGCCTTTTACCATCAGTGTCAGCTTCAATCCCATCACAGCCAACTTCTGCCATGCAGAACTTCCACTCAGTGGCATCTCTATAGTCCATTAAGTGGAATGCTCCCAGCAAGAGCTTCTTAGCTGTCACAGCAAGTTTTTTCATAGCTGGCACCTGATCACCACAGTAGCATTAAGCCAACATGCAGATTACTTTTTTTAACAAACAGTTAAGGTTTGTTTTTACCTTATGAGAAATAAACAATAGAATTTACAATATTTTTGTTATATTGCCACATACACATTTTGTAGGATATATATACTATTGTCAGGTTCAGCCCAAGAACTCAGATACTTTATTAGCTTGTACCTAAGACAGAATCTCACCAGACTAAATTTATCTACAGCTACTACAGAATATACTCCGTGAAGCTCTAGGGAGTAGCCAGCCTCATCCTCTTCGTTTTCCCACAGTCTTGTTGTGGGCTGAGGAGGTGCTTGCCCTGGAATGTCTCTCCCCACTCCTGACAACCTTGAAGCTCCATTCCAGAATCTTCCCCGCTCATGCTATCCATCACAACTATGATATATATACTATTTATGAAAAGCATCATTTAAATCTATTGCATGTATACTATGGCATTCTGTCAGGCACTTAGCCACTATAAAACCTGTAACAAAATAGTTTTAAAGATCATACTATATGTTTTCCCGACAAAACTGTTTGGGAACTTAACAGCAAAAAGGACCAATGCCTACTAGTTACTGAACAGATTTTAGGTTATTTTCTGACTATATGTACAATGGTGCTTAGAAGTTTGTGAACCCTTTTGAATTTTCAATATGTCTACATAAATATGATCTAAAATGTGATCTGTTCCTCACACAAGTCCTAAAACTAGATAAAAAGAACCTGTCATGGCCCAGGCTCAGGACTTAGATTGTGAATCTGACCCTGAAGAAGTTGTTCCAGCTAAGCCTGTGGCATGTCAGCCTCAGGAGAGACAAAGCCAAGAATCACATCAGGCTGATCAAACACAGGTACCACCTAAGCAACTGAAGAAGTCAGATGAGGATGATGTAAGGCCTCCCACCCTCCTGCTCCCAATTAATAGAGAAGAGAGCAGAGCAGCGAAAATCTATTAGGCTCCTTGCCAAGCAAGAGAATAAATCTCCTGGCTGGTGATAGCTGGCTGCAGCTTTATTTAAGAAGCAGCTCTGACCCATGCTCTCTTTGCTGGAAACAAGGTCTGACCTCCGGCTCTCGTGTAACATTCCTGCAAATCCTTTTGTCTTCGAAATTTTGAACCTCTGACCTCTGGACTGGCTGACAATCTCTGGACTGGCAGCTCTGGGGCTTTTTGCTGGGGCTGGACTTTGTGCAGCACAAAGGGGCTTCCTGGTGTGCTACAGCTCTGGGGCTGCAAAAAGCTTGCAGCCCCAGAGCCACAGCACACCAAGAAGCCCCTAAGCCACAGTGTATTCTTTCCCCGGCCTTCCTGAGCTCATTCTGCATCACAGCACCCCCCTCATGCATGACCTGTGCCAGCCCTCCCAGGCCTCCCACCTCCACGGTACCCCTGTGCTCCTTACCCGGAATTTCCACCTCTTCCTGCTTAATGACCCGCGCATCTTGGGGTTACGAAGGCAAGCAGGACTACCTAGATTGCTGTCACTAAGCAATGCGGTCATATGACATCACGCTTTACAACCACATTGCGTAGCAATAGAAATTCCAGTCCCAATTGTGATCGCAAGTCGAGGGCTACCTGTACTGAGGAAAATGATCAAAATCTACATACTTTTAAGCACCACTGTACATATTGGACAGGACAGGGTTATCCCACAAGAGATTCAAGGTCACTTCAATGGTTGCCTGAATGACACTCAAGTTTGCCTTAGAAGACAGAGAAAGGAATTATGGCAAACAACTCAAATTAATTGTACCTGAACTAGCTCAGACTTCTCAGCCAAAGCCTTCCTCTGTGTTTCCAATGAAGCAACTTGCTGCTGGTACTGCAGGCGCTGCTTCTCCCAATCTAAAGACTTTTGATGGAACTCCTACAAAAGCAATTACTATTTATTTACAATCTGGATGCATAACTTCAAATATTTCAAATATGATTTTTTTTCTTTTTCTTCTCTCTGCTTCCTTTCTATGACATTATATACTTTGATCCTTGGAAGGATGCCATCCACATTCAAAAGAACAGTATTCTGGAGTTCCTTCCAAGATTAAATTTCTATATTAGTTATTGTTCATATATTGTCCACTAATAGGCTTACAGTTGCCTTTATGGAATTAACATTCTGCTTTCCAAAGAGGCATTACAAGGAGCATATACCTTGCAAGTATGGCATAGCAAAAATCTGATAATATATTTCAGAAACAGCGCTGAAGAATTAATGACAGAAAGACTAAGATGAAAGAGGGAAAAAAAACAAATAGTAATTTGAATGTGAAGAAGGGTTTTTGAGCACAGGTACTTTATACCTTTAATCAAAGAAAGTTATGTCTACCTTGTATGATCACCTTCTTCCACTGTGTGAACAACTTTGAGAAAGATATACATGGATAGGAAAAGAATGAATATCTAAGTACATGCACTAGCCATCAGTAAGGAGTCAGATATTTCAACCAATCACCCTCACATCTCCAGCTCTTTCAATATTCTGCTGCTAGATATTCACTCATGTTTATCAAAGGACACTATAACCAGCTAAGACATTTTCCACACAATAAGTATTTTATCTAATAAATTATTATGTTTCCTTCATCTGCTATACAAACTTCATACACTGTCTGCCAAGATGCTCCTTTTGTTGTAGGAATATCCCATTTTCCAAGTGCTCCATGTATAATGTTTTGGATCTAAAAAACACAGCATTTCCTTGGCTGATATATTTATTACTATGTTAATTGTTCTGAGGAAGACTGCTCTGGGCCATTGGCACATTAAATTAGCAAGAAGGGGAAGTTTTAATGGAGAAATTCCAAAAATATACCTAAACTAACTCTATTTCATGTAATCTAACTGTAAGGACTTGACAAGTTCTCATATAATGTCCATAATCATACTTCAACTTCTAAGTTTCTTTACATTAAAGTTAGTACTTCAGTTAAAGAGTAACATCATTTCTATGGTTACTTTGATGAACTAAGATAATATGCTATAACAACCCTTATCTCAATCACTATCTTGTCTCTCCCACAACCAGAAGATTACATCCTTAAATTCCTAATGAAAAAAAAAATCTGATTTCAATTAAAATTCTGATTTTTTACAATTCATGTTCCATAAAGCTATTCTTGCCAATTGCTAGAACAATTAGCATAATTCACAAGGAAAAGTTAAGATCTATGGTTATGTAAGTACATGCCTTTTGCACTACAAAATTATATTGTTAGGGTAAATGAAAAATTAATACAGTGAAACTTTAATCTAATGAATCTCACTGGAATGGATGAAATTCCTGTTATATTTACATCACTTGCATAATGAAGTCACTGCACAAATGATGCAAATTACATCACTTTCTGTCATTTGTACAATTATGTTATTCTGCAAATGACATAAATGACATTTGCAGCATTTTACATTATTTGTGTAATGCCACTACAAATTATGTACTTTCCAATATAACAGACAATTAGGATACCTCCTCCCTCCATCTGGTCTGTTCAACTGAGATTTCACTGTATCTGTTTAACAATATGTATGCAAAGGCACTAAGTATCCAAAGAGACCAAATTTGTTTTCAATTTCAGTTTTTTAAAATTATTTTTATAGAGATACTTACTATTCTATTTTTTTAAATCTATTTTTAATCCTCTTTTTAAAAGAAAACATATTAATTTTACCTTAATTTGATGGACAATTTAGGACTGGTTGATATATGGAGACAGAAAAATGGCAATTCAAGAAAGTACACCTACTTTTCTGAAAGACGTAGATCCTTCTCAAGAATAGACATGATTTGGATTTCAAAGAACTTGACTACTAAGGTTTCTAAGTAGAGACTTTTTCAGATCATAATCCTGTGAGTTTGGTTTATAAAAGAAAATCTAGTTCTTTTAGATGGAGACTAAATGAAAGATTGCTACAGAAAGAAGCAATAATGGAGGACTGTAAAAAGAATTAATTTTTTGAAAATAATTTAGGTAAAGGCAGTGATTTAAGATTGGTTTGGGATGGAAGTAAAGCTTTTATTAGAGGTTATTTTATACAACGTAATAGTGAACTCAAAAAGAAATCACGAGAAAACACAAGCTATTTGGGATGAGATGAAGAGAAAATAATAAAGAAATTTTCAAAGATTAGTATTTCTCAACAAATTAAGCTTTTACAGTTACAGTTATCTATGTTAACAGTAAGAGAAATGGAAATAAAAATGAATTATGTGAAGCAAAAAAACTGAGTTTGCAAATAAGCCAAGTGGCTAGCATATAAATTACAAAAAGAAAAAAAAAAGAAAATGATATTGAAATTACAAGTGGGAGATACTGTATTAATGGACAATATGGCCATATAAAAAGCATTTCATCAATATTATTCCAACTTGTATAAAGGAAGTGACATCTCTCTAGAGAAAATAGATGAATATCTTAAGGACTAAAATTTACCAAGGATTATGGAGGAACAGAGACAGAATGTATCTATAACAGTAAGGGAAGTTTCTGAAGCTATAAAAAAGATTAAACCAGGAAAGGTGCCTAGACCAGATGGATTATCAGGTTCTCATCATAAAGGTTTTGAGGATGAACTTTTACAACTTTACAAAACACAATGAACTCTATCTCACAGGAAAGAAAGATACCAGAGTTAGAAAGAGGCTAATACAGCACTAATATCTAAAGAGGGACAAGTTTTAACTTCAACAAGAAATTACAGGCTGATATCATTATTGAATAATGGCTATCAGTTATTCACAATGATTCTGGCTGACAGACTGAAAATAATTTTGCAAGAATTTATTCATGAGGCTCAATGTGAGTTTTTACCTAAAAGACAGTTAAAGGATAATGTTAGAAATGTGTTGGACGTTTTGGAATATTTGGAGCAACATAATGAAAAACAAGCCACATTGATTTTCTTAGACGCCAATAAGGCCTTTGACAATTTGAACTGGGCCTTCTTCTTCAAGGTTTTGTCAGATATGAATTTTGGAGAAAATGTTATAAAACGGGTAAAATTGATTTACACCTAACAGAAAGCAGAGTTAGTTGTTAATGGAGATTTAACAAAACCTTGTGAGATACAAAAAGGAACATGACAGGGATGTCCACTGTCTCCTCTCTTGTTTATTTTGGTTCTTGAAATACTGAACAGAGATATAAGACAAGATGAGAGGATTGTAGGAGTAAAGATTAAAAAAGAAACTTGTAAGTTAAGGGCTTTTGCAGATGACTTGGGGTTGGTTCTGGAAGATCCTTTAAAGGGAACTGAAATATTAATGGGCAAATTAAAAGAATTTGATGCATTAACAGGTTTCAAGATTAATAAACAGAAGACAAAGATGTTAACCAAAAATATAAAAATAGAAATCAAACAGAATTGATGAATAAAACAGGTTTTAAGATTGAGAAGAAGGTAAAATAGCTGGGTATCACTATGACAAATATAAACTGTATGTTATTTCAAAATAACTATGTTAAGGCATGGAATGAAGTTTAAAAAGACATGTTAAAATGGGAGAAACTACAACTGTCATTGCTGGGGAGAATATTTATTCATTCATTCATTCATTCATTCATTTATTAAATTTGTCACCACCATCTCATTGAATAACTCTGGGCAGTTTACAAAACATTTAAAATCAATTAAAATTACAAAATTACAATAATAAATAGAAAATAAATAGATAAATAAATAAATAAATAAATAAATAAAATATATCCAAGAATTTCTGTGATAAAAATGAATGTCTTGCCTAGAATAATATTTTTGTTTCAGACAATACCTGTTTTGACAGCTGATGCACTATTTAAACAGTGGCAGAAGGATACATCTAAATTTGTGTGGCAGGGGAAAAAACCATAAGTTAAATATAAGGTGTTACAAGATGTATTGTGTCTACCTGATTTGAAATTATATTTTTCAGCTTGCTGTTTGGTTTGGATGAAAGAGTGGGTGCTGCTGAGAAATAGAAGGCTCTTGGAGTTAGAAGGACATGACCTGAGATTTGGGTGGCATGGATATTTGTGATACAACAAAGTCAAGGTGAATGTGGATTTTTAAAATCATCCAGTTAGACATGCCATATTGAGAATATGGAATAGATACAAACCCAGGTCGTGCCCAAAAACACCTTTGTGGCTCTCAGCACAAGAAGCATTTTATAGACAAGAAATAATAGGCAAACACAAATGGCTAACTTATCATGAGATACTAGAATTTTGTCAATGAATGTAAAAGAAATTCAAGAGAAGAACTGATGGCAGAGGGATATAGTTGTCAATGGTTCCTTATTTACAGTAATCAATTCTGGAGGTAACCAGGGTATGAGTGACTGTGAGTAGAGCCTCATGGTTCAGGAAGGGGTGCAACTGGCGCACAACACAAAGCTATGCAAAGGCCCTCCTAGTCACAACTGCCACTTGCTCCTTGAGCAGGACTCATGAGTCTAGGACAGATTGCGCACCAGGTCTGTCGGGGCAGTGCTACCCCATCCAGTATCAAAGATGGCAAAATCCCAGAACCAGAAGGCCCCAAAATTCAGAGCTGCTGTCTTGCCAGTATTCAGCTAAAGCCTGTTCTTCCCCATCCAAACCTCTACAGCCTCCAGGCACTGGGACAAGACATCAACTGCATCACTTAGTTTGCCAGGGCAGAGATAAATAACTGAGTATCATCAACATACTGATGATACTTCACCCCATGGCGATGGATGATCTCACCCAGTGGCTTCATGTAGATATTAAATAGGAGTGGAGAGAGTACCAAACTCTGCAGAACCCCACATAATAAGGGTTGAGGGTGGAACCTCTCACTCCCAATTAACAACTGGTGACCGGCCCCACAGAAAGGAAGTGAACCAGCACAATACTACTCCTAGCCCACGGAGTCGATCTAGGATACCATGGCCAATGGTACTGAAGGCTGCCAAGAGGTCAAGAGCAAGGACAGATGCACTACTCCTGTCCCACTCCCACCAGAGATCATCTAAAAGCTTGACAAATGCTGTCTCCATCCCATCCCCAGGCCTGAATCCCAACTGAAAGGGGTCCAGAGAATCTGCTTTATCCATGGCCTGCTGAAGCTGCCGCGCAACCACCCTCTCCATGACCTTCCCTAAAAAAGGGAGGTTTGATACTGGACAAAAATTGTGCAGTATGGTAGGATCCAGCGATGGCTTCCTGAGAAGGGGGTGAACGTACACCTCCTTAAGGGGGACAGAACAACCCCCTCTCTCAAAGAATTAACCACCACTACGATCCAACCACAACACCACCCAGGCAGCCTTAACTAGCCCGGAGGGGCATGGATCTAAGGAGCAGGTGGCTAAACTCACAGTTATAAGGACTCTGTCCACTTCCTCAGGCCCAACAAGATCAAACTGTTCCCAGATATCCTGGTAGGATTGTATCCCAGTCATCTCCCCTGGATCTGTACCAAAGCGGGCATCCAACATGGAACTTTATATTTTAAAACATTTTCTAAAATGCTTCAAAGCAGGTATACAGATCTTTGTAAAAGAGCTTTTATTTATATTTTTAATTTATTAAATGGATGTATATAGACATACAATCAACATGCAATTCATTGGTATACACAAATGAAAACTACACATAGCAACCAAGAAACATTAAAAACTATAAATTTATCCAACCCCAAACAATCAAAGGCAATCAAGATAGGCACAAAACTTCCTGACCCAGCACTTGCGGGGGAAGCCAGATACTAAGAGTCTTTTGAAAGGCAGGTAAGGTCATCCAGATCTTGGGAAGAATCTTGTTCCTTAGGGCAGGCATTGAACTTACCTTTATTTAGGAAGCACAAGAAAATAGAACATATTGGTGGTGGATCATAGTTAAATATACTTGTTTTACTGAGCAACTGAATGACTACTAAGAAGTCCCATTAATTTTAACTGGACTTATACTGAGCTAAAGCTCTCCTACTTCCAAATGCAAAAAAAATCATCTTTAGATTTTTCCAAACCTATTCATACCTACTTGAATTTATAAATTCTGACCAAGACCATTTTTTCCACCTACCTCTAATTTCTTGGTCATGATCCTTATTTCAGACTGATCCTCCTCTTGGCTCTTGGAAGATTGCCTAGTTCCTTTCAACTGTTTCTTCAGCAATTTTTCATAACTTCTCTTCAGTCTAGCTAGCTGCAAAAAAGAAAAATAATTATTGACAGCATAAATACTAAAATAGAGGAATACAGATTTTTTTTCAAAACCTATAGTCTGTATTCAGTGACCAAAAAATTCATATTTTATAAATAAATTAAGCAGAACTATGAATATTTCAGAAATGTTGCAAAAACTAAATGGACTGATAGAGCTCTTATTATGGTTTTTTTTCAGTGAATTGTCATTATTGTAACAAGTAGAAGTTAACCATCTTTCACTGAAAATATAATAAATATCTCTAAATTCCAAACTTAACTCCCACCAAATAAAGCATGAACAAATAGAAGAGGAAAAGAGAATAGAGATAGTTAAAAAGGGTTTTAAAAGATAAATAAGGAAGCAGTATTGTCAAAAAAACTCTGAATAGTTTTATCTTTTACTCCAACCAGTATGTACACTTCTTCAGGATGAAGATTTTGATTTAAATCAAATTAGCCTGCTATAAAGGAGTCACATATTTTTGATGCAATGAGGGGTGCAGTGGAGGAGGGGGAAGTGGATGTTGCACAAGGCTTTCATTTCTATCATACAGATCAATAAACATGAATATCCAACAGCAACTTAGGATACTTCAGATAGGGCCATAACTACTGTTAAAAGTGAGAAAATAAGATATAATGAGGACTAACCCCTGTTATGATACCTTAGGAATTGCTGTTGCTTTTTAACCTTACTGAATTGTGCTGTCATTCCAGCTTCCAAACTTTACAAAGATCTGCCAGTGAACCTCAATCTTGCCTGGTGGAATCCTTCCTACTTCCCTGGAGGCACTGCCTAAACAAGAACCATTACTCATGCTGAAATGAAGTAATGTCTTCAACTTGCAAAAGCAAGAGCACAAAATTTAATTTCAACTATAGCCCAGAGCAGGCCCTAACACCATATGGCTCGCCAAGCAGCCTTGTGCACCCCACCAGCGTTTTTTAAAAAGTCAATAAATTTGCCATTGCAGCTTGAAAGACACATAGCTTGGAGCCTCTAATGCCTCCAGGCCTCACCACTGCCACTAGCTCCAGCACTGTTGCTGCTCTGCTAGCCACCAAACAGCTGACTGGTGCACCAGGTATTCCTTTGTGGCCCACTATGATTTTTAATTTATCCATGTGGCCCTTCCCCTCCACAAGTTGTGCAGGCCTGACCTAGAGTAAACAAGACTTAGCTAACTCTCCAGGGGAACAGGTTAATGCACTATTAGTCTCTTATGGCATTTAACTGCAAGTAAAGAGAAAGCAGAACAAGAAGCACCAGCTGAACATGGAATGACACTTCTCTGAAATTTTACACTGAAATGACACAAGCTGAAATTTTACCCTGAAATACTTGAAGTAACGGTAAGCATTTTAGTTTCTTATTTTTTACTGAAGATTTTAAATATAACTTTAGGTAGCAATTCTATGCATGTACATTCGAGAATAATGTTTCATTACATAAATCATTCTTCATGTGTTCAATATAGCTATACATTATGTTCCTAAGGAAAAGAAGAAGAGCATATACAAATTCCCTATGAAAGGAAAAGATTGAGAAGCTGCTTCAATATAAGCAACCTACCCCCTCAGCTACAATTTGGGAAAACTTTATATAGAAATGCACTCACTAACTTTTTAAAAAAATAATTCATCACTGTCTTCTTCTAGATTGAATTGTACTCACTCTTATGTACTCAAAATGTTTGCCTTTATTAATCTGAAAACAATCCATACTCTTTGATTTCAATACCTATATGTACAGATATACAAGCCCCCTTTTCATTTGACAAACATGATTAAGAACAAGCCCACTTTACATTTTGCTCAAGGCAATTCTACTGTCTTTCAGGGAGCTCACCTCATCTTGGACTTTTGTTAATTGACGTTCATATTCTATAGTCATCTCACGATTCAGTTGTTCCATCTCTTCTAATCTCTGGCATAATCTCTCAATCTAGAAAATAATAATAAGATATAAAAGTTTGTCCACACAAATGACAGTCTGACTCTACAGGTTGTAAAAGTTTTTCAGCCAAATGCTATATCCACACAGAGCCAATTTACCAATTCCTATATGGCAGTAAAGGAGATTCAGAGCTCTGAATTAGTAAAGTAGACCCTTTTATTCCCACTTCCCTCAAGCACCTCCATTTCCCTTTACCTCCCCAGCACACTGTCTGGGAAACAAAGTATTACTCCTGTTATATATCTAAAAATATACATGGGGCTTCCCCCCACTTCCATTGCTACGTTTGTTGTCCCCTCCCATTCTTTTTCATCTGTCTTCCTTCCCCTCTGGATTGCCTGTACCCATATATAAATAGGTGAAAGGATTCAAACTGCTCATATCTACAGTGGTACCTTGGTTCACGAACTTAATTCGTTCCACGATTCTGGTCGCAAACCAAATTGGTCGCGAACCAAATCAAATTTCCCCATAAGGTTCAATGTAAATAAGGTTAATCTGTTCTGACCCCTACAAATGTGGTAGCCAACCAATTTTGGTCGCGAACCGAATCAAATTTTCCCATAAGGTTCAAAGTAAATAAGGTTAATCCGTTCTGAACCATATGTATTTTTTTTAAACCACAAAAATATGAAACAAAGTACAGTACAGTACAGTATGAAGAGAGAGAACACTAACCTTGCTTGAGGCGACTTCTGGCGTGGAGGACAGGAAGGCGGGTGGGGAGGCGGTTATTGTTTGGAGGGAGAGTCCCCTTTGCCTACAGGAAGCCACGACCACGTGTCAGAGCAGGGAAGATGGCCACGGGTCGTGTTCATCACCCAATGCGGAGTTCGTGAATGGAAGCAAAATTTTGCGAATGGTGCTGTTCGTGAACCGAATTGTTCGTGAACAGATGCGTTCGTGAACCGAGGTATTACTGTACTCAGAGGCAAACTAAAACCCTGCTACAATGATTTTTCCATCTCAAATAACAAAAAATGAAACCTCTGCAAGGGTAAAAAGAAATTACACTTTCCCTTTTGACCCTAAATAGAAAAACTTGTGCTTCTGGTAACATAACACAGGGAGGCTCATTACATTTGAACAAGCCTAAGATGACCTTATATAAATTTAAATTATAGTCAGCTACATGTAAGGAACTGCCTATGACATTTATTTGCTATGATAATGAAATGAATAAACAAGGTCATTTTCTAAAGGAGAAAGTAAAGCTAAACCAATCTTCAGAAACATTCGCTGATATAACATGAGTGAAATTTATTTCCCATATCTAAATAAGGGATGAACAAAACTGGTGGGAGGTTATTAAAAAGAAGTCTTCCCTGGAGCCTACAAATTGTAGCAACTGTTGTCCACTCTCCTAGGGTCAACATGCTCAAGCAAGTGGTCCTAGGGAGTTCCAAGTATTCTTAGATAACGATTACAATCTGGACCCACTTTACTGTTTTCAGAACTAGCTCAATATCAAAATAGCCTTAAATTTATTTATTTTACTTTGGCACCATCCCATTCAGGTGCTCTGACAGTTGAAGTACACTGGGGGAAAGGCCTAGGAGAATAAAACTGTCAATTCTTCTGGCCATTTCAACTATAAATAGTATCAAAAATAGTATCCTTCTATACTGATTTCCAAAGAGAGAGTTTGTGGCACTGTTCCTCACTGCTTCATTCCACACAGGAATAACTGACTAAGATCATTTATAAGTTCTGAAAAACTAGTGATCCACAGTAACAGTCACAGATATCATATTTTGTGAGTTGATGTACCCATGATGTAGTGTTCTCTTTAAAAAAGGATGCATGACACTGAATATTTCTATACTACCAATTTATAACATCATCTAGCCAAATCATTGCAGAAGACAGGCTGTATATTGCTGCAGGGTCACTCTATAAATCACTCATGTGGAAAAGTTCAGAGCCCAGTGACATTTTTGCAGCCTGATAAGTGATTGTGTTTGCAATATATTACACACACACACACACACAGTGTGTTATTCTGTTTTTATGCCAGGTCTGCTATTGTGCTGCTACTTTTTCCAGTAAGTTTTCCTTGGCTATTGGTGTTACGTTCTTAATATTTACAATATTTCATCAATGACCAGTTAAGTGGTTTTGACTAAAGACTGTGAATCAAATCATGATGTAATAAATAATACATCAAACCTTTCAATATAGAAGGAACAGATGGGAAAACAGAAGTAATAAAAGTTAGGGTGAATCTGCCACTTTAATTTTATCAAATGAATATTATTTACATATTATTTGCAGAATTCTCAAACTATGGCTAGGGGATACACTTCATTATTTCACAGCATTTTTACTTAGAAACCTATCCCTTTAAATTACCTTACAGAAATGTTCAAAGGGTATGTTTTTGTAGGGTCAATATCTATAGTGGAATTTTACAGAGGAAGGAAAAGTCTATTTAAATAAAATGAAGATTGTATAAAACTCATAGAAATACCTCTTTGCGTTTCTCCTCTGATGCATTTTTGAGGGAGGACAGTTCCTGTTCTCGGATTTCTAAACAAGACTCCAAAGCCTGAGTTTGAGTTTCCCATTCAACTTTCTTGTGAGCCACCATGATATCTATTTGCTTCATCAACTCTTGCAGCTCTGCCTCACATGAAGTCAGGAAGCCTCTGCTAACAAGAAAATAGCTTGTTCTGACTACACAACAGTTATCAGAAAAGTGATATTAGGTAAGCAAAGCTTTCTTCATCTTTTTCTCTGTGATCATCCCCCAGCCACTAGTAATATTCTATAGCAGGGCTATGTAGCAGATTCAGATTCTCATACAAAAAGATGCTTCAGAATATGTAGAAGTACAAACACAGTATTTATCTACAACTTCTTAAACAGCTATACTTTTTTCTGGTATTGTGCAGCTGCCCTCTACAGCTACTAAACAATCACCAGAAAATAAAATGTGTACAGGTGGTCCTCACTTAATGGCCATTCGTTCAGCAACCATTCAAAGTTACAACAATGCTGAACAAGTGGTACTTACAACCGGTCCTTGTAGTTGTGGCCATTGCAGCATCCCGTGGTCACGTGATCACATTTGCAACCTTCACTGCTAGCTTCTGACAAGCAAATTCAATGGGGAAGCTGGCAGGAGGTCACTTAACAGTGGGAGATTCACTTAATGATGGCAACTTTATGACTGTGTGTCTAGTGACAGAAATTATAGTCCCAATTACTATCATTAACTAAGGACTACCTACATATTGTTTAAGGAGTTACAAACAGGTGATATGGTTGCACCCTCAGGTGCTATATAGCACTTTTTGTCTTCAAATCAAAAACACCTCACAGCCCTATTATATACACATCCTATCCTTAGGGCCCCTGATTTCAATGGCCAGGGGTGGGCTCCCCCATAAAAAAGCAATAAGGACACTGTTCAAAGACATCCTATAACACAGATTTGTGTTCAACTCTAATAAACAATAGATTCTGTGCAATACACGAACAGGTTACTACTGGAAAGCCTACAAGCACCAGGGGCATTTATTTGTTACCCTTTTTGTTATGTAATGTATAAAATACATAAGATTTTGAAAAAATGTTTTTAAATTAAAACAGACTCAAAAATGTAAATGCATAAATAATTGTCACATGGAAGATGCTAGTTAATACATTGAGAAGCACTGATCACTTTGTGGTCCCCCACAAAATCCAAACACATGTACTTGGAAATAAAGTGCTATCCATTAAATGAAATTTGTAAGTATTAAATTTCAGCTTCTTGAAAAATGTAATTAAATTAGAATCAAAATGCTCAACTGGGGGAAAAAACTAACTGATCATAAGAGGAAAGCAACATTATGTGGTTCTATTGCATTTGTAAGTTCTCTTAAGACTTTTGCCGGAGAGCAGAAATCTTAACCTCAATTGTCACAAGTGTGGCACGAGTACTAGTTCATAAGCCCAAGGGTAGCACAAATGAAGACAGTTAAGAGCACCACAGCACATCATTAAACACAGAGTTATTAAAAAAAAGAAAAGAAAAAAAAACTGAGACCCAGAGCTGTTACTTTGCCATTTCAGTCTGGCCATTTATCTGGTAGTGTTTCTGATTACCCAATATTTAATTTGGTTTTGGCTGAACAATATTTACCCCTTGAATCTAATCATTTGATATTGGCATCCCCTTAGAAGAAGCAACTATGCCTATTTTCAATTCTCCCAGAAAATAAAATTGATATTGGCAGTTCTCTTTAAGGGGAAAAAAAATGTTTTCTCTTCAATTTAACATGTGTTAGTTACTCATAAGAGGCTATAATTCCTGCAACTTCAGCTCAATTTTCTATTACTTTGAATGAAAAGTAGGCTAAAATCTGATTAAATATATTCTCTCTCAAGAAAAAAGCAAGGTTCATATCTTCCATTTTTGAGCACCCTTGATTACTAACATATAAGCATGATTCTTATCCAAACTATGACATATAATCCTACTATGATGCTATCACAGTTCAGGTTTTTCTACTTATTTATTTTGTTTAAATCAAAATAAAATATTAATTGAACTATCATATAAGGTCATCAACACAGGAATAAAACTGCATAGAAGTGAAGCAGTCATAGGTTTTTTTCAGACATCAGCTTAAAGAAGGTCTGGCTGCTTTAATTAGTTGATTCTTTTACTCATTGGTAGTGTAAATCTTAAAGCAGATACATCTTTCAGGCTTGCATGGAAGCCTGAAAAAAGAGATTGCTGCCTTAATGAATAGCAAAGAGATGCTGGTCTCTCATGAACTCTGAAGCACTTCTTCTGAATAATTTTCAAACTGTGCAAAGCCCTAATACATATTATATTTGTACATTAGTTATGCATAACTTCATCTAAGATCTGAGCTTTCAGAGACTTTTGACACTAGGGGAGGGAAACATAAAACCTACAGAAGACAAATGGAAAAAATAATTTGATATGAAAGCAGAGTTACAGCTAGCGGAGGTTAATGTCTCAAGCTTCTCCAAACCTTGACTGGATGTTCACTTTGGTTGAACACAACCAAACACAAGGAAAACACAAGCAAACACAAGGAAAAGCATAGGGGTTTTTTTAATAAATAGAAAACCATTTAAAGTGTAATCCTACTCAAATAGAGGGATCTTGAATGAAATAACCAACAAATTCAAAATGCAGCTAGTGTTACTCAAGCAAGGTGAAAACAAGAGGGAGGAATAGCATTTTTCTCCCTTCCTACTTGTTTTGGGTTACTGACTTTAAAAAAATCTCTCATTATATAGTATATATATATAGTAGAAGGGAATTATATAAATCACACACACTACTGGAATATCTTAAACATATCAGAAATGTTAACAGTGCTGCTCTAGAATCTGTGAATCCAAATTGTGCCCCAGTCTGACACAATACCCTTTTTACTTCTACCAGCATTAGAGCTTTGATATCGCAATGGTAAGAGCCTCAGAGATTTTTTTAGTGGCTGAGTGAGGACATAATATAACAGTGACCACAAGATTGCACTTTTGTGTTTTCAGGTTCTGTGCAAGAAAGCAATTTTGTTCCTTGCATAATGAAACAGAAATACACAAACCACTCCATTAATTGTTCTAAATTGTAATGGTGATCCCTGGTAATATAACAGTTGTATTATTTACCTTCCCTCCCTATGCCACTCCACAATTCTGGTATCCATAGAGTGTTCTTATTTTTTTATTATTACCAGAATTGTAAGTATAATGATAAAAATTTTCTGAAACTGAACATAGCTGGTATATGTGCACTAAAATGAGAATAACCTAATAACTATCCTTAGATCTATGTAGCAACATTCTTAAAGAGGTTTACTTTACATTGAGTGCACTTAGGTATGCATTAAAATAGCCTACATATCCCTCTGTAATCAGCCTCAATTAGTCTGTACAGCAACTTGAAAAGGTAAGCATAGTACTACCATTTTAATGACTCCTTGCAGTTGCATTTTACAAAAAATTAGGAGACAAGCAAAATACACAGCTGCTACTGAATTACAGCACATTCTTAAAAGTTTATTTAAAATAATACTTAATACAATTGCTAAATTGGTTTTACCTTAATAAAAAGGAATCCAAATTGTAAATGAATGCACATAAGAAAAAGTTTCACAAGGTATAGATACTATTTTTGTATCAGAATGGTGATAAACACCCCAAACTGGTGCATTTAATAAATATGGATTTTTCTGACAATTTGGTAAAGACAGTAGCTAATACATGAAGTCCTTAAAGAAATGTTTATTTCTATTTGAATAACATTATTGAGAAATAGCAAATACACACCTGCTCTGTCCTTGGGTTTGCATTCTTTCCAGCAGTGCCTCCATCCTGAAATCACTTCCCTTAAAGCTCCTGGAAAAGAAAAAATAAATAAATAAAAATTATGCTAGTAAGCTTTCACCATGTCTACCCTCCTCTATCTCACTGTTTGATATGAGATATGGAAAAGGGAAAGATCAGTGAAAAATTACACAATTTATAGTAAATATGGAGGGAACAGTTGGCACTTCAATAGCTTTACAGGCTAAATGCTGGGCAAATTATAAATTAAAAACAACACAAAAATAAACTAGTAAACAAGATTTTGCTAAAACTTTAGCTAAGCAAGCATTATTTCATATTACATTGCCACAGTATTCTAAAATGAAAGGTACTACAGTAGCTTTATATCTTTTCATAAAAAATAAAGAGCTTGTTGCAATTATTTTGCTACATTTGTGTTCTTTTCTCTTTCTTTTCTTTACAAAGCAAGAATAGAAAGGCATCACCCATCCAAAATATGTACTGTAGCTTTATCTTCAGATGGAAGAACGATAAGCGATCAAGGAGATGTCTGAAGACCATATAAAGAAGAAAAAAACATCTAGCACTTCAAAGAAATGTTGATATATAGATGCCGTATGATTTAATAATCTGGACTAAAATGAATTTCACATGCACAACATTCTTACAGTATTTTTAAAGAAAAACTCCCAGTTGACAGAGATTACAAAGACTTCAGATAGTAGGAGTAGGCATTAGTGGTTAGGATTTACAGCACTGGGGACTGGTTCACAAATTTACCTAGCAAAATTTAGCATCTGAGGTGGCCCACTGAAAAATAAGAGATTGCACTGTATGAGCCAAATACAGAAAATACCTATCCCTCATTATATGTGGGGACCTATTTTTTTAGGATTTTACAGTTGCTTAAGTTATTTTTACTGTGTTTGTAGATATGTCATGGTATATATTGATTTTATTGCTTTTGTGTAATTTTAACTGATTTTTTTTTTTACTTTTTAATTTTGATTGCCGTTGGACTGTACCCTGGTGGAAGGAATGTTATAATTTTTGTTTGTTTTGTACTGAAACTTGGTCAGTATGTAAATAGTCCACTCAAAGTCTTGTCTGAATAGTAGAAAGATCTTGCATACCTGCTCCATTCATCACAGAATGGCTATAGTTAGTCAGCTATATATAACCAGCCCCGATTTGCTTAAGTTTGCCAATGATCGTTAAGACTGAATACTAAACATTCAATAAAATATCTTAAATTCAGAATTTACCTGAAAGCTGCCATCTAGTATTTAATACTTAGTCCAAACAAAGGCATCATTCCACTTTCTCAGATTTTTTTTCCTGTAAAGTGCTAATTATTTTCATTTCTGTTAAGGCAAAAAAGTAATAACATATAACAATAAGTAGCATGACTCTAAGATTTAATAGTTAAACAGTTTTAATTTTTTTGCTAATTTATTGTTCATATTTTTCCCCATTCTTCCCTCAAACCCAAGAATCATCTAGTAAAAACTCACCAATGGCATTTCCTAAACTATATTTAACAGCAAACTACACTTTGACTGTATCCCCAGTGTGCACACAAAACATACTTGCAGTCTGTGGTGACTGGTGCATACATATCCATGTTATTTCCTGTCAGACCAGTAATGTAGGAACTAAAAAGGTCAATGAATAGAGAACTTGAGGTGATGGAGTAGTAGAGTTTAAAAGCTAGTAAAGGTTGGTCTCCTAGCATATCATGGCAAAAATATCCTCTAAACACCAACAATTAACTGAACTGCAGCTGCTTTAATTAAGCTTCTAATAACTTCCTAAGTATATATCTGCTTACTTGGCACAAAAACCATCCTTTTTTTTTTTAACTAAAATGAATGTGAAAAAATTGATTAATTTCTTTATATATATAAAACACTGTCAAAAAGTACAATCTCCATCTTTTTCTGAGTACAGTACTGGTTAGACCAACCAACAAGAATGCACTTTTGTTAGAAATTATTATTAAAGAACCTTCTTAAGTAAGTAATATAAGTAATACACTGAGACTTAAATCAATGAACATCTTGATTTTTATTCAAAATGTCACTTTTTCCAATAGGACCTTCTCAAGTATCTGTAGGATAGCATCTCAAATCTGTACTGGGACTTCCTACTTCAATAACAACTGCTCAGAAAGTATTCTTGTCTTACCTATTGTAAAGAAACGTATTTGGGCAAAGACCAATAAACGAGAGATTCAGTGGCTGCGTTCGCACGACACTTTCGCTAAGTCATGGTTTATTAATTTAATCCAACTTTCTAGATTCACATAACATGCTGAATCATAAAGTAGTCCCAGCGGGGCTGGGGCAGCAGGCTAAAATTTAGTACAGTAGTTGCGAACCGACAATACAGGACTAAGACAACAGAGGACGGAGAGCAGGGCAGCAGAAAAAGGAGCCCAGTCGGTAAACCCGGCGTCAAATAACGAATGCCAAGCAGAGTTACCTCAGATCCCTAGGGCTCTCCCGCCGAAAGGACTCGAGGAAGCGTGCAGATGCGCACCTCCGCCACACTCCCCAGAGCTCTTCCGTTACCGCCGAGCCGCTCCTCCGAAAAGAGCTGCAAACGCCCCGCCCACGTTTTTCGCGATCCTCTCTATGATTTACGTCTACTAGAGCTGCCGCCTGTGACGTCACGTCCTTTTCTTCCAAAATCGCGGAACGGCGGCGGATGTCGCGTGCTGCAGGTGTGAGTCGAAGCGCTGGTGTGAGAGGCGCATGGAGGAAGGGAGGAGAAGCGGTGATGGAAGAGAGGAGGAGCAGGAGGGGGCGCGGGGCGGGGTCCTGAAATTTCTCTCTTTTCGGAACGAAGTCGGGATGGATAATTTGTTAGGTTTCATATACGGGCAGGGAAACTGGGTAAGAATGTAGGCGCTGCTAGGCTCGCATGCCGTGTTTCGGGCTGTCGGACAGTAGTCCTGATGGTCCTCATGAGAAATGAGTTGCGGTTATGTTTATCGATAAGTATTATCTATCTGTAAGTTTTGCAAGCAACCTTGTAGGATAAGTTATTTCATTATTACAAGCAGCCCTGTAAGAAGCCCTGAATACTGATGTTCCCAAATAATTAAGCAAGTGGTCTGGACCCGTTAAAAATTCCAGAAAGATTCTGGTAAATTCGGAGTTCCTAAATATATATATCAGAGATGGGAAAGTGCTGTAACAGGATTTATAACAGTTAAAGAATATGGATGCTTCCAGAAGGATATTATTTAACATATTTATCCATTATGTATACCTGTATTTTTCCTCCTTAATAGTCTTTTTAAAGAAAAAAAGTACTAAAAGTATTGAGAAAACATGAAAATTATAAGTAAGCATGATTTTTCCACTATCCTCTTAAAAGCTGCAATTAAGTAATTGCATAGTGAAAGTCTCAAAGAAAAGTATCATATGAAGGAGTGAATATATGAATGTTTACTGGAATTGAGCAAAATAACCATTGGAAATAGCCAAAAATCTATATCTTTGCCATTTAATTTGCTATTAAATGGGTAACACTTAACAGGGAACAGTTAGCCGCCAGTTTTGAAGGTCATACTAAAACTTTTTGAGAAAAAAAAAAGCACTTTGCAAAATGTTCCCAAAAAGTTTCCTGCAAACTGAATGGGCTGCAGAAAGAGGGAGCAGCATGATATGCAAGTATAAATTAATGTATATTGGAATTTTTAAAAATGTAGGTATAATATGATCAGTGCAGATTATCAGCAGAGGGATTTTGATGTCATTGTGTATAGCTCAGTAAAAGCAATGTTGTATGACATGATGGTTATTTATACTTCTCAAATGTGAATTTTGACCTTATGAAGAACTCAAGCTTTAACAAGTGTGGGGCTTGGCAAGGATAATTTTTTTAAGGAAACAAAGAAATTCGTGCTCCTGATTTTGAAGAATGAATTCAAAATATGTGTTCCATAGCAATTTTGAAATGTCTTTACATTTTAAAATGAGAAGATAGAGCAATATGGTCAAGATTTCATGAGAAGTTGATTTATATTAATATGTGGATTATTTTTACTTTATTCCTTAGTTTCTTTTTCCCCTTATGTTTATGTTTGTTTTAATTACTGTAAGGTGTGCAGTTTTTAAAATTGTAATACCATAATTGTTTTGTTATATTTCACTAATAAAAAAACTCTTTAAAAAAATAGATTCCCTTCACTTCAGTGGAATTTCCTTTCAGGGAAGTAAATTTGGCAATTAGGTATAAGACAAGCAGTAGTATATAAGCATAAATGTTTTCTTTGTATCATAGACCTCATTATAAACTGCACAAAAAATGGATAGTGAGGTACAGAGGGATGGGAGAATCCTAGATTTGATTGATGATGCATGGAGAGAAGATAAGTTACCATATGAAGATGTGGCAATACCCTTGGTAAGTTCCTGAATAATTAATATATTTTTCCTTTTTATTTTAAACTGTTTTCTCAATTTCAAAAAACTCTCAATGAAGCTTTTGCTAATAACTTTAATTAAACCCAGTCAAGAATTAACATTCCAAAAGCCTAGTAAAGTTTCTGCCTATGAGCAGAAAGGTGAAATATAAATAGTAAAAATGGTTATAATAAAACTAAAGCAGCAACGATGTAGTTGTTAATACAGATACATAAAATATAGTTGTATAGATACTACATAAAGTTCTTTGAAGTTTGTCATCTTCTTTATGGCTGTTTGAAATGTTTTCTGAATATATACTAGAGCTGTGCAGTGATTGGGTTTGAAGAAGCTGATTTAAAGTGTAGGTTGGCATATATGTGACATTTATTAGCAACTCCTTAAAGGAACTGTCATTTTCTGTACCACTTGACCGCAGGAAAAGACTATTTGATTTAAGGAGGTGCCAGCAGGTGGGATGTACTGCAGCAGGAAGGAGGAATAATCTCTCCTGTTTCACCAACTAAACTGCTTCCACAAATGGTAGCATGTGGTTGGTTTATGTTCATTTGCCATTTTGTACCAGTCCTAAAACAATGCTTGTTTTATATGATACAAATGAAAGTGAAAATTACAAATCACGAAGCAAGCAGTCATTTGAGGTTGGGTGAATACAAATTTATAAATCAAATATTTTATTTACATAAAATAAAAACACATTTAAGAAATAAAATAAACAGCTCCATGTTGATTTTATAATGGTCATGTGAGTAATCTATTAATATCACAGCAAGCATATATACATATGATTTTTAAGTAATTTTGTATATGTTGTGAGGGGAATCTGCTTTGCTTGGCACCTAGTATACTAAATAGCTGTTATGAAAACAGTATTTTTTCATAAAATTGTTTAACTGTATTGTCAAGAGCCATATCTTATACTATTGTATATATGTACATCAGTTGTATTAATATACTTGTGCTATTAAAAAATTAACCATAACATCATTTTTGGCTTATAAATGGAATATGATGCAAGAACCTATGTATAGTTTGTTAATCTTTTAAGTAGTACTGTATTAACATATAAGGAAACGTCAGTGCCATGGAACTTTTAATTTTGCCCTTTTATGAACATTTATTCAGTAAATGTTCAATAAACTGAGTAGCTTATTTTTCAATATCTATGGAGAGAGGGAATTAATAATCTCATAAAACAATGTGATATAACATAGATCCTGAAGAAATCAGTAGGACGTACAATGTAATAAGCACACCTATAACTACAAACTTAATTTCCAAATGCCTAGCATTTGAGCCAGTAAGCTATTAACAATTTCATACATGTACCCTTATGCATGATTACAGCACTTAAAGATGTTTAGGTTTGCAATTAAAAACAAAATATTGCTTACTTTCCCATTTATGAATTGATTCTTCTGAAACAAAACCTGATTTCATTTGATATGTTGTACTGAAAACACATTATGTACCTTTTTTCCCACTCAGATTTGTTTCTTTTATTATTCATGATAAATATTTTTAAGTGTTCACTTTTGAAGCATTACAGAATTTTCTATTTTCAGAATGAACTTCCAGAACCAGAACAAGACAATGGTGGAGCAACAGAATCAGTAAAAGAACAAGAAATGAAATGGACTGATCTGGCTTTGCAGTATCTTCATGAGAATATTCCTCCAATTGGAAATTAATTTCTCTGTATAGATTAGCATAATCACTACTTTATTCAGATGAATTTCCTCTCAGTTTTGGATTGCAGTCTTTTGTCCTATTAGTCGTGTTTTGAGACAGCTGATAAATAATTGTTTTAACAAAAACAGTTGCTTAAAATGCACTAAGGGTTTTCTGTAGTCTGTGAGACATTTCTTACACTTCTCCAAGTGCTAAAAATTTTCCTTGAACTTTCCAGCAGAGGTCGCAAAAGTACAACAGTTTCTTTGAATATGAATCGGTTTTTAATCAACTTGTAATGTATTGCAAAAATTCTGTATGTTTGCAGTTCTTGGTTTCAATAAATTCTATTCATAGCAAATATATTCCATGGAAATATAGGAGGTTCTGCTAGTTAAAGCTCCTTCAGTTCATCTTCTTAATGCCATTTGGAATATTGGCTGAAGGTGCTCAAAGTATGCATTACCAAGCATAATAAAACTTTAATGACTTCAGCTTCAGACAGAGGGGTTAATGCACAAATGTAGCAAGGGAGGGATGTAAGATAGATACTCAGTTGTAATTTCATAAACAAGAACAGTGGTGGGGAGTTAAAGGGAGCTCAGTTAAGTAGTTTCTTTTGGTGCATGTTGCATTTCTTAAAAGATATTTGCTTAATAGACTTTAGTATGTCCTAGAAAATTCTACCCTAAAATGACAATTTTGCATCTATCCTGTAGAGATGCTTAAGGTTGTCCTCAGTGAGATTCTTGAAAATGTGATATGAAACAGCTCAACATATAACATGCTATGTAGATACCATTCTTTTCTAATAAACAAAGATTCATCTTGTTGATAGCTAAATGCAGAAAGTATTAGATTCCACTTTTGCAGTGAATTCACAAGTGATATGGCAAATCCATAAAACCATTACTACACAAATTTAGTGCCACAACTTTAGTTTTCTTCCTAATATCAGCCTCTTAATATATTATTGTTATTTTTACCAACTCTGAGGAACTTCAGAAATAGTTTGTGTTATGCCACTAGGGAATAGGTGTTAAGGAAAATCTGTTAAACCCATATAAGCCTTCCTTCATGCCTTTAGGTGCCCATGGGATTTGTGGCTTCTGGGTTTAAATGTGTATCATACTTTGCTCTTTATATAATACTGGAAAGTTTTAATGTGAGCATGCTTGGACTATAGGTGCAATTTTAATAACTGCTATTCTTCCAAGACTTTTCTTATTTTAAGAAAATAGTCTATTGTCCCACTTCCCAGTGGTTTCTTAAAACATTAAATTTGTTGTAATGTTACATTATGCACAATATGCCTCTTGCTCTGAATCAGTCCAAAAGGACCTGACTGTTATAGGTATTCAACAAGTCTTCAATTCATAAATGAATAAATATGAAACAGAATGTGAGACTAATAAGAAAACGTAGAAAACAGAATATGGGAGCTACAACAATGAAGTAGCCTCCTCCTCTTTACTTTTGCTCTTCTGTCTATGATATGAAATGATATGAAGATTTCAAAGAATGATCCTATGTAGAATAACCATAGAATTTCTGTAGAACCCAGTGGGCTGACCTGAGCAGTTTTTGTAAGAAAGTTTCATATCAAAAATCTTCTAAAGTTCTGTTCCAGCCAGGCAATATATAATTAAGCATTTTAAGTTGATATTTCAAATTAGAGACAGGAATTCATTTATTTGTTTTATTAGACTTATATGCTTCTCTTGAGATGCTTACATACCTACATAAAGTACGAAGATTAAAAATATAATTCATAAATCATGATATTCCAAACATCAAGAACAAACATTCCTCTCGCAGGAGGAATCAAATTCAAACATATTAGACCTCAAGATAGTTTGGCTGATCTGATCTTAGAAGGAGTACTGTTCAGGGAAGGCAGCAACCAAGAATATCTTATTCCCATAGTCTTTGTAGATGACACTTCCTGGGGATAGGGACAGGGAGGGATCCTTGTCTTTCACAGCTTAATGGACAGGTAGAAGCTGCTGGGAATAGGTAGTTCTGAAAATACTCAGGTTCTGAGCTATATAGGGCTTTAAAGATAACCAGCACCTTGAATTGCTCCCAGAAGCTGATAGCCAGTGCAACTCTTGAAGTAGGGGTGTTATTTGGGCAAAGGTGCCCATAACTAGCATAAAAGAGAAAGTAAACCCTGTGACACCCCAAAGTGGAGGATGCTTTGATGACCTCTTTCTCACTACCACCAACAACTGGAACTGCCCTTCAGGAAGGAGAATCATTGCAAAACAGTAGCTCCACCCACATTCCCAATCTTCACAACCAGTCCAAAAGGTTGATACTGAAGGCCACTTAAGGTCAACAGGATCAAAAGGGTCACGCCTCTTTAGTCCTATCACTAATCATAAGAACAATCATGGATTTGGTTCCATATTCAGGCCTGAACCCTTTCTGTGGAAGGTTGTTGAGAATATGGTGGCCCTGCAGTTGTGGAGAGCCCTAGAGGAAATGGAAGGTATTTGGAAGCCAGTTAATAGCCAGATTTGATAAATGCAGTAATGCTATTCTTAAAACAAGTGGTACTGCACTCTTTCCCATGGAAGCATTTACCACTCTGATCCAGCCTTCTTAATGTTACAGTCCTCCAAAGGCTATAATACTAAGATAACCAGATGTGCATCTCCACCCCATGCTCAAACAAGACAGAGTATTCAGAAGCCTACTGATTGCAGGACTATACCATCTTTGTTGATGGGCCTGTGCTTGCCTGTCAGCCCCTTGAGATAGACCAGGTCAGAAAACAGCCTGCATGAGCTGCTGGAACTATATTATAATATTGAGAGCCTGACAGAGATTCTCTCCCCTCTTATACTAATGAAAATCAAAATGGGTCAATCTTGATTTTTTTTTTCTTCACTCTCTCTTGTCTATCTGGGGTAAGCTGATGTTTGTAGAATGACCACAGAATTCCTTCTTCAAGACCATCTCCATACCACCCAGAGAGCAGACTCTCCGTCTGGAGGTCATCCTGGATTCAGCATTCCTACTAAAGCAGCAGATGGAAGCCATGGCTTAGAGGACTTTTGTTGAGTTTTGGGTAGTACACCAGTTATAGCCTCACCTGGAAAAGGATGCTATCCTTGTTATCTCTTGTTTAGATTACTATAATTTGCTCTACAAGTGGCTACCCTTGAGGATTACCCAGAAACTATCTAGTCCAAAATGCAGTGGCCCATGTGCTAACTGATCAGTCTCAATGTTGCCATATTATACCATTTCTGAGGGAGCTGCTTTGGCTACCAGCATATTTGCAAGTACAATTCAAGGGGGTGGATATTATCTTTAAAACCCTAAATGGCTTGAGTCCTGGGCATTTAAAAGACTATTTTGCCCTAATCAAATCATCCCATGTAATTAGAGGGCTTGCTCAGGGTGCCTACCTACCAGGAAGTGGGACTCAAAGGCAAGGGTTCTCTGTAGGGATTCCCCTTCTATGGAATAGCTTACCCTTCTAAGCAAGGATACCCCACCCCACCCCCCTCAGATGGCCTTTCAAAAATTTGTAAAGTCCTGGCTTTTCTGGAGAGACTTCCAGGATTAGGATTGATCCTGGTGCTATCAATGTAAGTTTTAGTTTTTATTATCATTATATATTCTTTATTTTATATTACTGTGTATTTTACACTATTGTATTTTATTATATACACTGTAAACTGCTTAAACTCCAGTTGGATTGGGACAGTATATACACATCAAATAAATAAATAAATAAATAAATATTCTTGATGTTTTCATACTTAAATTAATGTAACTTTGGCAGTGTTCCATATCTGATGTACATATTGATAAAGACAATTATTAGATATTTTTAAATGCAACTAAGTATAGATCATTTCAGTGCAACTTAATATATATGGTATAGAAGCTTTCTCATTTTACTGGACTCTAGGCCCCACCTTATTTTTTATTATTATTTTAGGTCATTTTAATTTTACAGAATTATAATATTTAATTCCAAGAATATTTCAGGGATATATCTATATCTATATTCCAGGGTTGTTGTTAGAAATGATGGGTAAGTCTAGTCCACTTCTTTGTTTGAGAATATGTCCTCCTGCTCCAAAAAGACAGAGCAACTTGGAAGGCAAAGGGGAACAGCCTATCTTACCTACTGCTAAATTGCTGTTTTATTATTAGCTCTGCCTACTATAGGGGCCATTTTGTAAGAATGCTCATAATATGCTCCCAAATTCCAAAAGTGCCCAGCAGTCCAGAAAGGTTGGCCACTTCTTCAATAGTACATAACTAGTGAAATGACTATTGTTAACAGATTATATTTTAGAACCCTGAGTTAGTGGTATGGATGGTTGCAGCTATAAAACTAACATTTTGGTTTTATAGAATGGTCAGATATATTTCTGAGATTTCATAGACAGCTCAGAAGATCCTGGTGATTAGTAAGAGTAAATTGACACCTAGGCAATTCCAAATTAGACAGAATAATATTTTGTGTTATTTCCCAACACATCTTCAAAATGTGAGTAGAACATTTAAAACTGGATGGAGGAATAATTCTGAAAAAAGGTTCCCATACTGTTCAAATTACACTTTAGCTGTCTACTGGAATAGTCCTCTAAATTTCTCCAAGAAGTGTAGTTGATCACTAGAGAAAGCCTCCCTGTTACTTCTGCTTCCATCTTTTTTCCTAAGCCCAGTACTATAATAATGTTATGCAGCAGCTTACAGGTGGAGCTGGGTTGATAGCCAAAAATGAAGAGGGTGCTATTTTTTTTGAGAATTTTCCCTAATTTTTGTTGATCAATAGGCAATTTAGACTAAAAGTTACATAATATGTTAAGAGGGACACAATGTCCAAAAGAAAAAAAGGAAAACAAGGCAAATTTATATGTATTATCATACATGCCAAAGATTTTCTGTAGTGCTCTATTTTATATAAATATGATACAAGTTTGCTGACTCAGGGTGTCTGTAATGATTGATACCATGATATGAGACAGAAAAGAAACTGAAAAGATGTACAGTAATTGTAGCATCATGAGCCAATCAAATCAGCCTCAAACACAGTTTATCTAGTTCGGAATGCAATGACATACTTTAGTTAGCCTCTGACAGTCAATTACAGACTCTAAGGCTGAACTGAGAGGGAAAATCGGGGTGTGTGTCATGAGCCCATAATTCTTCCATGTAGTGCTAAAACACGATTTGGTGTTATATCTGAACTAAATACCATGCAAGGAAATGAAAAATGTATTTATTTTAAATTAGTTATATCATACAGAGTTTTAAATATAATATTGTAGCATTTTAATGCAAAATTAAATTGAGGTTGCTCTTAAGAGCAGAAAATACATTCCTTTGTTATATTATTAAAGACACAACTAATTGTCTCTTAATATTAACACTCAGATATTATTCTTTTGATCTGAGCTCCAGGCAACAGACTGTGTTTTATGTTCAAATGTCTTTTTAGGGAAACAAACCTCTGAAATACATTTCAACAACATATTGTTTTCTGTGAAATTGCAGTATGCATCGAATAGATTCCAATCTCATCTGGAAAAGACAAATTATTCAAAACCAAATGACATTCTTTTGCTGTTGTTCAGTTTTGTCCAAAACATTGTACCATTGCTTTTAGTGTTCAAAGGCAGAAGTGCTATAATGCTATAATAAAGTGATATCACTAATAACATTTTCTAGATTCTAATACAGCAGATGCTAAACAAATGCCTCATTCTTTATGTGAATTGTTAAGATAGATTTCCTCTAATCTGGTGCCTTCTACATGCAGTGGGCTTGCAACTCTGTAATAACCATAATGCCTGAGAATTCCAGAGGATCCAAGACAGCAGAGGCCACCAGACTGAGAAAGCTGATTTAAAGTGTTTCTTTTCCTACTTCTATTCCATCTTCCCAATGAACATTCACTTCCCAGCTAATCATGTTTCATGGTCTCAGTGGTTTATTAAACCATTAATTACAGCAGGAGAATTTCAGGAGGGGAGAAAACTACAGTCATTTCCAGCCACCAAAATCACACAGCAATACAAATTATTAACAGTGTCAAAACTAGTTTGGCTTTCTGAGCTAAAGTATAGAAGAGCAGAACATGTATTAAATCCTTTCCACCCTTTCAAAGAGGAAAATAGATACATGTTTTACATTAGGGAAAATTGATTCAGAGCCAGATGTACATGTCACACTGAATCATAAACTAACCAGCAACACTTTAGCCTAGCAAATTGGATGAATCCAGACGGTGTGATTAGTTTGCAGTTGAGCACATTGTGCAATTCAGGAATCTAAGTTACTTCTATGATTAAGTTAATGTAAATATGTTGTGAAAACACAAGCATCTTTCAAAAGAACAATCACTTCCATAGAATATGATGGAAAAGACTTCCCTACAGAAAATTTTGAAATATTAATGTCTTAATTATATACTCCTTTTCAATCTGGAAGGCATATTTTCACATGTGATGTCATAAATTTGAGCTCCAGCGGAACTTGAAGAGTTCGTCGCACACCTACACTGAAAGCATTACGCTGGCTGCCAGTTTGTTTCTGAATGAGATGATCTCTATCTGTCCATCAAGGTCGTCTGAGGAGATTCATTTACAACTTCTGTTGGCTTGGCTTGTGGCGACTGAAAGTCGAGTCTTTTGTGTAACTGCCCCAAGTCTCTGGAATGCATTGTATTGAGAGGACTGACCTGTATGTTGGCCTTCTTAAGGGGCCATAAAAACATATCTTTTTGAGCAGGCCTTTAACTGTTAGCAGTTTTCATTATAAGAGCCTTGATTTTAACTTTAGTTTTATGTTTTTGCAGAAAACCTCTTGGAGGTTTATTTTGGGAATCTGTGGCATAAATAGTCTATTAAATAAATGTGTATTCCAGAACTGATATAAATCTGATATATACTCTATAATCAAAGGATTGTACCCAATGCTGCCTTGGCTCTGAGGAAAACATTTCTACCGTATACTGTACATCACAGCCTATTTCTGTTATTCTTCCATAATTATTTTTTATATTATATCCTGTTCCAGGAAGTGGGGGCAGTTTTTGAGAGAGTGGAGGGTGCTGAGTAGGAAGAAGGGAACTACGTTGTGAGCTTTAGCACAGAGGTGCAAAAAGGACAACCTACCATCTTCCCTTTTGTGGCTCCTAGAGTGTACTCAGCCACTTTTTTGGAAAGATTTTCAGGGGCTGACAGACTTTATCTACAGGTGGTCCTCACTTAACAACCACAATAGGGACCATAAAATTGGTTGTTAAGTGGGACAGTCATTAAGTGAGTCACTGAGTGTCCAGACCCAATTTTATGACAATTTTTATGATGGTCATTAAGCGAATCACATGGTCATTAAGAGAATCTAGCTTCCCCAATGGACTTTTTTTGCCAAAATTTGCTTAACAACCACATGATTCACTTAACGACTATGTAATTCCCTTAACAACCATGTAATTCACTTAATGACCATCATAAAAAGATCACAAATCACGATCATGTGACTGCGGGGGGGTGCAGTGGTTTGCAATGGTCATAAGCGCAAGTACAGGTTGTAAAGCATTTTTTCCAAGGCCATCGTAACTTCAAAGAGTTGTTAAATGAACGGTCGTTAAGCAGGGACTACCTGTACTCCAATCTGAGAGTGGAACTTCTGAGTTCAGAGATCTTGTGGAAGACTTTCATTCTTTTTCTGTGTCCACCTCTATTTTCAGTATCTTTACAGATGTTGTTGTAATACTGCTTCTTGTGCCTTCTAACAGCTCTCTTAAATTCTTTAATTTCCTTCCTGAGATCTTTATTTTCCTCGGCTTTGGAATCTCTTTTCTTAGCAATATCTGTCATCTGTTTTGACATCCAGTTTGGTTTCTTCTGTTTCTTGGTCTTTGGGAATCTCTTTTCATATTCACCCTTAACAACTTTGTTCATTTCATTCTACAATTCCTCTAGTTCTCTATCAATGAGGTTCAGGAGTTCAAAGTGATTCCTGATGTACTCATTGAAAATGGTGAGTATGTCCTCAAGATCATATTGTGGAAAGTGGGTGGCTTTGTTCTTCCATTTCAGTTTGACTTGGAACTTGCACACAAGCAGTTTGTGATCTATTCCACAATGATCCTCTGGTCATGTCTTTGCTGTTATAACTGAGGTCTTCTACTTCTTTATACCAATAATGTAGTCAGATTCATTTCTGTATGTTCCATACAGTGATGTCCATGAATATAGGGATCATTAAAGAATGTGTTAGCAATGAATAAATCATTGGACTGGCAGAAACTGATAAATAATTCTCTTGCTTCATTTCTGCTTCCTAGGTCATAAAGTCCAAGTATGTTTTCCTCCTTACTATTTCCAGTTTTGCATTCTAGTCTCCAATCCCAAACAGCACATCTTGCTTGCAGATTATATCAGGTTCAGGTTGAACTTGACCTTAAAACTTCTGTATCAGTGGTTGGAGCATAAACTTGGATAACTGCAATATTAAATGATTGTCTCCAAACTCCAGCTGGTCTTATTTGGTTATTGACTGAACTGTATGCAAATTCTTTTTTTGCTATATCTTTCATGACTATGGAAGCAGTGACATTTCTTCTTTATTTTTCATGTCCCAAGCAGTAAACACTATGATCTTCTGACTGGAAATGTCCAGCCCATTCCAATTCGCTGATGCCTCAGATGTCAATGTGTAGTCAGTTCATTTAATCTTTCACTGTGTTGCGCTTTCCCATGTTCATGCCTCTTACATTCCACAGTTCCATTATAAATTCTGACTCTGCAGTTTTAGACTTTCTTTTCCTTCATGGCAACATTAGCAGCTAGATGTTCAGAAGGTTTTAATCTAACCATGTCATAAACATCATTAGCACTTCAAAAGATCCTCAACTCTCCTTGAGTAGAATGTTAAGTGCCATCCAACCTTAGGGGCCCATCATCCAGCACTATATCATCAATCGCTTTATTTTGTCTTTCCAAGTGGTTTTCATGGTAAAATACAGGAGTAGTTTGCCATTGCTTTCTCCTGCCCAGTATGAAATGATGCCTTTGCCGTTGTCACTGAAATTATCAACACCTTCAGCATCTTCCTATATTGCTTCTGCCCAGTATAGATGCCTGCTGGCTTTAGCAAGGCAAATGGAATGACCTTAACACCTCGGGTGAATCTGCTGGGAATATATACTTTTAACATACACTTCTAGTGTTTTTCACTCATATCTCCCAGATACACACTATCACCGCCACAATGAGCCACCATAACAGGATTTGGGGGTGGCAAGCAGGATATATTCCAATACATACCAGTTATTCACCTCCTACAAAAGCAAGGGCAGTCCACACCAAATGACATGTAATCCCCATGAAAATCTTGGCTCTTATGCTTTCTTCTCACTGTATAGTGAAAAATCTGAATTACTGGTGAGGGAGTAGAAAAGGCTCCAGTTCTCTTATTTTCCTCATCTGCACTCATTTCCATCATCTTTATGCACATACGTACCCCTCAACATTACTAAATGCTTAAATTTTTTTTTACTATTATTATTTTGGGAGACACTTTAAGGAGCAAGCTGTTGTTGGCAACTGAGGCAGTATTGGAATGTTAATGTGGACCATCTGGACTACTTGCTAATGTTGAAATATTAGCATGATGTGGTAATTTTGGAGTGTATGCCAGGGAAGGGAGAATGAGCTGTTGGTACTTTTCCCCCTAAAACCTAATAGCAATTAACATACTATTTAACTCTCCACAGAAAATAAAATATACGAAGTATATGTACACTGGAGGAAGGTGAGGATGTGTGTTGGTTCTCTTCGATCCCTGTGTCTTCTTTGGAAGCGAGATGGGGGGAGGTAGTTTTCCAAGGAGACCTTGAAGTATGGGGTTTTGTTAGGCATGGAATCTGTGTCTCCATGGAAACTGGCCATGAGGAGAGCAACAAACAGAGGCAAAGGAATTTCAGCATTGCCAGACAGGCATCAGAGGAACAAGAAAAGTTCTCTTTTAAAAATGAAGAAAAATACAAACTTATCCAAGGAATACATAGGGGACAGAAGTGCTACTTAATGCTGGGAACTCAAATATGAGGGTGGAAGATTCTTGCTCTTCAAAAAAAAAAAAACCCCAAGCTCTGTCATCCCTGGTGGTGGTGGTGGTGGTGGTATTATTAGTATTAGTATTAGTATTAGTATTAGTATTAGTATTAGTATTAGTATTATTTTCCTTTATGAAGAGATAACCAGGCTAAAGCATGCTTTTTAAGTGATTCTTAACTAGAAACAAAATCTTAGGGGAAGAGATATTCTCCAAATAAATCTTTACAATATAACTTTTGTCTGAAAACGTTAAAGACAAATAAGACTTTGACAAGTAAGCTAGAAAGGCAGGAAAATGATTCCTTAATAGAAAATTAAAATATAAATGGAGTATAATCTGGTGTTGTAACAGTGTTATGCTGTGGTTTGTAAAAGTGTCTAAATGGCAGGAAGAAGAGGGTTAAAAGGTTAGTGGATAGAGATATCTTATACTTGTCCCTGTTTTTAGAAATTTAGTGTACATTTTTGTATTTTATTCTTAATCTTCCTCAACGGACTCCAGAGACGTTTGCCAGGTATTGTGCCATTCCCCTCATTTTATTTTCACAAGGATATGCTCACCATGTAGTGGGCAGACTGTATTGACTGATCTACTGGAAGATTTTTGGGTGAACTACAACAGATCTTCAAACTGTTTACGCACAGTTTTAAAAAACTACATTCCCCTAAATAGTGTACTGAAAAAGTACATTTGGGGGGGAGAAAAAGAAATAAAGTATATATTTTTGTAAAAAACATGTGTTGAGAAGCATTCCATTCTTCAGTCATTAATGTATGTCTGGGATTGTACTTGGCTCTAATTTGTGGAATTCAGGGTTCTAATTAAAAAATTCATACTCATCATGCAATTCACTTTCAGTGTAAGCAATGTTTTACAAAACACAGTAAAAGAGTAGGAAACAAAAAGAAATTAGACATGAAATAAGAAAAAGAAATGAAACAAAGCTAAGTCTGGTTTACACCAACACCATTCATTATTTCTTGATATTACAGTATTTAGTTCATATTTCTTTTTCTGCATTTCTCTGTACACAACTGTAGATGGGCTCATAAATGTTTCAATTCATCTTTCAAATTATTTTCCCTTTCATTTTGAATCCTATTTTTGTATGATGCATAAGCAATAATTCTACCTCAAATGTATGCTTGTATATGCTTCCCATTCAAAAATTTGGGCACTTGATGTTTCTGAAGTCAAATCAAAATATTGTAAGGTCTCTACCCACATTTGTCATACAAATTCTTTATCATTCAGTAGGAAAACATTAAGATACCAATTTCTCCATACCTGAAACACACATTTCAAGGTGGTTGCACTATGATCAGATACAGAATAAACATCAATGATACATTCTTGAATTTGATGATATAAAGTCAATGATATTAAAAAATAATCAAACCTAAAAAAGTTCTGATGCACATTTGAATAGAACATATATTCTCTTTTAGTTGGATACATCAAACTAAATTCAATTCTTCCATATTCATTCATTCATTCTTTCATTCAAATTGTATGACCTCTTATCTCAGCAAGTGACTCTGGCCATCAAGCAATCTTAAAATAAATTAAAGACAAATTTTCCATCAAAAATACAAAAATTAAAATACACAGCAGCCAAGGAAGCTGTCACAATCAGTAGTTGTTAGCACAACCAGGGTATGGGGCCCTTCACACACTCAGGGCCTTAGGCCTAGGCATTTATTTGTTTTGTGATGTGATCATAATTTTTCTCTCCATCTGACCAAACCACTTCAATATATTTATCTTCTACAAGTCATTCACTTTTCTATTTTATACATATTTGTTAATCTTCCATTCATTCTTGAGCCTATCTATTTGCATTTTACCACACACACTCTTCAGAAATCCAGTCCCACTGCATTTAACTTTCATATTTGTCCACACAAACAGAATTCTCACTTCCATATGACAATGTGGGAAAAACACACTCTTGTACAATGCCTTTCTTGCTTTTTTGACAATATTGATTCCTTAAAATAGACCATATTCTATCAACTACCACTTTTGCAATATTACCATTTTTCAATATTGTCACAACATTTATGACTTCCTTTTCAGTTTTTTTTTCTTGGACAATAACATAGCAATCTTTGATGTATCATTATCATGACCATACATATATCCAAAATCTTTCAATGAGCCATGGATTAACCATTATGCAAAATAAGCATGTGCTTAGGGCACCAAGGGAAGGGGGGCACCACAGAGGATGGTAGGGGGACACCACAAATAATGGTAGTGTCAAGAATTGTCCCACATTCAAAACTTCTCATCACCCTTGTATCCTTAATTTATTTTCTCAGTCTTTCGTCATAACAATCAAATCAATCATGCGTTTAGATTTATATTCATTCTTTGCCATATACGTATATGTATGAACAAGCTTAGGAATAGAAACAAACAGAACTTTTCTCTAAACAGATACTCACTTTTCACCACTCTCATTCATTCTTGGGTCTCCAAATAGCCTAATCACTGTTTCTGTACTCTTATCATCCCACCCATCCATTCATGTCACCTAGTAAAATATTTTTCCCATGGATTGCATTCATTCTGAATGCTGCATAATTTCCCCCCAAAAAATATTCCTTGTACTCCCATTATCACTATTTACTAGAGCATAGCATGTAACTATCACCATACTATGAATTCCTACTTCATGTGCACCCACATGATGATGTGACTACTTTTCCTGACGTGGAATGGCTACTGCCCATGGGCTGCCAGTTGGACACCCCTGCTATGACCACAAGACATGAATGCTATCGTAGGACTGAGTTCGTGTAGCATTTGTGTGGGATTCTCAACCAGAGTTTCACTCTCTGTTAGAAATAACAGTAAATGCAATGGTAAGTGCTCAACTATTTGCAAAGGGTTGGAATGACGTCTTAATGCAGCCAAATAAATAAATAAATAAATATTTTCACTAGACTTAAGAAGGACTTTACACAATATCCATCGCCCACTAAGTCATTAAGGAACTGAAGTAGTCTACATTCCTGTCATATTAGTCAGAAAATTGTGGGTCCTGTATAACTGTATAACTCAAAGGATGTTGATTACATGCCCACAGGTAACTCTGTGGTTGAAAAGGTCTTTCTAAGCAGCATACATGGCTGGCTATGAAGAAGACATTTCAGTCCCTCCTCCCCCTTCCCCCACACTTCAGGGCTTCCATATGCTGGAAATACTTTTTCTGGGCTGTTTAGAAAATGATAATCCCATGGATCATTTGGTATGTTTGGAATGTTTGCATTTCCTACTGTGTATGTGTTTTACGCATGCTGGAAAGGCAAGAGCTTCCTAGTCACTTAGTAAAATTGTACTGTATTTTAACTGACTAAGCCCCCTTTAATAATCAAAACAAAAGACTGAGAACTGATGTCACTGTGCAAAACTTTCATTCCTGAATCCATTCTATTAATGTATAAAGTATGTGGGAGATGTTGCAGGTTGTGATCATACATGAATTCAGAGTGAGTGCCCTTTGAGAGGATGTTCAAAGCAGTGCACTAATAATATGTCTAGATAATGCTTGGTCTCTTTCCCAGTTCTGCTCTGTTCCATCAGTCTAAGTTCTTCTCTCTGTCTTAATGAAAAGATAACCAGAGAGAGGATTTTACATTGTAATACTATCTGATAAACAGAAACTATAAGCAACATGGTCAAAAGCATATAGTTAGCATCTTATAGAAGAAGGATGTTATGTGTAACAAAGGAAATAAGGTAGATCTGGGTGTTAGTAGCCAATCAAGCAGGAAAAAATCACTGATCACAGGCAAATGCATGGAAAATACATTTCTTTTAAAAATCATTATTAAATAATATGTGTATGTTTATGCATTTCATGTTTTCTTCCTGAATGCTTCAGGTTTATCCTATGATCTGGTTTTTTCATCCTTTTTCACCTTCTGAAATTTATCTCACACTTCTTTTTTTTCATCATTGAGCAGTGGCATATCTTAGACTAGATTCATTTGTGCAGAAATATACTCTAGTTCAGGGTGCATTGCCCACAGTCGTTCATACTTTGGTCACCTCCCAACTTGTTTTGCTCTACACAGAGCTGCTTTAGAAAAACATCCAGAAGCTACAGTTGGTCGAGAATGCAGCATCACGAGCAATTACAGGCATGCCATGGTACACCCATGTTACACCTTTTCTTCATAAGCAGCCCTGGCTCCCAGTAGGCTTCTAGATATAATCCAAGGTGCTGGTTGTCACCTATGAAACTCCACACAGCATGGGACCACATATTTGAGGGACCCCTTACTCTGATTGTCTCTACTTGCCCCATCTGATTTGCCAGAAGGGGCATGCTTCATGTCCCATGTATTAAACAGTGTCATCTAATGGGAAGTGGGCCTTTTCTGTCAGTCACTGTGCCTGTCCTTTAGAACACCATTTCCCCCAAGATTAGATTAGCCTCGACTCTGCCATCCTCCTGGAATGCCCTTAAGACCTGACTCCCAGATATGGGAGTTTTGAGGTTAGATGAGATATTGTTAATTATTGTTGATGGTTATCCTTGTCTGCTACTTTTTCATTTTATTCTTGTTATGCATTCTAATTTTTCATTTTTGTTTTGTATTATTATATTGACATTTAACTGTATTTGCTGCCCAGAGTTGCTTATGTGAGATAGGCAGCCAAATAAATGGAAATAAATAAACAAACAAACATCATAAAAATCAGATGCATTTATTCTTGTATATTACATAACTGATAAAGGAAGATTACAAACTTCAGAATTAATGAGAGACAAGTGAGAAGAGATGTAAAAAAAGAAGAAATTAAAATCTATCATGTTCTAGTGCAAAGATTAAAACTGACTTCAAATATAACTCCGTACTAAAAGCTCTATGCTCATTTAATGCACGGATACCAGTTCCAACCTTAGCCATCACTGTGTGCTGCACTTTAATCAGACTTGGTGCCTTACTGTGTTGTTCAATCCCTAAAAAGGTGCCATTAGGACAATTGCTACAAGTCCTGTTTTTTAATATATATTTTATGACAGTTTGTGTTCAGATAACATTGTAAAGCACAAAATCACAAGAAGCTGTAAAGTACTATTCATATGCCTATTAACTGAGTTTTTCCTTAGCACGCTGTATAAACACTACCAATATGTAATCAAATAGATATATAATCATCTGCTCCCCACATTTTATAACAAGTATCATTATAACTTCCCATTACTGATCTGCTTAGATTCTGATGTTATTGCTTCTAATAGCAATGCTGATGCACAACTGATATCAGGCTCCCACAGAGACAAAGATGAATATGGCTAGTAATTATATTTTCATTGTAGTCCATCAAATGGTAGCCTTATAAAATGATTGACAACCTCAAGGTGGAATGGTAGTTTAGAAGTTCTGATCTTCATGTCTCTTTCATGCTGCCCTTTCAGAAGAGTAGACTTGGATATTTCTTATCTCTAACCTTCATACTGTCTATTGATAACAGATGCTTGTTTACGTTCTCTGCATTCCTGCTCTCCTATTCAAATAATTCCCCAAGTTAGGCTAGAATCTTCCAGCCATTAACTAGGCCCTTATTCATGGCCACTACATTTCCCAGCAGCTTAGAAAGCCATGAGTGCCCAATGGCCATTTGATCATTTTTGCAACAATAGAATAGCAGTGAAGTACCTAGGGTTTGACAGATGCACTGCCCAACCTTTTTCAGCAAAGCCATATACTTTCACAGAAATGCAAGAGAAAGAATTATGGGAAAGGAACTCCCCAATTGGCTATTAATGTACAACTAGAAATATGGTCGTCTAGTTGATGTTCACTCCCCACTTCCTCCCCAGATCCCTCATAAATGTTAAATTTCTTAAGAGTAGGGGACATGTTTTTAATACCTAGCAACAGGGCAGACATGCCCCATGTCTGCTGCCATAGTTACAGATCCACTCCTAAACACACTGCCTCTTCTAGGTTCTGCAAAATGCACAAATAAATTTGAATTAATGCTTGGGGAACCAAACTTCAGCACCTATATGGCCTGTTTGATGGCAGCACCTAGTTGACTTTGGCTGATCTCAGAGCAGTGTCAGCCTTGGTTAGTACTTGGAGGGGAACTACCTGAAAGTTCCAGGGGTGTTGGAAGCAGGTTGTGAAGTCAAAACAACATTCTGGAAGCAGGTACTATAATATCTCTACCCAATGCATGGTTATATCCATGAAATCATCAGGAGTACTTGATGCCTTCAACAATGTTGAAAGTAAAATCCCAAATGAGCTGTATTCCTCAAGGTTGACATTTAGGCCTCAGTACAGGCATTACCACATGACTGAATATTAGTTATCTCAATCAAAGCCTTCAAAGTCTAATCCATTTCCAGTAGGCCCTATAAGGACTTATCTTAAGAAGTTTTCCTTTGGCTCTGAACAATCTGTCTTGCTGCAGGAAGATTTTGTCAGGATAAGTATTTAACCTCCTCTTCTTCCCCTTGTCTTCAGATTAAGCTGCTTTGCTGGGAGTCACACATCCTATTTATGGTCTTTCATTTTCATCTTCTGCTTTCAGAACTTAACTTCTACTGGACCATCCCACTTGCTCTGATATTGATCTAGCAGTTGGTTTTCCCTGAGCCCTGAAAACTAACTGTTGGTAATGAGGCCTCTGCTGGATTGTAAAGAGTTTCTTAATGAACTTTTTGGCTCCAAAGCTGTATTTGCCACTATTTCTGCACAGTTGTAAAATCAGAAGTAAGCCTGATAGGGAGAAAAAATATGGTAAGGGTAAAAAACAGGAAACGTGTGGTAGCATAAGCTTTGTGAGCAGGAATAGACCTAGTTCAGCATGTTTTGACTGTGAACCCCCTTTGCATAGTGGTTCAGATGTTGGATTTGGATGAAGGAGGCCCAGGCTTTTGGTGAATGATTGTCTCTCAGCTCATCTACCTTATACAAAATAATATGGGAATAAATGAGGGAAGAATCTCGTGTATTCCATCTTAAGCTCCAAGAGGAAAAACAGAATATAAACACAATAAATAAATATTTGTGCTTGTTACTAGTGTATGTTCAAGTTTTTTTTAATGTAATTCTTTCCTCCTCTTCTCTGATAGGTAATCAGTTGGTTGTCTGAGGACACTGTTGAAAAAAGTAGTGAAATGTAAGTGATTGATCACTGTGTGAGAGAGATACAGTTGTTGAGAGTAAGTGCAGGATCTGCTAAAACATTTCAGACAGATGGCTATCCAGCCTCTCCCTGATTCTCCAGATCTCCCCTCAGTTTTCTGAAAGCAAAACATACTCAGTTCCTCTAAATGTTCCTTATAGGGTTTAGTTTTCAGTCCTACCGCTATCACAGTAGCCATTTTCTGAACTCAGCTCCTGTTTGTCAATGTCCTAGCTTTGTATCATCTGCAAATGTAATAATCTATCTCTCAACTTGTTCACTCTGGTCATTAATAAAAATATTAAACAGCATGAAACCAAACAGCACTCTTCTCAATACTATTCTCCAGTCTGACTTGCAATCATTTATGAGACCTCTCTGGGTGTAGTCTTCCAGCCAATTATGAATCCATCTGATTGTACTCAAAGTACTCAAAGAGTGGTCCATGGACTGGTGCTGGTCTTTTAATGTTTTTGTTACCAATCCGCAACAAGATAAGTACAGAAATTAAGCATAAGCATTTAGAAACTTTTATAGCCATTAGACATTGGCACAACATCCTACTGGAGATTAGAAATACAAAACCACCACAGATACTGTAGTTTGAGAAGCACTGATCTAGACTACCTTTTGGCATGTTATTAATAAGGATATCATGAGATACCTAGTTGAATGATTTGCTGAGATTGAGGTACATTATGTCCATGGCATCCCCTGATGTGTTAAGATAGTAACTCTGGCAAAAAAAAAGCAGTTAGCTTCATCTGACATGACTAGCTTTTGTTAATTATTGCATTAGCCCACAAGCACCAAGTACCCACAAGTACGCTGTTTAATAATCTGCGTGAGAACCTGGTCTAAGATAAATATCAAGAAGATGGATCTATAATTTCCCAGATCCTCCTCCTTCCCTTTTTTTGGAGGGAGGGATAATATTTATGATCCTTCAGTCTTCTGGGACTTTTCCATTTCTGTAGGAATTCTCAGAGATTACATTTAGCAATTTTGTGATCACTTCCACTAGTTCCTTTAATATCCTAAAATATAATTATTCTGGTAATTATACCAGAATATACCCTGGACACTTGAATTCATTTAAATTAATTACATGTTCTTCTTGACTCTCCTGAGCTGCAGCTGTCTCTTTCCACCAGTAGCACAACAGATGGCAACTAGGGTTTTGTTTCCCTTCTGAGAGAAGACAGATGCAAAATACAAATTAAGTGATTGATTGATTTATCTATCTATAAAATTTATATGGCCACCCATCTCACAAGAAGTGACTCTGGGCAGCATACAACAATTAAATAAAACAATAAATATATAAAAACAATCATTATTAAAAAATATAAAACAGTCATTATTAAAATGCAAACCACCAGGTACAGGAGAGAGTAAATTAAGCACAATGATGGAGCCATCTTAGAATAACACCAATCCCCTGATGACATAGCCAGGTCTTGACAGACTTACGGAATGTTAACAGGGATGGGGCTAACCTTATGGAGAATGTTCTGTAAGGCAGGCACCATGGCAGAAAACCTGAAGCATACCCTCTCTACCAGATCTAATGGGATGGCAGATGTAACTGGGGAGAGACGGTCTCTCAGGTAACCCAGTCCCATGCCATGAAGGGCTTTAAAGGTTAAAATCAGCACCTTGAGTTGGACTTGGAAGCAAACTGGCAACCAATGCAACTTGTGGAGCAGAGGTGTGGTATGTACTGTTCTGGGTAATATTGCCCATGCTGCTGCATTTTGTACCAGCTGAAGCTTCCAGATACTCTTCGAGGGTAGCCCCATGTAGAATGCATTATAGTAGTCCAATCTAGAGGTGACTAGGACATGGGTTACTGTGAACAGAGACTCCCAACCTAGGAACAAGTACAACTGGTACACAACATGAATCTGTGCAAAGCCTTCCTAGTCATGACTGCCACCTGCTCCCTGAGGAAGAGTCATGAGTCCAGGATGATCCCCAGATTATGCACTGGGTCTGTCTGGGGTAGCACAACTCCATCCAGCACCAAACATGACATAGTCCTAGAACCAGCAGGCCCTAAAATGTAAAGACATTCTGCTTTCTCAGCATCATTCATTACCATTTCATTCCGTTCTCCTCACAACAGACCTATGGTCTCTACCTTTTCCTTTGTTTCCAATGTAACTAAAGTCCCAGTGTTTCTCTTTGGGGCATTTTTACAAGCATCAGCTCATTCTGAGCATTAGCTTTTCTTATACAATCCCTACATTTCTGAGGATTACCTTGCATCCATCACTGGTTATATAACCCTCCTTCTATTTCCCATACACATCCCTTTTTCCCCCCAGCATTTTAGAAGCCTCTATATGTGTCCCCATTAGTCTCTTTAGATGTTTCCCATTTTTCCTTCTAGCGGGAATTATTTGCAAGTGCACTTTCAATTTCTCTAGATTTTCCTCATCCTGGAAACTTTCTCCTTCAGGATTTCTAACTACTGAATCTGACCTACCCTCTTTTTGTGCTCTAATATAACACCCTCTTTTTGTATGTGTGTGTGCGCGCGTGTAAAACTTTGATTATTTTTATTATAATAGTAAAATCTAATACAAACTAAAATTAAAGAAAGAAAAGGGAATAGAGAGAAGCAAAAAGTGCAAGGAAAAAAAGAAAAACAGGGAGAGAGATAGAAGAAAGAGAAAAGAATATAATAAAGAGAAATATATAAAGAAGTTACTTCCAACCTTCATCACAAGTATAAACAAATTTAGTAACTCTTTACCCCCTCTAAAGTTAGAAACATTTATTTCTTCATCCCATATCCCATCTCTTATCTATAAACAAATCCATAAAACATCATCTTTTCAGTCCTGGTGTCAGTAGAAAGTTCTAAAAGATAGCCAGAAGGAACAACATATCTTGTTTTAACCTTGATCAAATAAACTAACTTTATATTCTTCCTTTTACTTCTAATAGTCTTAATCTTTAGCTCATTCAACTATAGTTGTAGGATTTGATTTCTCTTCATTTCTTCTTTGCACAAGAGTTCTTCAAGCCTTTAACAAGCCTCTTTTGTAAATCAAATAGGAAAAAATTATCCAGGTCATTCTCTTGGTTTGTCATTTGTATTTCCCTTTTAAATCTTAAAACCTCAGCCAGTTTCTTTTGTAGATCCAGTGAAACATCCTTTTCTAAGTCATTCTTTTGGCCTGTCAGTTGTAAATCCACTTTCAATACCATCTCTATCTTGTCAGATAAATTTTATTCTACGTCTGTCATTCCTTCGATAACATATTTTGGACATTGTCTATAGAAGCAGACATCATTACTGACATTGTTGATACTGTGGCTACTATTTTCTGATTCCATTCTTCAAAAGTCTCCTTCAATATTTTTATTGTCATAACCTTTTGCACTTACAGGCCTGTATATCTTTCTTCTACCTAAAATCTCTAGTGTCCAGTTTTTGAAATCATGAAATTGCTTATCTATGTTATGTCTTGTAAAAACCAAAACAGGATCTATACCCCATGAGAAACTGTTTATACTTCGTAATTAATTCCAAAATCTTATTGTAAAAGTTTCAATATTCCAATTTTTTCTAGACCCTTCGTCTGTTTATAACTTTCTAAGATCAAAATCTTATTTAGCTTTTTGCTGTTTATTTCAGATTCTTTACATTTTAAGCTTATGATTAAAAATTTCTTTCATTCAGGATTGAAGGCAGACTCACCTGGCATTTTCCAACTTGTCATTCCAAAGGTCTCTAATAGCTTGAAAGTAGTTAATGAGCAATTTTCAAAAGTGATTAGAAAATGAAGTTTGGGAAATTAGTGTCCTTTAAAAGTCTCTGCCACAGTTGTGGGCAAGATGGCTAATCCCTTCATCTTCTGGCACTCAAACCCACTGAAAACTGTTGTCCTGAGGTCTCCTTGCAAGGAGAAGCTGTCCGGAGCACATGTCGGCAATCTCCTGACCTCTCCTAATCCAGAGAGATTCCAAGGCACTAGGCTACTCACCAGTTCCTTGGGCTTTGCCATGGTCGTCAGCTCCACTGTCACAGAGCTGTCTTCAGTTCACCATACCTGGAAGTGTAATATATCACCCTCTTGACAAGATTGGTGAGGCACCTGCCAAGCATGTAGTTTTTATGAGATGTAATCTGTTTTCAGCCAGGACTCCTTCATGTAGGTAGCAGAATCCATAGCCAAAGGGCCTCATCTATGTAGTCAGTTGTTTGCTTCCAGGATCCTGTTTTCTCTTCTTACACTGTTACCCTTGACTGGAAGGATTTATAAAAACAGTACTTCCATTCCCATGATTAATGTAATAATGGTTTGCTCAATTAACCACATTTTCTGCATTTGTACAACACAGTAAAATGGTAACTAATCACATAATTGGATTTGCACACGGTAAGTTAAAATGTGGCTAGATAGTCTGAGATTCTGCATTTTGTCAAACCCAACCCTATTCTGCAATTTTCTCCCTGATGAGCAAAAAAAAAGTTGTATATACTGTATAAGGAAAATATATATTTGTACAAATTAACAAGAAGTGGAAAAGAACAAACTTGCTTCTATACTTAAAATCTAAGCTCTCAGTTCAGATGATACTAAATGCTAAAGCTGATTCTCAGATACAATCTTAATATTAGAATGGCCTACTTATCCTCCAGGTTCTGATCCAGTCCACAGCATATTGTAGGTCATCCACTAAGATCATCCAAGCAGTTTCAGTTCCATGTCCCACCTTGCTGAGAAATGGTATATTGTATTTGAGACATAATTCTACTGAATCAGTGTTTCTTTACTAACAGAATTATTGCTGCCTACTAAAACTATAGGGACATGTAGTCACTAAAAGTCAAACTCAAGTTGGGCAAGGGTTTAATTTACCTTTACACAACAAAAAACAACTGTTTATGGAATTATGCATTATGTTATGCATTATGTTAAGAAGATCAGTGGAAGTCCTTGCTGCTATGGACAGCTGTCCACTTTCTTGAAAACTATGAGCTGAAAACAATCCAACACAACTTTGCAAGCAACCAAGATTGAATTATTATAACCTGCCCTAGTACTGGAGTACAAATCAAGGCAGAGAAAAATGAAGGAAATTATTCACAGCAAGCTATCTGCTGATTTGGTTCACCACATTTAAAATCCTGGCAAAGGAAAGTGCAGCTAATAGAAGCATCGCAAGAGCATTCTTCCCCAACTTGGGGCCATACAGATGTACTGGGTACACAAGAATAGTAGCCACAGAATATCTGGAAGTTACTAAATTGGAGAAATCTGCTTGGAGTGAGGTATTATTTTAACAATCAGGATTGGAAATCTGGAATAGAGTCAAAGTTGGATAGAAAAAGTAATAATGGTAATATTTCCACATCCTCATTACATTCTTGGATACAGCTTTGGGAAGGAGGACATCACATGAGGATATTTAGTCATATTGGCCTTCTTAGAAATGCCTAAGAGATACATATTTTTTGGATAGAGAAGCAACTGCTGACCCAACTTAAATCTTAAAATGTTCACTTAGCCTGCTTCTTTTCCAGCCTTATTTTAGTACTTCTCCTATGCCCTTCTTTGAACTTCTTTTAATTGTTATAGCCCATACCACTCTTTTCTAAGAAGTGTTCCTATTTGTCTTGTGACAGTTGTAAAAGAAACAGTGGAAATACTGCAAGGTTTATAGTGAACTATAAATTGTTTTCTCATCTTGCAGGAAAGCAAAAGCCTACGCTGAAGCATTCTGAGTTTAACTAGGGAATATGAATGATTCAAGCAATACTACGCTGTCATACCAGCTAGAGAGAGAGAGAGAGACATGCTTATAGATTATTGTAATTGCTGTTGATGATCAAGGTTCATTTTTGCATTTCTTTTTTTGTGTAGCTTTGGAAGAGCACCCTTGTTTACCTTGCAAAACCGGAATAATTTTTGCACACATATTAGAAGCCTATGTGGAGGTGAAGCCTGGCAAATACAGTAGATGCAAAGATTTTTGATCCATACTCGTTTACATTTTATTTTTGAAGCAGAAAGCATCTGTAAATTTATTTTGGGATTGAATATGATAATTTGTTCAGAATTGGAGGGGATTACTCTGCATGCAATACTGCTGATATGATGGACACTTTCACTCTGCTTGATTATAAATCAGTGGTAGACTGCTACGTTCAAGCCCTTTTATGAAGTGGCAAGCTGTGTTCTCAAAAGCCTTGGGACTATTGCCACCAGCTCAACCTATACACTGTTAGTAAATAGCTTATTGCAAAAGACATAGTGAGTTTTTATATGCTTTTCAAAAAGTTGCCTTGAAGTTTATCATTTTTGAAATAGCAAAATATAATCAGAGAGTACAGATTTCTTCATCTTCTAAAGAAGACATGTTGATACTTATGTACTATAACAGAGGAATCAATCAGACTAAAAGACCAGGTTTTCTTAAGCAACTAACGTTGTTGAATTGGTTGGCAGCCTTAGCATCCACTGGGTTTTTGCCACACCAAGTTGGCATTTCCCACATAATGATGGATAAGCTATACATAAACAGGAATGATTATTATGTTCCTGAAGTTGTGTAGCTTATTTCTAGTTTATAAATGTTTTCCAAACATGGACAGGCCATGTCTAGAGGGAGTAAACAATCTCTCTAGGTACATTCCTTGCATCTCTAACATTCAGGCTACTATTCTGGAATGTTATGCAGACAAAGTAGAGCTTATTCTTTCCAATAACAAAGAGAATAAGCCCTTGTTGCTGCCGTCACCCCGTGTGCTTCATCTGCACCTCAGTGTGCATGGCGTACAATGTCGTTACTCCAAGCATAAGATATGGATCTTCAGAACTAAAACATACCCAAGTCTAACAGGTAAAGTTTATGCTGAATCATGAACACATGATTAAAATAATTACCTTCTCTATGGCAGAGAAACACCCATGAAGTTAGGTAGTGCTTGGTTGCTATTCAGATCAGGAATTACCAGGGAGTAACTATAAGCTGTAAGTACTGGCAAACGGTTTCCATGCTGGCCCCAAGAAATCTTCATGGGTATGTCTAGGTCAGTGTTGTCCAAACTTGGCCACTTTAAGATGAGTGGACTTCAACTGGCTGGGGAATTCTGGGAGTTGAAGTCCACTCATCTTAAAGTGGCCAAGTTTGGACAACACTGGTCTAGGTAGTCCCCAGGAGTACAAAACCAAACCAAACCAAACCAAAGCAATCTTAGCTTTTTATAGTATAGTTACATGCAGTGAGGTAGAGGGCCAGTCCTGAAACAAAACCTACTCAGGCATCTAACTGGGATGTGAGTGGTGGGTGATGGTTATGTATATATGTATTTAAATAATAATAATCTTTGCAATAGCCAACATGAGCTTTAAAACGACTTGCAAAACAACTACATTTTCATAACTTTATGCCAGAGTTGATGCCCTTCTGACTCCTGGGGGAAGACTGTTCCAAAAAATTCAGGCCACTACAGAAAAGCACCACCTCATCCCCTGTGGATCTCACCTCTCATAAGGGGGGTGGGGGTGGGCATTCAGCTGCCCCATCTAGAACAAGCCTATTGGACAGATCAGTTCCAGCTGGAGGAGCTGAGCCTGCAAATACTTACCGTGGTGCTTAAACCATTTTGAATTTTCAATATTTCTGCATAAATATGACCTAAAACGTGATCTGTTCTCCACACAAGTCCTAAACCTAGATAAAGAGAACCCATTTAAAGAACGAAGTCAAAAATTATATTTGTTCTTTTGTTTATTGAGGAAAATGAGGGTGAATAATTCATCAATTTATATGTTACAGCATTAAGATAATCCTAACAGCCAAAACGTATTGAATGTGTGAAAAATATACATACACAACATGCCTGGGAGAAACACTCCTATGCAAAGCACAGAAAAAGAAGAATAAATAGTAAGCTAAAGCAGCTTTTCTTCATACGCTCTTTTACACAGCCATTGTCATGTCTTTCGAAAAAAAATCATTCCTCACACCAAACTGCAGACCACTCACTACCTTTCTACCATGATTTGCACATCTTAAAATTTCTCCTTTGCTCTACTTTTTCACCGTGTGTGTATAACAAACTGCCAACATCTGCTGGAAATCATTCAGGTTCTCAGGGGTGACTACAGAAAAGGCACACTTCCTAGATCCTTAAGATGATAAGATTTAAAAGAAGGAACCTGAAGCACGCCCTCCTGTGGGAGCATGGGGGGCAGACAGACGTTCTTGGGAGAAGGTGGTCCCTCAAGTACCCTGTCCTATGGCATGTAGTCATTTCCATGCACTTCCAAAACAATTGAGAGCACTGTTTTTCCTATATGCACTATATGCATATATTTTTTTATCCACAGCCTCTTTCACTTTATTATTCCACCAAGCACCATTTTTTCACACTTCCTATTAGTATAAAGTGTACCATTTACTCCTCTTATATTCTAAGTCACAGTTTTCCATACACCATGGCTGTCACCAAAATTATTGTCCTCCACTGCCCTTCATGGCTTTGGTCAACTGAAGTTTTCACATATCAAGAAAAGAATAGATAAGCTTCATCCCATCTTCATTCTGCATTCCCTGCTAATGGTAAGCACACAGTACAGTCAGTTTGGGTGTCAGTTGTCAAAACAGTGAACAGATAGAAACTGACCCTCCTTCACAAAAGAGGTGGACATTCAGTCTTTGGCATAGAAAGGAGGAAACCATTAGGAGTTTTGCTGCCCTAAAGCTGCCTATTTGTAGGAGACTCATTTGAAAGTAGAGGTCCTGCTGGAATTTTTTGTGCTGCAATTTTATCTTCCCTCGAATAAATACTATTAATCAGGACTTGTGGATTTTCATTCCTTGGATCCAGTTTCCAGTCCAGACTGCAAGGAAGGAAATATGGCAAGTGCAACCAAAGCTCAGTTTTGCCCAACCAGGCTTGTGTTTTCCTATGCAGTTAGGATTTCTAATCTAAAGATGACCTTGCAAACCAGCATCCTGTTGTCTTCACCCCACCAATTAAGAAGTATATGCAGTCAACTAACACACAAGACTATGTGAAAATGTGAGACAGGGATAAATATTATAGTTCAAATTAAGATGGAACTCTTGCCCACCATGGAAAGGTTGTCTAAACTGAGTATTGTGTTCACGCTTTCCCCGATGAAATACAAGCATCAGCAGCTAACAGTAATATATGATGCAGCCCTTAGTATTGTTGAGTTCATGCACACAAAACTATACTATGTTTGTACAAGAGTATTTCTTTGCTGGGCCTTGTGTTATGTGACAAGTAGATTCTATCTTGTAAAAAGGATATGAAATAAAACGATTGGAATGGCAGGTCCTGAATACAAGCAGGAAATAATTTCAGAGTAATGTGTTTCTTGACTGGGCATGACTTCCTCGACTATAGTAGGTGGTGCTCTCTTGTCCAATTCATTGTCCTGGTTCAGTTTAAAAGGTTAGGGGTTGGAGGACAAGTGAATCAGTGACAATAAAAACAGCAGCCAAATGTTCTGACCCAGACCCTTTTCTCAAACTTAACCTTTCCTACCACTGAGTAATAGCCAGAAACTCTAGGACAGTTCCCGGCTGGAGAAAATGCTGTATATTATCAACTATATTTAGGACTTGATTTATAAACCATTTATCAGCTGAATGCGTAATAAGGTATGAATTAAAATCTAAAATCAAGCCTAGAGCAGGGCAGGGCAAGCAACTAATTGAGGGTCAGCCAAGGCAGCAAGAGCGAGGCTGGCAGCCAAAAGTAATATCAATTTGAATAAAATTGTAAGATTGTTGTATAGCCAATGTTAATTGGGGTGAGGTGGGGAAAGCAGTAATTTCTGCTTTCCCTGATTTTTGTCCCTTTCTGCTTTTCCTGAGATTCAAGATCCTTATGATGAATGAGATGCACAAGTCCATACGTCCTTTGTACCTGATGAAACTGGAAAAAACAGAGATTAAAGAGTGAGTCACTAACACTCCCCAATTCCCTGTAATTTTTAACTGTCTTTTGCTTACAAATAACTCAGTTGACTGATTATATATAATGTTGCTTAACTCTCTCTCTCTCTCTCTTTCTCTCTCTCTCTCTCTATATATACAGTTAAGCAACATTATCAAAGAACTGAAATACCTTTCCCATGCGTAAATATATTATTATTCAGTCATGTAGGCATATATGCAAAACTTTAAATCTGAATCATCAAGTTGCTCAGTCTCTCTCTTTGAATCATAACTGCTCCCTTAGTTGATCTGATATAAAAACAGTAATGCCTTGAAAACCTTAACTGGTATCTTTCACAATATAGAGAAAGGATAATATTTGCATGTATAATATAGAGGAAATAAACAGTCTTCACATGCAGCGTGGACTTTTTTTATGCAACAGCTGTGAGCGACAACATGCATGTGAATTTCCCCCAGGATTTACCTCTGGGGCAAGAGTTAGTCCTGTAACCCTAAGGATATAACAAAGGAAAAAAAATGTCCTCTCCTGCAACTGAATAAAAACGATTTCGTTAGAAGAGTTTTCCTTGAGAAAAGATTTTACACAGAGATTTGAGAGAACCAGGAATGGCGGGTTTTTTCTGTGTACCTCTGAAAAAAAGGTATATATTGAATATCCCAATTCAGAGAGACTTATCACTTGATGAACGGCAAGAAACTGACTGCTTCCCCATCTGTCCTTTAAGAAATAAATCACTAGTAGCAAACATTTTATCTCAAAAACATGAACTGTGAGAGTAGAGTTTTTTCACAGTCCCAGCTCCATGTCTGCAGATGTCTTTCTTCTTATCAGATGACCAGCAACCAGCTGCAGGATGTAATAAGGTCCAGTTTTTTAGGTATGCCCTGGCTGGAATCCTGGGGAGGAAACTCCCTCCTTTGTGTTTTATATCTGGGAAACAGATCCATTGTCCCATATCATTTTACTGAAAAAGAAGGAAGAATGTAAATCTATCATATACTGAAACATGATTCCAAAATGGAAATAAAGAAGCTGCCAGATAATCTTTTGAGGGTCATTCTTGGGACCTGATTGAAAGATAATTTCAGAGATAACTACATAAATGTAGACAGGGAACTGGGGCCCTAACTTATAGTAGTGGTCTATTTATCCCAGAAACTTTCCATATTCACTGCAATGAATGACCAAGAAGAGAGTTGCTCTCCCCCATAATAGAATGCTTAAGAAACCATACCTTGAGAAAGTAGCGGAGTTGACTGCAAAAGATTTCATCCATTGCACATTCCAAGAGACTGACCATAGAAGATAGAAAGGCACAGGCTATGATAGATACATTTATTGAATCAAGGCTACCATCTTCATATGGGTTTATAGGGATTATTCTGATATTTCCCCACCACTTCAGTATCCTTCTTTGACAGATTTGATTCACAACAGTTCTGAATAAGTTGGTGTTTATTCTGTTATGTAAAAGAACTTTTATACCTTTTATTTGTTTAATGTTGGTGTATTCCAGAAAATTTGAGGGAGAAGAAGAAGGAGAAGGAGAAAAGAGAGAGAGGGAGGGAAGGGAAGGGAAGGGAAGGGAAGGGAAGGGAAGGGAAGGGAAGGGAAGGGAAGGGAAGGGAAGGGAAGGGAAGGGAAGCAATGTCATAATGAATCCAATTATCTGAGAACCACAGTACTTACTAGGTGACATATATCCAATAATCATATCTCTGATTGGCCTACTTCACAGGAGTATTGTAAAGAAAAAGCTCCTGGAAATGTTTAAGCTGCCAGGTTGTCAGTGGAGAGATATGTAAACCTTTATGTACTTCACCCTATTTTACCAATTAGCTACTTCTTCTCATTACAGAACACATTTTCTTCCAACTGCAATTGTTTTGACCTGAGATGGAAATGTGAAGTAGTTGGACTCTGGGTTATTAAAACTGCTGAGTGTATGTTAATGAATATTTAGATCTTTAAAGGAACCAGTCCACTGTTTTAAAAAGAGGAAAAATAAAAACAAAACAGCTTGGTGAAGGAGAAGGGAGAGGGAGAAATGGACAAATGAAAGAATGGCCAATTTGCCCCATCATTCAATAGAGCACTGAGTCATTCAATAGGTTCTTAAATTGGGGGTAATTGGGGCATATCCTCAAGGTAATGGAGCAATTTGTAAATGATTTTATCTGAGACCAGAAAAAGGGCAATTAGGTCAAACAGTTTAAGAATGACTGCAGTACAGAATAATAAAGTAAGTATATGAATCTCTCTTGCCCTGAACCAAACAATTTGTCTATTTTGTCCAAGCTCAGCAACTATAGAACTCAGTCTAATTTCCTACTGTCTTGACTTGAACATTTTTTCCAATGGACTAGAGAAAAAGGAGAAGAGAAAAAGACAGAGTGGTAGAAAGAAAAGAGGAAAGGGTTCATAGAGCTCTACTCACTGCAAGCAGACAGCATCAACAGGTTTCTTCCAAGAGAAAAATCCCAAATTTCCAATTTGGAAAAAAATTGGAAAAAAGCTTCCTGCCATTGATGTTAATATTGTCTGTTCTGAATAGGCCACAGTTCTCTAGGATCTCAGAAAGAGACTGTCCTATTTCTGCTGTCTAACTGGATATATCAGAGAACAATTGTTACATCTGATCTCCCCATCAAATTGCTAAGGACAGCACTGGAGGATAGAGGAGTGCTGTGGTTGAGGCATCCAACCCGATACTGTAGCATTTTACTGGGATACCCAGCTTTGCTCTCCACCACAGCACTGGACTGGTGGACTAGCAGTCAAAGCTGAAACTAAACTTGAGAACAAGTGCTCTGCTATGTACCTGTGGTCCTTTCCTCTCCTCTTTAGCAACAGAGGTTGCTTGAGTCTCATACTAACGTTATTAAGATGTCAATCATTTAAACAGAGATAACTCATTTTATATAGGACTACTTTAGCCTTTTTCCATCTGATCTATGAGATCTTTCACATGGCAGCCTAAACTGCTTGCCTCCCATGTTGAAACCAGCTGGAAATGCAGCCACTTTCAGAAATTACTGTCTGGATTTCACTCTTCACTTTTGGCAGCAATACTGGCTAGGCATTTTATTAGGAGGGCAATTACCACATCCCCAACTGGTGGATTTCCTGCTTCTTTAACCCTCTTACCCTTGCTGGGATAACAAGCACCTTTCTCTGGCTGGATCTTTGAAGATGTGTGATTTCCATTGATAGACCTTTTGTATAAGCCCGTCCGTTCCTCAATTTAGGCAGCTAGAGAAACTATCTCCAAATGTCACTATGTGCTCTGAGAAGTGAGGTCATGGAAGGTATGTTGGGCATTGTCTTCATAACAGGGTAAGATAGGAGTAAACTAAGAAAATGTCTGAAATGAAATACAGACTCTACTGCAATGTCATAGAAGTGGCGGCCTATTCTGGAGTGTGCTGTTGTTATGCATTGGCTGGATCTCTGAGCTCCAGGTATACACACGGTCAGTTTAAACAACTATGGGTGAGCTTTCTTTGTCCTTATCTCTTGCTTATAATCACACTTTTTTTTTATTTTAATAATAACAGAAAAAGAAGAAAAACAGAAAGAAACAGAAAGATACATACATTATCAAAAGAAAATTGCATAACAAGGGCTTAAGAAACAAGTGGGAAAAATACAACAGAAAAAATAGCAAACAATAAATAAAAAAAATAAAAATTAATATTTCATTACAACAGTAAACAGTTACAATCCTATATATATTTATCTAATACAAATATTATGTGAGTGTGTGCGCGTGTGCCTGTGTGTGTATTTCTAATACAATTATATAACTATTGTGCTTTTTCCTAATCTACTGTATTTCGTATAAATGAGTAAAAATATTTCATTATACTTGTGAATGGGGCCATACATTTACCTTTCCAATGTTGCAATATCAGTCTTCTAGCCATAGTAAGGGCAAGGAGAATCCATTTACATTGTCCAATTGTCAAATTCCATGTACTAGGTATGTAATTCAAGAGAATATTATCCTCTGAAAATGTTAGCTTTTGTCACACAGTCATACTTTCTCCCCAAACTTAGTAAGTATAGGACATTGTAAAAGCATAAGTTTTAAAGAAGCATGGTCCTTATTACATCTCCAACAAAATGCTGTCTTAGACAGTCCTTTGCTATACAAACATAATGGAGTTCAATAAATTCTAAATATTATTTTTTGTTGTATAAGTCATAGTTTAAGATCCATTGACACTCTTGCTATAGAAATTAAAACACTCTCCCATCATCTAGGCAATATAGAAACCTCTAATTCTTTATTCTACTCATTTCTTAACATATGCATGCCAAATTGATTTATTGATAACAAATATCTATAAAAACTAATAGGTGTTTTTTTTTAGTTTTAAATGATTCAACAAGTTGTTCTAGTATCTCAGGTGTCTCAGAAGCTGAAAATGCTGCTGGTCCAAATAGTGTTGTTAACAAATGTTGTAGCTGTAAATATTGCCATTGGGTTACATCTGGTAGATGATATTTATCTCTTAATACAGCATATATTAAAAATTCATCTTCATCATCTATCAATTGGTCCAAAGTTAATATTCCCGGTTCCATCCAATTTTTCCATATCACCATCTTTTCCCCAATTTTTAATGTTGGGTTTCCCCATAAAGTCAATTTAGCATGGGAAAAAGGATCAAATCTTTTTTTATCAGACATTCCATTCCATAGCTTTCTGACTGACATAATCGTTTCCAGAGATACTAGAGTTCTGTTGTATTTAGATCCTAATACTGTCCATCCAACCAAAGGTGCTATATGTGTATATTCCAATGTTGCCCAAATCTGAAAACTAACACCAATTTTTGGCTTCCAGTATTTAATTCTTGACAATAGGTAAGCATGATGATATAGCTTCAGACTTGGAAAACTGAATCCTCCCTCATTCATTGGTAATTGCATTTTTTGTAAAGATATTCTCGGAATCAAAGAACACCATAATTTTTTTCTAAACAAAGAATTTATTTTCTGAAAATATTTTCCAGATATTTGAACAGGAATTCCTCTCAGAATATAAATTAATCTGGGAATAATATTCATTTTGAGAGCATTCACCTTTCTCCAAAGGGTGCGATTTAATGACTCCCATCTATCAATATCTGAAGAAACCTCTCTATTTTTTATTTTTATTACTATGTTACTGAGTTATATCTTTTGGTATGCACATACCTAAATATTTAATTGATTTGGTACAAATACAGAATTGATATTCCTTAAATGGATGGGTTTTAATTCCTTACCATTCCTTTTCTTCATATTTCATTTTTTGGGAGGAAAATCCCATAAATGTTCTTGTGAATCCCTACTTCAAACAGCAAAACTGGATATTGCTGCAGAATCACAAACCATAGCACTGGAAAGAAGCAGAAATTCAGCTGGATTCCAATTTCCAAGTTCCAGCCATAGTTTTATTCCTGGCTTCCATGATGATGGAGCCAACTTTTGAGTCATAAAAAACACTACCTCATTGTATATGAGAAGCTTAAGGTATCCCACAAAACCATCATTCTGCTGTGGCTACATTCCTGCATCTGAAAAGAAAAAAATATAGAGTAATATTACACCAGGAACAATTAAGATCTTGTCTCTGTTGGCCTGTGTCTCATCTTGCAGCTATGTAAGTAGTGCGGTTTTGCATAAGTGGCATTTCTGGTGACTAGAGAATGTTATTTACATCGCCAGTGTTACAACTGGAATGCGCAGTTGGCTTGGCGAAAAGATTCGGAGAGTTCATGTCTATCATTTGGCAAAAGAATCAGAAAACATATCTGATACAGCACATGAAATAACAGTGGAATAGCATCTTGAATGGAAAGTGGACTTTTAAACAAGATAGAAATCTGTTAATAAAACATACCCTTCTTACAGTGAACCCAATGGAAAGATCTTAAATTGGAAGATATAAGATTAATTTTACATGTGCTGGAGGAAAAAATGTACTCTTCTTAAATTATGTTACTGGCTTCTTTATGGAGGTAGAAATACTTAACCTTTGGGGGACTGGGGGCCATACTTAACTCTTATGCAAAACAGGCAGGGCTGCATCATACATAGAGGCAAGGATAGGATTTTCTTGAGATTTGGGTGGGTGAAAGATCAAGTTACTATTATAGCAAATGTGGATTATTTTTATCAAGTTGTGATGAAAGTAAATTATTTAAAAGTAATTTAAAAAATTAAAAATCAAAGCAGCCCTGTGTATTTTGGCTCCTGGCTCCACTCAGTTCTAGGGTCTACACAATGGCAGGTGTAGCTCTCAAGCTGATGGAAGTTGCACATCCCTATCATAAACCGTCATTTACAGACCACAACAGCTGGATTCACACATGGTGCTAAGCCAAACCCAAACAAACCACAGGTATTGTAAAAATGCTTAAAGCACAGTGACTTGACTATAACTAGGAGTTCTGATAAGTATGATCAAAGGTTACCAGAAGTATCTGTGGTAAACACATTCTGGGCTAGTTCACAAGTTGCATTAAGTGATAATATTGGCTTAGCTGCAAAGGGCACCTTCATTGCCTCTATCCATGATCCGCCCACCTAAGCTTTAGTTAACCAGATTTTGTGTGATGTGCAAACACAGGACTTTGGCTCTATTCACTTGGGAAAAAAGCAAAGAAGCCATAGTCGGTTTTTACTAGGTAAATAACTTTGTTCTCTAGCTTTTTCCAGATTAATGAAGCAGAACTCTACATTTACATATCACAAAATGGCAGACAGTTTACAACATATCTTTATGCGCAATCACATAATATCACAGTGATATTGTAAGTAATTAGCTGTATTATCTAAAATAGCACAACAGAGATGCTAGAAAGAATCCAGTCTGTTTAATAATTTGAAATGAGTGTGAATACTAGTTTGAAAGACTTGGATTCAAATTCTGACTAGACATAGCCTTGACATTCCAAGTCTAATCTTCCACAAAGGATTGCTTTAAAATAAGATAAGTGAGTTCCTTAGAATAATTTTCAGAATTAAATAGTAATAGCAACTGCACCATTTGAGTTCCTTCAATCATCCATCTAAAAGTGCCAGCTAGACACCATGCAGTAGCTAATCAGCCTTCAAAGAGGTTCAGATGGAACAAGTTTTGTGGCATTAGAGCAATGAATGAAATACAAATGTTTTGAGATGACAAGAAAATATATTAACCTGATCATAAAATATTTGACTTGCTTTTCCTGGACAGAAACATTCAAATTCTGTAAGTAGTGAAATATTTAAAAACAGAACTACAAATTCAGGAATGAAAAAAAACACAAAGCAGAGAGCCAGCTTCCCTTACTCTTCCTACTCCCACACTGAATATTGGAGTTGGACACTTAAATCACCTAGTCCTAACCTATGTCTGCAGTTATAGCTGTAGTCATGTTGAGACAAATAACTGCTTTCTCCTTCCCCCTTCTTGGGGCTCCATATGCACCACCGAGGAATGCTGTCAGTATTGTCTGACTTTTCTTTACTGCCCTAGAATTATCAGCCTTCTCATGCTACTATTTGATGTGGTCTCTGATGAAATATGTTGCAGAGGAGACACAAACAAAAAGGAAAAAAAACTTGTCTATGTATTATATCCTATATCATAAACCTTCTGAGAAACATCTGCTTTTGTGGGTTCTGGCACAAGATCAAGATTTAGATGAAAAGCTAAACTTATAGTGGACTCCATAATGGACTCCACAGCTTTGACAACAATCACCTTCTTTATCCCATCCTCCTACTTTGTCTACCATCAAACCTAACAAAGAGTTTTTGAAAGCTTATAGAGACTGAATTCACTGGTAATGCTATGTCAAGAGTTTTTAAAACTGTGACAGAGGCTGCAATTTAGTGCCCATGGATGATAGGAAATGTGCTGGGAACCCAGGTGGGTGTCTGCAGCCTCCTCACAGATGATGATGATGATGATGATGATGATGATGATGATGATGATGATGACTTTTTTTTTAAATTGTCAAAATCTCCTGCAATCTCACACAAAAACTGTAAAATCTTGCAAGACGGTTGATATTTCCACATCATAATATCATCAGATTGCTGTCCTTCATGGTGTTTATGCTTTTAATTTCTTCAGAGTGCTAATGAATGCCCTTTTCCTAAGACTTTTTAACTTCTACATGAAACCCAGGGGAGAGGGATTTAGGTTGAGATGTCATCACTATGCCAATAGTACCCAGTTTACCTTTCCTTTCCATCTGTTACGGAACCAGGTCTAGAGGAGGGCACTGGGCCAATGAACTACGACCCAACCAGACAAGTCAGAGATTCTGGTTGTGAATGATTTCTCTGATCAGCTATTGTAAGTAGTGCTCACTCCATTCTGAAGGGGTTGCATTCTCCTTAAGCAGGAGTGAGAGACCTTTGGTGACCTGGAACCACACTTAACATGTTTGGAAGAGCACAGCCTTATCCTTTAAGCCAGGAACAGACGTCAATATGGCTCCCAACCATCATTTTTGTAGCTTCCAAAGCTCCTCCTATTAAATGTTGGCAGTATGTCAGCCCTTAGGTTAGACCATGTCAAGAAGCAGGCATGGCAAAGATTACATGAATGCTCCTTATTGTAGCAAGGAAGAATAACAGAATCTTGAAAGCCTGTCCAGGTTTTTCTCTGTCCCATCTTATACTAAATAAAATCAAGGTAGGGTTATTTTGAGTTTCTTTCCCATGCTTTCTTTTTCCTCAGGACTGTATAATCTTTCCTTCAAGTCCTCCTTAACAGGTCCCTCATTCCTTCCCCTCTTAATGGCTCCCTTATAGCTTCTCCAAGGTCTGCTCTATATTCCTTTACACAGTATAACTGCCAAAAAACAAGGGCATTTTCACTGTTTCATGGAGACCAATAAAAAATCCTAGCTCTTTCTATGTATATAAGGTGGTCCTTCATCATGTTAACTTTAAAACATCAGGTTCCCACTTTGGGGCTACTCTTGGATTTATCATCGTCGTTAGAAGTACTGTGCCTTCAAGTCAGTGTTGACTCCTGGCAATTGGACAAGTCCCTGCAGTTTTCCTGGCAAGATTTCAGAAGTGATTTGCCATTGCCTGCTTTCTAGGGCTAAGAGAGAATGACTGGTCCAGAATTACCCAGCTAGCTTCATGCCTGAATTAAGATTAGAGATTATGCTTCCTGGTTTCTAGCTTAATGCTTTCACCACTGTATCAAACAGCTCTCTCAACACATTTAAAATTACATTTATTAATTAATAATAATTAATAAATGTAATTTTAAACGTTTTGTGCATTTAGAGTTTTGCATGTTTATGTTGCTGTCAGTTGTAGCTCAGTGTATCTTTGCTGCTGTTTTTATCTTAATTTACTCTGCATTGCTTTTATCACCATTTAATCTTTTAATTTAATTTTATATTGCCCAGGAAATTCTAGTTAATTGACCAACCTAAAAGTTCAATAAATATATCAATACCTTAAAATGTTGAGATTAAAGCTTGCAATAAAGACAGTATGATCAACTTCACAATGCTATTCAGAACTACCTAAATGTATGTTTTATGGTAGACACTGGATCTTTCTGAGTAACGGTTTACAAGCTGGAAGTCTGGGAGTGGAAATTCAACACGTTTAGAGACATATTGGGGAAAAATAATGAATAGAAACAGGCAGTGCACAGCATATAATCACATACTTTGGCTTAAGTAGGCCATGGACCAGAACATAAATTTTCACCAGATGCATTTATTTTAGGTCTTACATTTTTTCTGTTTTTGCCCATTTTCTAGTATAACATGCCAAATCTTCCAGGAAAAATTAAATCATGGAATGAATCTGCTATAAAAATTCCTTCTGAAAGCCCCTTATGATCTCATCAGCTTGTGGTATCTTTTTCACAGAATAACATCACTGAATTGTTGTTAAACCACTAAAATGCTTTAGTGACTTCTAGTCTATAAGTCAAACGCTAAGTTTACCAACGAAAATGCATTTCACCTCTCTAACAAACTGCACTTTAAAAGTCTGCTTTATGCCTGAAGAGATGATAGATATAGATATAGATATAGATATAGATATAGATATAGATATAGATATAGATATAGATATAGATATACATATACATATACATATACATATACATATACATATACATATACATATAGATTTGAGAGTGACTTGCTGGTACATAATCAAATCAAATAAATCCAGTTATGACTGTATCTCCATTTTATTTTTAAGGTGTGATTATTTATGAGAGAAAGTTAATCTATTTAAGCAGAACATTTTGAGAAAGAAAATGTTTAAGACGAAGGATCAGTTCACTTCTTGGATATTGCTGACTGCTCATTTCATCTTTGTCCCAAAGTCTAGCCAGACTGAAGCTAACAAAGAAAACTGACTTGAATGGCTAAGTTGTGTGTCACAAAAGGAGGTCATGAGTTCCATATTTTGCAATCTGCTTTGGTTTCTGTTCTGACAAACTAATTCCTTAAATGGTTTGACATCTGGCTAGTTTAAAATCTATAAAGCAACTGTTATTCTCTCTTTAAAAAAAAAAAAAAGATGCCAAACTCAAGTATTGTGTTAATTAAATTTTTCCCCATGGAATTCCAATCCTTCCTCAATATTCTTCTGTATTTTCCAGCTAAGTAAATGTTCATGGACTATCAGATCTTTCTGTTCTATGTAGGAAAATAAGTGGTAGTAACCCTGTGGCATAGAAGCCACATTAAACCTCTAGGGAAATTATGTTCTAATATCACCACAGCAGGTAAGAGCATTAGAAATTCAAGGATGAAGTAGAAGATGAGTGGACATAAAATAGAAGAAGAAGCCTCCTAAAGGAATACACATAGATACTGGGTCATGTACCCTTACACATCCTGAATCTCCTTGGACTTGCCTTTCAGCAACATACAGGATAAGCTTCCTCAGATTGTTCAATGTGCCAAATACCAGATTGGTTTCACTTGAAAGCCAACAGGGGGGTTGAAGTCTCCTCCTTCATCAAACCACATCCCTCACCAGGCAAGATCCCATGATTTATAGGTTTCAGCTATAATAAGATAGGAATCTCCTCTCAAGGTTTGTTAGATTGTGTGGGTGGTCAGAGCTGAAGCTACAACAATTTCATTTTTGTTAAAGTAATGTCTACTTTGCTGTCTTCAGCTCCCAAAGGACTCCACCACACAAGCAGCTGAAGACTTTTGCATAAAGCAGATCCTTCCAAGAAAGTCCTTGTAAAGGAGTCTAGGAGGAAGGGAGCTGTATTCTTTTCTTTTTCTGTCCTGTCTTATCTTACTCAATCGTCTCTGAGGACTCCAGGTGATCTTCTTTTGGTTGCATCTCCATACCCCTGGGCTTGAGTTTCCAGGATTTCACAGTCCATATTGATAACAATTTTTTTTTTCTGTTCTTTGCAGAAATATTTATTCCAACATGGATTAGTAGGAAGAAACAATTGTCAGTGAACTTGCTAAATTCTGGAAGTTGTTTTGTAACATCCTTGATCCTTGCTCTTGGCAGTCAGCACACTTCACAAGCCAATGGATCCAGTCAGCACATTTTTGTTTTGGTCCATCATAAAAAAAGAAACATTGACCACCAGGATTCTTATTTTTTTGTAGGTGCAGCTGCATCCTCTCTGCTCTTCAGAGATCCATCATCCAGTTTCCTGTTCTACAGCACCTCTTTTAATTCTCCTGAAAACTTGGAGCCTATTTCTTCTGCAAGGGCCTGAAAACTTTTTCTGAGTTCCAGTACTGCAGAGTATCTTCTGAATTTTTTGCTTGTGGTTATCACTTTTGTTGGTTGGGCTTGTTCCTTTGCTTATTTTCCTTTTTTTCACCTTTTGTTGTAGTATCTCATTTGTTCAATCTAGTAAATTGCCCTTGTTGCAAATATATGCCAGATTCTTTTTCAGTAGGAAAACATTCATGTCACAAAATATTATAGGCTGAAGATGCAGACTCCTTTACATTTATCTTCAGTTGTTTCAGAAACCAGTTTTTGTAATCACTTTTCTCTCTTCCTTGCCTCTTCCTCTTGTTGCATTCAACTGGCAAACTTGTTAGTTCAGCTAGCTTACTCACTTAGTTAGGGATGGAGACAAAATTGCCTCAGCCTATAGGGGTTGTTTGTTTGGTAGTTTTTGTTTTTGAAGCAGGTTACTTTTCCCATTCTGTTAACTGGCTGCAGGTGATTGAAAGATGATCAACAGAAAATTGGCTAAGACTTAAACAGTGTTCCCCAAATAAATCAGTAAAAGCAACAGACGTGTGAAGTTCCCTCACTCCTTCTAAATAGCAAATGGAAGTTTGACAACAGAGATGGAAAAACAGAGGCAGGATGGGAAACGTTCTTTCAAACCTAGGTGGTTGTTTTCAAAACCAAAACTTTTTTATTCAGAGGGAAAAGAAAGAAGCAGTTTGCATTAAAGGTATCCTGTCACACACACACACACACACACACACACACACCAGCGCCCCAAGCTGTTAAATTTCTCACCATTTGCTTGCTTAGAAGCTAGGGAGGGAGCTGCAGGGAGGGGAACAGAGATCAGCCGTATTTTCTGCTATTGCTATGGCTGCTTACACCAGGGTTGAATGCTATAGATGGTATTTGGAAAAAACAAGGCTAAAATTTATAAGTCAATTGTATAATGCTTTCCTGATTCTATGGATGGCTAAAATATCTATATATGTTTATGAGAATAATTACATGGGAATAATAGGCAAATAACAGCAATAAAACAAATAAACGTTAGGATTATTCCAGATTTATGCAGCTGGTTAGGGATTACAGGAGTTGTACTTCAATAAGTCTACAGGGCACCAAGTTGGGAAAAGCTAGAAAACTTGTTAGATGATAGATTTTTGGAAGCAACAGCGTATGAATCTTTTTCATAAAGATAAATCCAAATCCTACCTCATTTTAGATCTTGCTCATAGCTTCAATTTGAAAATGCTGTACAAATAATCTGTTATCAAAGAAGATGACAGAACTCATTCAGGCTATACCTCTGGATGATTAATTCACTACAAAATCAGAGTAAATTAATTAAACAATTATCCCTTTTCATTTTATTCAGTTCTTTGAGTTTATGCTGAACTGTTAATGCACTAACAAAAACGTTCTTAAAAGTAACAAGTAAATGCTTAAGGCTTATGGTGGGGATAGCTAACATGCTTTTAATAACACAACTATATTTTTGCCTTCATTCTATGAGTGGGCACTGCAGGGATTGGGAATATAGTAATTTTTTTTTAAAAAAAAGACAAACTCTAACATTCTATTTTATTGTTAGTGTTGTTTTTATAAGTTTCATTAAATAACACAATTTCTCTCATTTGGGATGAATATAGATTAACAAAGTATACACACATCAAGGGAAAAATAGTATAATTCGTCCTTTTTAAAACATTTTTAATATATTTGATAAACATGTCAATAAATTCAGTAAGAAATATCTACATTATATATATCTAATCAATATAGAACTATTGAACAAAATCTGTTCTTTTATATTTTTGAGATAATTACATTTACAACTGAATTTATTTTCTTATAAGTCTATAATTAAATGTGTTATTTGTTTTAGCCCCTATCAAATACGTGATTTGCCCATAATTTCTCATACATGGAAATGCAGCAATAGCATTTGTAATTGATTGCAGAGAAGCAATTGCCTCAAAATTTAAATCATGCTAATGCATAATATAAAGAAGCTGTAGTGAGCTTCAGATTTACCTTTTCTCTTCCTTCTCCTCACATGGCCCAAAGAAGTGCTGAAACCTCCCACTTTTATGCAGCCATACTTTATCATTAACGTGATTTCTATAAAACAAGCCAGCTTCAAACGATATGAAGACTGTTTGAAATAACCATAGTTAATGATGATCAGAATTCTAAGTCCAGATAAGTTAACTAGGTCCAGAAAGCTGTAGTTAACTAAAAGTAGAAGTGTAAGCTTCTGAACTCCATCTTGCTGTAGAAATGAAGGGAAAGGGGAGAATGAAAGTTTGAAGATGCTATGCTTGACTCACAATCCACCAAAAATAGGGTTTAGATTGACATTTTAATGAAGCCACTGTTTTAGAAATGCTAAAGAGGCCCAGCACAAAGTAGGGCTATTGGATCTGGATGGTATAAATCTGGACACCACTAAAATCAGCAATGAGATATCATAACCCCTTGCTTCCATCCAGTGATCAACTGGATCTCTGCAGCTTGGAACTGAAAGCGTCCACCTGCATCATCTTGAAACTGAGATCTACCAATCATAAATGGCTTGTCATACACAGCAACCTTACAAGGGTTGTATGATACTCTGGACACTTTCCCATCAAATACTCAAACCTAACCATTGTGTATATTATTATTAGGACACTCATTTTGGTTTTCCCTCAGTTATTAATATAAAAATGCAATCAAAACTAATGGATCAACATCTGGTTGTTCCAAAAAACACCCCCAAAAACGTGGACCCTGCACCTGTGGGAAAACACTAGAAGAAAAAAATAATAATATAAAAATACATACAACCAAAATATACTGTTGCAACAAAGTCCCAATAAATAACTGGGAGAGATGTTTTCCTTCTGATTAGTTTCCCTCTGAACTTTTGTCTATAGCTCAAAAAGAGATGAAATAAAGTTGCTTTGTCAATTGCTTCTCATTGCTTCCCTCATTGCTTCCCTCCCCCCAAACAGATGTCTCCTCTCCTTGCTTGGGGATCTATAGTCTTTTCCAGAGAATTTGGTTTATTGTGGAGATGCCAGGAAATCCCAAGATCATTGTGGGTGTTTGTTCTTTTTTTTTTTTTTTAAAGGTACTGAATACCAGCTTTCTAGAATGCATGTTTAATGTTCCATGCCTAATTAGCAATTTTGCTTGCACCTGCCCTGTCTCTCTCTTCCGCTGCCTCACATGGGCATCCTTCTGGCCATCTGCTGTCTCAAACCCAGGCAGACAGCAGCAGCTCTGCATCTGGGTCAGCAGCTCTATGCACACATGTATCTCCCGGAGAACAGTTAGAATACAAGAAGGGGTTTATTTCAGCTTCTGCTGACAGTGTCCTTGAAAACAGCGGGAAGGTTGAGTGCCAGCCACATTCTTCTATGCTGTGCCCAGGGGCTTTTGATGCCCCGAGAAGTAATCTGAGCTGCTTCTTGGCTGCTATTGTTAGGTGATAATTATTCACAACATACAGGAGCTTTTGTTAGTCCCGGGCCATTTTGCCAATCGCCTTCGTCAAAAATAAGGAAGCAGCTTTACAGAATTAAAACCCTGATTCTCAAATTGTTATAGAAGCAAATAAAATTGAAATTGATTGAGTTTTACTCTAACTAAAGTTTTATTGGTTTTAAAAAGTAGTCTTCAAGCAAAAGAATAAATAAGATATTTAATTTTGGTTACATTTGGACTATGAACTCCAATAACTGTACATTCCACTATGTTGTTCTTCAGAAAATGCATTAAGAATATTCTGAACATTAAACTGCATGATAGTTCCTATGCAGAGGGCAGTCCAGATTGGGTCTATTGCATGTGAATTGGGCTACATTAAATCTTCTCCCTCTTTCACTCAGCTTAAAGGAAAAAACAATGTCCATGCTGGCTACTATTTTAGACCTGTATTTTTTTATTACACTCATGAAAACAACAGAGCAGATGCCTTATGTAAATCTGCTGCTCCCATGTTATTCTATCGATATGACTAGGTCATGAGTTAAATCCAATAAATCACCCTATCTGACTAACATGAATCAGTGGAGTCCGCAGCAAACCGTGAGAATATCAGACGTATGACAGGCATGCAGTGACATCATCAAACCAGTGCTGCCTTTACTTACTTGCATCCAAATGTCTGCTACAAGTACAAACATCATGGAATTTGCATGATGACATAATAATATACAAGTCCCTCTTTGCATATTATCATGGCTCATTGCAGACATACTGATTCATAACCCAGTAGAGTGATTTAACTGATAACCTATTCATGAGAATACAATAGCCTGGGAGCAGCAGATACATATAAGATGTATCTGTTGGTGAACCAGACGTTCATTTGCAAATACGCTTTTATATAATAAAGACAATTCTAAAATGAAAATTATTGGCTTGTCCCTTTATATGAATGTTTTACCACTGTTTTACTCCCAGTTTATGTGACTTTTAATCAAAATTGACGCCTTTTCTGTGGTTAAGGATGGCAGGCAAATATGGAGCTCCAGACACTTTTGATTAAACTGGTTTGAAGCCATGGGTATTTGCTGGTATCAAACTCCAGCTAATGCAAAACAGAAATAATGGCCACTCTGTCTTTGTAGATCATGCTTAACACAGAAGCATGTGGTTGAGATAAGTTGAGGAACCATGTAGAATATCAGCAAAGAGGCAGTGCATGCATTCACATTAACTAGCCATGGAAACTTTCACGTCTCTTATTCTCTTAATATGCACATACATGTACATAAAATCAAGACTTGACTGTACTGTTTGATCATGCTACCACTGAGAAGTTTCCACATGCCCATTCTGTTGTTCTTCTATTCCTCTCTGAACAGTACCTGAATCCTTCTCTGAAGAATTTGGTGGTGGAGACAATTGCATAAAATAATTCTAATGTGTTCTTAAGACAAGCATTGTGAAGATTAGCCAAAGAACTAAAACAGTTTACATCCATTTTAGTTTGAGAAATTACTATGTCTGACTGCATTTATGAATGAAAAAGCCTCTTATAATACTTAAAAAGGGCTTAATGGTGAGCACAGACTGAAAGAGGCTGAAACTTCAACAAATTCACAAAATCTAAGTATGCATAACTGACATAACTGTTCTTCAAATCCTGTCAAGATGGCTGTCACAGAAGTGTTTATATTAACTTTGCCTTTTTTAAAAAAAATGTTTTTAGGGTATTAAAATCAGTCCCTAAGCTGCTGACCTTTATTTTGTGGACTCAGAATTACTTTACTAATTTGATATAATTCATTTGATAGATATTTTAACCAGCTTTATCTTGTGAAGAAACATATGGGGGGGGGGATTTTCTCCCACAGCTCTGCTTTCTCACAAAGAGTTTATCTGTATAAATAGTTTTATATAAAAGGCAACAACAGATATGGCACTTTATAATTTGCATTGATATAATGCCAGCTAGCCTTAATCTTTGAGGTGCTGCAAAATAAGGAACCCATTGTAACAGAATACCATATTTATTGTAGAGGGTAAGGAAGATGACCTTGACAGCAATATGCAAGAACTTAGGCAAAAGGAGCTGAAACATTTCTTTAAGTCCAGAGCCATGAGATAATATTCAGAAGTGGCTCAGGAAAATCCCTCTCTAATTCACTGGAGTATAAGAAGGAGGAGGAGCAATCAGAATTGCAAAATTCTGTTATTATAGCCAATCTCAATAAAAGTAGTTTTAGGCTTCCTGTGGAATTATTTCATGGTCTAGTCTACCTACTGGGGCTAACATTTATATTGCACTAGCCTCCATGCTGCACAGCAACCTCACTGAGCCTGTGGTTGGGCCAGGTTGACAATGGGATGCCCCAGGCTCATGGTCCTTGTGGGCTTCAACCTGCCTTCCTTGGGAGTAGAGTCAGACATGGCTTGGGAGTTTGTGGCCATCATGATAGCCATGTGCCTGACCCAGGTCATCAAGGGCCTGACACATAACAGTGGTCATACACTAGATCTTGTTTTTTTGTCGGAGCAGTAGCAATGTGATCTGAAGTTGGGAGAAACTACTATTGTCATGGTCAGATCACTCTTTGTTGGCCCTGGAGTTCTTTGGTGCTCCTCCCATTGCAGGGAGGCTGGACCTATTTGATTGATCCATCCCAGGTGACTGCTGGACCCAGTAGGGTTCCAGAGGGAGCTTGGGTGGTCCCTGAAGGACTGGAGTTATGTGACCAAGGCTTTGGCCACTGCCTGGAACAAGAGGGGGCTTTGGCTCAAATTGCATGTGTGCAACCTCTCTTTTCCCATGAATTCCAAAATTCCCCTTGGCTTACGCTTACCAAGGAATTGAGGGAGATGAAATGGTTGAAAGGATGCCTATTATTAATTTGGTAATTAAAACAGAAAAGTATTCACCAAAGGTTTTAAAAAGCAAGCCAGATATTTCCCCATATAAGAATTAGCACTGGGAATATTTAATATGTTCAACAAGATATTCTAGAATTATTTAAATTCTTTTTATTCCCTATTGTATAGCTCTGCTATTCCTGTTCTATAAAAATAATTAAAAATCTTAAAAATGGAAAATAATTAAGCACAAATATTTTACTGTTTAAATTATAAATTTTGAAACAATGTGTTAATACTTCATTTGAAACTATTTAACCATTTGAATAGATTTTCAGGATGGGGGAGTTCTGAGAATCTGGTAGATCTTCAGATGACTGTTTTTCCCATTCCCAGGAATGATCTCAACACCCCAGAATCTTCCAAACCAACAGATGAGAGTTGGAAATGGAAAGGCAGGAAACAAGGAACCTGGGAATGGAGCGAAGTTTCAGTTTGTTAAAAATGGCTCTTCTTCTTTCTGTGGTTGCTTGATTCTGTTATAAAGTATTTTATCTAAACTGAATCTAGTTTTCATATGAGACTAATCCCATTGCACCTAAGATTAATCTGTATCTGAACATTTTATGTAAGGATAGGAAAAATCAAATGCATAGGTACTAGGCTGGGAAGACCTGGCTGAGTGGTAGCACATATAAGAAAGACATTGGGATTCTAGTGGACCACCCACCAAATATGAGCAAAGAGAGTGATGCAGCAGTTAAAAAGGCCAGTGCAATCTTATTAACAAAAGTAATGCACAGGAGATAATGGTTCCATTGCTCTTCGAACAGTTTAGATGGTGCTTGGACTACTGAAGAAGCTAGAGGAGCTTCAGAGGACAGAAGGAATTAGGAGAAAACCCCAAAGCATCCTCTGAATGTTTGGATATTAATGATTTTTAATATACGTGCACCAATATTAACTTCAGGTTTATGTCTATGCTGGGGGCGGGGGGAAGGTTCAGCATCAAGCACACACAATATTTACTTTAAAGTTTATTTAAAAATTATATTATCCTTTGTTCACATACCGAGGCATGTTTACTGAACTAATAAATAAACCAAGTTTAAAACATAGCAATAAATTACATTACCTATACATTTGGACGAATACTTATCCAGATAGGCTTTGAAAATGATTTTTCATCAATTAAACACGTATGGTTGTACATTACAGAATTTAGGGCTGTTTTCCAATTTTTCTCATGTACAATTAAATTTAATCATGAAAGAGTCTGAGACTATTTCACTGGCAATATGTCAGAAAATAGAGGAACAGTTTTTCAATGCTCAAAGCCTTCTCCACCAGCAACAGAGATCACCAGGTTTACTCTATTGAAAGACATGTCACAGAAGAGTCTGCAGGGACCTGAGGATGTGTGGGTCTCTGTGTTAAGATTTCCTCCTTCCAGTGGGACTGATGCAGGAGCAGGCCTCCTGATGGGAAGGCATGGGGCTCTCTATCCCCCTGCTGAGATAATGGGCCAGTGAGAAGGAATATACAGCAGGGAATCCTGGTGTTCAAGGAAAGGCAAGGGAGTTAGTCTTTGACCCGAGGTGAGCAAATTGCTGGCTTCTGTCCTTTGCATTGTATTGGGAACAGAAGAGGAAATAGCTGCATTCCAGACATTACCATGTCAATGTAAACAGAAGAGGGAAAGGGGAGGGGAGGGGAGGGGAGGGAGGCTGGGGCATGTGTGACTTTATACAAAGGGATCCTTGTCTCCCTGCCCAAGAGTCCCACCTCCAGCATTAAGAAGAAGGATTTCTTAATGAAACGACAAAGTTAAACTGCGTATACATAAAACTACATTTGGTATTAACATAAACATTACAGTGAATCTGAATTATACTTTCTGAAGGAGAGCCCTGGTATTTTCTAACAGCAAAAGCAGCCCAGAGACTTGTAGTTCCTTCAGAAGCCAGCAGAATTGTTATTGTGCAAATTTATATCCCACTTAACAGATAGCCTAACAATGTGGAATGCTTCAGACTCATACTGGTAGTGGCTGAAAATTATTGAAACCCTGGTGGATTTAAACTGAGAATCTTTCTTCCTTATCCTTAACCACAGCATAAATATGCCCCAGCAACCTCTCTCTCTCTCTCCCTCTCTGTTTTGCTATATCCCCATGACATCGCCTTCTCCACATCCCAGCGCACAAGTGAAACAAACTTAGGTGATCCTAAGCTGTACTGGAGTTACAGTAATCCTTTCTCCCTTATTCCAACATCATCCAAGGGCAGCTGCTTCTAGGTATCTAAAATCTGGTAGATTTTGTCATTCCTTACCTTGGAGGGAAGTCAAGTGACCGGCAGTGACTGGAAATAGAGGCGATAGAGACAGTGTAAGAATTGTAAGGAGGGGGAGCTAATTTCATGCCAATATAGTTTTATGGATGGATGGATGGATGGATGGATGGATGGATGGATGGATGGATGGATGGACGGATAGCACTAAAACTCAGTAGCTGGTAAAAACTAAGAAATTCGTTAAGGCCGAAAGTTTCATAGACTACATTTCATTAGATGCTTGAAGTAGAATAGTAAGGGAAGATAGTCCTATGTTTGAGTGAAAGAAACTTTTGACAACAGCTGTGAAAACATTGTTTTAAGTTAACTGTAATCACGTTGGCATACTGTGAAGTCACAAAACTAGCCATGGTAGTACCCTTAACCTAAAGATGGGTGTTCTCCTCAAAGCTGAGCAATTGTGAATTTGCAGTTAGGTCATTGCACAATCAGTAGTGATGGTCCTTGTTGCGATATCTTTGTAAGGGATATTAAAGGGACGTATAATGACTAGAATAATGTTATCTAAAAGATGAAGGAAACAAACTGACTAAGAGCAGATAATTCCATTACCCAATCAAGAAACAGATGGAAACTCTGCATCCCACCCAGAAGAGACTGATTCCTTGTCTTTTGCATTGCACTGGTGGGAACGAAGCACAAGGATTTGAACACTGGTTTCACTAGAAACAGAGCTTGCATTTGATACATGGTAGTCACTGGAATTCTTTCATCATGGCTTCAGAGCTTTTCTATAATAAACCTACTTAACAGAGCTTTTGTGTCCTTGGAAATCTATTCTTGAAATTTTGGCCTGCCAGCCAAGGGAAGCCTAGCAGATTGTCAATTAATTGTAGTTTCCTCAGCAAGTACATAGTAGTTCATATGTTTTAGAAAGTCCATGAAACGAGACCGTAATTGTGAGATATAAGTGGTTGAAACAGTAGGACAATTAGGATAGTGAATTTTGGCAAACAGATTCAGGATGCCTGGCAGGGTTCTGCATGTTGTCCCTGCAGATTTGGTCCTACAAAATGACTTACAGAGTTATTACCTGAGGGGGACTGACAAGTGACTACAATTTATAGTATTATTATTCTTGCTGTTATTTGTGTAGCATTGCTTTCAGCACTTGCAATAACATCTTGGAGTTATACATAATGTTGCAGATAGTCACACCTTGTTTCAGGATGCACCATTACATGAAATCCAAAGATATTTGTGCCACAACATTCTTCACATTTTTACAGTTCTCCGACACTTGGAAACATTAACTTCTGATGACCAATGGGCAAGTACTAATCCTACTTTTAAAATGCACTACGGAGTTAATAGTTTCAAAGCTGGGTTTCCTTCACATGGATTCAACCTAGTCCAGCTTTTCAGTGCTTTCATTCCTCATATTTTCTCACTTGACCTCTTGTCAGCCTTCAGAAGGCCACCAGATTACCAGGTGGTACATATACAATTAGAGTTGCCTAGAGATGCAGAATTCCTTCCTTCCTTCCTTCCTTCCTTCCTTCCTTCCTTCCTTCCTTCCTTCCTTCCTTCCTTCCTTCCTTCCTTCCTTCCTTCCTCCCTCCCTCCCTCCCTCCCTTCCTTCCTTCCTTCCTTCCTTTTATTTTTCCTACTTGTATGGCTTTTATAACCATGGCTTATATTGTTCTTTTGTTGCAAGTTCTCCCTTCTTATATTTTCCCCCCATGTGCCTGTCAGATGATAAACCTGATGGTTTCAGCTAACAGAGGATTATATTACATTCCAAGATTCTGCATCTGGCACAAAAACACATTTCTTTTCTGCCCAGGTATATTGAGTGGGATGCTGGAGAGCAGGAACAGGACAAAAGCTGGATATGATTTGCTTTAATTATAAATTCAATTGAATGTAAAATTGAATTAATCTTAACTTTAAATTATATTAATACAATGTTCCCCATGTACTTAATAATTTTCTCATTTGGTTACATTCAAAATTACAATTCAGAAATTTCTTTGGAGGGGTTCTAAAATATGGATATCATCTTCAGGGAATGTCCTCGTAACTCTAATACACCTGAATCATAGAGCTCCAGATAATGAACGATCCATTTTGACATTTTACTAATTTCCCATTAATTTCCAGGCCCAACTGAAATAAATATGTGCTGGTTTGACTTATAAAATTCTATACGATTCGAGGCTTTAACAGTTCATTGAAAATAAATTATAATGTTTACTTATCTCTGAAGACAGTGATGTACCTGTATTTATACTACTACTACTACTACTACTACTACTACTACTACTATTATCATTATTATTATTCAGTTATGAAGTCCACAGAGGTCATGCAATGGCAAAATGCCATATTCCATTGTTCAAAAAGACAGAGCTGACATTTTTGGATTTTTTTTTAACCTACCTCGCATCTGAGACATTTTTATGCAAAGTAGCTGTTAAGATTACCAAAATCCTAATACTCTATTTTAACTCTTATTTTAGGGGAAATGCATAAAATCTCACAGCTGCATTCTTCAGCATGTATTTGGGGGTTCCTAGAGTATGCAACCCTTCTACAAGAGTAATTTGAAGAGGTTCTCCCCAAATGTTCCTTTAATCAGAAAGCTTCAAGAAGATTATAAGGAGGAAGGTCTCTCAGCAATCTCTCTAACCCATCTTTTATGGAATGCCCTTCCTAGACAGACTCTTCTGATACCCATATTATTAACTTTTTGAGACCATGCTAAAACTGTTTTGTACAGGTCTTTTAAATTATGGTTACAGGTTATGATTTTTACTATCTGTTGAATCACACTGTTGAATGCCTAGACAGTATAATGTTTGGAGTATGTCTTCTTGAAAATATTTTATTATATTTTAATCCCTAAGGTTTTGATTTTATTTTGAGTTACTTCTGTGGCCTTAACACCTATCATTCATGTGCCAGCTACTGTACTATAACTATGGTTCTTTACATGTTTGATTTTTATTGTATTATTTTTATATCACTTTAAACATTTTATACAGTACCTGGAGAATTTGCTCAGATACAGAATCTAATCATTTCAAAAATAAAATAACTAGGTAAATGTGTTTAGAATCTCTAAACACCTCCCTACCTCCATATATCAAATTAGAAGAGTGAAAGACACATTTTCTGTTTTTGCTTCCCAATTTTTCAATTCTATCCCTATTTAAGGTCTGCCAAAGATCAAGCTTGGGCATTTTCCAGATGTTATGGAAAACTAAAAATATGCCATTTTTCAATAACTAGTATTAGGTTGGAGAAATACTTTTGGAGTTGGATCCAGACTTTGTCGTGCTTAGGGTAGGCCCATTAAAATGAATGAATCCACATTAAGTACAACTAATCCAACCCATTGTTTGTTTATTGTATCTATGTTAATCAGTCCTTCTTTTTAACATTCCCAGCCTTGAATGTTTCATCTGCACAATCCTCTTACTGTGCCATAAACGCACTTTTATTTTCAATTGTTGCACATAGTCCTCATGACTTCCCTTATGTTTGTGACTGGCTTGCTTCATTGCACCCAATAGTTCAAAACAACCACATTTTATACGTGCAAAAGTACACCGCTTTGTTTTTATACAGGGAGTCCTCGCTTAACAACCACAATAGGGACCGGAAAATTCATTGTTAAGCAGGGCAGTTGTTAAGCAAGTTGCACCCAATTTTATGACTTTTTTTGCAGCGATCATTAATGAATAACTGTGGCCATTAAGTGAATCACACATTCATTAAGTGAATCGTGTGGTTCTCCATTGATTTTATTTGCTGGAAGCCTTCTGGGAAGGTCGCAAATGGTGATCATGTGGCACTGGGATGCTGCAACCGTCATAAGTGTGAGCTAGTTGCCAAGCACCTGGATCACAATCATGTGACCACGGGGGCACTGTGACAGTTTAAGTGCGAGGACTGATTGTATGTTCCTTTGTTCAGCACCACTGTAACTTCAAACAGTCACTAAGTGAATGGTTGTTAAGTGAGGACTACCTGTATAATAATGAAGATATAAAAACAATACATTTTCATAAATATTCATTCTTGCCCTCCTTGCTGACTAAAATATGGTTCTTTAATATTGTGGGAATTACTGAATCTGTTTATGATGCAGCTAATGAGGAGCAGCATACTCTGCCTTCACCTGCCAGTAGCTAGGACCATGTTTTTCAACTTTGGCAACTTTAAGATGTGTGGACTTCAACTTCCAGAATTCTGCAGCTGGCTGGGGAATTCTGGGAGTTGAAGTCCACACATCTTAAAGTTGCCCAGGTTAAAAAACATTGAACTAGGACATGTTATGACTCTTACATTTGTGTTTTTGTTTCTAGGAATTTATTTAATTCCCCAGAGCTGGGAATGCTGGGAATTACACTCCCAATATATCTGGAAGCTACCCCAATATGTCTGGAAGTTACCAGGTTGGGAAAACTGCCTCAGGCACTTCCTGCCACTAAATTTAAAAGTTAATTAATATAATTGTCCTCAACTTTACATCTGTCTGCCTACTCCAATAAAGCCTCAGCACTGATATCCTTAGAAAACTATGTCTTCAGCCAAATCCTCAGTCACAGGTTCGATATACAGCCTTTGGGTGCAGCCGGAAATACTTTGAAAACATTGTCAGGAAGGCATTGGAAAGACAGGAGGAATTCCCAGCCCTCCCTCTGGAATGTACCTGCAACTCAAAGGAGACGGGTGCTTTCTTTGTGAATCCCACACAGGCGTCACCTGTCAACTGGGGGCCAACAGGAGGAGAGGGAGAGAGAAGCCGCATTGTGGGGCATGCAGTGAGAAGAGCAGATGGCAAAGGCGGGTTCTTTCTTTTTTAATCAGGCTTGTTTGGCATGGAAGACAACAGATCCTCTCCCAGCTTTGATTAAAGAAGATTTATTTCCATAGGCAGCTGGCAGGCAGCAGGCTGATCCCCTGCCAATAAATGTCCCTTCTCAGCCACAAACTGCTGACCCTTTCTTCAGGCACCCTCACACAAATCCATGACCACAATTTGCAACAATGCTCCTTTCTGCCCCTAAAACCACATAACCAACCACAACTGCCAAAATGTATTCTCAGCCCCCCAAATTATAACTTACAAGCATTCCCTCTCCCCACTCCCCCAATTTGGTCTCAATCACTTGAAAAAGTCAGGTCTTGTTCTGAAAAAAAAAAATTCTCAGCGTGAATGCCTCTCAGGTAAAGATGATCCCTTGCTTTGCATTAATTTTTGTAGTATTGAATTCTAGACAGTGTTTTATGTGTTGTTTTGGGGAAGAGTTCATATTTTTAACTTTGCATAGTAACTGTCAGTTATCTTGAGCACCATGATATGGAATAGAATGGGAGAGTAAAAATATTTATTTAACAAATAAATAATTTGTAAAATGAGATATGTTTGGCTGATTGAAACTGTAGGTTGAAGGAAGGGGGGAACAGAATTCTGAGGACTTACTGGGTTCACACATCATGCTAAACCATGGATTGCTTGATCTTAGTTTATTAAATAAGCCACAACCAGATGGATTCACACAGTAAGTTATACATGGGTCCCTGAATCTTTTGGAGCCAAGTAGAAGAACTTGGCAAGTTGTAGAACATTTATTTACCAGAAGACAAATTAGAGAGGTTGCTCTCCACTACCTTAAGATATTTTCTACCACCTCAAATTTTTAATGTCTATATTCTGGGTAGGGGGACTCAGTTCCATACAAAGCACTGGGCTGCAGTCCCCTAGCATGTTTATTTTTAAGACTATCTTGCATGATATGCAGGGCCCAGAAGCATCCTCATGTAGTAATTATATTTGTACTTTGAAAGCTTCCCCTTTAGTTAAAATAAGAATAATAGTATCTTAAAAATAAAATAAAACAAAAATAAAATTTGGGGATATGAATCCTAGCAGGTATCAAGGGAAATGTCCATCTGCACATTGGTGTCTATGAGCAGCATGTTACAGAACTAGTCACTACATTGTAATGTAATTTGTTTAATTTTGGCTTAGTACATCATATAAATCCAGAAACTGGTTTTGACATGGTGTAGCAATGAACAATAGTTAATCTAGGAAGAGAGCAAACCATACAGCTTTGTTGCTGAAGTCAGGAGAGGAATGAGGAGGGAAAAAAAAAAAACCTCAAGAGAGGCACAATTAATCAAAACAGATTCATAATAAGAAAAGAAATCTGCTCTCTTAGATCATCTCCCTGCTAAAGTAAATGGTATTAAGAGGTTTTGATTTCTTCTGCACTGAAGTCAAAAGAGCAACTGGCAGCCTTACTTTGGGGATTGCACACAGAAGCCAAATTCCAGCTCTTACTGAGATTCTAACCTGAATATCATCTGACTTTAGTAGTTGTCATCCAGAATCCCCCTTCTCCTCCCCCTCCCCCCACCATTTAAAGCATATACATAACCAGCATGACAGAGAAGCCTTAGGGGCTGCTAGCTTTCTTTCTGGAAGATTGGGAACATGAAGGAATTCACATTCAGTCATGTTAACTTCCACTTAAGTGAAACTGTCAACCTTCTCTGTTGGAACTAGACAACTGATGTGTAGGCAAAGCAGGTTGTAACTGTCTCCCTCTGTTGGCTCCTTTCATCAGATGCATCCCTAATGCAAAGCAGAGGTTCTCCAAATGTGGGGTACCACAGTCTCCCAAAATGAAATATGAATTTGTGTGACCTCCCCCCATGAATAAAACTAATGATTTCATTGGGCAAAAATAAATCTCGCTCTTTCAATCATTCGGAAGATGCTGAAAATGGAACTCTTCCAAAAACCTTGTGTGGAGTGAGTGGCTATTCTCTGGGTTTTTGTTGAGTTGTTGGTGATGGTGGGAGATTGTTATTTCTTTAAGAATATTTTATTTCCATTTACTCTGAACATGTTATGTTGTTTATCTTGAATAGCTAAATAAATAAACAAATAGCATTTCATCTCTATACCTCAGCAATTCCCAAACTCTGCAGAAGCAAACTAGTGGAAGCGAAGTTCCATGTGAGTTTTGACCACCCTTCCATTACAAAATGGAAGCTGCTGAAGAAGCCTGAAGTGCGCTCTGCCCATGCTCCCACTTTAACTGCACGAGCCTCACCAGGTCTGAAAAAGATTGTGACACCCCCTCTAAAATGCTTATGACCCCCTATGGGTCATGGCCAGGGCTGGATAAAAGCCAGCTGATGCCCTAAGCACAACCCAACAGTGGTACCCCTTGACAGAAGAAAAACTCTCACGCCAGAGACAAAAACAAATGTGACATCTGCTGACATCTTCAAACCAACTTTTAAACTTTAGTCATTTTTTAACAATGTAGATTAAAGTCAAACCTAGTAGATAAGGACAATTACAAAAAATGCCACTAAAGTCAAGTGTGGTGGTGAAAGAGTTAAGGACATGAGAGTCAGAGGAAAAAAACATTGTGGTGTCCCCCTTCCCTTGGTGCCCTAAGCACCTGCTTATTTTGTTTAATGGTTAATCCAGGGCCCCCAGTTTGAGAAACCTTGGTGAATTCCCAATGTAGTGATTCCAGAGGGAAACATTTGCAGGAGCATGCCTCGTGGGTATAAAAGCAACTGGACCAGGCTGTCGCATGCCAGGAACTAAGACGTTCCCAAAGAACGACTACTGTTGGCATGTCCTGTTTTTTCTTGGTCCAGCTTTGAAACAGCCAGGAGCAACTGTGCTTCACTGAATTGGCAGAAACAGGGCAAGCAGTGGAGGAAGAAGAAAGTGACTTAACAGAGAGGGAGGGAGAGAATGCAATGTTTGAATGGAAAATCATCAGCACAACAATAGATTAGGAACGGCATCCTTTAGATCAGTGTTTCTCAACCTCAGCAACTTTAAGATGTGTGGACTTCAACTCCCAGAATTTCCCCAGCCAGCATGCTGGGTGGGGAAATTCTGGGAGTTGAAGTCCACACATCTTAAAGTTGCTGAGGTTGAGAAACATGCTTTAGATTAATGGGCTCTGCTGTTTTTTTCTTAGAATCCTACAGTCCATCAGTTGGAGTTAAACACAAAGGGTGACCCAGAGCTCATTAGCGGCTCAACCAAGTTGGATGCAACCTGCAGTTATAAAGCTCCATCAGAACAGAGATTCTAACAAGCTATTCTTAATCAGTTGGGCATTAGGGAATTTTGTTGATTATTTCAAATCGCCTGGAGCTTTATTAGTAGGTCCCAGAATATTATTTGTCTATCTCTGCTGTGAACCCAGAGATGACCAAGGTAGATGTGGAAAATGTTGAAGGGAGAAAAGAGGGGTCATGGTTGCAACTGTGAGCTCAGACTACATGGCTTCTCCCAGTTCTAACCTCTACATGAAAAATAGTGTTTTATTATAGGGCTGTGGAAATAAGGCTGCTTGCAAACTAGACGATATCTAGCAATCCAGTAACCCATGTACTTAATCATGCAAAGTTTATATGATTGGAATCATGTATATTATTTTCCTTTCCCATGCCCTGAACTCTGCTTTAACTATACAGAAATAATTTTAATAATGGCATCACATGCCTGCCCTGCACGTCAATGGAGTTGTCAAATACTTTGCATCTCTCTAGTCAGAAGGTCCTGAATAGTCAAGCTGTTCCCGTTTGACTGCTGAACTGCCAGTGATCCCAACGTTCTCTAGCCAAGGTCTTCATTACTAAGAATATGCCTTCCTTCCCCTTTGGGATTATGACCAATGTGTCTGGGATTAAGAGAAGGTTTGCCAAGCAATCTGCAAAATGCAACAAGCTACCTGGGTTCATGGATGTGTCAGTCTGAGCTAAATCTCCCAAATATGAACTTTAAATCTGCACCAGCTCACAGTGTGGAATTCAGGATTGTCAAAGTGAGTTTGCAACTAGTGGGACAGACAGGTGCTTCTACACTCTGGCCTCACTGTGCTTTGGATGGGGGAGGACAGGAGGAGGTTTAAGTTACACTGTGTATCATTTCTCTTATTTCAGTTTCTAGGAAATCAGCTGTTTCATTGGAGGACTTTTCTGCTCCTTCTGTTGGATGAGTCTTGGCACACATATTTTATTATGGGGAAAGTGTGGCTGAGATATGGGAAGCCTGGAGCCCAATTCTGACCTGATCTTTTGCAGAAACCTAAGCATAAATTCCACAGACTCATCTCATTTCAGGACACACAGCAGGGAGAATAGCTATGCACTTATTTTATATAAACCCTTAGTGCAGCACTTGATTTATGGGAAAGCGGGTCATACGGGACCTCCCTTAAATCCACAGGCTCCCTCCATGCCTCTTTCCCGTTTTAGCCAAATTATGCCCTTCTGCGCCCTTCAAAAGCAGCAGCCCCCATCAGAAGCTGCCCTACTGACCGAGCTACCCCTGCGCTGCCGAGCCACCGCGGCCCAGGAAAGCGCGTCCAGCAATGGAAGCCAGAGACTGAGCCAGCCTTACCGGGCTGCTGAATTTGGCCAGAGCCGATCGCGTACTGGATTGGGAGATTTGGGGAGCTGGAGCACGCCCTCTTCCGGCCTTTGGCTCTGAGCACAACTGCACAGCAGCAGCAGCAGCAGCAGCAGCAGCAGAACTGCCCGCTTTGATCCCAGCGGGGAACCTGAAAACTCTCGCATTCCTGACATAGCAGCAGCCTCTTGCGTAGCCCAGCCTCTTTCTCCTCGGCTCTCATTGCAGCTGAAGCCGCGCGCAGTCGCCTTCCTTCCAGCAGGGGCGGACGCAGGCAGGCGCTTCTCGGCAAGGAAGCTAGGCTTCCATGCACGCACGTACACATACACACGCACATACACAGATACATTCCCTCAGTTGCCCGGGACAGCAATACGAGTGACGGCGCTGGCCGGGCTTGAGCGCACCTTTCCTCTTTGACGCTCCGCAGCCGGAGAAAACACCGTCGTGCGGCAGAGTCACCGGGCCACTCCGGCTGCTATGGTTGGGTAAGTTTCACGCCGCTCGAGGCTTGGTCGCGAGGGAGAAGAGGAGCCCGTGACATATGTCGCGCGGCGTGAGCGGAGAGCGGCTGCAAGCAGCGACCCCCTTCTCCCTGCCTCTTCCTGGCGTGTCGGGTAAAGCGATGCCCCTTCCAGATCCGACACCCCTTTTACGAATTATTGCCATTTTGCTTCTTCCCGCAGAAGCAGAGTGGCGAGCCCAAAGCGCTGGCTATTTTTTTCTCTATCTCGAGGCCTAAAAGTCTCCCTTGGGCGCCTTTACGGCTATAACCCCCTTTCCCCGTTCAATTTCTTCTATTAATTTCCCTTCAACTTTGCTAAACGGCCCTCCGTTCCCTGTTGCTCCAGTTGCTTGCAAAATGACAATACCTTCCCGCAACCGTTTCGAAATCTTTGTTGGTGGGGAGTGTGAGCAGCTATTCTTTGATCGGGGAGGGGAAGGGGTTGCTGGCAATGCAGGTGCTGGGAGAGTTATACCCCGCGAGCGGTAGCCTTGGCTTTGTCTTGCCTGCCGCTGCCCGATGCTTCTCGTTCTCACTTAGCAGGAATGTTAATTGCAATCCAAACCCCTATGATGTCAGTGCAGAACTATTTGGAAAACAAAGAGCGGGCAGGGAAACTCGAAAGACGGCGCAGATGGCAATCTGCTGAGTGCGCTGCGAGCGAGTTCTCCGTTGCGTTTGGCCTGGGAGGGAGGCGAAGTGGAAGCCAGACCTTCGCCAGTTCCTCCAGTCTCTGCTTTTGGCCATTTCTCTGAGAAACTAGCAGCGGATCTAGTTATAGGTTATTAAGAGGCTTTTGAGAAGGGAACAGCGAGGTCCAGAGGAAAGCATGCTGAGGATTGCGACCTGAGACTGAAGCTATGCGTCTGTTCCTTGGATCAGCATATTTCCAGGGTGATGTGTCAGAACTTTCCTTTCTTTCGGCTGTTTGTGCGTAAATTCTGAAGATTCACAAGGCATTTTATTTTTCTCTTTGGTTTGCTGCAAGTATTTCTCAGGAATGTGTTGCTTTAAGAGAACTAGTATCAGATCTTCTCCACTGTGAAGCTTTGCAGAAATATTTTTGTTGTTACAGAAAGCCCTATATTTAACCACTTTTTTGAAGAGTAATGATGAATAAATCTGCAAAAAATAAACAGGAGTGCTGATCAGATACTCCATTTCTCTCCCTGTCATAAAGGCATTTTTAAAACAAGATCGTTTTGTAGAATCATAGATGGTTTTATAAAGTGGAAAGTTCAGCATAGCCTCACTCCAATTCTATGTCTTCTATTTGTTTCCCCAGAATAGGACAATATTTCCAAATAGTTTAATTATGGATACCTATTTTGCCTTTTGTCTGCTCCCCCTGTTGCTTAGCACCAGCATTGCACAGTGTAAAATTTTGCTAAAGACAGTGCCTTTAGGCATATGCAGAGTGCCTTTTCCTAATTCCATCCTCCTGCATTTGGGATCCAAAGGCAGGGCTTCTAGATCAGAGAGTATGGTTAGTTTTCAGCTGTGGATTTCTTCTTGTAGAAATTAACTTTTGCTGCTGTGCAACACCAACAATGCCTTATTTTTGAGATTTAAAGGATATGAACATTCAACCAGATCTTATCCAGAGAACAGTTTTTGTTCTGCTTTTCATCTTGGACTAGAATAAAATAATCATATGCAAATAAAAGGATTTTAGCTCCTTTCTGGAGTGAGATTAAGTAGCCCTTGTGAACTGAGGAGAATTTTTCCAAAGCTAACTAGTCGCTGGTGCTCACCAAGAAGTTTGCTCCTGGAGTTGTGTCCTGTTTTAACAGGGCTGTCCAGATTCCCACTGAGATACACTTTGTACTTAAAGTAAGACCATCATAATACAGTTACAGAGAATGTCACCGAGCTCCATTTTGGACAGTTAAACATAGTTTCACATTTAGTGCAACTGGTTTATTGGGCAAAATGTTGGATAGGGTGAGAGTTGAGGAAAGTGGAGCTTCAGTTCCTTTTGGTATTTATTGGCCTGATCACCCACAGCCGATTTCATAAGATTGTTACATGGAAGAACAACACTTTAAAAGTGCATTTCCACATGCTTTCTGAAATCTGATTAATTTTTGCTCCATACTTCATGAAATTGGAAGAATGTGCTTCTGAATCAAAACCACAGGAAGCAGTTCTTGTGTAAAGTAAATAGTAAAGAATTTCTGAGAATTCCTGGAAGTAGGCTCCACTTAAATGTGTACTTTCTTTTCAGTCCAAGCCCTTGGACTGGCTTACAACAAATTTAAATAAATCAATTAAATAAAATCCAACAAATAAATACATGTTAATAGTTACATTTTCACTCCATGCTCCCTCCAAGAAGTGCAGTATAAAAATAGATATACTTTTGTCATATCTTTGGAGCAGCAAGCTAGAAAGTCTCTGGGAAACTTTTAAATTAGGTCTCAGCCTCTAAAGCAATCATTCTGCAGAACATCCAAGAACCACTGAACCCCTCCTCCAATCTGTCCTTTCCAAATCTGCTGGGCTACAAATCCAATCAACTATATAGAGCGTTGGCCATAGTGGCTGGGAGTGATGGGGATTATGGTCAAGGATGTCTGGAAGGCACCCACATTGCAAAAGGTTATTCAAGAAGATATACAATTGGAATTTACTGGCCCTGTTCAATGAGTTTATTAAGCTGCTCAGCCTCCTGACTTTTGTTCTCCCCTTGCAGGATCATTTGGCTGGACAGTGGCTGCTAGTTTCCAGAATCAGATTTTGTTTGTTTGCTCTTTTGGTGCATTCGGGAAGCACTAGAGAAAAACCAGTTAGTTGAGAATGAGGACAGCTGAGGATTCCTCTGGAACTGTCCTTCACCGCCTGATCCAAGAGCAGCTGAGGTATGGCAACCTCACTGAGAATCGTACACTCCTAGCCATACAGCAGCAGGCCTTACGGGGAGGAGGAAGCGGTGGGAGCCCACAGTCCTCCCTTGAGAGCCTCACGCAGGATGAGAGCCAGATGGTTCAGCAGTCAACACGACAGGAACCCCAGGGCCAGGAGCACCATGCCGACCACCTCTACCTGGAGAATAACATGTACCGGTTCTACCAGCCTCAGCCCAAGGGAGAAGAGCTTCCCACCTATGAAGAGGCCAAAGCTCATTCGCAGTATTATGCCTCACAACGAGGACAACAGGTTGGGGCCACCTTGTCTGGAGCCCCTGCGGGAGGAGGACAGCGCAGGACCTATGCCTCTGACATGAGCAGCAAACCCCAGGATGAGTCGCTGCAAGAGCTGAAGCACGGTCATGTACGGTCACTCAGTGAGCAGCTCCTGCAGGTGTCCCTGGAGAGGAATGGTGCCCAAGCACAGAATCACATGAGTTCCTCTCACAGCTACCCTCAACTTTCCAGGCACCACCAGCTCTGTCTCTCCAGAGGGAAGTCCTCTGAGGCTTCAGAGTCCCGTGGTCCTCCTCCAGAATATCCTTACATAATCCCTTCACAGGAGGCCCCAGAAGGTTACCTTTCTGACCCCAGGCAGCACTACAGAGAAGGTCCAGGATTTCAACATCCTGAAATCAGGTAACTGTTTGTGTTGGTTTTCTATTGCTTTGCTTATGTTGAAAGGTGGAATTTCACAGGATAACTTTCAAAAATGTGGGTTCTGGTTAGTCATTCATTTGACATATGGCTAGAAATCTATCACTGGCTGGAATTCTTCAGGTGCTTAAATCCAGTCCTTTCCATCTTGTTGGAAAGCATCTTCCTTCCCCCCGCCCCCCCGAAGAAGAGAAGTGACTATGGGTGGTTATTACCCTAAGTGGAACTTGGTGATGTATGAAATTGAACTCTTTTGTCCTGTTGGAGTTTTAGTGCCTCCTCTTCCCCCAACTTTATCTTTCCTTGTGGAAGGGGATTTGTTTTCCTTTGAAGATGTTTGCTTCATTTTGCTTTGTAAAGAGATTCTGATTAATTTTAGGGCAGACTGGGCACACTTAAACTTCCATGAACAATGTGAAAAAGAATTGGTGTTCACTCTTGTCCAAAGATAAAGAAGCAGCTGGTTCAGATTGCATGCAAAAATGTAAAGGAGTTCTCAGAGTAATAGCAGACACACCTTATTCTTCCTCTTGCACAAAGGCCATTTGATCCTGTTTTGGGAGAGGGTAGGTCAAGATTCCATTTCATCATCCAGTTAGCTCTTACAAAAATGGTAGAGGAGGAATCAGAGTTATACTTCTTGTGTAAACTTTGTATTTATGAATGGGAGCTTATCTGAACATCCTATCTCTTTAGCATGTAATTCTCTTTCTAAGTACATGAATTGGGCCAGCAACGATGGCTGATAATGCTGAGGGCTGATCTTGGTTGGATGCCACTTGCTTTTTGAAGTTGTCCTGTAGAGCCTTCCTGTTCACTTAGAAATATAGCTTTATAGATAGCTTAGAGTGGCATCTACAAGTAGTTTCACAACTGCCTGCCCCCATGGTGGCTTACTGGTAAGCAGTCTCTTTGGAGAATGAAGAGGGAACTGAACCATAGTTTCTAGCTGGAGACAACCTCTAGTGCAGTGTTTCTCAACCTTGGCAACTTTAAGATATGTGGACTTCAATTCCCAGAATTCCCCAGCCAACATGGCTGGCTGGGGAATTCTGGAAGTTGAAGTCCACATATCTTAAAGTTGCCAAGGTTGAGAAACACTGCTCTAGTGAATACTGGCAGGAAGAGATAATGCTGGCGGCAGGAAACCGGCCCTTTCCTGGGGAATAAAAGGAGGTGGGGGTGGCTGCGTGCTAAAAGGAAGGTGTATATATTCTTCTTTGCTCTAGATCACTTCACAAGAATGTCTGAATAACTGCATCAAAGGAGCCTTAGTCAGATGGAGCTGTCTTCTTGGGAAGTACTTTCCTCTCTGGGCACCAGAATGGCGACCATGTTGAATTCTACACATTTCAGACTGCTGCTGCCTGCATAGCAGTTTAATAATGAGGGTGGAAGGAGAGAGAACCCCTGAACCTAACTTGTTTTTGTTTGGGCATTTGAACATTCCAGAATTAAGTGGACCTTGGAGTTAGTCAAGTGGGAATGTGGTTGCCATTAATTTTGATTAAGTATTAATAAAAGTTTATTATGGAGTTGTAGCAATCAACAGAGAACTGAGTGAGCAATTGGGTTCACAGAACACACAAAGCCATATTAAGTTTGGTTTAGTTTTGGCTTGATGCAATGTAAAAACCTCATCATTGTGGCTTGTAAATGTTGATTTATGGCTTAGCACAATGTGTAACTAATCATTTGTGGCTTGTTTAAGAAATCTGGGTAGATATAAGCATGGCGTAGCACAATGTTGGACTCAACCACTGAATGAAGGGTCAAGATGCAAATAATAAATAATCAGATGGCATCAGTTGTACCATGGAATCCATGCTTTATGAAACCAGAATTGTGTTTTTCTCAAAAAAGCAGGACCCATTATGCAAATGGTAATCAAGAATGCTGCTCTTCCTATAAGTTTTTTCTTCTTATTAGTAAGCATAACTGAAGTCTAAAGCACTCTTGAATGGCTTACCTATTCTAGGCTCCCATATCTGGACTGGAAAAATCTGGATAATACCAGATGGCAGCAAAGAGATACAGGAAACCCTAATTACCATCTAGTGGTTGTCTGGATTTTTGCAGCACTTTCAAGCTTAAGTCAGTGAAAGTGGTCAGTGTTCAAGTAACAAAAATTGAAGGTATAGAATCTTTAAGGCTTAGGGTATTTAAGGTGTTCAGATGACTGACCCAGATACTTGAGTTTTGCTGCATGTAGGTCTGGGGCCTTCCTTCTGGAAAGTACATATCATTAATTTCTTCCCCTTTTGATTTTTTAGGGTGATGCAAGCTCCGATGTCCCAAGCTTTCCTGCCACAACAGGCTGCTCTCTGCCATAACCACCTGGGATCACTCACTTCAGCTGGGGTAGCAGCTTTGATGGCAGCTCAGGCTGCTTCTGCTAGTAACCACTTGTCCCAAATGGAAGCTGGGTTGATGGAAAATAAGAAGTTGTTAAGAGAGAATGAGAAGTTGCAGAGAGAAAATGAGCTGTTGCGGAGGGAACTGGAGAGCTACAGTGAAAAGGCCAACCGGATTCAAAAGGTAAAGGACCAGGCATAGTAGCCAGCCTAGCTAATCAAAATACATGCAACAGATAGAAATTGCCATGAAAGATGAAGTTGCTCCAGTCAAGGCAACTCATGGTCATAATTAAACTTTCTAAAGTTTAAATCCTCATTCAATGTAAGATAAAGATATTTGTTGACTGTCTCTCCACCTTGGCAGCAAGAGTGGAGAATCTGGTTTTATGTTATCCAACTGTAGGAAAACTTGGTTGATAGGCCAAAGCAGGTCTTTTCAGGCTAATAGGCATGCTTGGAATTTTGAAAGCATATTATGGAATATTTCACAATAATTGTCATGTGATGCCGCAGCATGCTCTCTACCATCACAACTTTATTTTGGATTTTTGTATTCTGAGCAGATTGGCATAGTTACAAAGCACTGGGGTGCAGCCATCCACCATTTTTATTTTCCAAGAATCCTTATGGGGCCTTTGTGCCAGAATGCCTACTTGGAGATAAAGAAAATGGTAGAAATGTTACGTTGCTTTATATTATGTCAGCTTCCCACTTTTAAATTTTGATTGGTGTTGCTTTTCCACATCATTTAGATGGAATTAACCATTATAAATTCATGTTGCACAGTTACTAAAAGCAAAGGAAGCCTTTTGGAGTTTAGAAACTGGAAATGGTACATAGGTAACATAGAAAACAGTATTATACCAGGACTAATCATTGATCTTTCTAACACCAGTATATCATTTATTTCAATGAAGGAACAGTGGTCAGTGGTGAAAGTTGATTCATGTGTCCCAAACAAGTCAAAGGATGGGATATGTTGCAGAGCAAGTAATAAACAGTATCTAAGTTATGAGGAGTAGAATTATCCATTCTAGGGGGAAGGATAAATTCAAAATAAAAACATCTGCAGCTTTTTCTGCTACTTGAAGTCATCAAGTATGATAACATTAATAGTTGTCTGCCTGAGTTTATTTTTTTAAAGAAGTGTATCAAGTCCATTTTGAAGTAGCCATTCACAAGTTACACTAAACTACAGTTTCCATGATTTAAAAACAAGCCACCATGGCCTGGTTCACATATAACACCTAGCCATAAACCATGCTTTACAAACCCCAATAACTGGGTTCGTGCACTCTGCTAAGCCAAAGCAAAACAGAGCTCTGTTGTGGTAATTCAGTTAAGACTGAATTCACAGTTGGCACAAGTTATGGATCAGCAACATGACATCCACTAAACACCCAAAGCATCACTCTGTTCCCCTACGATAAAATAACAATATTGATACTACTGAGATTTTCTAAAAACTTGCCCAAAACTTCCACACAATCTTGTGAGATTGTGGTTTTATTTACTTTCTTACATACTACTATCATGTAAGAGAACTCTGTGAGGCCTAGGGAGACTGAAAAGATCGCTTACCTCTGCCCTGTTCTATCACCCTGAGATTGGTTTGAGCTTGGAGCTATCTGTGAATCCAGCTATTGTATTTGGAACAATCATGATGCTCCCTAGAAGAGCAGAGAGCTCATCATAGTGCTTCATACAGCTTTGTCTTCAGCAACATTACCCCAGATTCTCTCCTTCTTGCCTTTGGTTTCCCAGAAACAGCTGTCCTGAAAACCATCTCCTTTAATACTTTTCAATTCCTCCCCCTTTCCTTTAAACAGCTGTGGAGCACAAGCTAACAGTACCCAACTGATCTTAAGCTGAAGCAGTTGTTGAGTGGAGAGAGAAAAGAGCCTATTCACCTCCTCTGCTAACAGTTGTGCTCTCCTGTTATCTGGCCCTCCCTCCTGGGATCTTGCTAGGCAAGTCACAGAAGGCTTTTGTGCAGAAACACACAAGGAGAGGCTGTGGTAGCCCAGCTTCAGCTAAGGGCAAGAATACTCTTCTCAGAGCATTGAGTTATTTGGGGATGGTTGGGCACGTGCCAGGGCTGCAGGGGGAATGTGCCAGGCCTGCAAAGTAAAGTGGTAACAATGGAACATGAAATTGCATGTCAGTTGGAACTAGGGAAGAATAGGACAGAAGTGTGGAAGAGAACAGGAGAAAAACCACAACATGCCATGCCCTAGAAGTTGTGTATCCTAATAGAATAATGTAGTAGGTTTTAGGTCATAAATTATAAAAATCTAATGTCATGGTTTTACTGATCTGACTTTATTGCTTCGCAGCTTCAGTATTATTTGGGCCTAGTTCATATTATCAACTTCCTTGTATACGGGAAAGATACAACCACCATTGCTCTTTTATAATTTTGTACTGAACATTGTTGCTGGTTATCAAAAAGGTGCCAAGCCCTACTCTAAAGAGTCTCAGGAATATGTTGAATGTGTGTCAAATGGTGGAGAATGAAAAAGAGCAATGATAAATTGGCACTTGAGAAATCAGAATAGTGTATTGGCTTGTTTAAATTATCCTGAAGGAGATGGCAGTAACACTGACTTAACCTTTATATGATTGCTTTTAATATATCTGCCTTAAAGCTTTTAAATTGCTTTAAAATAAATATTAATTTGTTTTCTCACTAAGATTTTGTGAAGGTTTTATACATTTTCTCAGAGCCATGTGTGTGTGATATGTGTATACTACATATTATAAAAACGTTACATATATAAAATACTATCTTTAATAAAAATTATTATAGTAACATAGTACCATTTCAGCATCAGCACACAGCCTACATTCTGGTCTGGCTATAGAAAATGTTGGAAAGTGATGATTGACCCCAGATAAACTGTCTGGAACTTAAATATGAAAACAGTGACTTGAGAGAGTGATAACATCAAGAAACCTCTTTCTAACTATTGCAGTTTCCAGTTCAGTTATGTCTTGTGAGAGACTGGCTTTTCTAACTCATGTATATTTAGTTCTTGAACTGAAGAAGACTACAGTGTTCAATTTTATGTTCAGATTGTGAAATCTAAATATTAAGAAATGTTTGTTAATTTGTATTCCTCTGCAATTTTTGAAGTTCAGTTCTTGAGGAAATATTCATTAGTATTAGTATAATTTATGGGGTTTATTGTACAGATATGTTTTAACCGAAATGTCCTGGTTTTCTTACTTAGTTGGAAAGCGAAATTCAACAAATTTCAGAAGATTATGAAAATCTAATGAAAGCATCTTCAAAGCGAGAGGCTTTGGAGAAGACCATGAGAAACAAAAAGGATGGGGAAATGAGGAGGTTGCAAGACTTCAATCGGGATCTCAAAGGTAAGGCAATTTGAAAAGGTCATATTCTAAATTTGGGTGATGTTGTGTGTCAGAAAGATGTTTGTTGTGTTTCTGATTTCACATACTAGACAACCACTCTATGCCACTTAACATGATCCTGCCTAGGATGCAGTCAGGTTCATACAGCTGCAGCCATTGGCTCAGTATTATCCACAAGCCTAAGATTTGGGCATCTGCTGCTGCAGGTGGCTTCTCTTTCCTCTTTAGTGGTGGGGTTTTGATTGTGCATTGGAGGGCAAGAGTTGACCATCACTAGCCAGTGGCACACTGGTTAATGGTAATCAAAATAAAGAGGGAGGTTGTGACCAAGAGGTGAGGGGAGCACAGAGTGTGCAACTTCATGGCTTGTTCACAGTTTTTCAAAACCATTTTTGAACTGAATCATTTAGCTTGAAAGGTTCCAGAAAGTTATCTGATTTTTCTCTAGATTGTAAATCTTGTTATTAGGGAAAAAATAAAATAATAGAACAGAATGTGGCAGACTCTTAAAGCCTGGAACTGAGAGAAATACTTGTTCTTCTTTAAACTGTGCCCTCCAACAGTGTTAGCAGAATAGCACCTTTGGCAAGTGACAAATAACTGTCACTTCTAGAATTCCATGAACATTCAGACATTGAATTATGTTCTAATCTTGATTTTTCTTTCAATTTGTTACAGAGCGATTAGAGTCTGCAAACAAACAACTGGCCAGCCGAACACAGGAAAACCAAGAAGGAAACCAAGGGACTATGGCAAAACTTGTCGCCCAAAGTAAGCCTCTTGGAAACGTTTTGCTATTTCATCTGTATTTCTACTCTACATGTGCCCTTCCGTTAGTATACTATTGCATATCTCTAGTTTTTTTGTTGGTATACCAGTGTCCTGTTCCTTGTACCTTTGCTTCAAATGAGCAGGGCAAGAAGGTAAGCCTGTGGTCCCTTTAAGATTGAAGAGGAGGTGGATCCTCCTTTGGAAGCTTTTTGCCATTCCCCGGGGAGCGCTAAGTTATTCTTGGCACTTAAACTAGAGCCATTAATCACAGCAACCATCAGTGTGACCTGGATTCCTTGCATTCCAATGGCTGTTCTGGCTGTTCCAGCACACAAGCTATACTCCCTCTCCTTAGAGTCCTAGGTCCAAGTTGTTTCTTGCTGCTGTTCTAGATTTTTGAAAAGAAGGATTGTTGCCAAAGGATGGAAATTGGCCTGGGGAAGGAGTGGAAGTTGGGAGGGAATGTACTTATTCTCAACTTTTCACCATCTGGTTCAAGAAACTACCTCTCTCCCTTCCAGGAAATTAGCTCTGCTTCCTTCCAAAAAGTAGCTCTCTTCCTGGCCTTCTAAATACAGCAGTGGGAAACAGGATTATCCTTTGCATAATTACTCAGAAAAAAGCCCTGCAGCCATCCCGTTGTTTAGGATTAGAATCTCCATTTTATTGTTTAAAGAGTTAGGACTCTCTTTGCTCTGCTTCATTGGAGTGGTTCTGCCTCCTAATCGTTTCAGCAAATTGTGAAAGAGTGGTATAGTATGGATCATGCCTTTATTGTTGTAGCTTCCTCATATAATTAGTTGTGACCGTCTGGCTAGCACGTCTTGGAAATGAGGAAAAATTACAAATACTGCTGGAGTCTTCCTGAGAATGGAGGAAAGCAGTTTGGTGCCCTCTGCAGAATCGTGAATGAAACTGCTAGAGATAGTCATGTTTCCCTATCCTCTGGTAGGGTAAGAGGGATGAAATGATACAGCTCACTAGATATGTATGGCACATAATGAACTCCTCTATAATAACAGCAGATAATCTGTGGCTTTCATATATTGTCATATTCCAATATCTGTTATTGCTAGCCAGCATGACCAATGATTTAGGATGATGCAAGTTGCAATCCAACATCATCTGGAAAGGTACAGGTTTCTTAAACCTGTTCTACAGCAGCATGGTTTACAAACTTCCCTTAGATTCTTCATCTTACCTTGATGTGCCCCAGCCATGATCACAACATGGAAAACTATGGCGTGAAGCATGAGCTAAGAAATAGTAGGAACATTGTGTAAGATCAAAGTACTCTGGCACAAAGGGGTGTGTGTGTTTTCCTCTTGAGTCTGGCAGTTTCCTGGGTGTCCGCCCCATATAACCCTTTCATGGAATTATTTAAATAGTCAACAGTCCAATTGTTGAAAATGAAGGCAATGCTCATTTTTCTTCCAAAAACTTAGGAATTGGGTTTAGTGTGTTACAGTTAAAAGTTCTCTTTAAGGATAGTATGTCAAAAATGCAGTTTTCTCCTGACTACAAAAGAGTACGTAGCTGTGGTTTATGCCAATGCCCTCTCCCCTTTGTTTCGTCTCCAGACTATGAATATCAGCAAGAAAGGGAGAAGTTACAGCGGGAAATTGCACGTCTGCATGGCACTAATGAAGACCAACGTCGGCGGGCTGAACTGTTGGAACAGGCTCTGAGCAGTGCTCAGGCCCGCACTGCTAAAATGGAAGATGAGCTGCAGAAGAAGCGAGCATACGTGGAAAAAGTAGAGCGGTTGCAGCAGGCACTGGGCCAGCTCCAGGCTGCCTGCGAGAAGCGTGAGCAACTAGAACTGCGTCTCCGGACTCGCTTAGAGCAGGAGCTGAAGATGCTGCGGGCTCAGCAGGTAAGAGAAGGGCCAAGTAATAATGGAAGGAAAGGGGCAAAGAATACTTTGCTTAGTAAGTTTGGAAAGCAGGTTTGAAAGTTTGGAGCAACCACCTAGTGATGAATTATTGTCCTCTTTCCTCTCCTTAGTGAAGACCCAACGATTTTACTGTCCATTAATACTGTCCATTAACAGTCCATTACACTGTCCATTAAAACTATTAGATACTTTTCATTAAGAAAGTATCTCTAGAATATTCACTAGTGTTATCTGAAGTCCAATAATATGAAGAATGTTTGTGGAACAACTCTTAACAGCATTGTGGAAGATGTACTTCCTCTTCTGTCTTTTTATACAACTAATCAAATAGCGTAGTGACTAAGAATTTGCAGATGCAAGTATACCAAGGCTATTACAGTGCTCTACTACTGGAAGTTGAATAATCTGTTTGGCAATGGTTAGCAGTCTGTTTGTAAGTTGACCTTTTTAATTAGCATTTACTGAGATTTTGTTAATCATAAAATGTAAGAATTTGCAAAAGTTATGCACACTACCAAGAATAAGTCCTGTTTGAGTAGGGAATTGAATGAAAACAGTGACTGGATGCAAAAATCAAATCTGTATTTATTTTAAAAGTTAAGAGAACTTCCAGATATGCAGCATCTTACTAGACTGAGATGATCTACATATGAGCCAAACAGGGAAAGGTTGAGTCCCTTCAAACTTTGATGGGAAATGCAGGGTATATGTTGTATATTCCTGGGGGAAAATGCCCTGGAGCAAAGAATGTGCTTAATAGTTGCATATTTCTTTTAATCTGGAATTCCCAAATTCTCAAACTACTTTCATTCTAGGTCTATATCCCTATGCCAAGGTTCAGCAGAAGGCAAATGAGGATCTGCTGGTAGATCTCTGGTTGATTTTAGTCATTATACTTCTGGAAAGAAAAGCTTTGAGTTAGGCAGAAGTAATTTGTTATGTGGAAGCACTATTAGGTTTTGGTAGTCCAAACAAATAGCTGAGTTCAGACTTCCCAAATTCTTTAAGCCTGGTTCTTACTGGTAGACTATAGTGAAGTACAATGTAGATTCCAGAAACCTGTGCCTCTTCTTGCTCTGGGCCCATTATGCAAAATGCTGGAATAGGCTGCTTTTGCAGAAGCACCAAACACAGTATTAAATGAGTCTCTCTCTTGCTTTGCTACTCCAGAGACAGATGGGAGCCCCAGGTGGAGGATCTCCTGAGTTGAATGCCCACATACTGTCTGAACAGCTGAGAGAAAGGGAAGAGAAAATCCTGGCCCTGGAGGCTGACATGACCAAATGGGAGCAAAAGTACCTGGAGGAGTGTACTATGCGGCAATTTGCCATGGATGCTGCTGCCACAGCTGCTGCACAGCGGGACACCACCATTATCAACCACTCCCCACGCCATTCTCCCAACAGCAGCTTTGACGAAGACCTTTTGCTGGCAAACCACAAGCATCAGGAGATGGAAAACAGGTTTGTCTTGCTAGAGGAAGTTCTGACAGGGTTACTTCTCCATTGGCTTCGTCCCAGCAGGAAGGCAGAAGTTTATCCTTTTAACCCTGCATTGCTTTAAAAAAATGGCTTCCTTACCAGGCAGCATTCAGAACATGCCAAAAAAGAGCAGATTAACAGCAGCTCCTTATCTGCAAAATGCAAGAAGAGGGCATGTGTTATGGGATGCTTAGAAGGAAGGCTTTGTTGAACTGCTGAGCTTTGAAAATCTGATGGATGCTTCCTGCAAACTGTGATGTGGTGCTGGTGGTTTCCTTCCTTACTGTCTGTTTTCTTTCCTAGATTAAAAGAACTTCATGCCCAAATCCTTGAGAAGGATGCTGTCATCAAGGTCCTGCAGCAGCGCTCTCGGAAGGACTCCAACAAGGCTCATCAGGGCTCCCTGCGGCCTGCAAAATCAGTACCATCAGTGTTTGCAGCTTCTGGCATGCAATGTTGGCCCGGAAACTCTGTCAGTGAAAGTGATTCCCAGAGCAATGCAGGTAACAAGGGTACTTATATTATATGTACAAGGGTTCTTGTCCTTTTGTTCCATTTAGGCCTTTTAGGAAATATAGGGCGGTGGTTGCATTTTTACAATATTTGCATTTTTTTTTCATTCCCATACTCTCATGTTTTTACCAAGTGATTTTGGCCCACTTCAGATTTTCCAAATCCATGGTTTGCAAGATCAGGGAAATGAAGCTGTTTGGGATAACACATGTGTAATGTGTCAGCAGTCTAACAGTGTTAGTGCAAACTATGATTTTCAGATCCAGTTGAAAACAACTGGAACTGTGAAGACAAACTGGTTTTAAGAAGGTTCCTTGTGAGAGTATTCCAAATGTCACATTCCTAGCCTTCCAGATTATGATGTGGAAAATCAGGAATGCAAGTTAAGTCTCTGAGGCCATTGGCCACTAATTAGAACCATGACTGAAATGGTTATCTACAATTCTTTGCCATCTCTTGGTCATTAACTAAGCCCAACTGTGGAATTTCCATCCATATAGCCTACAATGAGAGGCTGAATAAATATCTATGATGGCTTAGACAGGAAATCTTTTTAACAAACTATTTTCTTGTGGGTGCTTATGTTAGGAGAAAATACAAAAGAATTAGGATGCAATTGTAGATATTTTCCTTTTCTTAAGGGCCATTCCCTAAATATTATTAATTACTTCATGGCTGGGTTCATACGTTATATATAACTTTAAATGGTTTGAATGGATGTGGCTTGCGAACGATGTTTTATGTCAAGATTAACAGTTATTCTATTCAGAAAATGATCAAACCATGGTTTAGCAATGTGAACCCATAATACTGTTAATTGCTTTGATTATACTGGCCTACTAGATAATTTTTTTTCCCTATTCTTCAGCACTCAAGGCATCAGTAGAAGCAACTGTCCCAACAACTTGTATCCCCTTCCACACCAAACATGGCAGCAAAGATGGAAGTACACAAACTGAAGGTCTTCCCATGAATACTCCATGTGAGGAGCCCAAGCTCCATATTGAAAAAAACGGTGCTGCAGCAAGTTCCCTAGGTAAGGACCAGCTGGGTGAGCCCACATAGATAGAGCCTGACCTTCTCTTCTAGACCTTCCTAATAATTATGCTCATAGTATACCCAGTGAACTGCCTTTTCTGCCAGAGATGCCTGTCAGGGTTCACATAACTAAGAGGTGAACACAGTGCTGCCTGCAGCAGGCCAAATACCAGGACTGAGATTCTTCCCATAGTGACTAATCATGAGTTTCATGCAATGCAATATAGGCTTATCCTGGAGGAGCAGGTGGGGCTGAAGTAGGAAGAGGGGGGAGGAATAGAGCAAGAGACAGACATTAAGCAATAACTTGTATGGATGTTTAAACTCTCTGTATTCACTAAATAGTGTCATAGATATTTTCTTCAACAGTAAATCCCAAAAGTGTCTACTATCCCACTGTTTAAAACAGGTGTGAACTAATGTTTTTCAGGGGGAGCTGGCTATTTCTTTTCTGAAACACAGTGTAATCTCCATGGACTGCAAAAGGCATGGTGGGGTCATGTGAAGGCATTTAAGAAAGGTGCTGAAAATCTTTGGCAGTTTTGTGCTTCTTAGGGGAATAAGAACTATGGTGCAAAACAGGTGTGTTGAGCTTTGCAGGTTAAACACACTCATTTTGAACCTTCCTTTTGTCAAAAAATAAAGCAAGTAAAATTGCTATGGATTAGCAATTTTGTCATCTAATTTCAGTGGTGTGATTGGCTTCAAAAATGGAGCTGGAAGATCACAGGGTAGTTGCGGGTTTCCTATTCCTGTTTTAAAACATATTGGAGAGAAAAAGTGAGAGAACTTCCAAAAGTTGGCTCAAGGCAAGTGGGTACAATCAAAGCAACTGGTTGCTGATAGTGATTTCCAGTCTCTGTGACACGGGCTGTATCCTAGCTCAAAGCCATGACCCTAAGAGGAGTTTCCTATGTGCATAGAATTTATACAGGGAACTAGGTTTGATCAGCCTCCTCCAACCCATATCCCTAATAATAACATGGTCTTGGGAATTGATTACTGTTCTGCATATTTTATTAGTGATTAGAAAAGGGCTACAGAAGTAGACAGTGGAATTTTCAATCAGGTTTTGATGTCTCCCCCATATGTCTGCTTCATACCCTATGTTAGTCATAACACTAACATTTTCTGGTTTTGACTTAGTGTAATGTCTGAACCCCAACACTGTGATTTGTAGGTCATGAATTGTGGTTTAGGATATATGAATCTGGTTACCATGGTTAATCAACATAGTTTAAGGCAGTTTATAACTCCAGCCATTGGGATGGTCATGGCTACAAAACCTACTTTTCAAATCTTGTCTGTAAGACTGCTTTTAATTTAGTTTGTGGCATCAAAATGAAAGTTTTGCTATGACAAATGCTAGGGTTACTGATGGTTTGTCTGACACCTAAGCCAATTGTAGTTTGCAGCTTTGTATTTCTTCCAAATATCTGTAGTAACCTGGCCTGTTTTTCTTTGCAGAGATTTTGCCAGCTGCTAAACTTCTTGACCTGTCAGACATGGTGGAGATTCTCATCTGAGGAGCAGGAGCTCCTCTGTGGACCAGACCTAGGTGCTCTTTTCTGCCTTAGTGGGTTGCTGCCTTCTCAGGGGACAGTAGCAGACCAAGCGCACAAAGCCTGAGGAGTCCTTCACCAATTAGGATGCTCTATGGAAAGCAGGACTAAAGACTTTACAAGAAGGGCTGGAAGAGATATTTGCGGATGAGGATCTCCAGCTGTGGGAGATGCCTGTGTTTGGATAGTGCCTCCCAGGCAAATTGCTCTGCAGTACACTGAACTGGGGCACCATGAGTCGAGGTTAATGCTTGCATCAAGGCAGCTGCTCCACTTTTTCCTCTGCTGCTGGTTTTTCCCAAGAGACGGGAATACAAACTGGGAAGTCAAGTGGGATTTTCATGCTGCCTGGGTGAGGCCGTAGAAGTGGTAGCATGTTGAAGTTTGGCGCTGGAAGAGGTGATATGTGTAATTCACAGGGCTTCTGGCAGGTACCTGGACCTGAACTGTAAACTATCATAAGCAAAAGAGTGTCTGGTGCTGGTGTGGCTAGAATCAAATTGCCATACTCTCCCCCAACCCCCTGTGTCCACTTTTTAGTTCAGAGGCAGAGGGACTGCTGCAAATATTGGGAAGTCCAAGTGATCATCTGAAAAATAGCACATGACCTGTCATAGGCACTGGGGAAGGGCGATCCCCAAAAAGGTGCCACTGTTTTGTAAATATCTTCTATAAGCCCAGTAATCAACATGTTAGCCACAGTCCCTCTCTTTGGGCTTTTTCTCTTCTGTTCTAATATTTGCAGTGGACCTGCTTCATATCACAGAACTATTTTCCCCCTTTGTCTTGTTTTCAGATTTCTTCAGTGTTTGCTTTTTTCCCCCTTCCATTTCATATCCTGTTTGTCTACAGTTAAATATCCGCCTTCGCAGTCCTTCAGATTCCATTTCTTTTGAAGCCATTTCCCATGATGCTTCAGACTGGAATTTCCCTGCTCTTTGTCTGAGCAGCAGCCAGGAACCAGTTGTTTCTGTTTCTGTCTTGCCCTTGCCAAGTTATCCTCTTCTAAGCTGGATACATCTCTGGGTGTTGTAGATCAGCACAGCTGTATGGGGGATGAAGGGCTCTTATGGAGAATGCCATCTGGGTCCAAAGCAAGATCACAACCAGATCTCTTATGAATGAGAATGGACGTTATTTGTAAAAAAATGGAAAAGTGAATCAAAACTGCATTGAGAGAGGAGACAAAGTATGTGTGCAGGAGTTTGGGTTAAGCTGTTACTGTTTTGAAGTGGCTGACAGTGGTATTTTTCTAGTAAATGAAAGGGCATTTGTGGGAATGATGTGTGATTGAACATAGGGGTGCAAAACAACTTTATATCCCAAATGTGTCTTTTTCAAAAGAATCTGGGGAAGGAATCTGTTAAAGGCACATCCCTTCTTTTCTTTGGAACCACTCCAGAATCTGCATTCAGCCCTCTTGGCGCTCTCCTGCCTACTGACAGCTGGCTTCTGACAGTAGCTGACTCTGAGATGAGTGCGTTGCTTACTCCATCAAATCTTTTGTTTGATTCTGCCATCACACACTTTCATCCCCACCTCTGCTTCCTCGTTAAACATATGCATTGCTGGACAACTGCATTGAAAAAAGAAAAATCCCTCCATAAATGTGTAAAAAAGGTGTGTGGTTATTGTGCGTTGTTTACAAAGTGAAAAACAGCAAACAAAAAGTTATGAGAGAGAAACACAGCTTAATATATTTCGTATTAATATTCGGTATTCCTTTTAAAATATTTTTGTGCTGTGAACTTTTTTTTTTTCTGCCAGACAGTGAGGGGTGTTCTTTTGTTTTGTTTTTGGTGCATTTTAAGTTATCTTAAGTATTTAAATGTAAACCTGACTGTTTCTTATGCCGCCCTATACCGAGATTGCTGTAGCATTCCACTTGGTATAACAATATTTTAATAAAAATATTGTTTAATAAGACGGAGGTTATGTTCTACTATGTGATGCATGTTTGTGACTGGAAGATGCGAGGATGCTAAAGCACCCACAGGCAATCAGGGTGGGTCTGTCTTGAGGCTACTCATGTTGAAACTCTTGTACATACAAATTTAATAAATTATCATTACCATCACCATTATTATTATGGCCTCCCAAGTGCAGCCATCTGATATTTGCTCCTGATGCTCTTGCCAAGTGGCAGGATAATAACTATTCTAGTTCATTTCTAGATACCTTGTGGAGCAAGGCTACCTTATGGTCTTCAAGGCCTCATCCACAGCTTCCATTAGAAACTATGTGTTGGGGGGGGCAGGAGAATATTTGCCCACTTACTCTGAGAAGGAGTAAGTCTAAAGGGATAGCTGTGATTACTTCCTGAAGTACCTTAGTTAAATGAGATTAAAATGAGATACTTCTTATCTCTTATTCTACTTCTTATAGCACAAATCTTTAAAAACTGGAGAACGGGTGATTGTTATGCAAACTCCAGGAGTTAGAGGTTTGGTATTCTGTGCGTATCATCCCTCCTCAGTACTAGTAGACAGTGCAAGTTGCACATCTACACATTTTCTAGTTAAAAGTCCTAATGCATCATTGAAGAATAAACCAAAAATACTACACAGTCCTAGTGATGGCATTAGCTGGAATCCTGGGTGGCCTTATACAGACTCAGCATAACTGTTTGACACTGGAACTTCAGTAGGCCCAATGTCACTAGTACCATATCAGACATCCAAAAGTGTGGAAAATTTTAAACGGTAGGTTCTGCATTAGTTCTTATTGCCACTGCCTACACATCTTATGGGAATCCTGTCCTGTTATAGGGGTGAGCTATCCATACATTTCAAAAAAGATCCCTTCACTCCAAGTCTTAATGTAATCATGAGTCCTCAGCAAACCTGAGTTCATTTTAGGAAAGTTCATTTAAGATTCACAGAACAATTAACTCAAATGCAGGCAGAAAATCATCTATTTATTTTAAAGATCAGTGAAACAAACTGGTTATACAATTTTAGTCACTGGAAGTTTTCAAAACAGCACTAAAAATACCTGTCATTCATCAGCGCAGTATGTCCTGCCTGAAGATACATGGGTGCTTAGAAGTTTGTGAACCCTTTTGAATGTTCAATATTTCTGCATAAATAGGACATCACACATGATTTGTAGTTTTCGATAGTTTTCCTCAATAAATAAATGAACAATTACAAAGTTTTTGACTCATTTATTTAATTGGGTTCTCTTTATCTCATTTTAGGACTTGTGTGGAGAACAGATCACGTTTTCAATCATATTTATGCAGGTATTGAAAATTCAGATGGGTTCACAAACCTTTAAGAATCACTGTAGACTGGCAGCTAGACAAGATAATCGGTACAAGTTTTAATTAGGTGACTAGGAAAAATTTTAAAAGAGGGAATATTTGGGGTGAAGCACCCCAAATTCCTTGTTTTCCAGACTTGTTGAACCTCACATCATAATTCTCAGCCAATGTTGGAACAAGCTGATATCCAAAATGTGCATTTCCTTCATATTGCTTACTTAGGCTGCTATCATCCTGTACTATTTGATGGGTGATGATGTGCAGCCTTGTTCCAGAAAACGCTTTTAAAAGGGCATCTCAAAGAATATGTGCTTGGAACAACACCCATGCTTTTTTTTTTTTTAAGTTAGAGAAGATAAAGGATAAAGGTATATAAGTTCATGGATTAGTGCAAACAAAACAAATTGCAGTTTTAATTCTCTCTGGCAGAGTGAAAAAAAGAGAATTCCTTTTTATAGTGCATGAATGAGCAGATTAATGGGCTATAGTATCTTGTGACAACGGCCACAGTCTGGGTAGTTTGGAGAAAGGATAGAAACGCTCACTGAGGACAAGCTTATTAACAGCTGTAATAGCTGAGATACTGCAGGGGATCTCCATATCCAGCAGCAGCATGGGTTCTGGGAGTCAAAATTAACAGAAGCATTACCTGCTTATGGGTTCTCCGGAGTTATCTGATGGGAATTGGAACCTGGGCCTGGAGATGCTTTTGATCTGATCCAGCAGGAGTCCTCCTCCTCCTGTCATGTTTTAAATAAAAAAATAAAGCTGGCTGCATTGTTAAATACTGTACTCCAGTGTTGGAGAAAGCACTTGAGAAAGAGATCTCACAATTTTTATTAAAAAGGATGAAAATCTTTCCGAAAGGATAAGGAATTTCTGTTGAGAGAAAATATAGATTTGATTTGGGACTCATTGGAGAAAAAAAGTCTGAACTAATAAAAGGACACTGCCCTTGAGTAGTACATGTAGGGAGCATACATCCTTTAAATTATTTTAATTGTTTCATTTTTATTCATTTTTCTAGAAAATACATAATATAATCATGTCCCAACAGGGATATGCATTGTATGTTAGTATTAGCATTTGAAAATTGGAGACACTGAAGGTGATGTAACCGTTGCTTATGATTACAATACAATTGATAAAATTATTTTAAGCTATGATTTCAAATTTCTGGCAGAAAAAAATTCACGATAGTTCCCCACCCCACCCCAAGTTCCAAAAAATCTGTGGAGGAAACAAAGATTTCTTAACATAGGATATGCTATTAGCATCACAGTTTACTGCATGAGTGATACCTTTCTGTAATATGTTTTTACATGACTTCCTTTTTAAACATTCACAGTGCTACTCTGTCTGTGCATGCTTAGGGAATGAGGCAGGGGGGGATATTTGAAGAAAAGAAGTATGCTGGTTATAGATACCACTAGCAGGGCTGATGAAACAGTTACTTTCAATCGTGGGTTAAAAGAAAGTATTAAAGTCCCCGTTGAATGATGGCACTCCTTAAAAATCAATGTCTTACTGGTGTTTCCCGAGTTCGATCTATGACAGAAATGTAAAACCTACATGATTTATTTGCACAACAGCATCATTCACAGATGGCTTAAAGGGGGACACCTAGACTCAAATGTGCATTTTGGAACCACATGTGAAAACTTTTTAAATGTTTTGTTCTCACTTGTATTTAAAAGTATGATTAAGACTTTTGCACCTTGTCAGATTCTGGAAATTGTACTTATGGGTATTAGTTTACTTATCTGATGAATAAATTACTGGGAGAAGAAAGAATACATAACGCTAAACTATAGGTTATCGTTATATGCACAAGCTTCTCTTCTGATATTTTAAGATAATTGCATCTTGCAGTTTTTATCTGGACCGAAATTGCATTTAATTTTTAAAAAGCTTCTTCAAGCTAGTCCCTTCCTGTTGCTAACTAGAGGAGCTGTAGGCCAGGATATAGAGGACACCAAACTGGGAAGAGAACTATAGCTGAATTAACCACAGTTCTTATTTCAGATGTAACCATAAACTATTACTTCAGTTTCCTCCACATTATCATACAAGAGGAAGAAAAGAGAGAGACAGCAGATTTATGGTGCTGAACTATGGCTTTAGTTATCAGGGATAACAACTTTTCAAGGCTGATACTTGATCTTTAAGAGCGTGCTAATGGAGTTGCACCAAAAATAATGGGTGGACTTCAAACAAAACCTAGATTTGAATTCATTTACTCTTGAACAGAATTAAAATAATATAATTAATGCATGTCATCACGTTATTATTCTCTAGTCTTCTGTTTAATTATTTTACCCTTCTGTTGCATTAAAATTACAATTCAGTAACAACTTTTAGAGCTAGTTTGGTCTAGTGGTTAAGGCACCAGGCTAGAAACCAGAAAACTGTGAGTTCTAGTCCTGTCTTATCCATGAAAGCTGGCTGAGTGACTTTGGGCCAGTCATTCTCTCTCAGCCCAACTCACCTCACAGGGTTGTTGTTGTGGGGAGAATAGGAGGAGGAAGGAATATTAAGTTCATCGTCTTGAGTTATTTATAAAAATAAGAAAGGCATGATAAAAGAAAAGCTAAAAAAAAAAAACTTTTGGAAGTCTCATAGAGCCATATCCAAGGCTTTCAGGGGACTCACGAAACTCTGAGACATCATTTCTGGATTAATGCTCTGTCCAAACTAAACATCTTAAACTGTTAAGAGGAAGCAGTCCTTTTTTTTTCTTCTTTTTTTTTTACAACCAGTTTGGTGTAGTGAGTTCTAGTCCTGCAACTGGGTGACCTTCGGCCAGTCTCTCTCAGCCCTAGGAAGCAGGCAATGGCAAACCACTTCCAAAATCTTGCCAAGAAAACTGCAGGGACTTGTCCAGGCAGTTACCAGGAGTCAAATGTGCCAAAAAGAAAAAAAGAAAAAAAGAAAAAGTCCAATTTAAGGGGATGGAAACGAAAAATAAAAGGACTAACAATATGCCTCTGATTACAGGGGAGGGCACTGAATATATCATTTAATGCAATACAGACGAGAATAAGAGATCGTTGACTGTAATGCAAGAATGACCTATAAAGATTCCTCAAAGCCTAAAGCAGTCAACAAAATGTTGAAAGGCATCAGCATCTCCTAGCTACAGTGGTCTTTGCCTGAATGTTTTTCTAGCAATCAGTCAGCCAGTCAATGCATCCTGTTTCCTTCCATAGTCTCTAACAAGATAGAGACCGTCACAATTTGATGATCTCCACAAGTGCTTAGTGGACTTCCATTAAGTCTATAAATGTAGGATCATGTATGAGCATCTGGAGAGCATCATGCTGGGGAAAACTGTTAGGTGTTCAAAAGGCATTACAGCTTGCCTGTCCCATCCCCGCCCCGACTTCCACTTTCCCAGTTTTATTTTTGAACAGATAGTCAACCCCTGTGGCTGTTGTGCTTGCTCAGACCTGTGTGTTGTTTTGGGATTTTGCTCCCTTAGGGCTTTTTAAAAAAAATTATACTGTATCTGGAGGCTTCGTGTTTTACATAAATAATGTCCCTTTGTTTCCCAGTAGCTATTCCCTTACAAAGTGATTCTGGGAAGGAAGCATGGGATCGTTCCTCTTGCTCCCCTGTGTGGATGGAGCCTTTGCCTTGCTGGTTCAGCAAAAAATGTAAAGTGGCCTAGTCAGACGACTGGGAAAGCTTGACCATGGCAAAGCATTATCATAACAAAGAACAAAAGGCGCACAGGGCTGGAACACAGTAAGATGGATGGGAACTTTGGATTCTTTTCTAGCTTCTGTGGTTATGCTAGGAAAAAGTTAGATAGCCCTTGGAGAAACTCTGTCTGTGTGGCTGATAAGAGTCAACATCGACTTGAGCAGCACATCATCAGTCAGTCAGATTAGATATCCACCACTGGAATGAATATTCCTTCCATCTCCCAATCATCTCATTGGGCATGATTCTTAATGACTCCACAGACAGTCTCGGGCTTTTCCCACCAACTTGGTTATGCATTTTCTAAGTGGAACAGGTGTGTGCTGAGTCCTAGGATCATTCCATCACTATGATGCATCAATTCACTGAAAACTTTTATGAACTGTCTCATGTGAGGCCACATTAACCAACCTCAAGATTTTTGGGAGAGGGTTACCAGGGGTGCTGAGGACAAGCACATCAGTCTTATTGCTATATTGGTTCTGCTATGTCATTGCCATTTCTTTCATCAGCGTAAGGCGGCTTCCCCAACCTACAGCCCTCCAGATATTGCTCAGCCAGATGGGAATTTTTGAGTGCAGCCAGCCTAGCACATCTGGAGGGTGTCAGGTTGAGAAAAGAAGACTTCAGAGGTAATGGAGTGAGAACCACCTTCTTTTCCACACATGTTGGACTTCACCTCATGTTTAAGTAGTCATTGATTTTTTATATCATAGGTAAAGTAATAACATAACAGATTCATCTAATCCTATTTATGTCAGTCCTCTCATAGGTTTTATCTTGTAATGATACACAATAATTTAATCATTGTTAATAACAACTGCAGTGCTAAATGTTTGCTTTAAAAAAGAAAAAGCTGCAGGGAAGCAAATGAACCTTTGAAAGCAATCAGCATATCTAAATAGGTGGATTAGGCCATCAATGCAAGATTTATTTGCTGAAATATGGTTTCATTACCTTCTTTGGTTAATGAAGATTTCCTTAGACCATGTCCACTGAAATACTGAACAAACAAGGTTGGCTTTTTTATACTGCACTTCTCCATAGTATGTTTAACCATGGCTAATTGAATATATCACAATTAGTTGGGTCCACAAAACATGTTAAGCCAAAAAGACACAGGCCACATTTTAAATGAGCACAATGTACGAATCCAGTCAAAATGACCAGAACACGGAAAAAGACCAATGTTTGAAAATGTCACTTCATACACTTTTATATTTGATATGTTATACATTCCATTTTCTTTTGTGTTCTAATTAATATGTATTATTCATTTTTAATGAATAAACAAACCTACAACACAAAAACTAAAAAACCCACAGAATTAGAAAAGAAAAATAAGAAACTTGAAAGTATAAATACATGTCTCCATATACCTCTGTACTCATACCCATAGACACACATATCTGTGGGTACACATGTGATCCAGAAGAAGTATGCAGATATTTAAAACATCCATATTCAGTATTTTTTCTCAGACTTACAATTATATAAAGGATCTATTAGGAAAAATAATTAAGTTAAATATAATTTAATAAGCTAATATAACTTATTAAGTAACTCAGTTAAAAACTAAGAATTGATGAATAGATGAGAACACATCTGTTTTTAACTGTCGATTCTTCAAAGCACTTTATTTGTGGGGTAGTTTTTTGGCCAAAACAATGTCCCACAGTTTTAAACAACATGGATCCAAAGAAAGGTGTACTTAGGTTTCTGTGTTTCACAGTAACAAACCTAGCAGCTAACTATAGGAATTGAATGAATTATTATGTATTATTCTTCTGATCTTTCCGTTTTTGCTGTCTCTTATATTGTTATACATTATAGTATGATTAATTAAATTAAATATATATGAAAAGGAAATACAGTCAAAAACAACTCCAGGAGGCTGTCTTTAATCGTGGTGTAAACAATGATGCCATGCTGGGATTATTCTTCGTATCTCCCTAGAATATAATTAGGGAAAAAAGATAATGTAAAGGGAAATGTAAAAAAAGCCATACACGTATGCTAACATGTCACCAGCAGCTGGCAGAAGCACCATGACAGCCCTGGTAAGAGATGTGGTACAACAGGCACGCAGGAGCCACTGTCTGGACTCTGCCATGTCTTGACCTCCCTTTCTCGGCTTGCTGCATCCGCTTTGGCCAATCAGGACACAGGTTGCTTTTTTGTGTTGTGTCCTGAAGGCCTAGGTTCTGCCTGGGTGCTTGAGAGTGAATACAGTGAATCTAACAAGGGAACAATCTGTGTGCACGTGGCAATTCTAAAGGAGGGTGAGGCAGATTCCACCGAGCTGGCAGCGATGGGAATCACTGTGCCCTGAGCAAAACACGCATACTTCACAACCACATTCCACTGTGGGGAAGGGTATGCTTCCAAAATGTCCTGTCAAGGTCCATTAACATTTTGCTTTGCCACAGCAGCTTGTTTCCTGTAGCCACTGACCTTGGTGGTTAATCTGTAACTATTAACAACGCATTTGGCCCCAGTATGTGATTAACCTGAAGAATTTGAGTAAGGAGCCAGCACAACAAGGTTATTACAAAGAGGAAAGCAATGCTTAAAAAAAATTTCTGTGCTTTCCTTCTCTGACATAAACAGAGATCTGAAACATAGCCGTATTTATGGTAATAAAAATAGTGGATAAACTATTTTAGGACCCGAGCAAAGTAGAGTTAATGCATTTATCTTTCCCCCAAGTGAACACAGGTTGATTCCCCCAAATCCCAAGATTAATCAGATTCCTCCAAGCAAATCAGCACCATAAATAATTACAAAAGATTTATTGATGGACTATTTCAGATTATTCAGTCTTCCCTAACGTTGTACATTCCAGGTATGTCAGATCACAAATCTGATCATCTACAGCCAGTGCACTCCAGTATGATGGGATCTGTAGTTCAGCAGGCTTAGAAACACCTTCTTTGGTTTCCACAAATCATAAAGTACATAACTGAGGGTTTCCTTTAATGTCATTTTTATTTACTCACCCAAAATTGACAAATGGGTTCAATATTCACATTCACACCAACTCCCATAAGACACTTTTCAGTAAGTCCCTGAGGATCTCCTCCCATACTGCTTTAAATTGCAATTTCCACCCACCCACTCAACTCCAAATAAATGGAGCTATTTCTTTGAAAATTTCTAGGGAACAGGGTGTTCTTAAACAGGACCAGAGTGCTCTTCCATCATCTCCAGAAAAAAGGCCCAACATAATTTTCCAGCATCTCTTATATTACATCTTAACACTAGTACCATTCAGAAAAGTAAATAATAAAAAAGAAACTTTTCCCCCTGCCCCACCCTCTCCTATAAGTGCACATACAAGTATGTTCTCATAGTGGCTTTCACACACAGATACTAAGACTGTGGTTAACAAAGCACAGTGGCTGTGTTCCTATAACATATGAAGTCAAAGTATATAAAACATATTATAGTTTAATGCAGTGGCCTGGTTTATTTGGTCCTATCTCACCACTATGATTTGTAAATCATAGATTATGGATTAATATGTTCTGCAAACATAGTCTTAACATGATTTGCTTTGGTTAAATTTTGTCTGATCCCAACCACTGCAGTTTGTAAATCATGCTTTATAGCTTAGCATGTTGTATGAACCTAGAGAACTCTGTCATATTTAATAAACTTAAAGTCACAGAATTGGAAATGGACATTCAATCCAACCCGCTATTCAGTGCAAGAATTAAAGCATCCAAATTAAAGCATCCCCAACAGATGGTTGCCCAGGTTCTGAACATATCAACATAATATAATAAAAGGAGGCCCATCACCATCTTTGGTGCCTCATTTCACTGTTGAACTGATCTTAAGTTTAGAAAGTTTTTGTTAACATTCAACTGGAATCTGTAACTAAGACCATTGTTCTCTATGCTTCACTTTGTGATGGTAGATAACGCCTCACTTCCTCCTGTGTGACACCCCTTTAAATACTTGGAAAGTGCTATCATATTCCCCTTTCAGTCACCTTTTCCCAAGGCTAAATATGCCCAATTCCCCCCAGGACTTAGTTTCCCTCCTTTGATCATCTTCTATCCTTCTCTGTTCCTATTTTACTTTCTCTGAATCTTTCTGAAAATGTGGCTCCTAGAACTACACCCCATAGGTGAAGTGGTATCTGACCAATGTAGAATATGGAGGAACTTTGCTTCCCATAATTTGAAAGCTATAATTCGGTTGGTATAGACAACAACAGCCTTTGCTTTTCTAGCAGCCACATCACCTGGCTGACAAATATTCAGTTTGTGACTGACTAGAATTCCAAAATATTTTTCACACACTGTTACCAAGTCAGGTTTCCCCAAGAACTGTGAAGTGAAAAGAACTTATCTCTGTTATTTTTGGCCTACTTCTATATCCTATCAATATCATTTTGAATTTTGCTTCTGTCTTCTGGAGTATTAGCTATCTTACTCATTTTCTTCAAATTTGGTAAATATTTCTTCCACCCCTTCAACACACTAATGAAAGTGTTGGTGTGGGACAGTCCCCAACTGCCTGCAGCACCACAGTAAATACCTTACTCCAGTTTTATAAAGACTGTTGGTAAGGACTCTTTGAATATGATGTTCAAGTTGGCTATGGATCCACTAATGAATATTAGGACTCTGCAGCACTTCAGATCTGAAAGGAAACAAGATAGAGAAAGCACACCGATGGTGATTTCTGGAATCCTTCCAACCTCTTAACAGCAGCTCCATCCTGGTGATTAGAAAAGAGACAGACTTAAGAATGGAACACTCAGCAGAGGTCCAAGCTTGCTGTCCAACTGCCCCTTCCAAAGGGGATTGGGATTTTTTTTTCTGGATGTTTTTCTCCACAACCACATGCCTGGATTCTGCCCATTTTCATAATTGATCTTTCTTTTGCTGTCTTCTCCTCCTCCTATCAAATTTAGTCCTGTTCTGTTTTCAGAACTATCCTGCTTGCAGGCAACCCAAGACCTGACCCCTTTACATAATTTATTTCCAACATTCCATTGACTTAGAAACAATCAAAAGTCCTTTGGAGCTCATGGAAATGGTAATGTAGCACCTGTAGGCACTACATACTTTTTAAAGCAGCTGCATTTTTCCCAAGGATTATGTGACTGACCTTCATAATTATAGCACAATCCAGAGAAAATGTATCTGGTGGAATGAATTGCTGACTGGTGTTACATGTATAACCGTAGACACTCTGAAACATTTTTCTCTGTTTAAATCCAAAACACAACAACCCTAAGAAATATGCCATCCAGCCTATAACACTACAATTAGCTAATCAGAATGCCACATATATTTTGTTGAATACTTTGCTGAAATCAAGATTAATTATTTATTAATTTTATATGCTACCATATCATAATCAACTCACAGGAAATTACAACATAATAAAACAAAAACACAATATCAGCAATTAAAAATAAAGTACTGTATATTAAAAATTAATTAATTAACAAATGAAATCCACTCCCCAAAGACCTTCCTGAAGAGTAGAGCCTTTACTACCTTCTGGAAGTCCACAACCAAGCAGACCAGCTTAGCTTCTGGAGGGAAGCTGTTCCAGAGTAGAGGAGTCATGGTAGAAAACAATGTTTCTAGCTCCTGCTTCTTCACTTCATGAATGTGGCATATATTATGCCCTCAGTAGTCCTATAATCTATTGACTATAATCTATTGTATTTTGCCCATACAAAAATGAAATAAAATCAATCTTACAAGAATTGTTCTTGACAAGCCTATGGCTGACTTACAATAATTATTCCATTGTTTTCAAGGTGATCAATAATTTATCATTTTAAAATCTCCTCTAGAATCTTTCCAAGTCCAAATGTCCAACTGGCTTATCTATAGATCTCTGAATCCTTCTTTCCCCCTTTTTGAGGATTTCACTTCCTTCAGTTCAACTGTTCTGCAGGATTGCTCAAAGATAATATGTAAAGCCTGAGCTAGACCACTAGCAAATTCCTTCAGCACTTGGCCCTGCATATTTGGACTCATTCAAGGTCAATAGATCAGTGTTTCTCAACCTTAGCAACTTTAAAATGTGTGGACTTCAACTCCCAAAATCACTGCAATAGATATTCCCTGACTATATTTCTATTATCCTCCTTCAGCTAGGAAATCATGCCAGCTGTGAGCTTTATTCCAGAGGAAGCAATGAGTTTGATACCTATTTGGAACACAGGAGGAAAAATGAAAAGATGGCTTTAAGTGCACCCTAAGGAAAGTACCTTGGAGCCTAATGACTTACTTGACTGATTAGCACCCTAGGCCATAGTTTATGGAACCTAATGTGAAGTGATGTTCAAGAGAAAAGGTTAATCTTGAGCATGAGCAGAATACTGCTTTCAGAAAAAAAGTACCAGTGTCTTCCTCTACTCTCCACTTCCATCTGAATTGGAGCGGGGGGGGGGGGGAGCTTTGAGTCAGTGTCGACTCTGGTGACTGCCTGGATTAGTCCCTGCAGTTTTCTTGGCAGGATTTCAGAAATAATTTGCCATTGCCTGTTTCCTAGGCTTGAGAGAGAGGAACTGGCCCAAGGTCATCCAGTTAACTTTATGTCCAAGGCCAGACTAGAACTCACGGTTTCCTGGTTTCTAGCCTGATGCCTTAACCCAGTGTTTCTCAACCTTGGCAACTTGAAGATGTGTTCCCCATGTTGGCTGGGGAATTCTGGGAGTTGAATTCCATACATCTTCAAGCTGCCAAGGTTGAGAAACACTGCCTTAACTACTACATCAAGCTGGCTTTCTCCATCTGAATAAATGAGATTAATCTGTTTAATCAAGAGTGAATTCTGACCATCTTTGAGCCACATCCCTTTCTTATATGAAACTAATCATCCTGTATGTTTAACTGTTGCTACACAAATGCAGTGGTTACAGAATTTCTCCAATATAAAAGTACAACAATGAGGAAAATGTGCTTGTATTTCTGAAACAGTTACAGATCCCCTAGGACAGGGGATCCAGGGATGGGGAGAGACAAGATGTAAGAAAGTTATATGAGGAAGAGCAACTCCTCTTGTCCAGAGTATTTGTTTCTTACTACAATTTTATGGAAAGCATATAACTATGAGATGGCTGCTATTAATAAATGTGAGGGGTTAGGTTTTTTTTACTCCAGCAGTCATTCATAGTGGAAATACTATATTATGCTGCTGAGTGAATTTCAGCTGCCCAAACCACATAGAAACAGATAATAGATCTTTATCTGAAGCATTTCTTGACCCATCCCTAAAAATGTGTCAATAACCAGGAGATAAAGTTGACCTGGGAATGAGATGCTTAATTCTCTGCCTGGAAACAACAGTTGAAAAAATAAGAAGGGAATGAAGATTTGATGGCCACTTTCTTAGAATTTCCTCCATCTCTCCCAAACAAAAGAATGTATTGGGGCAAAAACAGAAAGCAAACATTGGATCATCTGCATTTTAAATGTAGTGCAACCGCCTTAAATTTAGCTGGGAAGCAAATTTACAGCCATTATAAAGAAGTATGACTCCACCTGTGACTAAACCAGTTAAAAATCTGGCAGTCAGTTTCTGTAATAATTGAAATTCCCTGTTTTTCATGCGAGTCAGTGCGATTCAAAGCGTATTGACTCAAATATGTCTTGCTGGCTCAACTTGCATAGCATGACTCACTGAACCACAAAACCATAATCACACAGGCTATATAGCTCATTTTTGGTTCAGTGTGCCATGCAATCCTCGAAAATCAAGTTAAAGCTATAAACCATTATTAAGTTATCTATGAATAGGCATGTTATTGCAAATCCAGCCACTTTGTTCAATGTGGAATACTTTCAGATATATGCTTAAGGATTGCAATATGAATTAAGGTTTGAGTGAGTGGTGCATTTAATAAAAAGTCTATTCTGAGTCAATCTCAACCCTAGTGGCTTCATGGAGATGTCTATGTTCACTGTACTTGGCCAAGTACCGGAGTGATTTGCCACTGCCTTATTCCAGGATATACTTCAACTTCTCAGTCTGTAGCCTTGGGCTTCCCACCCAAATACTAAGTAGATATGACCCTGCTTAGCTTTTCAAGACAAGACAAGGCCAGTACCCTTTGGTTTTTAGCAAATATACTAGTAAGGAAGGACCAAGGTGGAGCTTTTAAAATAAGTAAATATTTTGTATAGGTTAATATAATTAACATATATGAAAGACTAGTTTTATTCAGTTTGTAAAGATGCAGTATGTTTTGAGAGATCTTTCTTTGTTCTCTTTTCAGTATAGCTTTTCAAAGTATCTGAATGTAGAATGTATCACTTACTAGATATGGTTACATGGAAATAACCCAGCTGCTGTATGCACACTTCAGTGGAGATGCTAGCAGGTAAAACATCCCTCAGAATGATTAATGAGGCTGGTTTGGTTTTAGCTAAACCCAATATATGAACCCAGCCATTGAGATTTATAAACCATTATGTGTGGCTTAAACCCAGCTAGTTACATCTTACTCAACAAAACATTATCAAATCGTCCCTGTCTTGGCGCAAGTCGTGGATTCATTGCTGTGTGTTTGTTTTACGTTGTCTTGAATTGGATGCTAAATCCTGTCACTTGTGTGACACAGTCACATAATAGTACATTTCTATACACAATAAGAGCTGTGGAAAGATTAACACACAACCATTCCAAATTTTAAGAGCACAGCTTGAAGTCATTCCCTATCCTACCCTATGTTTCTTTTATTGATCTTTGTCCTCTTGTCTTGAGCTGATAACTAAGGAGAGTTTCAGGGGACTGGTACCAGAGATGATGAAATCTACCTCTGCCCTCTGCACAGGGCTTGAGAAGAAATAGAGCAAAGGGTTCACCAGTCCAACTTCAGTTACTTTTTTGAATTAGATATTTCCTAGTGATGTGCCATAAAATGTATATCTGTGCTTTTCTCAGTTCCAGTTCCTAATCTATCTGAATACTAATCCTTATTAGGATTGCCTCAGCAGTAGCTGGTTCAGAGCAAAGTGTGTAATGTTGCTGCTGTGAAACAAAGCTTTAGAAGTTCAAAGCAGGGAGGCATGACAGAAAAGCTGTGCTAACAAGGTAAGGAGAATTGCAGATAAAATTGTATCAAAGCAACTGCCTGGTACAAAGAGGACAAGAAGCAAGATATAATTGGTTGCATATTTATAATTCATTGTTATGTAACTCATCTAACTTGCAAAAGTATTTATTATCAGTAATAAAGCCATATATTTATTAAGACAACTGAAAAAAACTTAATCAAGAATGGTTATAATTTAAAAGGAGACAGAGGAAAAAAACATGTTTCTCTCTCCCTGAAATGTTTACACTGATCAGTGCAAGAACTCTGAAAGGCAGATCACAAATAGTAGAGTTATTCCCTCCTTCCCATCTAAAGTGACTTTCACTGCCACATAACAAATAGAAATTCAGGGGATGAATTCTGTTTAGATGAATTCCATAAACTACTGCCTGGAGCAATGATAGAATGACAGCACAGCTTCATCTATTGAATTTCTGCCTATTCAACAATTGTTTTCTAGGATCCCTGCCAGATAATAAGGAGGGGGGCATCCTCAGGTCACTCTTTGTCCATGATTGCTAAAACAGAAAGAATTATGGTTTCTTTTCATGTTGAGATGGAAAACACATGAAAATTGTAGTGCAAGACCTGAACAGACATATCACATTAAAGAAACAAATTCATTCTTAATTCTCAGCTCAGCACATCAATAGGAAGTGGTTCCAGCCACTTTGTGGGTGTCAGCTTCCCCTCACAAGGGTTAAGGGTGGCCCTTGGCTGGCCAAAGCTGTCCACCTCAGCTTATGGATCCAGCTTATAATTCAAAGACTATCACAGAAGTTTGCTGCCACTGGGCTTTTATCCCTTTTCCAAAACAAATGCCCCAAAAGAAAGATCCCAGAAGAGGAAGAAAAGCAGGCAGGAAAACTACTTTAGAAGTCTCCTTGACTGCACCCTCCACTCTGCACTCTATAGCTATTATTATCAACTGCCTAGTAATAAAGCTCTCTGAAGAGAGGAGGAAGAAGGTAGAGCTCAGCAACCCTAAAAGCCTGTTCCAGTTGGACTCTTTCCTTCCATGTCTTTATTGTCAATTGCCCTGTTATTGTTTTTTTAAATTGTATTTTTTTCTGTTTGGTTTTTATCACTGATGTTGATTGCAAATCACCTTCAGGTAAAAGATAGGATATACAGTAAATAACTGTAGTAATTATTCTTTATCTTATTTTTAGTGCTGAGATTGGTTGGTTGATTGGTTTGCCTAAGGTTGTTTGATAAATTGACATTCATGGAGACATCTGAGCTGAGGATGTCCTGGATTCTTGAACTGGAGTAACTGAGGTACTTGTCTCTTCCAGCTCTATGTCTATGATTCATTTCTCTGTGAGAATATTCAGGGGAGAAATAAAACTGGGTCAATTTCTCTGCAAACAAATCTTCCTACATGACACCCAGCCATGCCTTTTCTCCTTGGGCCTTAGTTCCCCATCAGTAAGGTATGTGCAATGACATGTTCCTACTAGGAGTGGCTGTAAATGTGCTGTTGAGTCAAGGAGTGTCAAAGATCTTGGGCAAAAATAGAAAGCCGTCTGTGTGTACATGCTTGTGGATGCACTTATAGTAACTAGACATGTATTTAAAACTATATCTGCTGTCATCCTTCAGAAAGCTCAGAAATTTGCCTCCATTTCCAAGAATGAGGCAGATGTGCCCTGTGATCCAGGGACACTCTCTGAAAAGAGCCTGCATAAACTCATGTTAAAAATAACAAACCAGACAGTCAGAAATGTACTAACCATGGAAGACAATCTCCTATTGCAGAAATCTGATTATACAACCTCAGAAAGGACAAGGAATTACAGTTATCCCTAAGAGTCAGTGACTAGACTCATGCTAAGCCACAATTAGATTGATTTCATTTTGGCTTAGTATGTTGTACGGTTCCATCTATTGTCATTTGTAAACTATGGCTAATGGCAGAAGCATGGGCTATACAGTGACTGACTCTCTATTTTCAACTCCTGGAAGCCACTCTAACCATGACTACTAAAAACTCACAGCAGACTTAACTGCTATTTGGAGGTGAGAAGCTCATGGAAATTAACTGATAAGCAAACAGTAAAAAAAGTTATCATAGTTTTAAAGAAGATAGAGTAGAGCCTCATATTCTCCAAAAAGAGACTGCACAAATCCTCAGTTGTTCCAAAAGTATTAAGCATGACCCTTGGCCATTGAAAAGTTGGCCATTCCTGATTTATGGCTTTGTGCTTGGCATGTTATGCAAACAAGGTCAATGATACAATCATATTGACAGAATAGTAATTTGGAAGACAAGGCTGTAATCATATACTTACTTTGAGTAAGTCTCATTTTTTTATTTTAAATTTCTTACCCTTTCATCTCCACACCACATAAGGTTGCTTATTAGTAACTTTTAGATGTTATTGTTTTAGCTCATATGGATTCTAATAATCTATGTTTTAGATGTTATTGTGTTAGCTAATATGGATTCTAATATTAAGTTGGTAAATTATTACTACTATTATTATTCATATACTCAGTGTCTACAATTGTGTAAGCCCTGTACATATTTTAAAACATAAGGCAGAGAGGAAGGAAGGAAGGAAGGAAGGAAGGAAGGAAGGAAGGAAGGAAGGAAGGAAGGAAGGAAGGAAGGAAGGAAGGAAGGAAGGAAGGAGAGTGAGCAATTGGGGAGAACAAAGAAAACAAACAACAGGACAAGTGCATTTACATCCAGATGATCTTTCTGTTGTCATAATGTTCTTCCCAGGGACCCAAATGTGGAACCTTCCAGGGCACTTGAATACTGGTTTGGCAGCAGAGATCAGGTTGCATTTCCCTTTAGTTCCACAGTCTAAATGTAAATGTCAGTTGGACCAGTTGTTATCGTTAGTACTATTGCTATTTATGCATTTCCACACTACATACTCTACCTGCTGAATTCAAAAGAGGCACTGGCACCAAGATCATATGGCCACCATCCAATGGGTAATGGAAACAGCAAGGAAATTCCAGAAAGACATCTATTTTTGTTTTATTCATTAATCAAATGCATTTGGCCGTGTTGATCACAACAAATTGTGAATAGTCCTCAAAAAATGGATGTTCTAGGCTACTTCATCTGTCTATTGAAGTTTGTATGATTATGAGGAAACAAAAGTTAGATCAGAATATGAATTGTATTAAAAGTTTTAAAGAGAACATTAAAACTAATGCAAGCTAATACAGAATAAAGAAAACAAAGAAAAAGAGAATGAAAAGAGAAAAAGCAAAAGTGCAAAAAGAGAGAATAAAAAGAAATAGAAAGAAGAAGCTTCCAATTTCCTTTGCAGCAAATATAAGTATGATTACAAAGTTATCTGTTGCTCTATGATTACAAAAAAGCTCAGTTTTCTCTATTATCCAATTTTTTCCTAATAATCACAACCATAAGTCATAAGTACATTTTTTTCCATTTCATGCAAAAAGTCTATAAGGGGTTTCCAGTCAACCATAAATGTAGATATTGTCTTTTCTCTGATCAAGGAAGTTAATTTAGCCATCTCTGCAAGTTCCATCATCTTCATCAACCATTCCTCCTTTGTGGGTAGTGCTGAGCCTTTCTACTTTTGAGCATATAATAGTCTCACTGCAGTTGTCATATATAAAAACAAAGTTCCATGATTTTTTTCCAGTTGCCTGTCCATTAGTCTCAAAAGAAAAGTCTCTGATTTCAGTTGTCTTTAATCTTTAAAATCTTCTGAATTAATGTATGTATTTGTATCTTTTCTTTTGCTTTTTTACATGTCCACCACACATGATAAAAGGTCCCTTCATGTTGTCACATTTCCAGCAAAGATTCGAAGTGCCTTTATACATTCTAGGCAATTTTTCTGGTGATAAATACCAACAATACATCATTTCATAAAAATTCTCTTTAAGACTAGAATATAATATAAATTTCAACCCTTTCAACCACATATTTTCCCATTGATCCATTTGTATATTATAGCCAAATTTTTAGCCCATTTTATCATACATTCTTACATGTTCTTCTTCTGTCTCATGTTTCAGCAAAAGTGTATACATTTTAGTAATAACATGTTCATCATTAATACATAATTCTATTTAAAACTCAATATTGCTTTGTTCAAAACCATAAAATATTTTATCCACTTTAAACCCTTATAATTGTACATAAGAAAACCATTGACAAGTATATCCTTTTGTTGTCAAATCTTCTCTTGATTTCATTTTGCAATCCCCTTGAGAAAATTCTAGTACATCACGGTAAGTTAACCATCTATGTTTACTTATCATTTTTCGACTATAAAATGCTTCTTGCGCTGATAGCCACAGAGGTATTTTGGGGCACAACCTAGATTTATCTTTATTCAATACTCTAAGAATAGCCTGCCCGACATAATGATTTTTAAAATTAGCTTAAAATTAGATCAGAATACGGAACAACTAAACAGTTCAAAATTGGGAAAGGAATGTACCAAGATTGTTTACTATCACCTTATTTATTTAATTTATATGCAGAATATATCATGAGAAATGTTGGACTAGATGAAATAGGAATTGGAATTATAAGCTTGCGAGAAACATCAACAACCTTACATATGCTGATGACACATCATACTTTGATGGCTGGAAATGAGGAAGACTTAAAGAATCTCTTGTTGAAAGTGAAAGAGAGCGCAAAACCTAATCTGCTGGTGCAATTAAAAAAAATCCTAAAATGATGTTAATAGGCAATGCCAACTCAATTCAAATAGGCAGAGAAGAAGTTGAGGAAGTAACAGACTTTATCTTCCTAAGCTCAAAAATTGACAGGGACAGTGATGGTATAGCTATGGAATAAGGAGACATCTGTCATATGGGAGAGGCAATGGTAACTCTAGGCAAAATATTAAAGGGCAGAGACATCACACTGACAACAAAAGTATATATTTTCAAGGCTATGGTTTTCCCAGGTGTAATATGTAGCTATGAAAGCTGGACCATCAGAAAGGCTACACAAAGAAAGATGGAAGTCTTTGAATTGTGGTGCTGAAAAAAAGTTATTGAAAATACCCTGAACCTCTGGAAGAACAAAACATTTCATACTAAATGAAGTAAAACCAACTATTTACTGGAACCAATAACAATGAAGCTAAAGCTTAGATATTTTGGATCCATAATGTGAAGGCAAGTGACACTGAAGAAGGCCCTGGTATTGAGAAAAACATCAAGGGCAATTGAAAAGGAGTTCAACAAAAGACAAGGTGGCTTGACACTCTCATTGATGACACAAGCAGAGGTTTCCAAGATTTCAAAGATAGTCCAAGTGAAATTACCCCCATTGAGTCATTCATAGTTGGAAATCACTGAATGACTGAATAACTCTAAGCACTTCAGAGACTAAAGGAAAAGACAGTCCATACTTTAAGAGATATAACACAAAAGTCTTGAAAGAGTATTTTCATGTTATCACTGTCTTCATCTTTCAATCCCTAAGAAATATTTTCACACTGCTTCACAAGTACCCTCACTGTTGCTGACTCAGTATTCTCCATGAGCTGACCAGTGGTCCCTTAAGCTGCCCAATTGGGGAGCATTAAAACTGTCAAGTAGCCACCTCTTTATTCTCTGTCATTGTTATATCATTGCACTTCTCTAACAGAAAAAAAAAAAGCCAGTTATTGTAAGAGAAAGCTACTCCTTTGCTCAATTTAAAAGGAACAGTGAAATTATGAACTCTATAGTCATTGGGCCTTGACTATAACGGTAAGGGAGATTTGAGAGGGCAAGATAAAGTGAGGATAAACCTGTCTGCTCTCACTGCTGCAGCATTAATGCTGCACAATGATCTGCCACAAGTTAATCGGCTCAGATGCAGAAGAATTGCTGGGAGTTTTGATGGCTTGGGAACACAGGGACATAGTAGTGATTCCAGAACATCACAAATCAGATGCATGGAAGGGATTTGAAATGAAATGGATGTACAGTTCTCCTTTAAAAGCAGAGAGGTCCAGGGGCAGGGTTGGGCAGGAGCGACTAATCCTCATGCTGTTGCTATGATGTGATGGCAAAGTAAATAAACTGAATTGGACCATTGGGAGCCATGTTTCTTAGTATGAGTATTAGTTCATGAGCATATGAAATAAATTTCATATTTTTTGCAAACCACCCAGAGTCATTGGGAGTCAAGTGTTGTACAAATTGAAATATTTAAATAAATAGGAGAGAAAGCAGCTCTCTCCAACAGCTCAATGTTGGAGCAAATAAAAAGTTCTAGCAAACAAAACGTTGGTGGGAAAGTACATAGAGATGCCTCCAAGTGAATCTCTAAAAAAAAAAAAAAATCCAAAGAGGAGGGACTTTAACAGAGGTTGTTCCTTGGGGAATCACTCACCTTATTTCATCTATTGTTATATGATGATTATTACGATTAATGTATATTATTGTAATATCTGTTCACTTATGTCTTATGAAGAGCAGGTTTGAGAAGTTCCTATATCATGGATCATACAGTCTAAAAATAGAGAGAAGGGAAGCATCAGAAGAAGAGGACTGGGGCAAGAATATCCAGGAAAAGAATATGCCATTGGTCCAATTGCATACACTGTGGCTTATTTTCAGCAGGTACCAAATAAATAACACATACTGGTCTGTAGAGATCAGCTGATGCCCTTGAACAGTGGTGTCTGAAGAGGGAAGGTCAAGCTGTATGCATGCAAATATTAATCCCTAGCACCTTCCATTCTCCTTTTTCTTTCTTAAGAATAAGGTAAAATATACTGGAAAATACTTTTACTGAGAGAAAGAAAGAAAGAAAGAAAGAAAGAAAGAAAGAAAGAAAGAAAGAAAGAAAGAAAGAAAGGAAGGAAGGAAGGAAGGAAGGAAGGAAGGAAGGAAGGAAGGAAGGAAGGAAGGAAGGAAGGAAGGAAGGAAGGAAGGAAGGAAGAAAGAAAGAAAGAAAGAAAGAAAGAAAGAAAGAAAGAAAGAAAGAAAGAAAGAAAGAAAGAAAGAAAGAAAGAAAGAAAGAAAGAAAAAGAAAATTGCTAGTCAGGCCAGAAAAGCACCCTTGGTAAAGGATGTAATAAAGAGTGATGGTTGGTTTCTATATTTTAAACCAATGTTTCTCAACCTTGGCAACTTTAAGATAAGTGGACTTCAACTCCCAGAATTTCGCAGCCAGCATGGCTGGCTGGGGAATTCTGGGAGTTAAAGTCCACATATCTTAAAGTTGCTAAGGTTGAGAAACACTGGTTTAAACAGATATACAATACTTCCTAACAAAAGCAACGCAAACAAATCTGAAGAAATTTCTTCTGTTCTTGTGGCCTATGAAATGTATTGAGACTCTCCAGTGTTGAGTATCTACCATTTGCCCCCCATGTGTCTATTTTAAACTGGTTCTAGAGGTCTTTGCCAGGATCAGAAGCAGACAATAACCATTTATAGCCTTCCATATCAGAGCCTTTAAAGCTAGTAAGCCCCTTTAAACATAGTGGGACCTACAAAGCTCTCAATAGCTTTTGACCAAAATTTCTCTTCATGAATTTGGCAATTTTAAGCCCCATTTCCCAGTTTCCCCTCCTTCTGAGTGTAGGGAAAACTAGCAAGAGAACATTGTCAGTGAAGGCAGCAACTAAATTATGGAATTTTCTCCCTATATATATGGGGCTGGCATTCTCGTTATTGTATTTTTAGATACAAGGAAAAGTCCATCCTGCTTTTTCAGGATTTTAATAAGATATTATTTTTGCTCTCCCTGTTGCTTAGGTTTGACTAGACAGTTGTTATACTGATTTTTGTATTGCCTCTGAAACTTTGTAAAAAAAATTGATATAAATATATACATTGTTTTTGAATAAATCAGTCTATTTTCTGACTCACATGAAATAAAATTGCACTTAGTACAATCTCACATGCACTAACTTGCTTTTATGGTTGCCAGGAATCACTCTTTTGCTGTGCCCCATGCAATAGATACGAACTATTTCTCTTACTCCTCTTCCACAGCTCCATTTTTCCTTGGGAGCAAAAATAGAGAAGAGTCTGGAGTGCTTCCTTTAGTCTGGGCCAGAGAGTTCAGTTGGGATTTATTGAACCAGTCTAGTGTATGATTAAAAACAAGATGATTCAGAAAGTTTCCTACAGTCTAAGAGGCAAGGGCACACCTACAAATACCCACATCCCTAAGTAAATGCACACAGACATAGTAGAAAAGGTATGCCAATTTTTTTGGACATCAGTTCTGCTACAGGGCAGTTGGTTTCTTACCAAAGAAAATGCCTTTGGGGAAGTATTTTTCTTTCATGGGTTAATGTTACTTGTTCTGACTGGAATCCTCTCATGGTGTCATCTGACTGATTCCAAAATGAATTCTTTTCCACCATCCATTCTGGCTGGGAATGGCAGGGGTGCTAATTCAACACTTCTGGAAGGCACTAGATTTGAGAAGACTAATTTGGACATTCTTATGAACCCGCTAAGCCCCAAAGCTTGATTGATTGACTGAATTCTTTGCATAACTGAGGCCCCAAATAATGGCTCTAAATCCAATGGAATAGCATAGGGTACAGTGCAGCTTCATCGCTAAATAATGGAGCTGCAAAGAACAACCACTTAATCTTATAAGAAGGGAGTCATTATATATGTTATAGTTCTAGATAGTGTAGAGGAACTATCCCTCTCTAACCAGAGAAATCTGGGAAGGAAGAATCACTCCATTGTTCGGTGGCAGAATGTTCCCAGAGTTTCAAAGTAGAAAAACTCTAGTTGAGGCTTTCAGCTGATGATGTTAAAGATCTACAAGCCAATCTCATGTGCAGTGCCATTCTATATATGCTTATTCTGTAATACATCTTAGCATGTTCATGTGACATACTGAACCATGTGAGGTACTATCCATGCGTAAACAATCTACACATCCAGAATGTACCACGTCACGTGGCAAACAGCAGACAGCCAGTTTGCTAGTTGCGCTCCAGTTTGGAGAGGACCTCAGCAATCTGTGTGCACATGTGTGTGCATATGCACATATATGCATGGTTACTCTCCCCAGAACACTTGTGGATACTGACAATAGAGACAGAAGTACTGGAGCAGCTGAAATGGTTCCATTTTATGGCTGCTCCTGTTTCTCTGTCCAATGAAAGGCTGGAAGAGAGAATTAACCAACACATGGGGCTGAAGTTTAAACGAGCAGATTAAATGTAAAATACGGTTATAAACTACTCTTATTACAGTTTAACCCATGCTGTAGGTTCAGATGAAATGCTAGGCCTAACTATATTATAACATAGCTGTCATGTGAACCAAGTTATTAAGTTTAATAGGATTTACTGTTTAATAGGCATGAATAGTCATGTAATATTAACACATAGGGGCTGCACAGAAGGGTACACCTATATTAGTTTCTAAGCTGCAGAACTATTTATGAAATTGTGTGTGGCTCTTTCCAGCTTCAGTGAAAACTCACCAGTGATAATCTTAATTCACAGAATTTGAGGTGACTCAATTTGCCAATTGCTCTGTGTCCCTTTCAATTCTGTGATTCTGTTTTCACTGCTGCAAAAGAGAGGGCTGGCAGGGTAGAGCAGAAGCAGAAATGTAATGACCTTCAAATCCCTATTGGAACAAGAGTCTTGCTGCTTTCATTATCTCTTATATAAGCTTGGAGTGTTCAGCCTGTTATACAGATTGATTATTTGAACTCTCAAAGAATGGAGAGACAGCAGTATGAACAGAATGCAGAAAAGGTTTGCATAACAACTCATTAAATTTCTCCATACATTAGGGAGCGTGGGCTAATGGGAAAGCTACATTTACATGGGTGGGGAACTGTTTCCTCTCCTGATCTTATCCTCTTTTCCCCGCTTTTGCACAAGTTCCCCATGAGGACACTGAGATGTGTTTCTCACTATTCATTGTTTAGCTATTTGTGAAATGCAAAAACAGTTCTCTCAACTTCAGTATTACTTCTGTCTTCAAGAGCCATAGAAAGCTGACAACCATCCGGCATCCATGACACAACCATGTGGTATTCTAACAATAGAAAAAACTTTAATAATGATTTGACAGCTCAGTCACACAAAGTAGGCCAGGAAAAAGAATGATTCTCTCTGCCTGCTTGCTATTGTTCATTGAGCATCATTAGTGAGTGAGGCATTGGAGGCAGAGTTGTCTATGCTATTGGCCTGCTCTGCATCTCTTCCCACAGTTAACCAGCTGCCCGTCGGGTATGGCAAGGATTGTGCTTTGTCATCATTGCTGAATTTAGATTCAGCTGTCAATCAAGTAGTTTTGCTACACAAAATGGACAGGTATCTTGTCCTTGTCAGTTAGCTGACCTGTCTGCTCTCATGACATCAACTTTTTTCTTAGGCTTCCTTTTCCCCTAACTAATGTTGGGATATCATTTCTTATAATGATAGCATTGCTTTCTTCATTTTCTATGGTTCATGTATTAATGATGGTTGAGAGAGACCTTAGAATAAGTCATTAAAATAATAATCTCATTCTCTTATTAGTTCAAATCTGAAGGAATATCTGCCGTCTTTAAGACTGGAGTTGTGCTTTTATCACATAGCTTTGGTGTGTTATAGTGATCACTATGTTAGCCTAGCCAGGACATGGGAAACCCAAGTTCAGTTTGTGATTTAATCAAGAATATATTTGAGCAAGCTTGGCTAGTCACGAATTTTCAGTCTAGCCTGCTTTATAGGGTTGTGGTAAAGCTGAAATGTCAGAGGGATGACCTTTAAGCTCCTTTAAAAAGTTGGGATATACATGTTGGTGGGAGAAAATTCAGATGTTCAGAAGGAGGCACACACAAATATACAGGTTATATGGCAAAATCCCCACAACTTTCATAGAAACAAATAGGAATTACAGATTCATTATGAGATTAAAACAACAGAATTTACTGGCAGCTGTACCTGGATCAGATCCATTCTAATATCAGAAACTTCTCTTTAAAGAAAAGAAGATTAAGGGGAGACGTATTCAAATCTATGAAGAAAATTACAGAGAAGATAGAGTTGACTTCTTTTCAGGAGACAGGAACTAGGTTAAATGGGTGAAAATTGCAAGGAAGCAGATTTTGGCTAAAGTTAAAGTTAACAATAAGAGCAATTTGACAATCTGCCTCAGCAGATGGCAGATTCTGGAGTTATTTAATGCAGAGGTTGGATACTCAGATAGATGCTAGAATCTATCCTCTGTTTTAGTTCTAAAGCTTCTGACAAGTTTACAACTCTTTTTGTTTTCTGGTAAGGATGGCTTAATGTTAAGAGAACCATTACATATACCCAGACTACTCTTGATTTTTAATTTTATATATTAGAAGGTCCACTACATAGTCTCTGGAGTATCACTTGCATTTTGTGAACTGGATATATAAAGTGCTGCTGCTGCTGCTCCATTATAAGACGTTATGTTTTTGACCTCAAAGAATAATTATACAATTAAAATTCCCTGCCTTGCCCACAGTTCTTAGTTATCCTCAAAGAAACAGCTAGCTTTGGGGAGACACATCCTAAATGAATTCCAACCTGGGCATTCTTGCAGCATGCTCTTAGGAAATTGTATGCATATCTGAATGACCTCTTATGTGAGTGCAAAACAGCCTCACATCTCCTTCAAGAACCAGCATAACTGCATTTCAGAATAAAATCCCTGACTTGCTATGAAGGTCTTTGTGGCACACAATCTCAGGTGCAATTAGAGGCTAATTGAAATTTTTGGAGTGTTCAGATACAAAGCAATAGGGATGGAGGTAGGCAACTGTATCTCTAGTTAAAATTCAAAGGAGCAATTTCAGCAGCTTTTCTCATGAAAAAATTGCAACTCCCCTTTGTCCTATAACTTATTAAAAGTGCAGAAACTATATCCACTTTATTATTTGGTCATTCTAGGGATGGTGCAAGGAATTACTTTTTCTGCAGGCTCAAAGCACATGAGATCAGGCTGAACCTCTTGAATCAACCATAATCAGTCTTGTGTTCTGATGTGTTGGAGATTATATTGGAAGTCCCACACATTTAGAGAGGACTTCTGTTCATATTCTAATACACAGCAATAAGCAAGAATAAGGTTGCTGGCTGGCTGTGATTATTCAGGCTTCCACAGAAATTGAATTATGTTCACCTGTTAGAACAAGATGATATAAATCCATGATTAAAAGAATATCCATATTTATGCTAGTTCTCCATGTTCTAAATACAATACAGGTTTTACAAGTATAAATTTTTTTAAAAAATGTTGTTGTTGTTGTAGGGAGGACTCCCAGAATATTCTGAGGCATCTTGTCATTACTTTGATTTAAAAGGGAGTTCTTACAAAATGAGAAATACAATCTGAGCCTATCCAGATTTTGAATCATTTAAAAGAAATAGAAATTAGTTTCTCTTGAAAAGAAAAGCAATTATTTAGATAGAGTCACATATTAAGCTAAGTTGTGGATGTTTTAACAAGGTATGCTGAAGCAGCTACAATTATTATGTTTACTTATTGGGATAAGCCATGACTTCTTCAATTATAGTCCTTCAAATAAACCACAATTGGTTGGGTTTATAAAATAATTAAGCCATAAACCATGGGTTATAAGCCATAGTGGCTGAGTTCACATAGTAAGGAAATAATATCTGGGCAGCAAAACTCCAGTCTATCACTAGATGGCAGTAAAGAGATAAAAAAATAACAACTCTAATTTGTTGCTACCATTAAGTAGTCAGCTGGGGTTTTTCAGGCCAGATGTGATATTCCTAATAAACTATCAAAACCAAACCAACTACATGTTGGTTTGTATGATGCTTGAATAGTCAGGTTGTGTTTCAAACCAGAGGTTCCAGATGTCTGGAAAACATCACAGGGCATTAATAGTAAGGGTAAGGCAGGGTGAAGTTAAAAGTACACTCAAGAAATTTGTTGGAGACAAGATATACATTGATTCCTTCCTATGTTCATAAATTGTCCTTCTTAGACACCAGACTTTTTAAAAGTGCAGCTTGAAATATGTGGAACTGTAAGACAATTCCTGAAACACTTGGGTATCCTAATGTGATGTCTCATCAGGATATTATAAAGGGGAAGCAGCATCTGACTCCAAGGATTGGAGTGAGGTCAAAGAGGCCACCAGTTCAGGAACAGACAATGAGGACAAACAAAGGCAGGACAGATCCCAAATCCAGTGCTGTCATGCACACCTCATACAAGCCTATGAAAAGGGCTTCTTTCTCCTAGAGTTTGGCAGTACTTGCCCAACATGTAATCATGTCATTTCAGTCTTATGAGCTGAATCAGAATGAAGGTGTAGGTGACCTACAATGAAAATATGTGATGCTTTATGTGTGTTTGAGGGAGACCAAAGCCAGGGTATATGCCTCTCCTTTTGCTTGGATAAGCAGAAGGTCTTGAATGTCTGAAAAAGCCTGCCAAATTTCCCCTCCCTCTTGCCCGCACTGGACGGCCTGCCTGACATTCCTTGCATATAAACAGTAAACAGCCTGTTATTATCCTGACATGCTTGGAATAACTGTGGCTATTTTTTCCTCTTCCCAGAATTTTGAAAAGGCCAAAAAAATTGAGCAGTTTTGAGTCAGCTCCCTCACTCTTTCTTTCCCACCACCTCCACAGTTTTGAGGGAAATGGGAAAAAGCCATAAGCCTCTTTCCCTCTCTCCTCTGTTACATCCATGGGTGGTTACTTCAACTGTCCCACTACTCAGGCTGCTTCACATTGCAAAGTTCCTACCCAAGTTCCTGTATAATATGTGTAGACCAGTGTTTCTCAAACTTGGCAACGTTAAGATGTGTGGACTTGGCTGGCTGGAGAATTCTGGGAGTTGAAGTTCACACATCTTAAAGTTGCCAAGTTTGAGAAACACTGGTATAGACCATCCCATGCATGAGCCAAAATTATGTGTACATGCAGCAGGTTATAATATGCTTAGGATCTTTGACACATCAATCTGCACCCATCTAGGATGCTTTCCTATGCCAAACATATGTAGGAATTTTGTAATTTAAACCAGCTCTGAGGGACGTTCTGTCTTATGGGGAACATCCTAACTCCTCTGAGATAAAATATCTGTTGTACTTTCCTGTGTTTGCTAATAGGCTATTAAAATCCCTACATTATCCATGTTGCAAACTAAGGGATGTCTATATGGCTTTCCATCAGGTATGGCAAAATCCACATCCCTTAGCCATATTTTCAAAAAGCCTCTATAAGCCATCAGTTCAGATCTCTGGAAAGTGTAACTGGCCATCCCCGGCAGCCTACTAGGTAGGGAATGGGGAGAGGCAGCCCCGCCTACTGCCAGCATACAACCCCCAACCAATTACCATGAATAAATGTGGCTCAGGGCAAAAAGAATATTTTCCCATCCCTCCCACAAAACCTTAGATGAAGCAGAAGAATAAGTTGGTGTAAACTTGCCCTGATTTCTTTTCATGTATTCTAATATTCTCCTCACCTGAAGGATATCTGGAGATCTCTTTGTTACTGCAGATGGACTAGAGGATCATGAGAGAAATGTTCCAGCAAATTTGCTCATGGCTCAGAATGCATTTTTCCTCCATACAGAAATACAGCTGTAGGCTTCAGAGCCCTTTTTTACATATTAAAGGCTCATCTTCACGTCCTTCTAATTGCAGCATGAACAATCTCCAGTACAGTAACTATTGTTTTATAATATGTCCTCTTAATGTTGTCTTTGTCTCATCCCTAGCCCATATCTGGGGTAGTTTAAAGTCATCTTAAGCTGTTCCAATTTTGAAGTACAGTAATGTTTTCCCTCTTTTCTTGACACAATTTTTACCAGGGTTAAGGTTGGCACTAGCTGAAAAGGAGAGCTTACTTGGGGCTTATATTCATTCTACATTGTCTTGTTACCAGAATAGGTTAGGCAACTGTTTTTGGATGGTAGAAGAAATGTCATTGCCCTCTATTTAAACTTACCTTCCCCCCCCCTTCAAAAACATCCAGCAGTGCCCCATCTATCTGTTTTTCCAGTCACCTAAGGTAGAAGGGTTTCACTCCCAGTGTTTCAGTAGTCCAGATCAAATACCTTACAAGCCATTGCCAAGGAGTCCAGTCCAGGCAGGATTTTTAAAGCAAGCACGAGCATAGGACAGGAACAACCTAAGTAAGTGTGAATATGTCTGCACCCCAGTCCTTTACTACTGTATATATGATTTTTTTTTTTTTTTTTGTCTGCGCTCAGTCATTGCTGACCCTGCAGTGACTGCTTGGACGAGTCCTTGCAGTTTTCAAGGCAACTGTTCTTCGGAAGTGGTTTGCCAGAGCCTCCTTCCTAGGGCAGAGCCCAGCTGGCGAGCGCAGGAGGCGGGGTTTCCGTTGCTTCGCGCCCTTTTCGGCCGTGCGCAGTTTTTCACGCTTACCGGCAACTGCTCCCGACTCCTTTTTTGCAAGGCACCGCCAGCATTTTTCCTCCCACCGGAGTGAGAGTCCCCATTTATCTACTCACATGAGTTTTCGAACTGTTGGGTTGACAGGAACTGGGGAGGAAACAGGAGCTCACCCTGTTAACGCGAAGGCTGGACTCGAACCGCTGAAGCGTCGACCATTTCTGGCCGGCAACTTTCAGCGTCATTAAGCCGCTGCACCACCGCGTCCCCGTATATATGATTGCAGCCTTACAATCTTGTTAGTTTATTCAGTGCTTGTTAGTTTATTCAGTTTCTCATGCTATGAAAGCCTCAGTCCTCAAACTCGTTGCAAGATTCTTAGTGCACTCATATTTTCCAGTTGGGGAAAAATTGCTGGCCATATGTTCTGGAGACAGTATGACTAGATTAAATTTGCTAAGAAATCTCTTTCTTTGGAGGCTCTCTCCGCCCAGTTTAACCTTGGTATGCCAGCAGTAGACACTGATGTACATTTCTAAGATGCCACGTCTGGTCTAACTGGTTGAGCAATGTACAAAACAAGTAAGTACAAACCACCTCTGAACATATGTGCTTAATAGGTCATGGTAGATGGTGTTGAAACACTTTCCCTAAGCATTACAGGGCTTTCTAACCACCACTGCACCAATGGGGGAACTCGTTTATGCCTGCTGTATCTAGGTTTGCCTAGTAGGCTTTTTGTGGTTTGAGAGTATAATGGACAGCAGCACTTTTGTATTTCTCCTTTGTCTTAATTATATCTAAAATGCAAACTCAACATTTTACCATTTCTATCTAAGTATTCACACCAAAATGCTTGGGCCAATTTGAAAGGGGGGGAAATGCATATAGTCGAATGCAGCGCCCTGTTATAACTAGTTGGTGCAGCAAATACATACAGATGCTAGCAATTAATGAGCTACACTTAATCAAGTCCTGTGAACCCGAAATAGCAGCCATCTTGCTCTTGGACAATATGGGAGGTCACAAGACCTTTTAAAGGACTGTATGTGAAGGGAAGAATTTAAATGGTAGCAGCCTCATTAACCTTTTTTTTTTCAGCTTAGTATGTCATGCAAACACAGCCAAAGACTGTCTTCATGTATCACATTAAATTATAGTTTATTCATTCATGGCTTATTGCATAAATACAATTAGGATTTGCACAACATTCAGGAAAACTGAGCCAAACTATATTATGGGTTGGCATGAACTAGTGCTAGTGTTGTCACAAACACAGTGCTAATAAGTTGCCAAATAACAAGAAAAAAAAATGGTCACAGGCCCTGAACAGAACTGTACCTTCTCACCATACACTAGGCTAAAATACTACTGGCTCAATGTATTTGGCAAAATGAGACAGCAAGGTTGGTATATAGTTCAATGTGTTGTGTGAACCCAGACAATTGGATTAATTGTATTAACTGTAGCTAAACAAAGTACTGCATTTTAAGACAGATATTAACACATTTGAATTTGTCCAGAGAAGTCCACTGTCAAAGAAGAGCAATAAGGGGCCTGGAAGGAAAAACATACAATGAATGGTTGCTGGTATGGGATAAGTTTACTCTGTCAAAGAAAATACTGTGTGGAGACCCAAGCTAACATGTAGAATTGTTCAGAGTTGTTCCAGAAGACAGGAGAAGAAACAAGGAAGTAGATTTCAATTGGACTTCAGGATAATTTCCTCATAATAAGAGCTGTTTAACAATGGAACAAATGTTAGGAGATGACAGACTCTCCTTCACTGGAGGTGATTAAACAGAGGCTGGATGGTGAAGTAGTGGATTTCTGAGCTGGACAGGGTATTAGAACAGGATCTCCAAGGTCACTTCCAACCTTTATGTTCTATAATGATCTAGGCTAGTATATTATGCAAATACAACCTAAGACTATTTTTACATGGTAAGAATGTCAGGCAAAAACAGTCAAATAATTGAGCCAGTCCAATGAGAATTAAATAAAATACAAAATTATCTATCAAACTGGAATAAGGTCAGAAAAGCCAATGTCTTTTCCCTCATACTGTCTGCAGTCACTTTATAGCCAATGATTTTAGAAATAATGAAATAAAGTATATGTGGCAAATGTTTCATCAGAACTAAAATCCCACAAAAGATGTGCCAAGGAAGAAATGAAGGAATATTAGATGCCTGCTAGATCTGCTCATAGACTTGAAAAGTCTATTTCCATAGGAAAAAAAAATGACTAAAAGTGTACTGAATGACAGATATAAAAGCTACTCAACCAAGGATTTCTATGTATTAATCAACTGGCTAGAATTTGGCTGGTGTGGGTCTTCCGGGCTGTGTGGCTGTGTTCTGGAAGTTTTGTTTCCTAACGTTTCGCCAGCAAACCAAAACAACAGCCACTCGTTAACCCAAACCCCCCACCCCCCCTAACCCCCCTAACTCCCCCATGCCCCCAATCCCCCCTTCCCCTCCCCCCTTCAGATCTCTATAAATACCCACAAAAGGGTCACATCATCCTGGGCACAGAGAGAACTGCTCCTGTCTGTGCTCCTGCTCTCTGAAGATGCCGGTCACAGATGCTGGCAAAACGTTAGGAAACAAAACTTCCAGAACACGGACATACAGCCCGGAAGACCCACATCAGCCATTGTATTCCGGCCGTGAAAGCCTTCGACAATACATTGGCTAGAATTTGCCAATATTTAAAAAGTCTCTTCTGCTGTGTTTTAACAGAACATAAAAAATTAAACTGGTGAAACATTTAATGGCATAAAGCTTACCTGCTTAATTTTTGGACAACAATCAGATTCTGTTGCTGGTTTTTAAAAAAAAAATCAGCAACAGAATCAATAAAAATAGAAACAAATATAACTAACTCAAAATTTTGCAAACATCCAATTTTCACATTTTAATTAGAACCAACTTGTTTGGATAGCATACTAAATCACAACTAGTCAACCACATTTATGCCTAACAAGTTGTGTAAATTCAGCTGTTGTGGATAATTTATGGTAATCTTGTGAGCCCATAAAGCTGGTTAAATATCTATTCCTAAGGATAAATGTATTTTGTGGATATCTCCATGTGTTTTCTTTAGAAATTAATAAAGCTCACTTCCAAATGTCCATCAGAAGGTAGTCCAGCAGTTCTTTATAAAATGCATGCAATTGTAGAAGAGCCCAAATTTCAGAGGATGGAAGTTGTTTAGCACTTTTCTCTGTGCTGTACAGATGTTGCAAACCATACATGCATCCCAGCAACGACTTTTCTGTCCTGTGATAATTAGGAAAGTGAAAGATATTTGTTCTCCTTGATCAAACAACAGAAGGAATGGAGATCCATTAAAAAAAAATGGAAAAGTTGAAACAAACCTTCCCCAGCATTGATGCTGTAAGTCCACATGACTAAATTTCAATTATTTATTTATTTATTTATTTAATAATTAAATTTATCCCCGCCCATCTCCCCCTGATGGGGGACTCTGGGCAGCTCACAACTCATTAAAACAATAAATAAATATACAATTACATAAAACCTAAAACCTGTACAAAACAATTACTAAAAAAGAAAGAGTCCAGGAGGCCAATTGTTCAGAGCAGCAAATGCCAGGCCTCTAATGGGCTAGCCATCCCCACACTTGATGTCTTCCCTCCCCATCCCAGGCCAGATGGCAGAGCCAGGTCTTCAAATCCCTCCAGAAGGCCAGAAGTGAGGGGGCCAATCTCACCTCCAGGGGCAGGATATTCCAAAGGGTGGGGGCTAAGGCAGAGAAGGCCCAACTTCTGGACCCTGCTAGTCAGACCTCTTTTACTGAGGGGTCCGGAGCATGCCCTCTCTGTGTGATCAGGTGGGATGGGTTGAAGTCATGGGGAAGAGGCAGTCCCTCAGGTAACCTGGTCCCATGCCATGTAGGGCTTTAAAAGTGATAACCAACCCCTTGAATTGAACCCGGAAGCAAACTGGTACCCAATGCAGCTCGCAGAGCAACAGTATTATGTGGGTCCTTCTTGGGGCTCCAAAAATAGCCCGCACGGCTGCATTCTGGACCAGCTGTAGCCTCCAGATGCTCTTCAAGGGTAGCCCCATGTACAACACATTGCAGTAGTTTATCTGGGAGATAAGAAAGGCATGAATGACCGTTCAAAGGGCATCCCGATCCAGGAAAGGGATAACTGATGCACAACCCAAAGTTGTGCAAAGGCCCTCCTGGCCACGGCTGCCACCTGCTCTTCAAACAGGAGCCATGAGTCCACGAGGACTCCCAGATTATGCACTGGGTCTGTCTGGGGCAGTGCTACCCCATCTAGCACCGAAGATGACAAAGTCCCGAATACAGAGGAGCCCTTAACCCACAGCCACTCCATCTTACCTAGGTTCAGCTGAAGCCTGTCGTTCCCCATCCAGACCCTTACAGTCTCCAGGCACTGCGAAAGGGCAGTCACGGCATCACTTACCTCACCTGGGATGGAGATGTATACAGTAATTGAGTATCATCAGTATGCTCATCCCATGATGGCAGATGATCTCACCCAGCGGTTTCATGTAAATGTTGAAAAGGAGTGGAGAGAGAACCGAACCCTGTGGCACCCCACAGAGGAGGGGCCGAGGATGAGACCTCTCGCTCCCTATCACCACTGATTGGGATTGGCCCTGAAGAAATGAGGCGAACCAGCACAGAACCGGGCCCCCCACCCCCAATTCCATGAGTTGTCCCAACAGGATACCATGGTCGACGGTATCGAAAGCCACTGAGAGATCAAGGAGAGCAAGGATGGTCACACTTCCACCATCCTGCTCCTGCCAGAGATCATCCATAAGTGTGACCAATGCCGTTTCTGTTCCATAACCAGGCCTGAAACCTGACTGGAAAGTCAGGATTATCTGACTGGTCCAGATAATCCATTTCCTCCAGAACCTTTTGGAGCTGTGGTGCCACCACTTTCTTAACCACCTTCCCCAGAAAGGGGAGGTGGGAGACTGGATGGAAATTGTCCAGTACAGTAGGATCCAGGGAGGGTTTCTTGAGGAGGGGGTGCACCAATGCCTCCTTAAAAGCAGCTGGAAACACTCTCTCCTGCAAGGATGTAATAACCACCACCTGGATCCAACCATATGTCACCTCCCAAGCTGCTTTCACCAGCCAGAAGGGGCATGGGTCCAGATGGCAAGTGGTGGCCTTCACAGTCCGGAGGATCCTGTCCACTTCCTCAGGAACAACAGGATCAAACTGTTCCCAGATAACTGGGTAAGAATGATCCCCTGGTATCTCCCCAGACTCTGCCCAACGCTCAGAGTCTAACTTAGAACGAATCCGAGCGATTTTATCCTGCAGATGCTCTGAACATTCCTCCATGCGGCCCTGCAAATGAATCACCAGATCCTCCTTACCAAGGAGGGATCTAGTGATCCCAAACAGGGCCGCTGGGCAGCACTCTGCAGATGCAATAAGGGTGGAGAAGTATTGGTGCTTTGCTGCTCTTATCGCCACAATGTAGGCCTTGATAGTGGCTCTAACCTGTGTTTGGTCGGATTTGATCTTTGTCTTCCTCCAGTGACACTCTAGACATCTCTTAACCCTCTTCAGAAACCTCAACTCCTCCGTAAACCATGGGGAGTTCAGGGCCAATGTAGCAAGAGAGGTCGCATAGGCGCGATCCTGTCCAAGGCCCCAGCCGCCTCCCTATTCTAGGCAGCAGCCAAGGCCTCTGCTGGACCGTGCAGCAGATCCACAGGAATACCCCCCAGCTCCCTCTGAAACCCTGATGGGTCCATCAAGCGCTGGGGGCAGACCAATCACATGGGCCCTGCCTCCCTGAGGAGGGGAGTGGCATAGGAGGTCACCAGGATGTGACCTGACCATGACAACAGGGAAAGCTGTAAATCTCCCCTCAGATCACTTTGCCATTGCTCCAACAAGAAGACCAAATCCGGCATGTGGCCACTGTTCTTGGGTTGGGTTCCACACAATTTGAGACAGGCCCATGGCTGCCATGGTAGCCATGAATTCCTGCACCACCTCCGAGGTCCATTCCAGGGATGGCAGGTTGAAGTCCCCCAGAACCATAAGCCTGGGGAATTCCACCACCAGCCCTGAGACAGCCTCCAGCAGCTCAGGGAGGGAGGCTGCCACACAGCAGGGAGGCTGGTACAGTAGCAGCACTCCCAACTGTTCACGGGAACCCAGCCTAAAGAACAGTGTCTCACAGCCGGAGACTTGTGGAGAAATGCCCCTGAGGGCCACCAGAGATTCTCAGATGACAACAGCCACTCCTCCCCTGCCCTGGCATCTCAGCTGGTGCCACACCATAAACCCAGCTGGGTACATTTCCGAGAGGGGCGCCCCCCCTTGGGCCCCAGCCAGGTCTCGGTAATACATGCCAGGTCCGTCCCCCCCTTGGTGATCAAGTCACATATGAAAGGGGCCTTGTTTTTAACTGACCTTGCATTAAGCAGCAGCAGCCGAAGGCCAGAGCCCCTATGAATCTGCTGACCAGGGCCTGGGATGGGCCAGAACACACCACCAGTAACACACACCAGGGGCATCTTCCCCAAAGATGGCCTACCCTCTAGCTCCTGCAATATTATCCCCTACCCATCACCGCCTCAATAGTGTAGCCCACTGCACTATTTAAAAATGGAGAAGAGGAAAGAACAATTCTGGAATAATTACAGATAACTTTAGAGAACTCAGTACTCCTTTCCCATGAATAATCCTACCCCACCCCCCTTTATTAGCTGCATGATAGGCAGACATTCAAACAATTCAGCCTTTCCAGGGGAAAGGAATGTCTTCTTGGATTTCTGTTTGTAATGCAGCTGTGAAGCCTATAGCAATGGGGGTTGCAGAGAAGAGAAGATGCCAATCCTATTTGCTACATATAGAAAATTAGTCAGCCTCTTTGCCTGGAGCAGCTCTGTAATACAAGCCACCCAGAGCATGCCTTCGTTTTTCTTTGCAGATGGAAGTCATTAGTCCCTGTCAAGGTGGAGAGACCAGTTAGAAGATGATTTTGTCCTGTTATCCTAATTCCAGGGAAATGACAAACATTCCTCCCTTAAAATATATGCACACAGGCTGTACTCCTTAGGTTGTAAAAGAATATTATTGCACTTGTGCTATTTGCCAAGAAAAGAAAATTATATTAGTTATGAGATATTAGGTAACTGATTTTCAGATGCTTTTAATTTAAAAAAAATGTATGATGTATATTGCAAGCCATATTGCAGGCTCAATATAAGCTGAAAGGGATCTTGAATGTTTAAGTAATTTGTTTTTAAAATAGCTGAGTCAATGACCATGTAAGACTCCACCAGGATGGAAGAGTTAATTCAAGTTATTGCGAGAGATTTGCAGGAACCAACCCATTTTTCTTTGCTACCCATATGTGGGAAACTGGGGGTGGGGGAAAAAGGCATATAATTATAAGCCTCATGCAATGCCTTGTATTGCACACTTCATTAATGAAATGATTCACATCTTTAAAATTTGTGTAGCAACATCTGTCTCCTGAAAAAAAATGAAGGTACCAGCCAGCTTTTGTTAATTGGAGGTAATTAGATAGCTATGTTAATATTGTAAGTGTATAGAATGGCACATATTATGCTAAGGAAGCAGGAGAGAGTCACCTCAGTGGCATAAAGGAGTATAACACCACTTGAGTCAATTGTCTAAATCAGTTGTGGAACCAAGAGGGATCATGCCATAGTAACAGAGCACAAGCTCAGTATACTAGTCCTCCCTGAACCTGCTGCCCTTCAGCTGCATTGCAATTCCTTCATCACTAATCAGCTGTCATTCAATACATCTGGAAGGCACTAGACTGAGACAGGCTGAATAGTACTTTCTTTCAATTTGCAAAAGTGGTCTGCAAGGTTCTTTGGTTTCTTCTTCAGAAGAGCACAAGCAGAGTCAGCTCAAGGTACAAACACACCCTGGGCAAAGCACCCATTGAGGAGCACCTCTTCCTTCTGTGGGATTAAACAGATTTACCCAGCTGAACTGTTAGTGATCCAAATGGCATGGGCAGTTATGTCTAATCTCCCTTAAGTTTCCCACAATGCCTCAAAGCAATGCCAAGTCACAGTAATCATGGGAACTTAAAAAAAAAGTTAAAAAGAGAGGGCTTTGCAATCCCGACACATCTAGAAGGAATTATAAGATGTATTAAATACCTGCGGAGAGGATAAGTAGCGATAACACAGAAGCAACAAAGAACCAAAGTTTCCTTTTCCAAACTCCTTAAATCATTTTAAAGAATTTAAAAGATCATTTTATTTGGTAAAAAGATTTTAATAATGCCTGCAAGAATAGTCTTTCTCAATTGGATGACTTCCTCATGTGGGGGGACTTCAGCACCCATTGGTCATGCTGCCAGGAATTCTGGAAATTGTACTCTCAGCAATGTTTGCCTGTAGCTGCATAATCAGTTGCTGGTTCCAGAGAGAACATTTTCTGGATACTCTGTATTTTGTCTCCATTTAATAATAACAAATTCAAACATAGGCTGAATTAATCCCTGTTTGTTTAACCTCTGGAAAATAGTTGGAATACTTTGGATGCTTGGGTGTCCATTAAGCAACATGTGGTGCCTGCTTTTGTTGCCCCACCTTGTCTGGAAGGAAAGTGAACTTGCTCCTGGGCATTTTCACAGACCTTGAGATTCATTCAGGGGGGGTATTTCAGAGAGCTGGTCAGAAGCAGCCAAGCTCTTCACAAACGCAAAAAAAGAAGAAAAAGAAAGAAAGCCACCCATCACCCTTTGCATGTTCTTGTAGGCGAGGATTTTTAAAAAGTGAAACTCAATAGGGATTTTCCTTTCATAAAGACCATGTATTATCCAGGCACAAAGTATAACTGAAAAGGCTTCCTAGCTTATGAAATGAGGTAAACTTAGAGGTTGATTGCTAAGTTTGCTTTGGATGCCTGCAATGTGAACTATCCGTCAGCAAAATGCTTATTAATTTCTTGTTAAATACTTAAGGGCAAAATGATATAGAATAGGGAAGGAAGTGGGAAGATTGACATAAACTCACCCCCTACCACAAAAAAAAAAAAAAAATCTGGCAAAAATGGGGAGAGAAGAAAGGACCATGGGAAGGTGGCCAAAAAGGGACAAAGGAATAGGGCCAAGCCAAGGCTGATTAGTAGATCATAAAACAGAGGTAGGCAACTTTTGGGCTACAGGTTACATTTGGAATCTGAGAGAACGTTGCAGATATTCTCACAAAAAGAGGGTTCTGGAGATGGACTTGTCTTTTAAAAAAAGGTTCGGTTCAGCTTTTCCTAACTGGCAACTTTCAGATCTCCCATAAATCACAGTCAGTAGCACACACACACCCAAAGCCCAGTAGAGTTCAAAGGCACCAACAAGAGAAACATCATTGTAGTTCACATTTCAGCAATCTGTCTTTGTTCAGTGTGGCTTTGTATTACCCCAAGTTTTTCTCCGTTGATGGAGAAAAACCTCACATCTCTGAAAACATACAGTAGACCTTCTGCAAGTCTCTTATAAAAGTATCTTTGTCCAGCATTACTGTTGGACGGTCTTTTTCTATTTCTCACTTTCTGAATCTACCAGTAATTTTCCACACAACCACACTGTTGCCTGCACAGGTATTAAATGTGAGAGCTGAGCCTTCTTCCTTCACTACTGCAAAGACAATTATCACTCAGTGAGCTTGGTCTTAGAATGCTCAGTACTAAGTCACTGACTTTAACATTGCAGGCTCTAGAATATGGCAGAAATTTTCATCATGCAAATAACTCATCATTAGCTGTACAATGCAAGAAGATGTCATTTACAGCCTGCATGTAGAACTAGTTATGGGAAGTTGCTTGGTCACAAAGGTCTGAAATGCGGACAACTTTCTCCTTCTTTGCTCTATGGATGTTCAGTGCAAAGCTGGAGATATTTGGCATAGTTAAAGTCTAGCACTGATGAAATTCAGTATTATAAAATTATTCCTATCATAATTTAAGCTATGATAGACTTTACATATTAGTCAGTCTCCAGCTCAGGAATCTGCTATGCCTCTGAGCAAAATCTTGGGTGGTAAACCTACCCAGGAGCCTTGTGTGTGGAAAAGACTTCACAAAGAACTTAAATTGAAGCAGAGATTAGCATATTTTCAAATCCCAGGGCTCAGCTGTAATATACCACTGAGGACAGACAAGACCTTAACATTGAGTAATCATAAAAGTAGTCCAATCTCTTGCACAGCCACATAGCAGGAGGTCTGATTTCCAGACCCACACCCCAATGCCTCTGATTTAACAAATTATACATACGCTGTAAACTGAAAAGCAGAAGAATATTGATTATTGCTTGTGGGAAGGTTTAGGAAAACTCATATGGAAGACAGACTTCAGAACAATGCATAACTATTTACAAGATATGTCTTCATCTTAAGGTAGTATACATTAGTTATTTCTTTGAAGTACAACAGCAAAAACTTCCTTTTTAATAGTGGTATTTTTATATACAGTTATTAATCATTCAGAAGTGGAGTGTACAACAAAAGCAAAATAGAAAATTTTAAATGACAATAAACTTAAATATAAAATAGCTGAATCAATAAATGGAAAGAGGAAAATTATATTAACTGATAAAATAGTGTAAAAAAAAATCTAGATTCAAAGGGGTATATTTTCTAACCTGAAAAACTGAGATCTAGTTTTGAGGTTTCATTAACTTCAGTACACAGCTCAGTAACATTCAGTATATGCTAAAAGATAACAAGCTCAAATCTGAAACAAAAGCTAAAAACCAAATATATTGATATATTTACAGGAGAATTTTTTTTTAAAAAAAAAGTAAAATAGACCATAGAATCACATCTTGTTACCTTCAAAAGATCCTAAATAATTCATTATGTAGAGTTATGATTCATTATGGTATTGAGGGGGAAAAAACCACATTTTACCATTTTATATACATTAGAGAATGGGCTTTTATTGGAAAGTTGTTGTATAAACTGAAATTTAACCATGATTTTGTAGACTGTACAAATTCCTGTCCATTTAATCAATGCAGTTGTATAAGATAATGTACATAAATGTAAAAAATAACATAGAACATTCTGGATCTTTGCTCTTTTGCTTTTAGATCGAAATAAGGCTATATTTGCAGCTAGGTTAGTAATTTATCCTGGAAATTAATAAATGAAATGTAGATTCACCAATCAGTCAAAGCATATTCTTTCCAAATACATACCACTATTTTTTATATCTCATATAAAATCAAAACATTTATTTTAAAAATTTAGAGGCAATGGGATTAAAGCAATAAGAACCAGCTGAAACGGCTTCCCTAGTTCCTAGCTTTCAAGGAATTGGCAAATGTGATCAGTGTTGACTAATTTCCTACAGGTTCCAGTAGAACAAAATCAGCAGGCTTCCTTGAGGATAGAATTCCACAAATGGAGCTCCACAGCCAAAGAAGTCCTGTTTCTAGTCATCTTAATTTGGATGGTGACTGTACTCAGTTGTGTTCCATATGTAGGTCTCAAATTATGGAGCTAAAATATCTATATTTTGCCTTTCTGTCCCAAGATCCTTGAATAAATAAATTAATATACTTCAGTATAAAAACAAAATACTGAAGTATCATTAAAAATAGCATGAAGTAATAGTATAATTGTAAAAAAGAAGAAAAGAAAAAAGAAAAATCAATGCATTAGCACTATCATACCCATTATATCAACTGCTCTTTGAAACAATAATTAAAAAGTATCCTGACAGTCCCCTTCATGGATCACTGCCTTGTCGTGGCGAAGGGGCTTGCGTAACTCAGTGAAGCCATGAGCTATACCGTGCAGGGCCACCCAAGACGGACAGGTCATGACAGAGAGTTCTGACAAAATGTGGTCCACTGGAGAAGGAAATGGCAACCCACTCCAGTATCCTTGCCAAGAAAACCCCATGAACAATGTTAAAAGGCTAAAAGATATGACGCCGGAAGATGAGCCCCTCAGGTCGGAAGGTGTCCAATATGCTACTGGGGAAGAGCGGAGGGCAATTCCAAGTAGCTCCAGAAAGAGTGAAGCGGCTGGGCCAAAGCCGAAAGGACGTTCAGCTGTGGATGTATCTGGAAGCGAAAAGAAGGTCCGATGCTGTAAAGAACAATATTGTATAGGTACCTGGAATGTAAGATCTATGAACCAAGGCAAGCTGGATGTGGTCAAACATGAGATGACAAGACTGAACATCGACATCTTGGGAATCAGCGAACTGAAATGGACGGGAATGGGTGAATTTAATTCGGGTGACCATTATATCTACTACTGTGGGCAAGAAACCCTTAGAAGAAATGGAGTTGCACTCATAGTGAATAAGAGAGTGGGAAAGGCAGTAATGGGGTACAACCTCAAAAACGACAGAATGATCTCAGTGCGTATCCAAGGCAAACCATTCAACATCACAGTAATCCAAGTCTATGCCCCAACCACTGATGCTGAAGAAGCTGAAGTTGACCGCTTCTATGAAGACCTACAACACCTTCTAGAACTAGCACCAAAAAAAGATGTCCTTTTCATCATAGGGGATTGGAATGCTAAAGTAGGAAGTCAAGGAGTAATCGGAATAACAGGCAAGTTTGGCCTTGGAGTACAAAATGAAGCAGGGCAAAGGCTAATAGAGTTCTGTCAAGAGAACAAGCTAGTCATAGCAAACACTCTTTTCCAACAACACAAGAGACGACTCTACACATGGACATCACCAGATGGTCAATACCGAAACCAGATTGATTATATACTTTGCAGCCAAAGATGGAGAAGCTCTATACAGACAGCAAAAACAAGACCAGGAGCTGACTGTGGCTCAGATCATGAGCTTCTTACTGCAAAATTTAGGCTTAAATTGAAGAATGTAGGGAAAACCACTAGACCACTCAGGTATGACTTAGATCATATTCCTTGTGAGTACACAGTGAAGGTGATGAATAGATTTAGAGGATTAGATTTGGTAGACAGAGCGCCTGAAGAACTATGGACGGAGGTCCGTAACATTGTACAGGAGGCAGCAACTAAAACCATCCCAAAGAAAAAGAAATGCAAGAAAGCAAAATGGCTGTCTGATGAGGCTTTACAAATAGCTGTGGAAAGAAGGAATGCGAAAAGCAAGGGTGAAAGGGAAAGATATAAGCAACTGAATGCAGATTTCCAGAGAATAGCAAGGAGAGATAAGAAGGCCTTCTTAAATGAACAATGCAAAGAAATTGAGGAAAACAATAGAATGGGGAAGACTAGAGATCTCTACAAGAAAATTGGAGATATGAAAGGAACGTTTAGTGCAAAGATGGGCATGATAAAGGACAAAAAGGCAGGGACCTAACAGAAGCAGAAGAGATTAAGAAGAGGTGGCAAGAATACACAGAAGGACTATACAAGAAAGATCTTAATGTCCCTGATGTCCACGCTGGTGTGATCACTGACCTTGAGCCAGACATCCTAGAGAGTGAAGTCAAGTGGGCCTTAGGAAGCATTGCTAACAACAAAGCTAGTGGAGATGACAGTATTCCAGCTGAGTTATTTAAAATACTAAAAGATGATGGTGTTAAAGTGCTGCACTCAATATGCCAGCAAGTTTGGAAAACGCAACAGTGGCCACGGGATTGGAAAAGGTCAGTTTACGTTCCAATTCCAAAGAAGGGCAATGCCAAAGAATGCTCAAACTATCGCACAATTGCACTCATTTCACATGCTAGCAAGGTTATGCTCAAAATCCTACAAGCTAGGCTTCAGCAATACATGAACCGAGAACTACCGGATGTACAAGCTGGGTTTCGAAGAGGCAGAGGAACTAGAGATCAAATCGCCAACATTCGCTGGATAATGGAGAAAGCACGAGAGTTCCAGAAAAACATCTACTTCTGCTTCATTGACTATGCAAAAGCCTTTGATTGTGTGGATCACAACAAACTGTGGCAAATTCTTAAAGAGATGGGGGTACCAGACCACCTTACCTGTCTCCTGAGAAATCTGTATGCGGGCCAAGAAGCAACAGTCAGAACCGGTCATGGAACAACCGATTGGTTCAAAATAGGGAAAGGTGTACGACAAGGCTGTATACTGTCACCCTGCTTATTTAACCTATATGCAGAGTACATCATGAGAAATGCCAGGCTGGAAGAATCACAAGCTGGAATCAAGATTGCAGGGAGAATCATCAACAACCTCAGATATGCAGATGATACCACCCTAATGGCAGAAAGTGAAGAAGAACTAAAGAGCCTCTTGATGAGGGTGAAAGAGGAGAGTGCAAAAGCTGGCTTGAAACTCAACATTAAAAAAACTAAGATCATGGCATCTGGACCCATCAATTCCTGGCAAATAGAAGGGGTAGAAATGGAAGCAGTAACAGACTTCATTTATTTGGGCTCCAAGATCACCGCAGACGGAGACTGCAGCCATGAAATTAAAAGACGCTTGCTCCTTGGGAGGAAAGCTATGGCAAACCTAGACAGCATATTAAAAAGCAGAGACGTCACCTTGCCAACAAAGATCCGCATAGTCAAAGCTATGGTTTTTCCAGTAGTAATGTATGGCTGTGAGAGCTGGACCATAAAAAAGGCCGAGCGCCGAAGAATTGATGCCTTTGAACTGTGGTGCTGGAGAAGACTCTTGAGAGTCCCCTGGACTGCTAGGAGGTCAAACCAGTCAATCTTAAAGGAAATTAACCCTGATTGTTCATTGGAAGGACTGATAATGAAGCTCAAGCTCAGATACTTTGGTCACCTAATGCGAAGAGAGATCTCTTTGGAGAAGACCCTGATGCTGGGAAAGATTGAAGGCAAAAGGAGAAGAGGACGGCAGAGGATGAGATGGTTAGATAGCATCACTGAAGCAATGAGCATGAAACTGAGCAAACTCAGGGAGGCAGTGAAGGACAGGAAGGCCTGGCGCAATATGGTTCATGGGGTCACGAAGAGTCGGACACGACTTAACGACTAAACAACAACAACAATCCTGACAGTGTTTCTAAAACTCAAAAAGTAAGGAGACCAGGTAGACTTCCAGGAAAAGGGGTTTCAGAACTTAGGTAGAATCACCAAAAAGATTGTCCCACATATTTAGAAGGCAGGAGGACAGAAAGTGATGTCACAGATGAAGATCGGAATCTCAGGAACTATGCAGTCACTCCTAAAGAGAACCTGATCTGGCCTTTTAGGACTTTAAAAACAGTATGGTTGTTTAGCTATTAAAAACCTATAGAAGCTATATGCCATTTTTTCCAACAATGTTAATATAGGACCAGTGTAACTTATATTACTATCCTTTGGGGAGGACTCAAGTCTATGTAATAAAGTATATTTAAATCCTGGAAGACCGGATAGATGTCAGAAATATAAATACAAACTGCTTTGTGTGGAAACTAGTACTTACTGAAAAATATATCCACCCACATTATAATTGCTTTAGCGTGCATCCTTTCCTCTCTCCTTTTTTATATCATCAAATATGAGGTTATGACATGTTCTTGAATGCTCTGTTTTGAGATTGTGTGGTGTGGTTTTGAAGACATATCAGTATCCAGTATGCAAAATCTATAGACATAAATGATCAGCATGGACAGCAGAACTAGTTACCAAGACTTTGAAACTGCAATAGCTTCTCAGATGATTACTTGATGGCCCAGACTCAGTGCTCTTGGCATTCCATAGAACCCTTCCAAAGTTTAGAAGTGTATTGCCATGGCAATGAAAACATTATTTTTTCTGTTTTGAAAAACAGCTGTCAGAAATGTTGAATCTGAGAAAAAAATTGAAAGAGAGGAAATTCTGAGAAAATGAAATAAATGGGAAAGGTTTTTGATTTCAGCTTTCTGTTCCCACCCTTAAAGCAGCAACTATGAAGAAAGAAAGAAAGAAAGAAAGAAAGAAAGAAAGAAAGAAAGAAAGAAAGAAAGAAAGAAAGAAAGAAAGAAAGAAAGAAAGAAAGAAAGAAAGAAAGAAAGAAAAAGAGAAATCACTATGAAAATCTAATCTCTAGGTTCTAAGCTGTGCAAAGCTGATAAGAATTGGGGAGCATTTGGGTTGGAAAAAATAATCCCTAAAAGATGTTTTTGATTTTTCAAATGGGAGTAGAGTAAAAAAAACCAAAAATATATAAGGCAATGTGATAACTAATCAGAGGCCAGTGGAAAGGGGAAAATACCCATGCCAGAGACATTTGGTGAGGGATAGAGTATACCTATTTCTAATTATTTCAATTATTTATGGGAAACCTCAGAACAAAGATAGAAAAGTTGTAGTGCTTGGTTTAACTAAAAATCACATACAGAGTAACAAGGAATAGACAGCATACAAATGTAGGTAAATAAATGAAATATATGTTACAGTTCTACAGATGAGTGTCCTCAGGTTATGGTAAAAAAAAGGTCCAGGTTGCAGCCTCAAGGCAACCAAAGCTCTGCCTGTTTTTTATGTGCAGTGCACATTACCGAATGGGTGGAGCTTTGATCGCGACATCATGGCTCCCATCTGGACCTTTTTACAATGACCTGTAAATATCCCTGTCTACAGAACAGATAGGGAAGGATACACTGGAGCTAGCATAGCTTTTGGCCATCAGAGACCTTTGTGCCAAACAAATAAATTTCAAGAGAGGGAGCCTCCTTTTTTAGAGTCAATATGGACAATAATACCAGATCCCCAAAGTAATTTTGTATTATGGACATGGTATTGTTCACCTGAACAAAATGCTCAAGTTAATCTTAAAGTGGAAATTGAAATTTATTTATTTATTTGCCATATTTATATAGCCACCCATCTTGCAAGTCATGACTCTGGGTGGCATACAATAAAAAACAAACCATAAAATAAGCAATATTTTTTTTAAAATCTACAATTAAAAACATTCATAAATGTTTACTATTAACAGATTAGCAGCCATGCTGCCACCTTGTAATTGGGAAAATATCCAAATTAGAAAGTGGGCAGTAGAGGGTGATCTCCTTATCTCTCCTACAGACTAAATGAAGACAAATTCCAATTACACGAAGAGGCGAGCATTTTAATCATTCTAAAAAAATGTTATCAGAATAAGTCTTGGAACAGGAGGCATGTCTGCATTTAATTCTAAAAGGTATCCTTCTTGCATATTTTAGTGCAATATGTAAGTATTGTTGAATCCTATTGGGGATAGAGATCACAGGGCATAGATACAGATAGAATTTTGTTATAAACAAATCTCAAAAAAATCTATAAACAATATTAAAAACAAGCTAGGGACAGCAAGCAGAGCATGGCTTCTGGAAATCTTATTCCTTTACCGGCGGTGGACGCAGGAAGTGCTTGTGTTTTTCTGTGTTGTGTATGTGTCTCCTTTCCTTCATATGTCGCCAATGTGCATTTGTGTATGTACTTTCTCCCCTGGAACTAATGCATATATGTTGTGTGTGTGGATGGGTACGTATGTGATGTCAAAACTTTCTAGCAGCAATCAAAACTGAAAACAGACAACCAAACAGCAAGTTTCTATGAGCTCTGATTAGTAAAATTAATTGGGAAAAAAGATTAAAGTAACAGCACAAGAATTCTGACAAGTGCTTTTGCTTTCAAATGTGAACCTTATATATAGGCAATTCAAAGCTGTGAAGTTCTTGTTTCCTTTCAGTGCAGGAGGGGAGGAATCCTGTCTCTTCTAGAAGGCAGGCTAGCCGGCACCTGGTTCTTGCTTGGATGGTCTCTTTATCAGTGTGAGAATCCACTTTTGCACATGTTGCCTCTGTGTGATTCTGTTCTCTCTTCATCTTGCCTCTCCAATGTTAGAAGTATATGTATATGTAGAGTATATGCTTTACTCTGGGACTCATGACTGGCAGGGAGGGAGACTTAGAATGGAGCAGTTGGCAGTCCAAGCCTCTATTGAACTGGCCCTCTTTGGGAATGAGTTCGGAAATTGGGTGCTTGTAGTGGTAGTCCCACAGTCTCTGGCTAGATTCAGCCAATTTTTTTTTTTTTTTTACTCAATCTTTAATCTGTCAGGTTTTTTAGCACATGCCAAATTTTGTCCTACTCTGTTCTGGTTTTGCAGAATTATTCTGCTTGCAAATAGATAGCAAATAAACAGATTCCAAGCTGCTTTACATAATGCCTATCCAACATTCCACTGGGTTGGAAAGAATAAAAATAACTATGGAGCTCAATCAAGTATTAACCTTTGCCTCATAAAGCAAATCAGATGAGAAGAATGAGGAACCTGTGAAAAGCGTGAGGTGTGTCCTCTGCAGCTGGAACTGAGCCTAGGAATGGCAAAAATCTGCCCATTTTCTGGGAAAGATTTGACTGCACTAAATATGGAGTCTCTTCTTTCACTGGAATTAAAATTAGTTTCAGCCTCACATGCATGTATTAAATCTCATTTCATTTGCAGCTGAAATAGTGATTCATAGTAGAAATATCTAACAGCTGGAATTACAAAGTGTGAAAAAATATTCAGGCAAAGGAAATGTTAATGTTAATCATTCTGTCAAAGACACTAAAACCCCAAGATAATGTTTTCATCTTATATGCTGTGATGAGAAATCAAAGGGCCTCAGCTATCTACCCCAAACAATCTTCCATATGCATGCGACTTCCCCAGGGTACCAGGCAGATGTTTTAACTCGATGTTTTTCAACCTTGGCAACTTTAAGATGTGTGGACTTCAACTCCCAGAATGTTGGCTGGGGAATTCTGGGAGTTGAAGTCCACACATCTTAAAGTTGCCAAGGTTGAAAAACACTGAGTTAAAACATCTGCCTGTTACCCTGGGGAAGTCACATGCATATGGAAGATTGTTTCTGATGCAATGTATCACAAATCAAAGTATAACCTATAGTAACTTAACTAACTTAGTTATTTAGTGGGCATAGGTAACAATTTCACCCTCCTTGGTGTACAGTATGAGTGCAGCACTGAACTAGAGAACGGGTCATAGGATAGGATGGCCTTCATTTATTCATTTAGGGTAGGGGTCAGCAGCCTTTTCAGATAGTGGGCCACCATATAAGTATGAAATTTGAGCACCAAAAAGAAACAATGTTTTTAATGTCCATAATCTCACCAGATTGCCATATTTTACCCAGAATATTTCAAGAGATCTCATATAAGAAAACTGAAATCTCACAAGATTTAATGAGCTTGTAGTATTTTAGCTTTTAAAAAATTACATATCCTTTTTTGTGTTGCCTATGGTCCCATTTATGTCACCTCTTCCACCACCTATTTATTCCTATGCTGGCTGTGATTCTCTTAGAAGTTCACAATGAAGTTATACACAAAATTAAAACCTGTAGTGTTTGTGTCATCACCCGAACCATGTGTCTTGCTGCTGCCAGAAATACCTCAGGCTTCTTATCGGCATTTGACCGCAGGTTGGGTGAGGCTTCAGTGAAGGGGAGGGGCCTTAGTGAGTTGCATAGCGACACCTGACAGGCTGTAGTAGCCTGCAGGCTAGAAGTTCACCACTGCTGTTTTCAGTCCTCAAATATATTTGTGGAGGATGAGCACTAAGTGATCGTTTGTTGCACTAACTTTGTTAACTAGATGGAACCTTCCATGGACAGCACGGTACTTCTGAATATCAGAAGCTGGCTGTTGCTTGAAACTGAACCATAGGCTCTTAGAATCCTTCAGCAAAGTAATTCTTATGGATTGATTTCACAATCTGAAAATGTGCAGTATGTAGGATAACACAGGAAGGAATGGGCAACAAGAATGCAAGTGTGCGTCAAGGAATGTCAGACAAAATTGCACCAAAAGACAACAGGAATATCCTGTTCCAACCATGTTATGTATGACAATATTTAAAAATAAATAGTAATGTGCCTGATTTTTCAAGGGGTGTGTCTGAAGGGTGGATAATTACTCAGCTCTATAATTATGATAAACTACTACTTATGAGATACATAAGTGAGAGAGTTGGGATTTGCAAATAACTGGAAAAAGAGATTTAGTGCAAAGTTGAAAGTTGGCAATGCCAACTTTTCAAAACCTTTATCCCAAATGGCCTAGTTTGCATTATTGAATGAAATCCTGTCTGGGATATATCTGAAATCATGTAGAAATTTGCAACCTGCTATTGATTGTTCAGAATATCTAAGAGACAGTTTGTAGAGACATGCATATAAACTCCAATTGTCCATAATTTAAATCATATTAAAGAAATTCCAGTGCTCTTAGCTTTTTTCTCCCAACACATAGCAATTGCTGCTGTCACAATGGATATTTCCTACAAGTGTAAACAGGAGCCTACAGAATTTCTCAATTAGTATGCAATCTAGATTAGGAAAATATTTCAGAGCTCAAGTTACGGAAGAAGGATTTGAATACTGGCAGAAAACTGGGGCTTATTCATAAGTGAAAAAAATGTAACAGCTCACCCTGATACTTTGTAGCATACTTTCCTGCCCCCTATCCTCTCCAGCAACCATTGTCACCTCACTTTACATCTCCCATCACTGTGCATAGAAGATGAATGACCTCATGTGCCATGATTTTGGAATGAACACTCTGTTCACATTCTTGGACATGGGATTGGAATGTCAGCACTTAGCCTGAAGCCAGAAGCCACATTCCTTCATGATATTGCTCCCAGAAATGCTATGATTCCCATTGGAGAAAATGCAGGAGTACTGTTTATGTTGGGGTGAAGGATCCCCATTAAAAACACTGCTGGAGATCAATTACTGTGGTTGTTTTTGAACTGAAATCTCTAAAGAGTTTGGAGGATTTACAACACATCATCAGGAAAAGGACTATTGGAATTCTTGCCTTCAAAAATGCATTGTTCCCGCTCCCTCCACCCCCTGATCTGCCTATGTTCCAGCCCTTGAGGACATTTTATCAGAATGCTGGAATTTTCCCTGTATCAGACATGGTCAGATACTTCAGAAGATAAACCAAGTATTGATCAGTCAAATCAAATGACTAAACAGCAAGGAGAGTTTAGGAAAGAGAAGAAGAATTGAACAAATAGATAGAAAATGAAACATGCAAAGCTGAACAAAGTTGATTTGCCATATAATATGAAGAGATAATCTAACACAGGCTCTTTCTTATATCCTTCCACCCCCCTCCACTACTGTGATTAATTAGTTTTCAAGTTTTAGTTTGGAGTGTAAGAACACCCCAGCAGTTCTGAAGCCTGTTAAGGTGAACATCCTGAAGTTTCAGGGTTGTATGCATTCTCTGAAAGCTGTGGATGTGGCACCCAGAACCTCTCCAAAAGTTACTGCTAATTTACAAATTCAAAGTGAGAAGAGGAAATTATTAAATTCATATTAAATGTGGTAACAGTAACACTTCAAAGACCAAATAAAGTCCTTGGACAAAATAGTTTATATACTTCTAGTTAGGTAGCACCTTTTCCAATTAACACAATTTATTAAAACACATATACTTTAATGACCTTTTGAATGAATTTTTTAAGTTTGAAAAGGTGTTATCAGACTCCTTCTGATTTTTTGCCATCATAGACTAACACAGCTGTCCTCCTACAATCCACCCCTAGTTAAAGTTTATGCATTCATTTACTAGGAGTTGGATGGAAACATCATCTACATTTAGTAATCAATGAAGATTTTTATCTTCCTTGTATTTGGCTAGTGCATCCTTGACCCTAATTATCCTACTGGAATGTATGCATCTTGTCCTATAGGGCTGGTCAGCTATAAACTGTATGAAAAACATTAGCTTCCATTTACTTCTTGATTTATAAATCTTTTCCATATTACTCAAAAGATGACACTTCTCATCACCAAGATTTTCATTCCTCAAATTCTCAGATGCAGTTTGAAGGGAAGCTATGGCTGAAAATCACCATCACTACAACACTGCAGCAAAAAAAAAAAATCAATTAGCCTCTACTCTATACAGAAAAGAAAACCCTTAGCTATTGCAGCCAATTCTTTTGCAGAATTGAAGCAGCAAGAAACTGACAAACCACATGTCAGTTTCATATCTGCTGTTTCCTCTGGTCTTCTGCAAAGCCATTGGAACATATGCTTCCCTTAAGAGCTGAATCACAGAATGAAAGAGAAGAATGAAGGGGAGATTTCCAATGAAGAAATGGAAACATAACTTCTCAAAAACAAAACAAAACGAAGGACTAGCTTCATAGCATTTCAATTATATTGCATCTGAGCCAGGAATAAATCACCTCAGCTCTCCATTCTTCTGACATCATGGGAACAGAGAGATCTGGAGCTGCTTTCAAACTGGCATAGTATCCACATGTGGAAGTGGATATTAGCTCGTATGCAGCAACAATACAAATAGTACATTAATTAAACACCAAATGAAAAATAGTTCCAACAATAGCAATGCCATGCAAGCCAGAAATATCAGTTGCTGACAGATATTGGTTATCTTTCTTTTAAACTTGGATGTTAGAATGACACATGTATGTGATTCATTAATTTTACACATAGCATTCATTATTTTATATCTCCACCCACATATTTTTCCCTAAACTTTATTGACCTTTCCACATGAACACATTAAGATGCTATTTGCACATTTTATCCATTGTTTGGCTGCTCCATACACGATGATTTGGGGTATTCTTGTTGTTCAGGTGCCTCACTGTATCACTGAGGAATCTGTACAGTTGTTTATCACGTTGATTATATAAACACATGGCTGGGTATGCATTTCCATGCAAAAGCCGTGTACTGGAAAAGCATACATGTAGAAAAAATATGCTAAATGTATATGAAGGATCAATGGACTTCAGTTAGATAACGTTGGACTGTCATATTCTCCAAAGTACAGCCTTTTGCATCTTAAAAGGAGATGTGCACACCATGTGTAGCAATAGAGAAGCCCCATGCATTCGCTGGATAAAATTCTGACCACATGGGAAGACTAGATGTGTATTGGCTTTTTATTCCTATGGAAAAAAATTAATTCTGCTATTCCCATTTCTATCATATCCATTTAAAATGAGATTATCAGAATTTTAGTGAATCAGCGGGCATACCATTTAACTACATGAAATTATTACATTCTTTTTCTTTTCTTTTTTTTTTAAATGGGTTCTCTAGATTACATGCAACAGTTTCTTTCAGAGACATCAAATTACCTGTCCATTAGTTAAAGGGATGCGAAAATAAGTTTCTTCAATTATTTCTAAGCAAATATCTGAAAGGTTTTCCTCTTAAAACAAAAATCTTGCCAGTGTGAGAAATATATAACAATTGATGATTACACAGATGGAGAATTTGCCTGAAAACAGTCTGTGATGAAGAAAAACTTATGCAATAATAAATGTGCTAGTCATTAAGATGCCACAAAAATCTTTTTTTTCATTTTTATACTGGATTCCTTCCTGAAGTCATTTTTATTAAGCCAGAGTCTTTGAAAACACTGACACCTAGTGGTATCAGGGCATGCCTTAATCTTGCTTATTATATTACATTATAATATATACCTGTTATATCTTTATATTATTTTTTCTGTGCTGGTTCTCTTAATAATTCATATTGCAGAGGGCATTCCAGCACCATCATTGAGAAGATGACCCAGTGATAAAATACCATTGGTCTGTGACTTTGTTCCTGGATGCCCAGTTGGTGACTATTTTGTTTTTGCTTTGTTTCATCTGGTACTTCAAACCCACCATCTTTAGGAAGGCCAGACTTGGCCGAGATGATATGTGCCTGAGTTGATGCACCCAGATTGAATTACTGCAACATACTCTAATTTCATTTGGCAAATCTCTGAAAACTAATTTAGAATGATTGTGTTTGTACGCTAGCCGATCATGTTTTAGCCTAGGGTGCTGTATGAATCTAGCCTTTATTGTTGATCCATGGTTTAGTGAGTTGTACAATCCAAAACACTGAGCTGAATAAACTAGGCTTTAGTTAATCTTGGGTGAACTTGTTAATAGCTGATGTGTCAACAAGGGAATTTGGTGAGTAACCTCATGCTGGAAGCATGTAAGACCTCTTACAGCTGCACTGGCTTTCATTACAAGGATATCCACGGCTGAGATGGAGGTAGGGGGGAGTGATTCAATGTGTATCACAAGTCCCAATGCAAATTCTGCTGTTTACATACGTACATGCAACATTGCAATGCAAATAAAAAAGGGCAGAGGTTGCATTCTGCTGTCACAGCGCACATTTGTCACTTTGATATCATTGCAGTTAGGAATGGATGTGTCAGTAAGCAGAGTTGTAAGTAGTGATTACTACCTTAAAACCCATAAGATAAGGCTAGGGAATTTAGCGCTCTCTATATATTACTAAACTTTTTAATATTTTATAAAATATTTTATATTTTCACAACATTTTATTTAAAATTTTAATATTTTTAAGTTCCTTAGCCAGTGTTAGCAAGTTCATAATGGATATCTAGAAAGATGTTTCCTTGCCTGCCTTTTCATGATGATTTGCAGAGACGTTTATTGATGGTGTCTTGTGGTATGATGGTGGGGCTTAGATTATGAAACTTCTGCACAAGATGGTCATCTGCTTGTTATTATAGTAGGCATGTGACAGATCATGCTGAGAAATTTTAAACAATGAATACCTTTTTTCCCCAAAGCATTTAAAAGTGTAGCATTAAGTTTTATGAATGTTTTTTAGTTGTTTACATTTGTGAAAACTGCTGCAGCATTATGATCACAACAGAAGGGTTGAGTATAACTATTTTAAAGAAGTCGACACATCCTATATTACATTTATTATCTGGGTATATATATATATTTATTTTTCCAATGTGGCACATCCAAGCATAAAAGGGATGGAGGTATCAGCAAGCTTGTGGGAAATCCCAAGGTTTACACTGAAAAGTATGTAAGAAGAACAGTCATAAAGAAGTGAACCTGTGCCATGGTTTCAAAAGCCAACTAGTTACTGGAAAGGTGATGGTGGTCAATGAGGAAGCAAGAATGTAATTAATATCCTGGAAGAAGCAAGGCTGGTTGGCTGGCTAACCTGAGCAAAAAATCTGCAAGATCTACTTGAAAAATGTGTGGAACACTGCCTTCGGAAATCTAGTTTTCACTATTAAAAGTTAATCATCACCATCTCACTAAAGCTGTGTTTCTCAACCTTGGAAACTTTAAGATGTGTGGACTTCAACACCCAGAATTTCTCAGCCAGCATGGCTAGCTAGGGAATTCTGGGAGTTGAAGTCCACACATTCTAAAGTTCCCAAGGTTGAGAAACACTGCACTAAAGCAATCCTCCATTAATTGTTTTTTTTATTTTTATTTTCAAGGGAAATATAAAGAAGTATGATTTATAACAACAATAAAAACTAGGTTATATTGAATAACATTTTGCAGTCTTCCCATGATGAATATTGCCATGAAGATAAATCCTATGAATGTAATGCATTCGATACATGCTGGACTGCCACACGCTAGTTGTCTGGTAATTTTGGTTATTTTGGCCTTGGCATTCTACCAAGTGATGCTTAGATGACCAGATATGAGCTTCTTTCCACCACAAGGAAAAATGGTATCACATTTTTATCATGTGATAATTTCAACCATGTGAAACTGTAACCAAGTAGGATTTTGATGTTCTAAAAAGAAGGCATTTTTTAAAAAAATTATGAGGTTGATTCGTTCTTTTATTTAGTATTTTTTTTCAGTATTCCATCCTGTGGATAAACTCAGTGGGAGGGAGAGAGGGAGGAAGAGAGAAAAGAAAGAAAGGAATTGTTGCACTTTATTCTTTAAATATTTACAAAATAGAGTCATTCTGTATTTTATCACAGTAGCTCTATTTTTTAATCCAATGAATTCAAATTTCTAATGGTTTGGATAGATGACCCTATAATTCATTTTCGAAATAGAATCAGTCTAGAATAAAAAAAACAGTACCAGCTACAGCATACCCATTGCTGCAGAATTTATTTATTTATTATTATTTATTTATTAAATTTTTCAACTGCCCATCTCACCCCAATGGGGGAACTCTGGGTGAAGAATGATGGATGCTGGAAGAAAGGAATGGAATGGAAAAGTAATCTGGAAAAGACACTTTGCTTTCAGGGATCCAGAAGATAAGTAAATCACACAGCAGCTCTGGGTGGAAAGGTGGGATATGATTTAATCAATAAACATTTTATAGCATTCGTTTTTGATTGCCAAGCAAGTAAACATAACCCCACTTTTTGGACACTTGCAGTTCTTCTTTACAACAGGTGGTGGCAATGTAATAGCCTCTGTATTTCCACATTACTGCAAACGAGCTGCATTGGGGAGGTGGCTTCTAGTGGCATCAGTCAAAATATATTGTGCAGTTACTCTGTCTTTTCTACCTTCATAATGTTTTTGTGGCTATAAACAAGGCAAAATGTGTGGTGGCAAAACAGTGGAAGGTTTACAAGTAAAATCTGATGCTAACCAGAAATCCATCATGTTCTGTGCATAAGGGAAGATGATAAAGGTAGAGTTGAGTCACGCTTGAATCCTGGTGACTACATCAACATGTTGATGTACTTTTCTTGGCAAGAACAGAAGTTGTTTGTCCTGCCTTCTGGAATTTTTTTTTTTTTCAATTTCCCACCCTAGTCTGCAGCAAGTAGGATACGGCTATATAAATGTGATGTATAAATAAATACACAGAAGATGTGTAGTAATTGAAAGCCCATCTTATACAACGATGAAGGTGATGAGAGACCCTTGCTCAAACCCCCATTTATGCAAATTGCTCAAAGGGTGACTTGAGCCATATTTTATTTATTTATTTATTTATTTATTTTCAAATTTGTATGCCGCCCATCTCCCCCAATGGGTGACTCTGGGCATCTCACAGTAATAAAAAAGAAAAAACACAGGACTCTCCAGACATGGACATAATCTATAAATAGTTAAAAAACATATATAAAAATGGCCTAAAAACCTCCTATAATTTGGCCCTAAAAACCTGTAAGATGCTGGGGGGGACAACCCCTCACCCCACCAGCCATCTCCACAGGTGTGGGCCCCCCTCTGGCCCCCAGGCCTTCTGGCAGAGCCAGGGTTTGATCTCTTTCCTGAAGGCCATGAGGGAGGGGGCACACCACAAAAATATGCCCTCTCAGCCCCATCTGCCGCATAGATTTGTGGAATGGTGACAAAATGAAAGAAAAATAGACCACTATGTCATTTCTTTGGATTCCAAAGAAAAGGCATCACCAAAATTCACAAACTATAAATAAAAATAAAGGAATACATGTCTATACACATAGAGTGAACCTATTCTCTCAGTACAGTAAAGATGTAGGAAGGAGTATTGGCACATACAGTATCAGTGAAGTTCTTAACTAGGTAAAATGCAATCTGTACATCTTAGTGCAACTCTTGTTGTCATTCTCATTCTTAGTTGATTTTCTCGCATCCCTGGCTCTGCACTAAATTCAGCCACAGGAATTTATAAGAGTATCATATGGGAAGAGATGTCCTTGCTTCCAAAGTTACTCCACCCCCCCCAAAAAAAGGGTTTTTAATTATTATTTTAATTAACATGTTGGGATTAACAATCAGGCGTGTTCAGATGGCACACTAAACACTGCGAAATGCAACGTTCTTTCTCAGAACTGTTGTAGATAAAGTTTAAAAAAACAACCCACAGAAATAGTTACCATCATCATCCGACCTTTCTACTCATATGTACTCAACAATAAAAAATAAAATGCGAAGTTAAAAAAATTATAAGGACAGTTAAAATAGGTATTAACTAGCTCAGTTTGCCCCTTCATGGATCACTGCCTTGTCGTGGCGAAGGGGCTTGCATAACTCAGTGAAGCCATGAGCTATACCGTGCAGGGCCACCCAAGACGGACAGGTCATGACAGAGAGTTCTGACAAAATGTGGTCCACTGGAGAAGGAAATGGCAACCCACTCCAGTATCCTTGCCAAGAAAACCCCATGGACAATGTTAAAAGGCTAAAAGATATGACGCCGGAAGATGAGCCCCTCAGGTCGGAAGGTGTCCAATATGCTACTGGGGAAGAGCGGAGGGCAATTCCAAGTAGCTCCAGAAAGAGTGAAGCGGCTGGGCCAAAGCCGAAAGGACGTTCAGCTGTGGATGTATCTGGAAGCGAAAAGAAAGTCCGATGCTGTAAAGAACAATATTGTATAGGTACCTGGAATGTAAGATCTATGAACCAAGGCAAGCTGGATGTGGTCAAACATGAGATGACAAGATTGAACATCGACATCTTGGGAATCAGTGAACTGAAATGGACGGGAATGGGTGAATTTAATTCAGGTGACCATTATATCTACTACTGTGGGCAAGAAACCCTTAGAAGAAATGGAGTTGCACTCATAGTCAATAAGAGAGTGGGAAAGGCAGTAATGGGGTACAACCTCAAAAACGACAGAATGATTTCAGTGCGTATCCAAGGCAAACCATTCAATATCACAGTCATCCAAGTCTATGCCCCAACCACTGATGCTGAAGAAGCTGAAGTTGACCGCTTCTATGAAGACCTACAACACCTTCTAGAACTAGCACCAAAAAGATGTCCTTTTCATCATAGGGGATTGGAATGCTAAAGTAGGAAGTCAAGGAGTAATCGGAATAACAGGCAAGTTTGGCCTTGGAGTACAAAATGAAGCAGGGCAAAGGCTAATAGAGTTCTGTCAAGAGAACAAGCTAGTCATAGCAAACACTCTTTTCCAACAACACAAGAGACGACTCTACACATGGACATCACCAGATGGTCAATACCGAAACCAGATTGATTATATACTTTGCAGCCAAAGATGGAGAAGCTCTATACAGACAGCAAAAACAAGACCAGGAGCTGACTGTGGCTCAGATCATGAGCTTCTTACTGCAAAATTTAGGCTTAAATTGAAGAATGTAGGGAAAACCACTAGACCACTCAGGTATGACTTAGATCATATTCCTTGTGAGTACACAGTGAAGGTGATGAATAGATTTAGAGGATTAGATTTGGTAGACAGAGTGCCTGAAGAACTATGGACGGAGGTCCGTAACATTGTACAGGAGGCAGCAACTAAAACCATCCCAAAGAAAAAGAAATGCAAGAAAGCAAAATGGCTGTCTGATGAGGCTTTACAAATAGCTGTGGAAAGAAGGAATGCGAAAAGCAAGGGTGAAAGGGAAAGATATAAGCAACTGAATGCAGATTTCCAGAGAATAGCAAGGAGAGATAAGAAGGCCTTCTTAAATGAACAATGCAAAGAAATTGAGGAAAACAATAGAATGGGGAAGACTAGAGATCTCTACAAGAAAATTGGAGATATGAAAGGAACGTTTAGTGCAAAGATGGGCATGATAAAGGACAAAAAAGGCAGGGACCTAACAGAAGCAGAAGAGATTAAGAAGCGGTGGCAAGAATACACAGAAGAACTATACAAGAAAGATCTTAATGTCCCTGATGTCCACGCTGGTGTGATCACTGACCTTGAGCCAGACATCCTAGAGAGTGAAGTCAAGTGGGCCTTAGGAAGCATTGCTAACAACAAAGCTAGTGGAGATGACAGTATTCCAGCTGAGTTATTTAAAATACTAAAAGATGATGGTGTTAAAGTGCTGCACTCAATATGCCAGCAAGTTTGGAAAACGCAACAGTGGCCACGGGATTGGAAAAGGTCAGTTTATGTTCCAATTCCAAAGAAGGGCAACGCCAAAGAATGCTCAAACTATCGCACAGTTGCACTCATTTCACATGCTAGCAAGGTTATGCTCAAAATCCTACAAGCTAGGCTTCAGCAATACATGAACCGAGAACTACCGGATGTACAAGCTGGGTTTCGAAGAGGCAGAGGAACTAGAGATCAAATCGCCAACATTCGCTGGATCATGGAGAAAGCACGAGAGTTCCAGAAAAATATCTACTTCTGCTTCATTGACTATGCAAAAGCCTTTGATTGTGTGGATCACAACAAACTGTGGCAAATTCTTAAAGAGATGGGAGTACCAGACCACCTTACCTGTCTCCTGAGAAATCTGTATGCGGGCCAAGAAGCAACAGTTAGAACCGGTCATGGAACAACCGATTGGTTCAAAATAGGGAAAGGTGTACGACAAGGCTGTATACTGTCACCCTGCTTATTTAACCTATATGCAGAGTACATCATGAGAAATGCCAGGCTGGAAGAATCACAAGCCGGAATCAAGATTGCAGGGAGAATCATCAACAACCTCAGATATGCGGACGATACCACCCTAATGGCAGAAAGTGAAGAAGAACTAAAGAGCCTCTTGATGAGGGTGAAAGAGGAGAGTGCAAAAGCTGGCTTGAAACTCAACATTAAAAAAACTAAGATCATGGCATCTGGACCCATCAATTCCTGGCAAATAGAAGGGGTAGAAATGGAAGCAGTAACAGACTTCATTTATTTGGGCTCCAAGATCACCGCAGACGGAGACTGCAGCCATGAAATTAAAAGACGCTTGCTCCTTGGGAGGAAAGCTATGGCAAGCCTAGATAGCATATTAAAAAGCAGAGACGTCACCTTGCCGACAAAGATCCGCATAGTCAAAGCTATGGTTTTTCCAGTAGTAATGTATGGCTGTGAGAGCTGGACCATAAAAAAGGCCGAGCGCCGAAGAATTGATGCCTTTGAACTGTGGTGCTGGAGAAGACTCTTGAGAGTCCCCTGGACTGCTAGGAGGTCAAACCAGTCAATCTTAAAGGAAATCAACCCTGATTGCTCATTGGAAGGATCGATAATGAAGCTCAAGCTCAGATATTTTGGTCACCTAATGCGAAGAGAGATCTCTTTGGAGAAGACCCTGATGCTGGGAAAGATTGAAGGCAAAAGGAGAAGAGGACGGCAGAGGATGAGATGGTTAGATAGCATCACTGAAGCAATGAGCATGAAACTGAGCAAACTCAGGGAGGCAGTGAAGGACAGGAAGGCCTGGCGCAATATGGTTCATGGGGTCACGAAGAGTCGGACACGACTTAATGACTAAACAACAACAAAGCTCAGTTTGAAAAAGGTCTGGGTGAAGAGAAGGTTCACCCTCCTTTCCAAAATGTGGAAAGAGTGGGGTCCTAGGGCAACTCTTAAGGAACTGCATTCTGAAGTTTGGGAACAACATCTTTTGGTGGCTGCTTTATCCCAAACAGGAATGATAGGAACAAACTAGAGGGGGAAAAACATGAATAGAAAGGAGAAAGCCAGCATCCCTGATTCAGAGGAGACACCTTGTAGAAGGAGCCAGTGGAAACAACTTGAACCTTCTGCACCAGTGCTTGTTCACTGGTAAGCCCAATTCTGAAGGATTTTGGCTTACTGAGTTTTATGAATACTGGAAACCATGTGCAGCTCTGGGTGTTTATAGGCTAACTAATGTTTTCTTTCTGATTTTTTTTATTGTCCTCTGAGAGAATCAGGTAACAATAGTAAGCCAGTTACCTGAAATATAATGGGGGTCAAATAGAAATTCAGCTTTGTGAGCTGCCTTGAGCTCCGAAAGGAAGTGTGATATGTGATGATGATGGTGACCATATGCAAGTCACTATCACCTTGCTTCAATTGCTTCACAGGCATGTTGTGAGTTTAAAAAGTCATCCTTAAAATGGACAGGATGCAACTCTAATATCCTATCATCTCTGTAATATGGTGATATAGAGAAAAGAGGTGGAATACTTTCAGGGATGCTTTTAACATTTCAAATGTTGAAAAGCGAGCAGCTCTCTGAAGTTTATTTTGGGGAAAGAACAAGGAACAGGGAGTATCTTCATCTTTTCTGCCAGATTATACTCTAATCTGCTAAACAGAAAACAGAATCACGTATGACTGGAAAGTAACGCTTTGCTTGCAGCTGGCATTGTCATCTACTCATCATGACACTGTTTCAGAAATGTAGGATAAATTAATATTCAAATTACACTGAAGTCTGGCCAGCATTGAGCTTCACACAGAAATAGGCATATGAGCAATGGCCAAATAGAGAATCCTGGAGAAAAAGCCCTTTCATGCTGAGTCCCATTATACTGCACATCACACACACACACACACACCACGCCTTATAAGGCAAACAAAGGAATGGTATGTAAGCTCCTAACCACAGGGTATAATAATGTGCAGATGCTCTGCTCTTTTCCAGCCTCGATCCACATGTGAATGCTTATTCCATGTAATTGTAGAAGCAATTAGCTTATTAATGTTTCAAGGCTGTGTTTTCCCCAAATTGCCTGTATGTTCAGTGCTAAATTTCCTAAATGTTTGAGCATAGAAAGTAAAGAAGCCTCCGTAAGCCACTCTGCGTCCTCTTATGAAACTGCCCAGCTTCTGAAAGGCAGTTCCAGCTAGTGAAAGGGACTGAAGGAATCTCCATCACTATGAGCATTGATATATGAATCATTTCTACAGCAACCTAGACATTAAGCCTGTTTTTATGCTATGTATTGGATACATCATCCCCGTCCACCAAATTGTTTCTTTAATGGTGCAGAAAAAGGAGGGATTACCCAGTGTTATGCTTAGAGCTCTATTCTGCTGCTGTTGTGGATAAGAAATGAGTTCAAACTAGAATGACCAAAGGCCACTCTTTTGAGGACTGTCCATGCTAATGACCCACAGTATTGTTTCCAGTGGCTCTGGAAAGTTCTGTTTCAAACAAATGGATATAATTCTTGCATATTGTTCTTGTTTCTCTCTCACACTGCCTTTGCCTGCCTTTGACCTGTTTTGCCAGGTAAATATTTTGGATGATTGCTGATGCTTAATAAATAAACCTGAAGCTATATTTTTGCTAACTGAACTGAATATGTATGTGCTTGCTTTGATCTGGCTATAGGGATTAACTGGGAGTGTGTAGAGTGCAAACTAAACTGGAAATTACCAGCAGAATGTTTCCAACACTATGTTGGCAATTAAAAACACAATCATATATTAGAGAAAATTAGGTATGATAATTACACATTCATAAGGATATTCCCAGAAAATTTTATTACACAGACACACAAATTGTGAAAGAAAAGAATGAATTCACTCCCTTGATATTTGGTTATACATCTTCAAACATCAAGGGAGTAGGAAATGTAGCCCTCCAGATGTTGAACTCCAATTTCCATCAGCCCCAGGAAGTATGGCCTTTGGTCAGAAGGAGTTGCACTCCAACCACTTCCTTGTTTACCAGCCAGTTACTGAGCAGGCTCCTGAGCCCTGGGTGCTAATATTTGCCCAAGATCTTAAGGATTTGGTTCAAAAAGTATATTTATGCAAAAGGTTCCTAGCCAACAGGGCAAAGCTTCTACACATGTGGATTTGGATTCTGGATATTAGGTCTTGGAAAGTGCAGGCTTTCCTAGGTAACTAGATACTAGTAGCATTAGTCAAAGGTCATTGTTCACTGAATGGGAAGTAGAGCCTGAAAGAACCTGAGTGTCTCCAGATTTTAGTGGAAGTGGCAGGGCAGCCAGCTCGGGTATAAAGGCTGTGGAACAAGCTTCAGTCTGTCTGAGCAGTAATCTGGCCATGAGATGGAGGCTTCATTGTGAGGACATGTCCTCAACAAACTGTAAGTGTGGGCTATATTTGAGCTGGGGCAAGGAGGCTATATTTAGGCATTTTTGAAAAATCTGCTTCTTCCAACTAGTAATTTTAAGTGGCTTTATCACCTCCACATGTCATAGCTTTCATCTATTCCTGCATTACAGTCCTTCACAAACTAGTCTAAAGCCCATCTTTGTCCTTACTGAGAACAAGCAGGGAACACCAAGAATCAGTCAGTTTTCCCTTCAGCTGGCCAACAGGCACATTTTTTTTAAAGGCAGATTCAAACAGAATCCCACCCTCTGAGCTGCCACAGCTCCTGGAGTAACAATAATCACTTTGTCCCCATTCTCACAAAAGAAAATAGATTCCCTCTCTTCCACACCCACACCCACACCCATCTTCAGTACATTTTGTGTATGTTTGTCTGGACAGCTGCAAATAAATAAGCAGTTGTGGGCAGGAGCCATCTTAACATGAATGTTTCATTTCTTCTGTTTCTGTTTAAAGATTCTGCGAGTTGTGATGCTGGAAAGATAAAATGGCAGCATTTTTACAACCTATTTTTAAAATTGCTGTTATGTTTGTAAGTTGTAGTGTACAGTCTCTGCACATATGTATTTTTTAAGTAAGCAGTATACATTTACTGGTCTGAGATGGGCGGCTATATAAATTGAATGAATAAATAAATACATACACACATACATACATACATACATACATACATACATACATACATACAAAATAGAGATTTAGCCCAAGGTCCTCTTGTTATGCAAGGTTTGACTATCTCCCCTCTTCTATTTAACATCTACATGAAACCACTGGGGGAGGTTATCTGGTGACATGGAATTAGATATCATCAATATGCTGATGATATCCAGCTATACATCCCAACCCTTTGTTGCCCAACTGATGCCATCGAGATTCCACTTCAGTGTCTGGAAACTGTAAGGAACTAGATAGGACTCTAGATAGGCTTAAACCAGCATTATGTTTTGGAACAAACTGATTCTGGAGATTTTCCATCTCTAGTTCTGGATGGGGCTTCACTGCCCAGTCAGAACTGGTATGCACACTGGGGATCTTCCTGGGCTCAGGCCTCATGCTTGAGGATCAGGTGACAACTGCAGCTAGGACAGCCTTTGCACAAACCCATGTTATGTACCAGTTGTGCCCATTCCTGAATCAGGAGGCCCTGCTCAGGGTCACTCATCCCTTTATGGCATCTCACCTGGATTATTGCAACATTTTCTCCATGGGGCTGAAGACCCTGAACGCCACTTGGAAGCTACAGCTGGTCCAGAATGCAGCAGGATGTTGTGTAAGCCATCAGTATGTATCAATATGTGTCCTGGGAATTACTGTGCCCAGTACTATAAGTATTATGTACATCTCAACTTTGTTGGATTTTTATTAATGATGTAATGTTTGGGCTGCGTTATAATGTCTATAATCTTTTTAGCTTTGCAGGGTTGCTTGGCAAGTGGGCAGCCATACGAATTAAATAAATAATTATTCAGTATGCTTTTGAAATAAAGTGTAGACTTGTAAATCTTGTAAAAATGTTGTCTTGTAAACCTGAATTGCTAGAATCCAGTCACAGGTGGTAAATTGTATTGCTTTTCTTAATGTATAATTTCTGTATGCATTTGAAAATTGTATCACCTGGCTCCAAACAGATCACAAATCATGCTTCACCCATGGCTTGTGACATGTCACAATTATTGACCATACATGCTGGCTGGGGAATGCTGGGAGTTGAAGTCCACACATCTTAAAGTTGCCATGTTTGAGAAACACTGTCATACAACAAAGACAGACCTTCTTCACATATCACAATAAACCAGGGTTTATTGAATAAACCAGAATAAACCAGAATGGCTGCATTCATACAATATGCTAAGTCAAAACCAATATTACGGTTAGTGCAGTACATAACTAGATTGTCCTAGTCTGTTTACAAAAACTAGTCTTCTGTTTTGACAGTATCTCTTAAAATATATGTAATTCTCTTCCTTTTGAACCTTGTCTCTACAAAGATGCTTGATCCTAACAGTCAGTTTGAGCAGGTACTACTTAGTAAGCACCTTGAAACATGCTGTAATGTCTATAATCTAAAAACAGGATCCGTAGATTCAGTGCAGCTGGAGCATCAAAACCAAAACATATAATCAATAAATAATATATAATCAATATATAACGCATAATATATATAATATACAATCAGAATCAAAATATATAATCCAACTGGACTCCTTTGCAGTTTCAAATACTTGTAGTCTTTTCTGAGTATATGTTACTAAAGTGGAACTTTAATGCTCATCTTGTAATGATTTGTAACTTTCTAATAACATGGCAAAAGTTTTGCCAGTTTGGAATTCGCAACCTTATGAAGAATTCAGTGTACTGTTGAAAAAATCACACTCTGTCTTGAAATTTTTTTATTCTAATTTTATACACAGATATGTGCACAATTGTGTGCAGAAGTATAGGCATCTCTGGTCAAATTTCAATGAATCTCTAAGTGAATAGAAGCTGACACAACATCTATACACAGCAAGTTAAACATAAATTTGCATGTATTTGTGCTATTTATGTGCAACTGTTTACAAATTTATAATAAGAAAGCAATGAACATGGCAGATACAGATGTTAGGACACTCTTCCAATTGATTCAGTGCTGCTGCTTCTGCTTCTACTACTACAGTTGTGTTAATAATCCCCAAATGGTGATTGACTCATTAGGCCTACAATGAGCTGCTTTAAACTGCTGACTTCAGCATTTGAAATGGATACAGTAATTCACTCTTACCGTGAGAAACATTGTTAAAAAATGAAAGTTACAAGTGTTGAAATCAAATCAACATTATTTATAGTATTGTATTTATACCCACTGCAATTGGATATAAATACAATACTGTAAATAATGTTGATTTGACTCAGGGAAACCTGTTAGAACTGCCTAAAAATTGATCAGATCTGCAAAACAAAATCCACAGATCACTACAAATGTACTAGCTGACACTGAAGTGGATATCCACAATAAAGTATAGCTTATAGAATAGTGATCTGCATGAGAGAGTTGTCTAAACGAAACCTTTTCTTCAAGCTCATATGAAAGTCATTATCTAAAGTATGCAAAGAAAACCTTGATAAGCCTGAAACCTTTGCAACAAAGTGCTATGGACAGATGAAACTGTTCGGCCACAACAACACAAGATACATTTAGAGAAAAATGGGTGAAACATTTGAAAAAAAGAACACCTTGCCAGCCATTAAGTGGAGCGGTGGGGGGAGGCAGGTAGCTCTATTATGCTTTAGGGTTATGTCACAGTTTGTGGCACAGGAAGTATTATGCAAGTGGAGGAATGGATTCAACTAAGTATCAACATATCCTAGAAGCTAATCTCCCATAGTCATTGAAGAAATTGAAGCTGAAAAAAGGTTCGATATCTTAGCATGGCAACTAAGCATACCTCCATATAAACTGTGAAGTATTTACAAAAAAGAAAAAAAGGCTTTGGATGGCCTTCACAGTTCCCAAACTTGAATATTATTGAAAATCTGTATGGGGTCACAAACCTGCAGTCCATGGGAAGAAACCTGAGAATATTTCTAAACTAGAATTCTACAAGAGGAGTTGGAAAACATTCATAAAACAACAACAGAAAGATTCTTAGCTGGCCACAGGAAACCATTGGAACCCATTATTTTCTGACAAAGGAGATATGACTGAAAGGATAGCCAAAGTTTTGCACCTGCCATATTTACTCAATCTCATGTACTTTGTGGCATTAGAATTATTCTCTAAAATCCTTACTGTTGCTTTTAATAAAATAAATTCATTCCATTATTATTATCATTATCGTTATCATTATCATTACTCCTCCAGTGTTGGATCTGTAATCTACCACTATATCCTCCAAAATCACTTGACCCTCATAAAAGGAGGAAAAGTGGGGCCATTATTCAAAGGCTTCTTCTTGGGAAGGGTGATGTCCTGCTTTGCTCCATCCAGATTCCAGTCAACAGAGGCATCTCCCTCTTCAAGAACAGGTGTTTTTTGAACTGGGCCTGAAACTATTTCACATGGGGAAATAGCCACAACCCAATAACCCAGAATTAAGATAGAGGGTTGTGAGGATTAGGGCTTGAATTAAAACTAAATGCAATTTCCATTTGGAGGCAAGGAATTTCCCTCCCAGTGACTTCAGTAGGAAGAAATAAAAAGAGCCATCACATGAATAATCTTCATGCCAACTTCACCACAGCAAATGATAGGGAATTGTAGGATATGGAAGAAAAGACATGTGAATTTGCAGTCTGCTCTTGCCTCATATAGCCATGATCAGGATGCGGGATGAACACTCCTTGGACATTTTTCTTCTTTTTCTTTCCTTGACAAACACCTACTATCAAGATTCAGGAACTGGATGCTCCACTGCTGATTACTGCTATTGGTTTTCTATTGTTGAATAGGTTCATACATCATTCTAAGCCAGAGGTCCACAAATTCAAGTTACAGGATCATACTTGTTTCAAAAGTTATCCCTGAACTATAATACTTAAAGTGATAGAAGGGGAAAATTATTAAATGCATGAGAGTAATCATGTTTTCAGTAATTTAATTTAGCCTTCACGGCAGTTTAAATGGAATGAAATCAAGTTTATTTTTTGTTTTGGCCTCACATTATTTACAGTGTGACAATCAACACACTACCACCCAGAAAAAAGTTAAGCACCTCTGCTCTAAGCCATGGTTTATTTAACCAAATGACAATGGTGGTCAATGGCATGTTGGGATCCTCCTGATTTGTTCCAATTGGCCTGTGGACCACATTGAGGTTACAGAAACTTCCTGCATGTCAAAATGTAGCTATCCAGCCCAGCCAGGGCTCAGAGGCATTCTTGGAAATAAAAATGATGCCGGAGATTGGCACTTTGTTTTGATGAATGCTAATTCCCCATTTAAATTTCTTTTCTTTAATTAACAGAATGTAAGAGAAAAACAAAACAGACAAGTGGCCTGGGAGTCTCATGGTTGTAAGATGTCTCAGAGTTTCCAAAGGTGCCAGGTGTAGAAAACTATGCAATGCTACCATTATAAAAGTGTTTCTCAACCTTGGCAACTTTAAGATGCACGGACTTCAACTCCCAGAATTCCACAGCCAGCATCGTTTCTGTTTCTCTTTACCTCTAGCAGGTATCAGAGGCTTTTAGTAGCAACTAGAGCTTCTTTTCTTTCAAGGGGAGTTTCCATTAATGGTTTATCGATTCAGGTATAGATTCTAGTAAACAGATAGCTCATGCTATGAGTGGGTTCATACATCATACTTAACCATCTTTGAAATCATGGCTTACTAAATCTTAATTGTTTCTAGTAAATTTTAATTGTCTCTAGATATTAATATGAGGCTTAAACTCTATTTGCGAGCCACTGTGGTCAAAGGATAACCCACTACAGCAAAGCTAAACAATCCTTATAATAACTTAGAATGCTCAATGAATTCTTCTAATGTTCTAAGTGAGCACCAGGTAACAGATTCAGGGAGGACACTACTGTACTTTAGAAATGTGACGTGAGGAAAAGGAATGTGACACTTCCCATTACGCCTACAGAGAACTTTCCATGTTTATATGAAGGTTCTTTCGCGCAGGCGCGAGGAAGCGGTAGCGGGGAAAGAGAAATGCGCATGCGGAGAGGCCCGGGCCTTGCCTGTCCGCGTCGGCTCCGCTGGCTCCTCGGCCGGAGGGGCGGGCCAAGAGAGCGCGAGCGCGCGCGAGGAAGGAGCTCATGAACCCGGCCCTGAGGGCGCGAGCGCGCGTGGCCGGAGCATGAACGGTTGTCGAGTGTGAGGCCTCGGGCCGGGACCCGGTTCCCCTCCCCAGTGGGGAACCGGGAGCAAGCGATGGTGCGGGGCGGCCGGCGGGATGGAAGCTACGACGCCGACGCTGCCGCCGAGACGCGGGTCGCCCGCCGCCTCCGTTCCCTCCTGCTGCTGCTACTGTTGCTGCTGCTGTCCCCGCCCGCGAGCTCCGAAAGCCAGAAGGGCCCGCTTCAAGCACCCATTCCCGCCACCGGGCCCGGCCTCAGTGTTTATATGAGTCAAGAAGAGGTGCTGCGTCTTATTGGTGAGTGAGAGTCGGATGTGCACTCGCTCCCGGCTTGTGTGTGTGTGAGAGAATGGGGAGGATTCTGACGTGTGATCAGGGTTCTCTTGCAGGGGATGTTTTTGCGACGACAAGAGGGAGATGCCCGCAGCCAAAGAGCTCCGATCGGGTGGGAGGGTGGATTAAATGGCGGGGATTGCTCCTAGGTTGGCGTTGGGATCGTTCCTCTTCCTCTGGCCAGGCTACCCCTCCCATTGCCTGGCCCCTCGTTCCTTGTTGGGCCTTGCTGCGTTAGTGGTGCTTAACCATCTTTGTGCCGTGAGCACGCCGCCTTGGATGGGATTTCGGGGTGGAAACAAATACAGCACGTACGTGGCTGTGGAAGAGGAGGGAGAGTGCCCGTTTTAGGTTTAGCGTTGCATTTTGATGGCCCTTCAAAGGTGCTTCACCGAGCAGTTTCCAGATTACGTCCTCGTCGACAGCTGGCTGGGATTGTTGTTCTTCCCGGGTGGGAGGAAACTTAGAGCTGGAGAATTCGATTTTGCCACCCAAGCAAAGTCACGGTGAAGGCGAGAGCACTCGTTCCCCAGATCCAAGGCTAATGTTATTTTGCAAATAATTATTTTGCTTTGTAGAAAGAAATATCTTTGACAAGAAACAGTTCCTGTTTCCTATTGACACGATGATGTTTTTACAGTACTTTCAGAAGAAATGATTTTGTAAAATTTGACTCTGGCATATCATACTTAAAACTTATATATGGATAAAGCATGGCTAAATACTCCCCTCCTGCCAGTTAGCTAATGTTGATCTTGTATATTTTATATTCAGAAATGGTGTCTGTAGCTTGGAAACGTACAGTTTTCAATGCATATTTCATTGTTTGCATTTTTCTTATTTATTTATTTTATGCAATTTCTATAGCTGCCCATCTCAATCCAAGTAACTCTGGGTGGTGAACAATTTCAAATTTGTTTTTTAATTTTTATTTTTCAATTTTAAGCCACTCAGAGTTGTTGGGAGTTGGGTGGCCTGTAGTTTTTTTAAAAAAATAAATACTGCTTATTTATTTATCAACTTGTACGCTGCCTCAGTTACCAGAGTAACCCTAGGTGGGTCTGATTATACCCATGCCCTTTCTTTTTCACAGAATTTTATAGTAAATAGTAATCGTTTATTGATTGATTAGTCTTATGACCATATCAAAGAAATAAAATAAAGATAAAATATGTCTATTTCCAGGATAAAATAGGTAAAGGAAAATGCAAAATACATCTGTGCTAGAAATTTGCAGTGGAACTTAGCTAGATTGTTCTCAGTTGGTAACCTTCTGATGTTTCCCACCATTTCTTCTGCCCAGAATCATTGAGTCAGGCAGCATACATGTTTAATAAATTATTATTATCATCTTAACAGAAAAAGAATAAGAGGAAAAGATGGAAAAGTTCCATGAATTTTTATAGTATTAACAATCATCTACCTGAAAATACTTTTTGAGATACTTGTGCAAAATCTCAGTATGAATTATAGTCTGAAATGCATTTTAGAGCACTAATATTTCTACATCCAGAAAAACATGGAATTATCTGGTCCGATACTTTCAAATATCAAGATGTCTTTTACCAAATTGTAATGTTTAGTATAATAGAGATGAAAAATGTTTAAATACATGAATGGTGAGTAAGCAATTGTTATTAGGTTTAAATATCAGTGACATTCAATTCATATCAATTACATGAAAAAAAACAAACCCTCACATCCTCTAGTTTTGGATATGTTAGCCTCTGAAATAAGATTAAATTGCCAAGGGTGCCTTTTGGTCCAGAAAAAAACCTGCTATAAATCATAATGTACAAATAACAGTGACTGGGTTCACACAACAAGCCAAACCAAACTGATAAAACATGACAATATTATTTTAGGAAGCCAGGAGCATTAAGACTCTAAATGGTGCTTGTAGTTCCAGACACTGCATGTCTACAGTGCAATACACACACACATATACATACACACACATTGTATTTTCTACCATATTTCACAAAATTCTGCTTTTCATAATATTTTAAAATTTACACAACACTTAGTCCAACATAGTTTATTTATTTAAACTCAAACCATTTTTAAAACATATACAAATAGAATTAAAAAATAGAATTAAATTAGATACTTACATAAATCTAAGCAGTAAAATAATAAAACACTGATAAACAATAAGACAGTAACTGCCATTAGAAAATGAGCATTTTAGTTTCCTAAATGGCAGCTGGTTAATCCAGGCAAAGACAGGTTTAAGCCCATTGACTTAACATTCAGTTCAGTGGAACAGAATCTAGTGACTTTCTTAGACATTTTTATGGAAATACTTGCCAGTAAAAACTGTACAGTTTTGGACTCAATCCAGCCCCTTTTTCTAACAAGTGAATGTAATAATGTTGGTTGCTAGTCCTGGTATAATGGCTAGTACACTTGGATGTGGGCTGTTGCTTCAGTGACTGCTGGTGAGGTTATGCAGTGGTGATCTAGTTAAGGCAGTGTAATTGAGTTACTCATCCACCAGGTCCAAGAGTAGGGCATTGAATCTAGCTAATATAAGTGCCTTTCTATGAGGGTGAAAATATCTTCAAAAGATAGTTTGGAAGGGGGTGTGATAAAAGTTCCCCGAAACATAACTTGGAACTTCAGATCTGTCAGCATGTAAATCAAAGCCAAGGACACATTTAACCTCAGAGATAGCTTTTTCCAGATCCATCACAGTTAGCGCTTCAGAGAACAATCATTGCAGAAGCCAAAATAATTGGTAAGGGTTTTTTTCCCCCATGTGGAATTAAATTTATCTGGAAGAACAGATTACATCAGTGAATAATTTTCAATGTTTAGTTTCAGCTAGTATCTTAAGCAGCATATTTTTTACCTGGACATCAGTGGAAGGCGATCCTAGTTCAAGTCTTAATAGGGCACTGGGGATAAATTGAGGGGTATAGAGAATGATTCTTCCAAATTTGGACTGCACTGCTTCTAAAGGTTTTATGTGTTTATAAGAACAGAGTTGCATGCCGTAAAGCAGAAGGGGAATCACCTCCCACCTTGAATAGTTTACCTGCTTCAGGAACAAAGTTGTTACCTTTACAGCATACGTATCTAAGTATTTCATTTGTGGCCCTCTCTACATTTCTGGATTTGTTGATTCGATGTGGAGAATAAGTGGAAAGTAATAGTTAAATATTTAAAGCACTTAGTTTGCATTATTTGTATGCAATTGCCATTTAGGTTGACAGATAGAGCATCTTTTTTGTAAATAGGACAACTTTCATTTTGGCATAATTAATTACAACTGTTTATTGGTGGCAAAAGTTAGCCAGGCTCCCCCAGAGCCTTCATAAAACATGGAAAGAATAATGATGCCCATTGGCATATAGTGGAAGGGGGATGGGTCTTTATGTTAATGCTGGTGAATGAAACGTGTTACTTGATAAAGCCTATACTGTGCAACTAAAATAATATTGAATAATGGGGAAGCAAGAATGCATCCCTGTTTGACATTCATTATGATGGAGATAGGGTCAGTGAGGGCACCATTAGCATCATGTTTTACTTTTGTATAAGTATTCTCATGAATACTTGACTATCCGTATGATAGTCAGAATCACAGTGATCAATAGAGGTTGCTGCTAGTTTCTCCCACAGCCTTTTTCTCAAGATTGTATCAAATTCTGTCTTGAAAATAATGAAAGCAGCATAAAGAAATCCTCATGGCTGAATGGGGTATCTTGGCAAGATGGTAGAAAATGATATAGTAGTCAAAAGTTGAATGGTCAGGTCTAAAACTAGTTTATTGTGCAGTATGTTCTCCTGAAGCAAGAGCGTTGTTACATGGGTGCCTAGCATATAGCTAACTAACTACTTAGAACACTTGTTGGATGTTGGTTTAATGGATTAGATTTATCAGCTTTTTAAAATACAGGGGATAGTCTTGCAGCAGCTGCATCAGTTGGTCTGTGTTTGTAAATAAGGGTGATAAAAGAGGAACACTTTTTCCTGAGCAACACTGTTGGTAAATTAACTGAAAGTGGAATTCATAAGATTTGATGTTTGTGCTTTTATTCAATAATCTAGATTACAATCAGTATAGGTTTTTATCTGAATTTCTTCATATATGACAGAGGCAGAGAGAGAGAGAGAATGTGTTGTATATCACTTGAGTTGCTTGGATGACTGAAGCAGCTTATAAATTGAACAAAAAAATAAGCTGCATCTGTCTAACTTTCTGCAATTCTCCCATCTTATTGCAAAATCCTGTGTTACATTTTTGAGCTTCTCTTTGGTCCCCTGACCTGATAACATTGATTACACCTCATGACAAAGTATAGTAACTTAGACACCAGATATCCTAAAAATAAGTGATAAATAATAGTTTGAATCTGCCTTAGACAACTCATAGATATAACTTCAGATATAACTTTATTTAATTATTGTAAAACTACTTTCTGTGGTTTGTTGAATAAATTTACAAATGCTAAACCATGGTTTGCAGACTACAACAACTTTGTTCAAACATGCTAAGCCAAATCAAAGCCAAGGTATGCTTTGTGCAGTATGTGGGCTTCCAGAACTTTTTCCTGGAGCACAAAAAATTGACTGTGCTACCTGTTGAAACCTAGTGAAGTTGTAGTGTAGCAACATCTGAAAGACACACAATTGTCTACCCTTTATTTGGTATTAAATGTATGAATAAAGACAGTGGATGTTAACTTCCACAGTCCTGCTGGTCTTTGTAATTCCTTTTCTCCACTAGGCTTACATGAAATCAGAAACAATGTAGTATTTGACAAAAAGAATTTGCAAAGACCAATTGCATCATAAACAGTCATGCTGAAATTCATTAAGAAATCAATATAGCTCTCACAGATCAGATAGAAAGCAGAGCTTCTTATCACACTACATATGTTAACTAACTACATGCATACATACATACAGTGGGGCAAAAAAGTATTTAGTCAGCCACCAATTGTGCAAGTTCTCCCACTTAAAAAGATGAGAGAGGCCTGTAATTTTCATCATAGGTATACCTCAACTATGAGAGACAAAATGAGAAAAAAAAATCCAGAAAATCACATTGTCTGATTTTTAAAGAATTTATTTGCAAATCATGGTGGAAAATAAGTATTTGGTCACCTACAAACAAGCAAGATGTCTGGCTCTCACAGACCTGTAACTACTTCTTTAAGAGGCTCCTCTGTCCTCCACTCGTTACCTGTAGTAATGGCACCTGTTTGACCTTGTTATCAGTATGAAAGACACCTGTCCACAACCTCAAACAGTCACACTCCAAACTCCACTATGGCCAAGACCAAAGAGCTGTTGAAGGACACCAGAAACAAAATTGTAGACCTGCACCAGGCTGGGAAGACTGAATCTGCAATAGGCAAGCAGCTTGGTGTGAAGAAATCAACTGTGGGAGCAATAATTAGAAAATGGAAGACATACAAGACCACTGATAATCTCCCTCGATCTGGGGTTCCACGCAAGATCTCACCCCGTGGGGTCAAAATGATCACAAGAACGGTGAGCAAAACTCCCAGAACCACACGGGGGCACCTAGTGAATGACCTGCAGAGAGCTGGCACCAAAGTAACAAAGGCTACCATCAGTAACACACTATGCCGCCAGGGACTCAAATCCTGCAGTGCCAGACGTATCCCCCTGCTTAAGCCAGTACATGTCTGGGCCCGTCTGAAGTTTGCTAGAGAACATTTGGATGATCCAGAAGAGGATTGGGAGAATGTCATATGGTCAGATGAAACCAAAGTAGAACGTTTTGGTCTAAACTCAACTCGTTGTGTTTGGAGGAGAGAGAATGCTGAGTTGCATCCAAAGAACACCATACCTACTGTGAAGCATGGGGGTGGAAACATCATGCTTTGGGGCTGTTTTTCTGCAAAGGGACCAGGACGACTGATCCGTGTAAAGGAAAGAATGAATGGGGCCATGTATCGTGAGATTTTGAGTGAACACCTCCTTCCATCAGCAAGGGCATTGAAGATGAAACGTGGCTGGGTCTTTCAACATGGCAATGATCCCAAACACACCGCCTGGGCAACGAAGGAGTGGCTTCGTAAGAAGCATTTCAAGGTCCTGGAGTGGCCTAGCCAGTCTCCAGATGTCAACCCCATGGAAAACCTTTGGAGGGAGTTGAAAGTCCGTGTTGCCCAGCGACAGCCCCAAAACATCACTGCTCTAGAGGAGATCTGCATGGAGGAATGGGCCAAAATACCAGCAACAGTGTGTGAAAACCTTGTGAAGACTTACAGAAAACGTTTGACCTCTGTCATTGCCAACAAAGGATATATAACAAAGTATTGAGATGAACTTTTGATATTGACCAAATACTTATTTTCCACCATGATTTGCAAATAAATTCTTTAAAAATCAGACAATGTGATTTTCTGGATTTTTTTTCTCATTTTGTCTCTCATAGTTGAGGTATACCTATGATGCCCCTTCATGGATCACTGCCTTGATGTGGCGAAGGGGCTTGCATAACTCAGTGAAGCCATGAGCTATACCGTGCAGGGCCACCCAAGACGGACTTTGGTCACCTAATGCGAAGAGAGATCTCTTTGGAGAAGACCCTGATACTGGGAAAGATTGAAGGCAAAAGGAAAGAGGACGGCAGAGGATGAGATGGTTAGATAGCATCACTGAAGCAATGAGCATGAAACTGAGCAAACTCAGGGAGTCAGTGAAGGACAGGAAGGCCTGGCACAATATGGTTCATGGGGTCACGAAGAGTTGGACACGACTTAACGATTAAACAACAACAACAACATACCTATGATGAAAATTACAGGCCTCTCTCATCTTTTTAAGTGGGAGAACTTGCACAAATGGTGGCTGACTAAATACTTTTTTGCCCCACTGTATATGCCAATCATGCTATTCTCTTTCATGGTAAACTGTATTATATATAGCACAGAAAAAGAGTAAGGAGCAAGTGAAATTAAAGGCAAGAGAAAGAAAAATGAAATATAGTTAAGGCTAGTTTACACCAACTTTGTTCATTATACCTGACCATAGTTTTCTTTTCTTGCAAACCTTTTTGCTTTCATCACATCCATATACTGATTCATTTGCCTTTTGTTCTTTAAACTTACCTCCTCTCTTTTGGGTACCTCGTCAATTCAGTGTAACCATTACTTTCTCAGACTTCCCCATCCTCAACTCATTCACTCTTCCTTCATATATTGTTTTGCAATTCATTCCTCTTTCATTCTTTTTATATGGCCCAACCCTATCATCTTTTGTACTGGTCATTTTTATAATCAGTCTGCATTCATTCATTCACTTCTTTCACTATACAGGTAGTCCTTGGTTAATGACCACTTATTCAGTGGCCATTTGAAGTTACAATAGTGCTGAACAAGTGGTGGTTACAATCGGTCCTTGAAATTCTGGCCATCCTAGCACCCCCACAGTCACGTGATTGCAGTTGGGATGCTTGGCAACCTGCTTGCACTTATGACAGTTGCAATGTCCCGTGGTCACATAATCGCGATTTGCGACCTTCCCTGCCTGCTTCCCACAAGCGAAGTCAATGGGGAAACTGACAGGGAAAATTGCAGGTTGCTTGGGTAAGTCTCCCCTACTCATGCATCTTCCCCTACCCCCTCTGCACTCACCCCTTGCTGGCCCCCCCATCTTTGCACACCTTCTATGAGCCTCATTGCACTCACGCCACAGCTCCCCAGCTATCCACACACTCTTCCCGACCACTCACGCACCCTCTCCCACCCAGCAGCAGCCATCCCAAGCCCTGCGGCACTCATGCCGCACCACCCCAGCCACCTGCACACCCCCTCGCTCCCTCTCATACCTGGCAGCAGCCATTTACCTGCCTGCTGGCCTGCTTGCAACCCTCCTGGGATTTGCAACTTCCTGCCGGCTTCTCCACTGACTTTGGTTCTTGGAAGCCAGCAGGAAGTTGTGAGGAGATGCTCATTTAACGATCCACAATCCTCATTTAACAGCGGCAATGAGGACTGCAAGGATTGCCATCACTAAGCAATGTGGTCATGTGATGTTGCACTTTATGACCACATCGCTTGGCAACAGAAATTCCAGTCCCAATTGCCATGGTAACTTGAAGACTACCTATAAGTTTATTTCTTGCAACAGATCACATACTTTCCATTACCTTTTTATCAATATTGATATGTCTTAAAATTTCTTCATCCACTTTTCCATTTTCACAACCATTTTATCGATCTACTTGCTCAAATTTTCTTATTCACACTCTTTTCCCTGTTAGTTACAACCACCTTGATCTTCAAAATAGACCCCTCATTGTATTCTATAGTTTGTCTAATACTCCTGGCAAATTATTGGGTGATAAACCAATTCAGTAATGTGCAATTGTCTGCTTATAAAAGTAAGACATTTATGCTGTAAGGCAACACACCTCTAACATCATGATATTTGATTGATTAGTATCAACTGTTTAGCAACCACATAGATGGACCTTCTTTAGAATGATTTAGTGCCAACCTGGCCCTTCAGGTCTTCCAACAGTGCCCCATGGCCACTGTAAATGAGCCCATCCACTTCATTTCTTCTAGTTATCCTCTTCTCTTTTGTTCCACCTTTCCCAGCATTATACACTTCTCAAGAGACCTAGATTTTTGTATAATATGCCCTTAACAGGAAAATTTGAGATTGATCATTTATGTCTCAAATGAGAACTCTGAATTGATTTGTTCTGTGATCAATTTGTTTGTTTTCTTCTCTACCTATGGTATTCTCAGGAGTCTTCTCTAACACTAACATTCAAAACTGTCAATATTCTTTCTGTTATGCTTCTTCAAAGTTCAAGTTTTGCTTCCATAGAGTATGGCAGGAAAAACTATTGCCTGCACCACTCTGATCTTTGTAAGGATAAACATGGGATGGTATCTGAGTATTTTTTTTTTTAAGGTCTTGATTGCTACTCAAGCAAGTGCTAGTCAGCAGCATATTTCTTGACTGCTGGTTTCTTTAGTGTTAATAATTGAATCTAAAGTGCAGAAACTGTCTACCACTACTTTATCTTAATTGTCAGTTCTACCACTGGGTGCTGTAGCTGTCATTAGTTTGGTCTTTATATTTATTCTTAGTCCCATTTTTTTCACTATGCTTATTGACTTTCATGATATGAGTTTCCAAATCATTTGAATTTTCAACTCTCAGAGTAGTGTCATCGGCAAAGTGCAGGTTATTGATTTTTTTCCTCCAGTTTTAAACCCATGCTGATCTTCCAATCCAAGCTCCCTCAATATATTTTCAGAATTACAGGTTGAATAAATAAATAACCCTTGTGTCACCACCCCTTTGTTGATCTGGTACCAGTCTGTTTTGCCATATTCCATATGGCTGCTTCTCCTGTTTATAGGCTGGCCATGAGGACAGTTAGATGTTCAAGGATTCTCATTTTCGTAAGGACATGGTCAACACAATTGAAGGCCTTTCTATAATCAGTGAAAGATGCATTGACCTCTTTTTGGTATTTTTGGCTTTCTTAATTAACCCGCATGCATCAGCAATAATATTTCTTATCCTTTAGCTTTTCCTAAAACCAGCTTGAATATCTGATATCTCGCTTTCCATGTAGGGCTCTAATTTCCTAAGCATTATTTTGCTAGCATATGAAGTTAAATATATTGTACACTAGTTTGCACACTCTGCTAAGTCTCTTTTCTTTGATATTGGTGTGTAGATTGACCTCCAATCCTTTGGTCATTGTGCTGTTTTTGAACTTTGTTGGCATAGTTTGGTTAAAACTGTTATAGGTTTTGTTTTTTTGTTTTTTGTTTTGTTTTAGTTGCATGCCATATTTCTGTAGATATTCCATCAATTCCTATAGCTTTCCAACTTGGTAATGACCATAGTGCTGATTAAACTTCTAGTAGCTCTTGTAAATAGGAAATATCTTCTAAGGTATCTTGAATGTCGACATCTCTACTCAGTTTCAGTATATTCTTTCCATCAGTTATTATTTGTCCACTGGGGTCCTTTAGCATAGCAATTCAAGTTTGGAAACCCATTCTGACTTTGGAGAACTTTTGGAAGACTTTTCTTGTTTTTCTGTTTCCATCTCATCTTTACAGATGCCATTGTAATACTGCTTCTTGTCTCTTCTAACATCTCTCTGAAATAAGTTCCTTCCTCCATTATAGAAGTTACCCTCTTTATCTGAGGTTTCATGGAGTAATGACCAGACCTCAGCATATGTGTTATGGTTACAGATTTCAGGTATCTGTAGTTTTGGCCTTGTTTTTTGTTTATTTTGTTTGTTTCTTTATGCATGTCCAAAATGGTGGACAGGTTTTGCATATGCATAAAGTACATATTTTAAAGGTTTAGGTCTTCTACGTAATGTATTTGCTCATTCTTCTTGGTCAGTCGTTGTGGATATTACTGGTTCAGCTTAGTTGTGGGGCTGCATATGGCTTCTGCATGGCAACTGTCCACCTTCTTTGGAGCAACTTGCTTGGCTGCTGATGGAGATTGTTGTTCCACTTGCACCATGCTGGCTTATTAACATAATTTTTTCACAATCTTGGTGGTTTTGACTCTCAACTGCATTGCTAGATGTTTGTGTTGCTTGCAAACCGTGGCTTACTATGATGACTACATGGTGCTTATTGTTGGGGCCGTATTATTTAAAGCCTTGTGATCTAGCTCAGCAAAGTCCATCACAACTAAACAGGAGAAGGAGAACTAAATGCACTGCATAGGTGATCTCAGAAGATGGAAGAGAAAATACTTGTGGAGGAAGAGAACTACTGTAGGTTTTGGAACCTAGCCTCCCAAATCCCATAGTCTCGAGGTTTCATTGTTTGCTGCTTCATTATCTGTGTTATTACATTGTAACTGAACTCTGCATATTATAAGGACCACTTGTTATTTATTTATAAATTCATTCAGTAGTCAGGGGGACATCATACATCTCTGTTTTATTCACTGCTCAATGTTGAACTGTCCTATTGAATAAATGGAATGTGCCATGCATGCTTGACTTCATATGTCACTCTTAGTACATTCAGTAACTAACTTTCAATTCTATATCCTTATAAAACATTTCATAATTCAAACCTATTTACTTTATTTCAACAAACCAACAATGATACAGTAAACTTTCTCATGTCAGTACATTTTTTGAGGCGGGAGCTTTATTTTAATCCATAGTTTCTGTATTTCTGCCAAGAAAGCAATATTGGAGTGCCTATTTATTTTATATCCTGCATTTCCTTCAGGAGTTCATTGTACATTGCACTACTTTTTCAGTTTTTCTCCTCAACAGCAACACTGTGGAATAGGCTGAGCTGAGAGAGAGAGAAAGTGGCTTAAAATTAGTTGGGTGAGCTTCCATGAATCTGGGTGTCTCTAGTGCTATTTCAACATCAAGCTTAGTTCAAAAGAGACCTTTTAATATCTGTTTTCAGGATATGGATTACCCTTAATCTCTCCTGCCACACACTTTAAATTATTGTGGGTGGGGGGGGGCGTTATATGTGGTTAGGATAGAACAGAAAAATGTAATTTCTAGTACAGTACCCTAGTATTTTCCATCAAGAAGGAAATATATGGATCAGGACAACATCTGGAAAAGAGTTGGATTGGCAGGTGTTTAGGATGGAGAAGAGAGCAATTTTATCAAGTGAAAAGACTGAAGAAGGCAAACAGTGGAATTATTACTCTCTATAATTATAACAATGTTTCTCAAAAGTGCCAACTTGATTTATATGTTTTTTGTAGTTTTTTATTGGCATTAAAAATGAGCTTGTTTTCCCTGAAAAAAATACAGCTGTGAGCTTTTTCTTGAATTGATGTTGTTTCTTGTTATAACTTTGCTTTCAGCCTTCTTTTATTATTTTAAAAATATTTAGGTATTGATGCAGAACTTTATTATGTGAGGAATGACCTGATCAATCACTTTGCTTTGTCATTTAATCTACAAGTACCAGTAGAGACAAACAGCCTTCATTTCACTTGGCATGCGAAGTCCAAGGTAAGGAATAGCTATTTTTCTGAATGAATTAAATAGAATCATTATTCTTTGTGTGCCTTTGCAGGATTGGTCTTAAGGTGAAAATGCTGTGAACAGTCAGTGCAGGCTGAATTTGCACTCCTACTTTAAATCTGTTTTTTTCACTGCAATGAGAATAGCCAGTTGGAAATAGCAAGATTATATATTTTGTGTACTTGAAACCACAATATTCTGAGTGCAGCAAAAATCTTTACTGTACAGCAGAATGCCTCCCAATAGAAGAGTATGCCTCATTTATTTGGAGGAAGAACAATATTGAAATGAAATTAGTAATATTTTTCTTCATTTTTATGATTTATATTTTAAAATATGAATAGTTTTGTCCAAAAGTATTCAAATGTTGTTACATAACTAACAAATACTGGCATGTTTCCAGATTAGATCTTTTGAATTTAAAAATTCAAACTGCTGTTTGGTGAGAATACTTGTGCCATTGTTTTTTGAGAATATTTGTAAAAATGGGAAAAATAAATAAACTTAGCTTGCTTTCATTAAATATAATTGTTAGAGGATAATATAATCAAACATTTCACATTTTACTCTGGGAGAAAGAAAACAGCTAAATACAATAGAATAGGTTTTCTCTATATATTTTAAAGGTATTCCTACTTTTATGCATGTATGTTTGGAATACAAGTTCCATTGTGCATTACTAAGACTTGCTTTATATATATACCTTCCAAGTAGTTAAAATCACTGAAGACATTTGGATGTTTTTGAGAAAGAAAACAGCTAAATACAATAGATTAGGTTTTCTCTATATATTTTAAAGGTATTCCTAGTCTAAAGAAGCAAGAGACAAAAATACTTAAACAACATTATAAAATTCTGCTTGTTTTTATTAGTGTTCATTGCTTTCAGATAAAGGAAAAGGATAATTATGCTTGCAGTTAAGGTTAGAGGACCAGGTAGAGATTTTTGTCAGAGTCACAGTGAACCCTGGAAAGAAAGGCAGGCCTAGACTTGGAACAGCACAAAAATAACCCTCAGCTCTTCCCTTCAACACTAGAATGGAAAGCTAGAAGCAACAGTTTGGATATTACCGTATTTTTCCGACTATAAGATGATACTTTTTTCTAAAATCCTTACCCTAAAAACTGAAGGGCGTCTTATTCAAGGAAGTCAGCCGAGAATCACGGTTGCAAAACTGCCAAACTTTGTTTCTGCAGAGAGGCTTCTTCCTATTGCTAGCCTCCAATCACGAGTGAAATAGCTTGTCTCCCAAACAGACTTCCTCCAATCACGAGCCTGATGTAACTGACGTCAGCTGATGCTGAACAAACCAATTAGAGGAAGGCTGTTTGCAGAGACAAGCTATCGGCAGTTTCACTCGTGCTTGAATGTAATCAGTTATGCAAAAGAGCCTGGAAATAGAGCTGCAGAGAGACGGTTTGGACCTCCTCCCACCGAGTGTATCAGGTAAATGTTAACTAATTACTAAATAAAAATGTGTTCTGCACTATCTTTAAAATACTGATTTTTAAATTTTGGGCTAGAAAAGTGGGGGGCGTCTTGTACATGGGGGTGTCTTATTGTCGGAAAAATACAGTATATGATAGTGTTGCTCAGGATACTTAGTGTCAGATTATCCTTTGCTAGAGGATAGTGTAAAGATCACAGACAATAGTCAATTTTATGCATGTATGTTTGGAATACAAGTTCCATTGTGCATTACTAAGACTTGCTTTATATATATACCTTCCAAGTAGTTAAAATCACTGAAGACATTCGGATGTTTTTGAGAAAGTATGCATTAAAATGGGACTGAATTTGGAAGAGTAGAGACCTGGCCAGTTGTCTTGAGTATCAGAGCCAAACAAAATGTATGAACAAGGAACATGAAAATTGAGCAATGGCATTATCATTTACATTTTTTCAGTCATTAAAAATTGGACATGGTGGCCATTAATGTCTTAATTTAAGTCCTAATAAAACAGTTTATGGAAAGCAATTAGTGTAAAAGAAGGCTCTGTTGTTCAGATAGGTCAAGTAATGATTCAATTTTCATGAATATGCAGTTGATTGTGTAAGTTTAGATTCCAAATATTTCCTGCAGCCAGTTAAAAGTCTTGTTATTCTTCCTTCTGGAATGTTTTTCCAAATCTTCTTGCAGAAGTCCTCTAGCTCAGAAATATTCTGAGATTTCTTACATGCCCTGACTTGGGGAAAAAATCAAGAAAGAAGAGTAAAAAAATTCTTTTAAGATTCACATTTACTCCAGGTAGTAAGCTAGATAATTACCATTGTGTAGTGTGAATAGTAGAATCATGTTGCAGAAGAACTGATTACGTAGCTGTAATTGAGGTTCTTCAAAAAATCAACTGCAAAATTCACATAACCTGCTGTCCTGTTTTGCTCATTATTAGAGGGCCTCATTATTCCTCTCAGATTGTTGTGTCAATCCTTGGAACTGAGGGTTTCAACATGAACCCCACCTAATTACAATCCCATGCAGAAATAATGGGGTTTCTTTTCTGAATTTTATAAGCTTTAAATTACTCCAGATGGAACTCTGTGCAGGCACATACCAGTATGTGTAAATCTATTTAATTCAATTTTGGTAAATTATGTAGATGACAACTCAAATAACATCTGTTATGAGTAAATAATGAGTGAAATATGAGAGATTAGTTGCCTTTTGCTTTAAGTATTTCGGTATAGTTCAAATATTAAATATTTCAGTATAACTTCAACATTGACATTTTGGCACCCAGCTTAATAAAGCAAAGAGCATTAAATATTCCAGCATTGAACACATTTATGAAGAAATGTATATTTTTTTCAACCATAAAATTATTTCCTGTTCATTCACTTTTGGTTATCTCTGCTTCTTGATATAAAAATGATTTAGAAAGCACTGTTCCATTTTTCATCTAGATATCTCCCTCAGGTGTGGTGTTGACACCTAGCAAACATGTTTTTTGCTAACAATGTAACATTGTAAATGTAAATAGATAATCTTCTATCAACTGTATGTTTGGTTTGATATCTTTCTGCATATTGTTATAGATTGAATATAAACTGGGATTTCATGTAGATAATCTGTTGGCTATGGAGATGCCACAGGTAAATATTTCTGAACAAGGAGAAGTTCCTCGAACTTTGTCAGGTGAGTGCATTTCCATTAGAGCTGGTATATAACAGAATATTCAGATATACTGAACTATTTATTTTTATGTTGTTCCAACATGTGGACTACTAGCTCCAGGGAGAGCAGAAATAAGGGTATGACCTACTTTGGTGGACCAGAATGTTTATAAACTTAATAATAAAGCAAAGATATAGCCTTCAGTGGGCCTACCAATCAAATTGTAATTATACTTTGTGTATTCTGTCCACTTTACAATTTGCCATCAGCTGAATTCTACAGAATTTGCTAGCTTGTGTAGAGTTGAAAAGCAATGAAGCTTGGCCCTGCACAGTCATTGTATTAGGGCATCTCTTGCCTTGTATCTTGTTTTAGGAAGTTAATTTTGCTTCCAGCATTACATTCTTTATCCATCTTGTGACTTCATATGGGGCAAAATGTAATTTAGCCAAATAAAATATGTTCTGTTTATGAATGAACTGATAATTCATGTCAGTTTACCCAAATTTTTGTTCATGGGTTGATAATTCAAATTGGATTTTTTTTTCCTGCACCTTGCATTCAATTTTTTGTATCCTCAACTACTTGATTTTGATTCTTTATGAATAATAATTAAAATATTGCAATTTTGACTTCATTACCCTAACTTATTATGAATGGGATATAATCAGTTCTTTTCTTACCTGAAAGAAATATGAAGTATGTGTGGGGAGGCATATTTTTTCCAGTCATGGCTTCTTATGTTAATTAGATGTTTCTATTTGATTCTGAATGGTAGAACGGTATTATTTACTTCTCAGTAGAGTAATAAACTTTGGTATTTTTCTTAGGAATCTTATTCAAAATCAGGATCTACAATTATTGGTTGATCTTCAGTTATAAAACCAAACATTATTACTCCTGTAGTTCATATGAATGGCAGTCAAGGAAATCTGTTATCTCCCTTTCCCATTGTGCATTTCAGGCAAGATACTTGATATTGTAGTAGGATGGAGCCAGGAATCCCTTAGCTTCTTTCCCCAAGAGGAAAGAGGATCAAATAGGTTGTCTTTTTGAGTAAAACCAAAGAACTCTGGGTGCTTCTACTCAACATTGACCAAGAAAGTCTTTTTTTGTAGCTGTAGAGCATGAAAGGCTAAAAAACAGATGCTGCCAGATTTTGCTGCTGTCTAATCAGGCAAGACAGTTTGATGCCTTGCCTTCAAGCCCTTTGAGCTTATGTTAATTAGACCATGGTTGCTCACGCACTGTAATAAATAATAAATACAGCAGGCAATCAAATTGATAATGCCTATAATGCTTCTGTTTAAATGCATGGCAATTTGAGAATAAATGAAAGACAATTCATAGAGTCATATTAGCTTTTTAAATTATACCAAAGAAAATATGGTATAGGTATTTAAAACAACATACTACTTAAATAAAATAAAACATTTTATTTTTTTATTTACAGTATTTCGGATGGAACTGTCTTGTACTGGCAAATTAGACTTTGATGTTACAGTGCTAATGCAACTGAACATGACAGTAAATACTTCCAAAAATATCACAGTCTTAAATTTCAAACGGAGGAAAATGTGTCATAAAAGTAAGTCATTGTGGGTTGTTTTGTGTTTCATTTTAAAGGGGTCAGTTGCATACTTTTCATAGGATCGTCTGAACTGGAAAGCTCTATCCCTGCTCCTCTTTCTCTTTTTAACTTCATCTAGTTTGTAGATGTACAGAGAAAGTTTGTAGATTCTGCCACTAAAGTAGATAGCTACTATGGTAGTAATAGAGTACTAAGGGCACCACAATTAGGTGTGTGTGTGAGAGAAACAATTTAGATATTCAATAACAAAATTTTTAAAAAGCTAAAGGAAAATAAAGGTGAAATGAAAGACCATTGTACCCAATAACTACAGTGAAATTATAAATTGTCTTTTTATCACTGTATATGATTTTATGCTAGATAATATCTACTCATCTATTTTAATATAATGTTTCAATATTATTTGAAGAATACATTTTATTGATTATAGGAGTTTCACAGGATTTTTTCTCCATTCCATTTTTAGGTATATGAAAGAGGTCAGGGTTTGAATTTAGAATGTGAATTGCATTTAGAAAGTTAAATATTGTGTTCCCTTGAAATATGTTGGACAGATATGTTCAACTATTTATCTCTTTTTCCTGGGATCATAGTACATTCTCAATTGAATTTTAGTTTATGTTTCTCCCCGTCTCCTGTGAAAGAGCTATATTTATACAAGGGTATTTTGTTTTTAATAGATTTCAAATCAGCTGTATAGTTTGTAATCTCTTTGTTACTGGAAGTTTGGAGGTAATGGTACTGCATGCTATGGTATTTCCTCTGTAGACCATGAATTATGTAGAAATTTTTAAATGACCAAACCTTCAAAGGTTTAGGTTTCTATGGGCTCTTGGGTGAACTCTTTTTTATTCTCTTGTAATACAAAGCAGTTGATAAGAAAACTTGTCTAAAATGCCTTTTTTCTTCTCTTATCTTTAGAACTTGATTTAGAAGTAAAGCCACCAATATCAGACAAAAATAACACTAAAGCCATTTGTAAGTAAACGTTTATATACAACTGTGGGGATTTTTTCTCCTTATTTTAATTCATATTATCATTTGCATGAGGACAATCACGTACATTCTTTCTGAATTACCTGCTCATATAGAAATAAGAAACTAAATTCTTCCCAAACTGCTATTGAATTATGAAAATTTGGTCAGACCTTCAAACTTTTTTTCCCTCCTCTTGTTCATTAAAAGATACTAAGATACTTAGTACTGGGAAACTACCTTGGATACTAAGAATATTAGCCAAACTAACAGTTTATGCTTCAGCATCATCAATATCATAAAATAAAATAAATTCTACATAAAATAAATACTAAACCACCTTTCCTGGGCTAGTGCCTGCTTGATTGTGCCTGTCTGGTAAGACTGATTCTTCCATCTAATTCAGCAGGAGGGAACATTGCGAGTGCAGGTTAGAATCTGGTAGGCATAGAGTTTTGTATGCCACCCAGAGCTACCTTGTCAAAGCTGAGCAGCCATATAAATGAAATAAATAAATACATCTGTATATTTTCTGTTTGTTATTTTGATATTGTCAGTCTTCTTTATATTATGGATGGCTTTATTATTTTATACTTATTTGGGGGAGTGGGCTTTTTATTTCATGCTGTTCTTGACTGCTAGCCACCCAGAGCTTTTGGGAATGGATGGCATACAAATGAAGTATAAATAAATAAATAAAGCTGTTTCAGTATCATTAAGTTCCTGCCATGTTGTTTTTAGAGTAACTGATTCAACAGCCTGTATATTACATTTTGCTATCAGTCACCTTTATACATAAATAATTTTATATTTGTTATTAACAATATGCACTAGATATAAACTGAATTTGAATGTGGCATCAATGCATTTTTAAAATGTAAATCTCTGCAAAGGAAATTTTCAGCTCTATGTATGCATAAGATAAAAATTAATTTGTTCTTGAACTTAAAACTGTCAAATATTATGTTCATTTAGTTTTCAGTAATTCTTTGTTGAATTCTTTTTTCAATTTCAGTTGATCCTGTAAATGCAGCTCCCACCACGTCTACACGTGTGTTTTACATCAGTGTAGGAGTTTGCTGTGCAGTCATATTCCTGGTAGCAATAATATTAGCTGTTTTGCATCTTCACAGTATGAAAAGAATAGAATTAGAAGACAGGTAAACATGGCCTTACATTTTCTTCCTAGTTTTCATATGAGAAGATTATATAGAGGGGGTTGTTGTTATGAAAAAATAGCTAATATGTTTTGGCAGGGCTAACATGTTGAATTGTTTAATTTAATTTTCTTAACATTCTTAGATGAAGCATGGAAAACTTAGTTACAGAGTGGTTGCGCACTAAGGAAAACATTTTCTGATGCAACCAAATGGCACCTGAATCATGAGTTTAAAATGTATTGTGCTTCTAAATCATTGCTTTCACTCAGCAGACTGATAGAGCATGCTTTTTAATATACCACTGTCTATTTCATACTAAAATGTAAACTATATATTAGTTATAACATTTCATGGCTTAGGCAGTCCATTTTGCTTTAAGCTTTCTTTTTTTTTGCTGTATTTGGATCATTTATAAACATTTTTGGGTATGATTTTGTGATATCTTCTGCAAGCAAATGTGGCCCCTGAGGCAATGCAGGACTTTTTTAGCAGTTATAACTGAATACTAAATTGGGATGCTAAATTACGTCTTGCATTCAGTTCCAAAATTAATTTAAATGTTCAAATTACAAACATTGTATGGTGCTTTATATGACCAGTATAAATATTGTTTTCTGAAATGCCTGACATAGGAATTGAGATGTTTTTTCTTTCCCAGTTTTAAAGAGTTTATTTACAGATGTCTGAATTTGGGTTAAAAAATCATGATCCCTTAAAAATGATATATCAGTTTGTGAGACCCACCTGTGAATGTAACTAAAGATTAACTGGAGTTGATGTTGGGAAAGAAATATACCACATACATTTTACAATTCAGTCTTGATCTTCTGTCACAGGGGGTTTCAAATTTGACTGGTTTTGCACAAAGTAAGGAGAAAAGCCTAGAGCACATTTTGACAGTGCTCCTACTCTGTCTGTGCAAGGCTGATCCAATTTAAAAAACAAATATGACTCGTAAGTTATCTGTGGTGGCCATTCCCTGATTATGCAGCTTTGTGCCCCTTTGATTTTCCCTCAGAAGGATGAGAGATACAGTGGGGCAAAAAAGTATTTAGTCAGCCACCAATTGTACAGGTTCTCCCACTTAAAAAGATGAGAGAGGCCTGTAATTTTCATCATAGGCATACCTCAACTATGAGAGACAAAATGGGGGAAAAAATCCAGAAAATCACATTGTCTGATTTTTAAAGAATTTATTTGCAAATCATGGTGGAAAATAAGTATTTGGTCACCTACAAACAAGCAAGATGTCTGGCTCTCACAGACCTGTAACTACTTCTTTAAGAGGCTCCTCTGTCCTCCACTCGTTACCTGTAGTAATGGCACCTGTTTGACCTTGTTATCAGTATGAAAGACACCTGTCCACAACCTCAAACAGTCACACTCCAAACTCCACTATGGCCAAGACCAAAGAGCTGTTGAAGGACACCAGAAACAAAATTGTAGACCTGCACCAGGCTGGGAAGACTGAATCTGCAATAGGCAAGCAGCTTGGTGTGAAGAAATCAACTGTGGGAGCAATAATTAGAAAATGGAAGACATACAAGACCACTGATAATCAATCTCGATCTGGGGCTCCACACAAGATCTCACCCCGTGGGGTCAAAATGATCACAAGAACGGTGAGAAATAATCCCAGAACCACACGGGGGGACCTAGTGAATTACCTGCAGAGAGCTGGCACCAAAGTAACAAAGGCTACCATCAGTAACACACTACGCCGCCAGGGACTCAAATCCTGCAGTGCCAGATGTGTTCCCCTGCTTAAGCCAGTACATGTCTGGGCCCGTCTGAAGTTTGCTAGAGAGCATTTGGATGATCCAGAAGAGGATTGGGAGAATGTCATATGGTCAGATGAAACCAAAGTAGAACGTTTTGGTCTAAACTCAACTCGTTGTGTTTGGAGGAGAGAGAATGCTGAGTTGCATCCAAAGAACACCATACCTACTGTGAAGCATGGGGGTGGAAACATCATGCTTTGGGGCTGTTTTTCTGCAAAGGGACCAGGACGACTGATCTGTGTAAAGGAAAGAATGAATGGGGCCATGTATCGTAAGATTTTGAGTGAACACCTCCTTCCATCAGCAAGGGCATTGAAGATGAAACGTGGCTGGGTCTTTCAGCATGACAATGATCCCAAACACACCACCCGGGCAACGAAGGAGTGGCTTCGTAAGAAGCATTTCAAGGTCCTGGAGTGGCCTAGCCAGTCTCCAGATGTCAACCCCATGGAAAACCTTTGGAGGGAGTTGAAAGTCCGTGTTGCCCAGCGACAGCCCCAAAACATCACTGCTCTAGAGGAGATCTGCATGGAGGAATGGGCCAAAATACCAGCAACAGTGTGTGAAAACCTTGTGAAGACTTACAGAACACGTTTGACCTCTGTCATTGCCAACAAAGGATATATAACAAAGTATTGAGATGAACTTTTGATATTGACCAAATACTTATTTTCCACCATGATTTGCAAATAAATTCTTTAAAAATCAGACAATGTGATTTTCTGGATTTTTTCCCCATTTTGTCTCTCATAGTTGAGGTATACCTATGATGAAAATTACAGGCCTCTCTCATCTTCTTAAGTAGGAGAACTTGCACAATTGGTGGCTGACTAAATACTTTTTTGCCCCACTGTATGCCAAGACCAATAGGTTGTTGTTATTACTGTATAGTTTTTAAACTGTATTTTAATAGTTATGTTTGAATTATGTTGATTGCTTATCTTTGTGTTTTAATTGTGCACGCTGCTGAGAGTCACATGCATGAGATGGACGGCTGTGCAAATTAAATAAATAAGTACTAGGATAGGCTTAAAGCGGCAACACTGATTTATTTATTATATGCTTATACTGCCACAATCATGCGATTCTTGCCAATTTACAAAGTGCATGAATCATCCACAATAAATATAAGCCATGAAAACAATAATTAAAATAAGTACAGATAAGTTTTCCTATGATGTTCATATTGGATGGGTTTATTCTAATTGTTACTGGCTCATACTCTGTTATGATTTCCATTATTTAGCCTGTACTGCAGTTAGGTATAAGTGCATAATAGATGAAATTATTATCATGCTACATGAATGAGGTAGTCTTGAAAGTAAACCATTTATGACTTTGTAGTTATAACTAGGAAGCTACACCCATAAATATATTGGTAACCAACCCAAGGCCTACAGGACAAATGTAATATGTCAGTGGCATCTTCTGCCAATTAACACACACACCATGTATTTTGTTGCAACTGAGCAATCTTAAAAGATAGCTCCTGATGCAGCATGTCTCAATAATCTCCTTTCAGCTTTTCTCATGTGAAGCTAAACAGATGTAGTGACTGGATAGAAGGAAGCAGATCAGTATGAATATGTGTACAATAGCAAAATAGATATGAAATATGTCATTGTCTTCACTTTTCATAACCTTTGCAGTTTTGTAGAAGACTTAAAAAGTACTTTTCCATTTCTGTATATTTGAAAAACCTTATATGTTTCATAAACACAGTCAAACCTTGTTTTTGCATTTGGGGCATCAACAAGTCCTTTGCAGTCTTCTGTTATGCATATCATCGCCAAAGGTCCTGAATTTTGTTTTTATTTCTCTAGTTATTCTAGTTTGAAAAGAAAAGCATAGCTAATATTGAATCTAAATCTACAGATGTGAACACTTTTACTGCCACTACACTACAAATTGTGTCTGCGCTTTTAAAGAAGGTGTACAGTGCTTAAAGTTTGTTTTAAATTGTATTCCTCAGAAAAGCTGCTGAATGGCTTTTTCTGTTTCCTAGCTTGATTGAGGATGTTTTAGTCTTTTAATATCTTTGATGGAACGCAAATTAAATTTTGGAGCATTTAGAGTAGAAGTGCAAAAATATGATTTAGAACAAAACAGTTGAAACTCTGCTATATCCTCAGAAAACTGAAGGAAATAATTTTTGAAACTTGATGTGAAGTTTTAGAAACAATAACTCATATTGTGTTTTTGTTTTCCAAAACAGCATTAGTAACAGCAGTAGTTCTCAAGGTTTATCCCAGCCTTCAACTCAAACTACACAGTATCTGAGGGCTGACACACCTAACAATGCTACACCAATTACCAGTAAGTGTTAATCTAATTACAGGTTTGCAAACTTTGTGCATTAATCTTTTGTAACCTGGGCACCCACCAGGTATGTAGTCTTTTACTCCAAGAGTTCCCCAAGTATCATGTCCATTGCTGAGGATTCTGGGAATTGAAATTCATACATCTGGAAAACAGCCAAACTTGAGGAAAACTGCTTTATGTTAAAGCTGATTGCTTTGAAAAATAAAACTGATGTTGACTAAGAGGTAAGGAGATAAAAACACTTTGCACTTAAATTTTCAGGGCTACCAGAAAACAGAGATACACATATAATAAACCTTTCTTCTAACTTAAATTAAGGATTCAAGCCATTAATTTGAGAAGCCAGTTTTATTACACTTTCAAAGACAAAACTTCAGATCATATTACCGTTTCATTACCTAGTGATGTTAACACTATTTTTTAACCTGGAGTAAAGCCAGGCAAAGTAACTCACTGAAGGTCTGCCAGAAACACAGATTTATCACACCATTACAGATAGATCTCAGAAGAGCTAAATGTTGGAATTCTTCTTTGTCCTTATGCCACTGGGTTCAGGCAGTTCTTTTTATTGGCATAATTGAAACCACATTGACAGGAAAATAAGCACTTGACCATACTCAAGGAAGCCATTTTAAGTGGACCAGCATTCCACTGATATTTTGAATTTGCTGAAGTGGTATATAAATCATGGTTTGCATTCATGCAGTTAGGGATATTGTTTTATATGTCCATCAAATATATAAAAAAACATTAAAAGTTACCTCCTGAGATTCTTACTAAAGTCTCTGACTAGATTTAAGTCAGATTTTTTGGCCTCTAACTTAAAGGCTAATGAGAAGGGATTTACAGAAAAAGAATACATTGTATAGCAGTGTTATAGTAACTGTGGTACAGAAACTAGATAATGGTACAAGTCAGCAGTTATATGTCTTGTGCTAGTATCTGAGTTCCAGTACCAAATCTCTGATACATCAGTTGTTTTATAAGTTTGTTTTTGATATTGCTGTCTCAAAAGTATTGTGTGAACTAAGCCATTTTTGAAATATGACAAATGCTCTTTGAAATGACTTATTATTTTGTATATGGCTGAATCAGTTAAATCTGTTAGACAATAAGGTGGAATAGTGCTCATTTTCCTTGAATGATCAGATATTGATCTTGAAATAAAGGATGATTATTTCATAATCACAGCTCTTTGAGCTGATGGGAAGAATTGGGGCGTTCCATCAATTTATCTTGCCTGCTGAAGAGAATTTTCAATTAATTTACTGCTATGAATACTTTAGAACATACTTTAGGGTATACTTTAACAGTTTTCATAAATAAGCAAAATCTTTATGAAAACAATTGCTAGAAATTCTAGGAGACATTTTTTTAAAAAACTGGTTATTTTTAAAAGTATATAAAGAAAGGAACAACTTTCATATAACAGTACCTTTTAAAGTCCAGAAGATGGCAGTGTGCCTGCTTTCTTGACTATTAAAATATTGTAAGCATGTGTAGTATTTAGTAATTAGCCAAGAGGTAATTGTTTTATAATGCATCATGGGTTTGGGGTTTGGTTTGGTTTTGGTATTTTGCTCTTCCAGGTGGTTGTATTTTTATATGTTGGGCTTTTAGTTGTACGCTTGCCAGAGTAATTTGTGAGTCGGGTGGCCTATAAATTAAGTAACATAAATAGATATTGCCCAGGAGCATGTATTTTTCTTGCAGTATTAAAAGTGCCATTTTCTTTAAGTTGCAACATATTTTTGTCTCTAATAAATTGTTTAATTAAATTTGCATTACAAGTATTTGCATTTGATATTTATATTGGTATTGTTTGGGTTTGCTGGTTCCTCAGGTTATCCTACTCTACGGATAGAGAAGAATGACCTTAAAAGTGTAACTTTGATGGAGGCAAAGGCTAAAGTGAAGGATATAGCAATATCCAGAGAGAGGATAACACTAAAAGATGTTCTTCAGGAAGGTATTATTAAAAAGTTCTCATACTTTTTGCTACATTTTTTCTCTTTTCATAATTTTCTGTAAATAATTCAGATAGATGCTACTGGTAGTTTTAAGCAAAGCAATTAACCTAAATAACCAAGAAAATGGTCAATTTAAGAAATTGATTTTTAATTGAATTTCATGTTATAACTTGGTTAAACTTGTTCTTTCTTATATTGCATAACCACTGTGCTTTCTCCAGTCCTTTCCCTGTTGCACAGACAGTAACTAACAACCACAAAGTTTTCCCATTGAAACCAGTGTATTCTGAATATGCTTATATCAAAAAATCTATGGAAGGCCTAGAACTTTCCAAAAGCAGAGTGTATTAAGAAAGACATTGGACAGAGTAGGTGACTGGCACAAGATGAAGAAGCAGAGGTCTTTTTGATAGAGAAAATAATCAAATTAAAAATGAACTGCCCTAGAGGATGAGTTAATGAAGGTAAGCATAAAAATACCTTTGATTGCAGCAGTACTGGTGACTGCATCCATGAAGTTTCCTTGAAAACATTATGGAACTGGTTTTCCATTGTCTTCTTCAGGAATTTTTTTAGATTTCCCAATCTAACCAGCATCCCTGGTATTACATATGGTTTCCATATGCAATTTACTAACCAGGACTGACACTGCTTAGATTCCAAAATAAGTCAAAAGTCAACTAGATGCCGCACCCTCTGAGGCTATATCCTTCTTGCTTAATGCTTATGCAAGAGAATTTCCTTGAGTCAGGATCGGTCCAGTATAAATTATGTAATATTAAAATAATATCTATGTTTCACCATGTGTATATGTTTTCAGCGTTACATAATATACAGCCATTGCAGTAGTTTCTGTGTTTGGATATCAGGTCCAAACCATTAATTGTCCATTGATGTTGCTTCTTGAGCTTGAGCCTTCTTGAGACTTGCTCACTTCCTGGCTTTTCTAATCAAATTAATTCAGATATAACAATTTGGTATTTGAGGCAATCAGAGTGCACAATTGGAAGAGCAAGTTAGTCAAATTTTATTAGGTCTTTTGACCAGCAAAATAAAATATAGAAATAAGAACATGAAAATATTAAGTATCAAAGAACTGGCTCAGTGTATGTCATTCAAGTGTCTTCTGATGAGTACAAATAGCAGAAGAAATACAGTTTGCAACTATTGTGTAATCAGACACTCCTGACTTGGTAATAAACAGAAATAATTCATCAGATCTAGATGGGAATTTAATAGTAACAAAAATAATAAAATTTATTCCCTTGCAGGGAAGAATTACAAGGACAGATCCTCTCATTATAAGGGATACCACAATATATTCCCACTAATTATGCCAAAGCCAGTATAAACATTCTTCAATATTTCAAAACTGTAAAATTCTTCAGTGTTGAAATGCATTTTTCCAAACTTTTTCACATCAGATAACTTTAGTGGAGCCAAACTTTTATATAAGAATATCTTGTTAAGTCAGAAATTTGAAACGTTAGGTCAAGAACTGACATCAGTTATGATCAAACCAGACTCCAGTATCAAAATTGCTCTGAAACATACTGAATGCTAGCAACAAAACATAGACTGTACAAAACAGTATTTCTACAAAATGTATGTGCACTTCATATATTTAAAGTGTAGCATATCATAATGATCCTATGACCATCTTGATACTTGTTCTGAGTGTTCCAGGACCTATTAACGTGAAAAGTCATTTCTGGATATTTCTAAATCAGTACCTGCTCAGTTGACTTTTATATTGGTTGTCCAGTTATGAATAATTGGTCTTTTAGAAAATGCCATTACTTTAGTTTTCTGATACTTTAGGTTAGTAGTCATAGGCTAAAGCATGTAATGCAAAGATTCTGACTGGTGTTTTAAGATATTACACCTGCATTATTTGCATATGGTAATACAGTTTAATTATTTATCCATCAATTTGATTTAGTGTGAGTTGGGATGGAAAAGATATCAAATATCTTATTTATAGAAAAGTAAAACAATAATACAGCCTGCTTTACATTGTTCTAAGTGGAAATAGGGGCAGAAATAAGCTCCATTGGAACACCTAACTTGCCAACAAACATGTATCCTTACAGATGAGAAATAAAACTTTCTAATTTATTAAAGATGCTTTAATTGTTTCTAGCTTCTCTCTTGTATTTAAAATACTGCATAAAGAGTTTTTTCCTGTCTTGCAGTATATATTTCAACAAATTGTCATAATATATGCTGTGATCAAATACAGCACACCTTTCCCTAAAAGCAGCCACTATTTCTGCAGTTATATTTCTTATCCAGTAAATCAACCAATTTCAAGCCTAACATATACTTTGCTGATTACTTTCAGTTAACTACTAGATCAGTGATTTCCAGGATCAGTTTGACTTTTTTGTGTGTCTGTGATTCCTAAAACAGAGTGTTTTAGAAGAAGGCTTACTTGCTCTATAAGTTAAAAAAAAAAAAAAAAAAAAGGACTGCAAGGATGGGGCGGGGGGCATGCATCTTTAAAAATTTTAAACAAATCTAGGAGAATAAAATCCCAATCAAGGTTTTGTCATTGGAAGTAGAAATGTTTGATCATGCATGAAACCAGTATCATTTCATGCTTGCTTATAAATGTAGAGGAATGTTCTGTTTGTTCTGATTAAGTCATTTTAAAAATACAATATTTACAGTTTGGAAAATGACTCATTTGTATCTGCCATGATTATAGGAGTGTTCTTAGGAAACTGAACTCTTTGAAACTCTTCAATCCTTTAGTCTGGCCATGAATCTTGCTTAATGGTTTAATGAAATTTAACTAGGATGGTGATGTTCAGTTTATCTGGTGATCTGACTGGTCTTAAAAATTGACTTTAAAAGGTTTCGGCACAGTCTAAACTAGATTGTGTCTCAATAATAATAATTTATTAAATCTCTTTGTGGGGGAGTTGGGCGGTGATATAAATTTTATATATAAATAAATAAAATAAAAAATAAATTTATATGCCGCCTGATTCCCAGCGACTCTGGGCAGTGTTTTAAATTGCAGTTAAGTTGATGCGTTTGATGAGTTCTGCATGTTTTGAAAATAAGGGCTTCACTATAATTGAATCAGTTTCTAAAGTTTATATTGACAGTCTTTTTTTAGTTCCTTCAGATTATACAATAACAAATCAAAATTCAAAGAAGCTTTAGCTGTGAATGTCCTGAGGAGGAGGATCAAATGCTAGTCTTAATTACTTTTCACAGTTGAGCTGTTTGAAGTATGTGCAAGTATTTTTACTTTAATATTTTCCTTCATTTTTCTTATTCTCAGGCACATTTGGTCGAATTTTCCATGGTACTCTAATAGAAGAGAAAGATCCTAGTAAAGAAAAACAAATGTTTGTCAAAACAGTAAAAGGTAAATTTTTAACATTGAATTTTATTCTTGGGCAGCCATGCTTCTGCATCAGCACTCATTCTTAGATGTATCAAAAGAAGCGACCTTTAGGACACTTCTTGTTCAGTTCACAGAAGATTAGATGCTTCCATTCCATTACATAGGTATACATTTCAAGCACATTTTTAAAATCCAACAAAGCAGAAAAGAGGTTGGATTAGTGAATCTGGAAGATTCCCAGTGAACCTTAGAAATAGTGCTTTTATGGGGAAACTATTCCAAATTCTACTGGGAGGTCAGTTTGCAATGTGAGTGATAACAGGTAGAAAGAAAAATGGAAACACATAAAAGATATTAGCTTTGAATAATAAACTGAAACAGATGGTAGCTTGTACTTCTCTAGTTAAAAAAAGAAAAAGGCTAGAATGAAGAAAACTAGGAGGGATCTGGGCCACCTGTTTTGCTAATGAGTTGATGATCAGAATTTACTGGTCCCTTTTACTATGAGGGGTTTATTTTTTTATTCTTTATAGATGCTTCTATGCCATTTCAATTATACAGTTCTTAAGAGATTTACAGCATAACATACAATATGTAATGTAATATAATAAATCAAAATTATCAAAATTATTAGACATAGCAATAACAGTAATAAGTACTATCAACATAGATTCAAAATAATGTTAATATAATATTTATATTAATTGAAAACATAACAGTAAGCAGTCAGATTTATTTCAATTAGGTATCTCTCTCACCCTCACCTTAATCCCCAAATACACATTTAAAAGCCATGTTTTTAAAAGCTTATTGGAAAATAGGAGTGAGGATGCAGTTTGATGAGAGAGCATTCTGCGAGAGGGAAATTCCTGCAGAGAATGTTCACTTCCACGTCGCCTCTGGTCGCATCTGAGGCAGGGTGGGTATGCATTTTAAACTACTGAGTATGGGTTAGATTTGTTTTCTTGGAAAAATGGGTGATTTATAAGAAACAACAAGGAAATCATATTGATAAGAAAGCACAATAGGTTTGATCCAAAGTTTACACTGCATGAATAAAAGAGTTCTCCTTTGGAAAGGATCCTGTTGTTCATGGTTCAAATGCTTTGGATCAAATCCAAATTAGTGGAACTGTTTTAAAAGATAAGATTTGAATATCTTAGTTTAGTTTGAACGTAGGTCAGCTTTTTGACTCAGCTAGTCATGCCTGAAAAGCATCTAGTTAATAAAGCAAGTTCTTTACAGACGTTTAGGCAATAGGTAATTTCTATGCAAATAACCTGTATTGAGATTTCACTTAATAGCTTGTATCGAAAAAGCTTTCAAAATGCAGTGCATTTCATTATAGTGTCCATCTTTTGCTTTTGTTTGTCTGTTTCTGTCTCCCAATCAGAACAGTCTATCCAATATTACAAGAGAAATGGATAGGATTATGTGATTTAGATACCCTCAGAACGATCTATGTCTGCCAGAGAAAGGAGAGTTGTTATAGTTACTTACTATAACTATATACCTGGATATATGGCTATGCTTTGGTGTCTTACAGCTTCTTCCAATTGTGCAGTCATATAACTAAATGTTTAATATTTCATAGGCACATTTATTTTTGCACATCTTTGACTTTATTCTATCTATCTATCCACACACATACACACACACATTTATAATTTGGATTTATTCTATTACTTTATCCTCTCTTACTATTATTTTCACTGTAATATTTATAATGTTAGATTTCCTTCCATGTAATATTGCTAAAAATAGTACCAGAAATTTAATACAGCAGCATACCCATATCACTTTATTTCCCTCATATCTGTTTTCACGTAAGATGAAACAGTTCAGTAGATTCCTTATCTGCCTTGTTAATGCTTTTGGCAGTGTATCTGAGGAAAAATGTGCAATGTGATATATTTCTTACATAAGCAAGTTTTCTCCTTTGAATGTAGAATATTATATATAATCTGAATCTTGTTTTATTAGTCATTTACATGGAAAATTGTAGGTATGATTAGGTATGATTGTTATGTCATATGGAACTCAAGTATGGAATTGTCTCCAGATAAATATCCTTAAAATGATGTCATATACAAATACATGCTTTTGAACATGTTTATTTTATTTATTACTTCGGGATCCCAACTTATTACAAAAAAGAAGGAATTGAAGGCACCCAATTAGTTTTTTTAAAAATGCTATCAAATTAGTCTGCATCAAACCCAAGCAGTTAGGAACAGTTAGGTATACTTGTTCATCCAAACAGTGTCTTCGCTGTTCAAGTATTTTGAGTTTGTCTATTTAAGTCTGCATACTCATTTCAAGAAAGCTTTTTTCCGCCTATGCAAAGTGGCTTTAACAAAAGTTTGGCTTTTTAGATCAAGCTTCAGAAGTTCAAATAACAATGATGTTGACAGAAAGCAGTAAACTCAGAGGTCTTCATCACAGGTTAGTGTTCTTATTTTAAAGTCACACTAAAATTGTTAAATTTGTTTTGGAGGATTGAAAGGTTTATTTAAAATTTATGTGAGCAAGCAACTTTTTTTAACTTTATGGAAGATTCCAGATTTTCAACTTCTGCTTTCAGGAATATCTTGTTCATTATTTGCTAAACAGCAAACATAAGGGAAAAGAGAACAGAGGCATTTGAGGGTGATGGGAAGAATGTTTCACCAAAATCTCATAATAATATATGAAAAGAGCCAGTAATGTAACTGTGAAAAAATATTTAGAAGGAGTTGGGACATATTTTTAAAATGAAATAAATCTTTTCCGTGATCCTGCTAAAAAAAAATTCAGGCATTTCTGATTTTTGCCTTTGATCAGTAGAAAGTCAGTATCCAACTTAATATCATTAGTCATTCCAGTGAAATACTTAATCTGATGTGAAAAGTTTCACAGGCTGAAACTAAAAACAAATTAAGCTTTAAACCTGTGGAAGAGTTATTTTTGCTATTTTTAAAGCATGTGCTGTTATGAGAATTCCAGTCTTGTGGAAACTTGTTCATGTTGATGTACTCGGATATTCTGTTTCAAATCCTTAATACAGAGAAAATATTTTCTATTTTTTGTGTGACAGACCAAAGCCACATAGTTTTCTATTTTCCCAGTATAAATATTTATAGAAACATAACCGTCCAGAGTTGCTCTTTGAGTGAGATGGGCGGTAACTAAATTTGAAATATAAATAAAATAAAATAAAGAGATCATAGATTGACCTATACACTGTATGTAGGTGTGGGTGGGTGTTATCTCTTGGTTAGAGAGTTAAGTTCTAATTATTGTGTATGATTTCTTTTGTATTATCTATGTGTATTCAAGCAACTAATAAGAGCATTCTTTGTATGTTTCCTTTTATTCAGCTACTCCTTTTGATGTAATTATGAAATACCATGGTTCACTTCTCCTGAATACCTCCTAGTATGCTATTTATATAGAAATTTATTGGGGGAAAACCATATAACAGAAACAAAAAGTTTAAGAAATAGGATAATTAAGGGATGATAATTCTGCAATTTATCCAACAGTACTGATTGGTCACAGAATATTATTTGACAGTGAAATGGTATAACATCATGACAAGCCAACACTATATTTCTTTCAGAAATCTACTCCCAATCACTCATGTTTGTATTGAGGAAGGAGAAAAACCAATGGTGCTGTTGCCTTACATGAACTGGGGGAATCTCAAGCTGTTCTTGCGACAGTGCAAACTTGTAGAAGCTAATAACCCTCAGGTAAGAAGTGTTTAATCCTAGGATTCAAAATTGTCACCACTCTGGATATTACAAACACTCAGACCAGACCATATGATCTCCTGCCATGATCTGGAAGAGTTTCACAATATCTTGTTTTTATCAAAATACTGTAGCAAGGTTGGGGACTTTGCAGGCCATACGATGTAGAATAGCCTCTGATGATGTTGCCCAGGTTTTGTGGCAAATCTTGGAGAATAGGGAGAATGTTTTTAACACTTTTTATGCAGTAAACTGAATCATCTTTCACTTAAGCACAGAATAATTTTGAAGTTTGCAGCAACTAAAAGTCTCCCCACCCAACAAATTCAAATCCTGTGCATGTGCACATCAGTGCCTTGCCATTTTGCATTTATTCTGTAGGCTGTAGCCAGAAAAACATCGCCTGTCCCTGCTCTAGCATTTTAGACACTGATTACATGCACTTGGTACAGAATTCTTCTACCAGATGCCAAAGCAAGGACTGAGACAACCTTTTTATAACCTAGTCTTTCTTCTTTCTGAAGTAATATCAGGAACAGAAGTAACAATGTTGTAGCCTAACTTCACCACTGCAATAGCAAATACACTCACTGAGAGTTGAAGTCCTGATTTTCAGAGTAACTTTCAAAGTAATATAAGCACCAGCCAAAATTTTCAGCGAGCTGGAGAAATACATTTTCTATTCCAATTTTAAGTGAAATTTGGTGACAAATAATGCAATTTAAAACTGGAAGAAGTATTGAAGAAATATATTGACTGACAGACACAAATATCTATTTACAATATTTAATCTAGTTACACATATGGAACAATCATTCTAGATGCCAGCAGACTAAAAAGAAATCCTGGAGACTACCAAATTATTATCCAGTCAATTTATTGAGCATCATAAATAAGTTTTATGCTAGACACCTTTACAGGAGATTGGTAGACTGGATGTTGCAGGACAATGTTCTAGCTAGGGAACCAACTAGCCTTAGACAAGGTTAAGACTATTGCTTGCTTATTCAGCATTTAGCTAAAATATATACCAGCCATTTTTGGGGAAAACTCTAAATTTAAAAGCCACATTTTGATTTGATTCCCAGAAACAGGCTAAATAGGCTCTTCCATCAGCAGGCACCTCCTCACATTAAATGATGAGGCAATTATGATAACATGCTATACAGATCTCAACTAGCTCTGCAGGGCATCAACTCCCCCCCCCCATCCAGAAAGGGAAGAATTGGCTGTGATTTAACATCTATTCTCTTTATTTTCTGTGTAAGTTTTTTGATGTAAATCCTGTCAAGAGAATGCTCTCTAATCACACCTGTGCTAGCCAGCAAGCCTATTTCACTTTAGTTCTATGCAGATGACATGGCTATCCTTTCTGCATCTCAAGTAGGCCTGAGGTGATGGCTTAGTCACTTGCTCTTTATTGCAAAGAAAATGGTTTTATCATCACTCATGACGCAACCAAACTAGTTCTATTCTCTAGAAGCCCTTTCATATGCCACCGCTCATGGAAAATTGACAACATTATAATCAAACTGAGCCATTTAGAGTCTCTTTCTGTGCCTAAGTACCTTGAAATTGACAGGAGTCTCTTTGTAGACGCAACGTCTTGAAAACTCTATTTTTATTTCATAAATAAATACAATGGTATTAAGAATTCTCCAGCAGAAATTGAGGTCTATAGAACAAAGGGTATGAGCTGTTTGATCTATGGTCCACAGATTTGTAAATACTGAATTATGACTCTTGAAACTGTTCAGTAAAAATGCATACGAGTGTTGCTGATTGATTATGTGCCGTCAAGTCAGTGTCAACTCTTAGTGACTACGTAGATAGATTTCTCCAGGATGATATGTCCCCAACCTGGTCTTTCATGTCTTCCAACAGTGTTGGAACACTGTAATTGAGTCCTTCCACCTTGCTGCTGGTCATTCTCTTCTACTCTTCCCTTCCCCGTTACCAAGTATTTCCAAGAAGCAAGACTTCTCCAGAGAGCTTGGTTTTCACATAATGTGTCTAAAGCTGCTTCAGTCCAACTTCCACTTCCATAGAATGTCATAGGGAAAATATTTGTGTGTATTATTCTGATCTTTGCAGGTATAGTTACATCACAGCATCTGAATAACTTTTCCAAGGTCTTCATTGCGACTCTACCAAGTGCTTGTCTATAGTGTATTTCTTGACTGCTGGTTCCTTTACTATTGATAGTTGATGCTAAAAGGCAGAAGCTACCCACCAGTATCTTCACAGTCAGTGCTAAGGCTACTTACTATATCTATTATCATTTTAGTTTGACCATTAGAAGACCATTAGTTTGGTCTTCTTTATGTTTAATCTTAGCCCCATTTTTTTCACTATGCTCCTTGACTTTCATGACTAGAGCTTGCAGATCATTTGCATTTTTAGTTATTAGATTAACGTCAACAGCATAGTGCAGGTTATTGACGTTTCTTCCTTCAGTTTTAGAAACATGCTCATCTTCTTCTAATCCAGCTTCTCTCAATATATATTCACCATACAGGTTGAATAAATAACTCTTTTGCCAACCTGGAGCAAGTCTGTTTCACCATGTTCCATTCAGACTGTAGCTTCTTGACCTGTGTATAGGTTTCACATGAGGACAGTGAAATGTCCTGGGATTTCCATTTTTCTAAGCACATTCCACAGCTTGACATGAACAACATAATTGAAGACCTCTTTAAAATCAATGAAGCACATTCTGACTTCTTTTTGATATTCTTTGGCTGTTTCAGTTACCCAGCATGCATCAGCAGAATTATCTCTGGTTCCTTGGCCTTTTCTAAAGCAAGCTTGAATATCTGGCATCTCCCTTTTCATGTAGGGTTTTAATATGCATTGGATGATCCTAAGCATTATTTTGCTAACAAGTGAAATTGAGAATTTTGTACAATGTAGGTTAAGCCTCCTATCTTTGGTATTGATATGTAGACTGATCTCTTCCAATCTCTGGGCACTGTATCATTCTCCAGATTTGATGGCATCATTTGGTTAGAACCTTTACTGCTTCTTCTTCTGATGTTTGCCATATTTCTGTAGATATTCCATAAATTCCTGTGGCCTTCCCACTTGGAAATGGCCAGAGTGTTGATCTAACTTCATCTTCTAGTAATAGAGGCTCTTGTAAGTAGGGAATAACTTCTAAAGTTTCATGGATGTTGATACCTGTACTGTACAGAATTTCAGTATACTCCTTCCATCTTTCTTTGATCTTCTTGGAATAAATTATTTGTCCATTGGTGTCCTTTAGCATCCCAATTCAAGCTTGGAACCATCTTCTCAGTTGAGAAATCTTTTGGAAAACATCCGTTTTTCCTTGTCTGTTCCGCTTTTGATGTCTTTACAGATGTCATTGTAATACTGCTTCTTGTCTCTTCTAACAATTGTCTGAAATTCTTTGTTGAGTTAATTCCAGAGACCTTTTTTTTTCTTGGCTTTGGCGTCGCTTCTCTTCTTGGCAATTATCACTGTTTATTCTGATAAACAGTTTGCTTTCTTCTGTTTCTTAATCTTTGGCAGTCTCTTTTCACATTCAACCTTAACAGCTTCTTTGATTTCATTTCACAGTTCCTCTGATTCCCTTTCATTGAGGTTCAGGACTTCAAAGTGATTCCTGAAGTTCTTCTTGAAAATGGTGGGTATATGGTCAAGATCATATCATGGAAACTGGTTGGCTTTCTTCTTTCGCTTTAGTTTAAGTTAAAACTTGCACATCTGCAGTTCATGATCTGTTCCATGGTGATCCCCTGCCCATGTCTTTGCTGTTATAACTGAAAGAGCTACATGTGCTCTATTATGTATCCATCTCCCTATTAAGACTAGCATCTGGTCTGATCTTGATAGAGATTAGCTTTTGCTGCCTAAAATACTGGCTCAAATTAATTTATTTTGATAGCCCTCTGGTCTCCCTTAACCCTTCAGGATAATTTTACATCATCTTAGGTAAATTTTAATTTAAAATCCTGCGGCATATCTGTCTAATGTCTGAGTTTATTTGTGTTGGAGAGAGCTTTGTTGGCACTGAAACAGCAGGTTTTTGATCTAGACTTATAGAAAGATCTAAGATATAGATAAAAACTGTGTGATTAAGATTTTTTGGATGACCTTTCTCAGTGACCACTTACTTTTTAGGGTGAACTACAGTTTGGTCATGGACCATAAATAAATAATAACTAAATTTTGTTTGAACAGGTTAATTAAATTCCGCTTTTTATTTCAGGCAATTTCTCAACAAGACCTTGTACATATGGCGATTCAAATTGCCTGTGGAATGAGCTATTTGTCCCGAAGAGAAGTTATTCACAAAGACCTGGCTGCTAGAAACTGTGTGTAAGTCTTGAGGTGTAACGGGATAAATATATAAAGCAGTGATGTTGGCAGAACATTATTTTAAATGCCGTACAGTTCACTCAGTATTCAGGTCTTTCTCATTTAGAGGTAGTACAGGAATGTGAGGGCTCAGGAAAAACAAACTTATTTCAGATGCCAAAGTTCCATGCAGACAAAGAACATGTATTTATTCGATCAATGACCAGCAAATTTACAAAAACAATGACAGAGTAAAACTTTGGTAAAATAATATACTAAAAGACAGATCACATAATAATGTATTACATTCATTCCTCTATAACCATATTAATACATTGATTACCCAAGTAATAATAAGTTTAAAAACTAAAAACTATGATTTTGAGTAAATATACCCCAGCAACTTATTAATTAAGAAATATCAATCCAAAATGATATTAAAAGTACAAAGTAAAAATAAGAATAAAAATAAAAATAAAAGTAAAAATGATCTTAAACCAATTACTTCTTTAGCTGTTTTTGCCTTATATTCATTGCAGCAACACAAAATTTAGCTACTATACAGGTAGTAGCAGATTTTAAATCCTGGAGAAGATGATTCAGATAAAATTTGTCTGGTCTCCCCAAGAATTTATCTATTAGGGGGGTAATATAATTAGACCTTATATCCCTATAAAATTTGCAATGTAATAAAATGTGTGAGATGTTTTCTATTTCCTTATTGCCACATGGACAGATATGCTCCCCTATGGGAATTTTATTATACCTGTCTTGAAGTAGTGCTGATGGAAGAATGATGTATCTAGCTTTAAAAAAGCTATTCTCAACTTGGAGAAGGTTAGGGTTTGTAAATACCATGCTGGTTCCCATATACCCCTGTTTATCCACATTCTATCATGTTGGGACAGCCTGTTAACTTCAGTTTGGAACTCTATATCCCCTATTCTTTGAATAGTTAGATGCTTGGCTTGATCATATCCCACTGATATCAAAGTTGGAAGAGAGAGCCCATATGAAGCCTACTTATGCTCCACCACCTATTTCCAGGGAGAAAAAAAAACTGTTAAAACTAAGGGAGTTAGTCCAGCTGGGAAGAATTGTATTTTAAGCCAGTTGATTATCATCATCTTCCAGGCCCTAACCTGAATTGGTGGCATTCCTGTCTTGAGTCTTAGCTGGGCATTTGGACTTCCATTGGGAGCGGCTAAAATTGATCGCAAGAATTTTGTTTGTACGGTTTCCTGCGGCTCCTTCTTCACATAAATTCCTGTTTGTGCTCCATAAAGAAATTGAGCCAATGTTTTGGCTTCAAATAGTTTTAAGGCTGCAGGAACTAATTGTCCTCCATCATATAAAAAAAAAGTTTAATGGCGTTCATCGACCTGAAGGCTGATTGTGTCACATAATTCTGGTGAGCATTCCAAATGCCTTTTAAGTGGAAAAATACCCCCAAGTATCTGAATGTATTAACCTGCTCTAATTATACTTTTCTACTCTTCAGGAATGTTGAATGGCTCTCTTAGCGAATACCATAATTTTTGATTTATCAAAATTGAGAACCAAATTATTTTGTTTACAGTACCTTAGTGTTGCTGCTATTGCTCTTTTTAACCCAACAGGTGTTTGAGAGATTATAGCGGCATCATCAGCGTAAAGAAGTATTGGGAGTTTACACTGTGTTAGGATGGGTGCATGGAAATCTGAGTTATATAAAAGGTCTACCAGTGAGTTAATATATAGATTGAAAAGGGAGGGGGGCAAAATACATCCTTGTCACACTCCTTTCTGCACTTTTACAGTGCCAGAGAAGGTCCCAAGGGATATTCTTAGGGTAGAGTTGGAATATAATTTCTGTATAAGGTAGAGGAGGCGCCTATCTATAGTTGTATTTTTTAATTTGTCCCAAAGCACTTTCCTAGATATTGAATCAAAGGCTTGTTTGAAGTCAAGGAAAGCCACATAGAGGGATATTTTCTTTTTGTACATATATTTTTGTACAAGATGATAAAGGACCAAAATGTTGGTCTACCATTGATCTCCCCTCTCTGAAGCCTTCCTGTTCCTCTTGAATTGTGCCCTCTATCTCTATCCAGTCTTGTAATTGCTAACAACACTCAGAAGGCTAATAGGCCTGTAGTTACCTGGTTCATTCTTATTGCCTTTTTTATAAATTGGGACGATTATTGCCAATCCCCAGTCTCTTGGAATATGACCTGTCTGATCAATAAATGTGAAAACAATGACGCTAACAAGGGTGCCCACCAACTAGAATTCTTTTTAATTAATCCGGGCACAACACAGTCTACACCTGGAGCCTTATTGACCTTAAGTGATTCTATCAATCGAGATGCCTCTTACGCCAAAACTGGCGGCCAATTCTGAACTTGATCCAGATTGATCTGACTTTCGTTCATATTGCAAGCTGGATCTACATACAACCCTCTAAAATATTCTTCCCAAGCTTGAATTGGTACTTGATTGGGTGGGGGGGTGGGCGGCGATTTTCCCAGTTCTCTAGTAATACGCCAAAAGAAGGATGAATCTCTCATTCTGACTGCTCGAATTAGTTTCCACCAGCTCCTTCAGTGCTAGACTTTTCTTTTCTTTTCTTTTAAAAGGGTCTTATACTGAATCTTTAACTCCTTTAAGAGGTATGATTGTCCCCCCAAAGGGGAATTTTTACTTTTTCTGTATGCCCTATTATATGCCCTTTCATCTGAACACACTCCTGGTCAAACCATTTTTTGTTTTTTATAACCCGATTTCTAGAATAATGTTGTGTTCCTTTAACAAGAATTGATTTAAGATTAGCAATTAACATTTCATACCAATTTAAATGTGATCTTTGGGATTTATTATCTAGCAGGTGTGCACAGATTTCTGTGGTTTCTGGAGCTGCCATCCATTTAGCAACTGCTACTGCATTGTTGTCATTCCATCTAGTTCACACCACAGTATTATTATCATCAAACAATGGGGGATAAATTATATCTTCTTTTACATGTTTCCAGTGAGGTGTCAGAGTGAATAATAAGGGATGATGATCACTTTCTAAACGTGCATCTACCTCCAATTGTTGTAGCTTTGCACAGTGGAAGTATCATAGCCAATGAGGTTAATCTGAGGTGCGATTATCGCTAACTGAAAACTTCCCAATGCAGACAAAGTTTAAGAACCAGGAATCAGAGCTAATTATAGTCTTGTACCAGTCCAAAGATAAGTCAAGGAATCAGAAGCAGCACATGTTTGGGAACTCAGGTCCAAGCTTGGAAAGTTGTTTGCCAGCAGAAATCTGACTTCCGAGACCTTCTTTTATAGCACTGACTCAGGCATGCCTATTTTCCTGAGTCATGCCTTTTTCTTTCAAGGAGCCTCATTGAATATCTGTTTTGCTCATATAATGTGGGTATGAGGCCTGAGAATCTTTTCCTCCTCAGGCACTAGATTAGGTGACTCAGCCTGCTGCTATGCTTTGCAACAGATGGTTGATTACCTGATTGCTCCAGACCTGCAGGCTCATCTTCCAACAGGACTCGATCTTTCTGACCCTCATTTATAGATACCTCTGAGAGTCCACTGGCTCCTGATTTGTAAGATCAGAACCTGCCAAGCTTGTTCCTCCATTTCAGAGTCTGATCATCAGGCAGGCCCATAACACTATTAGAAGTTAGCATACTGACTGATACTACACTTGAATCTTGGAGAATGACCCTCAATAACCTGGAATCAACTATCAGATAAGAACAGCTATATTGTGGGAAATGTGATGCTCCTTTGTATGGGTGATACAGTTGTTTTTATTGGTTTATTGGTGAGCTGCTTAGGAATATTGTGCATAAGATAGAGGGCCACATAAGTTAGTTTTCTTTCTTTCTTTCTTTCTTTCTTTCTTTCTTTCTTTCTTTCTTTCTTTCTTTCTTTCTTTCTTTCTTTCTTTCTTTCTTATAGATATAGATATAGATATAGATATAGATATATAATGTTTTGATGGAATATAGCTGTTTCCATCATGCTCTGTAATAAACTTCCAGTATCATCCTTGTTTCCCACTATAAAAAGCAGCTCTCAACATTCCTCAGACTCTTTATGATGAAGAAATAAAAATAAAACCTAGGCTGAGATTATGCTGATGGGTGCTAGTTTAATTAGGTCTCATGGGGTAGAAAGCACATTGTAATACCTTTGTTCTAAATTAAAATAACAGTTGGATGCTGAATTTGATGATACATTGCTTTGATGGTAAATCTTGTCTTTCATCATAATTGTAATAGTAAATTAAAATCCAAAAAGGTTGTATTCCCTGGATTCTACAGAATACAGACTATTCCTTGCTCATATTCCATCCATCATAATGGAAGATCTGTTAATTTTAAATATGTGTTGGCATTGAAAGTAATGAAAAGTTTTACAAATCATGGTTGCCATTCTGTAATTCCTTATTTAGTCAGCTTTATGTAATTGATAACAGTTAAATACCCACTTTATGCTATATTCCTTCACATAATTTTTTTATATATTTGGATGAACTGTAGTAGCAGTCAAATGGGATGGGATGCACTTAGGTTTTAAGGAGTGTCAAATCCTTAGCAATAATTAAATGAATAATTTTTGCACTACTAATATTAGACTATATTATACATTGTTATTTTGTGAGCTTTGTATGGGAAGGAGTTTAAAGATGACTTAAGACTTACCTATAAAAGTTTTACTGGCCTGCCTAAATGGTTGTGCATATATATTTCAATATGCAGCATTGATGATGCACTTCAGGTAAAGATTACAGATAATGCTCTATCCAGAGACTTATTTCCAATGGATTATCATTGCCTCGGAGACAATGAAAACAGACCAGTGCGTTGGATGGCTCTTGAAAGCTTGGTTAACAATGAATTTTCTGGTGCTAGTGATGTGGTAAGTTAACATAAATCATTCAACATCAGATTAGAATCTTTTAAACCATAAATATATATGGACAATTTTTCAAATCACAATACATCACAATTTGTGTTTGCAGACATCTTTCTTAAAGTGACAAATATGGTTCTTTTTGGTGATGATCTTAAGAAAGCGAAATTAGTTGGAGAAATATCCTCATATATATCATTAGTACCTGGAAGGGGTTTGAATGAATTACCCATATTCATTATCGGCACCATAGCCATAGTACTACTTTGCCTCTATCTTTTATATAAGAATGTGTGCAGAGACTGTACAGATTCATTGCAATAAGGAAATGAAGATGGAATGTGTCAGCTTAGATTTCATTATCCAAAAAATGCAAAACATATGACAATATCCTTTCTTGAACTTTAAAGGGAGATGATATATTATAAATTAGCCCTAGATTGTATTTTATCTAATAAGATCCAGAACAATTCTTTTTTGTTTGGGCTCATCATTTTTGTTTGCTTACTTTTAATATTTCTTACTCCTTTATCAGTCTTTCTAACCAGCCCTTAAAATTACATGTAAAAGTCAAGCAAGCAGAAGATACATTCCAAATGCACCGGAGTGCATTATTTGGGTTACTTTAATTTTTTTAAAATTATTATTACATGAGATATTTGATCTTGCACCTTGCATGGCTAGAATAATTTAATGGCTGAAACCAACCTTCCTTCCTTCCTTCCTTCCTTCCTTCCTTCCTTCCTTCCTTCCTTCCTTCCTTCCTTCCTTCCTTCCTTCCTTCCTTCCTTCCTTTTTTTATTTATATATCAAATTGTCACTGCCCATCTCATTAAAAAGCAACTCTGGGCAGTTTACAGATGGGATAAAATCCATTAAAATACAATATAAAACTATCTTAAATAATAAATTCCAAGGGATGATAAAATTGGCAAATATTTTTGCACTACTGTGTGGGCACTGAGTGTCATCAGGGTGCCAGCCACCCCCAGGATTGATTACAACTCTTGCTCCCCATGCAAGCTGACAGAGCCAGTCTTACTTTGTTCTTTGTTCTTCTAAGTCTACATGCAGGCTGCTTGATTGTAATGTATGAGCTGTTTATGCATGCTTTTTTATTTTTGTTCCTAAGTCTTGTTTTTAGAAATTCTTGTAGCAAAACATTTTGATGAATTGCTATGCCCTAATGAGTGATACTTTGCAGCAAAAAGCATTGAACCACCAGATGCTACCACCACTACTTTGGGGTCCTTGAGCCACCACTATAATAGCAGTAAAATTCTCCAGAATAATAAAGGAGTAAAGACTATAGTTTTAAAATTTTAAGTCAGATTTAAACCTTATTTCCCTTCTTCTAACAGGAAAATTCTGCCATACTATTGCTTTTGGAAAGTCTGGTAATTGTTGAGCTTAAGTCATTTTAGCTGCATTATTTGCTGAAAGGCTGTTAGACTCAAGCAACTAAAGCTCCAAACCACTTTCTTGGGAGTCTGTCATATTGAGTTTTGCAACATGCATTCTGTGAAAATGTTTACAGAATTATACTTTTGTTCCCTCTTCCCAATCCAGAAAAATACACTGCAGGTACATAATACTTAATCTGTGCTATCCTGCCACAGAACCTTTTAGTTTATTTGCTAGCTTGCATGTTCTTGATAGCTGAATTGTTGAATAATTTATATAGAAAACCAAAACTATCTAATTATGTTTCCGCTAAATGGTATTTGTAATATCTGGAGAGTATTTTTCACTTTCATTGTTTATTAAAGCAGTTCACTGAATTTTGTTAGTTTTGAGATAAGTTTGTTTTGTTCTCAAGAACTATGTATTAAATACATCTGTCAGACCAGTTCCAAAGTTGAACAGAAATGGCCATGACAGTGGAATCCCTGCTTCTTAAAGCTGGGCCAGCTCAGGGCATTCAGGGTGAGTTTATCATTTTCTTTCAATTTTTTCCTCCCATTTTCTCTTCCATTGATACAATGAGAAAAATCAGCCACCTAGAAATTAGCATAATTTATCAATCCAGACTATTAACATGTCAGTGGAATGAGAAGGGTTTGGTTACTGCCATATTGGAATACCTCTGATATAGAAAGAATTTCATTGATGGTACTCTGCAGTGACAATTGTTTTTACTGGTCTTTGGGACAGTTTTTAGGATTGCTCTAATTAGCAAACTTATCTCAGTGCTAAACCATACCTGTTTCTCACATTTTTGTATTAAGATTACAGGAAAGGTTTTAACCAGATTATTTTGAAACTGTAAATTCTTTTACAGCATAATGATGAAAAAAATGATAGTTTAGTAATGTGATCCTAGAATATAAAATACACTGTTTTTAAATTGAATATATTTTACATATAAGTTTGTGCATACAGGTGAGGTTACCCTGCAGGTGTGTTTTCTGTCATGCTTGAATACCAAGTGGTAACTTTTTGAAGTAACATGAAAGACATAAAAGAGTAGCTAAGTAACCTTGTTACTAGGGCTGATAGGAGAGGTTACACTGCAATTCACCTGTATTTAAATTTTAAAAACTATATTAAATATTTTATAGAAAAATGAGCTCTGAATCTCTTATTTAAGTAGGAAAAATATTGAGACAGTATTTTTAAATTTTGATCAGCTATTTTATCCAATGGTTTTTCTAGTGGTCTTTTGGAGTGACCTTATGGGAATTAATGACTTTAGGACAAACACCATATGTAGATATTGATCCCTTTGAGATGGCTGCCTATCTAAAGGATGGATACAGAATAGCTCAACCAATCAACTGCCCCGATGAATTGTAAGTAGAGGCTGTTGGAGTTGCATGGTAATTCTCAGAATAATCAAGTTGGAAAATAATATACATAATTAATAAATAAGAACTAATTTAAAACTGTTTAAAATAACTATACATTCTGCATTTTTCTGTAGCAGGAGTGGGCAAACAAATAAGCTTGAGAGCTTATTTCACACATTTTCATAGTTAAGGCCATAGTAAATAGAGCCATAATACCGGTTAGTGAGTTGAGAGAAAAATTCCAATCCCAGCAAAAATCCCAAAGTGCTTTATATTAAAATGTATACAAAAGTAACTTTCAGATCTTAAACTGGATCTTTATACCAATTGTGCTACAGTAAGTATGACAAGTTTACTTGACTTCTGCTTGCTTTTGCTTTTTTAGATTTGCTGTGATGGCTTGTTGCTGGGCACTAGATCCTGAGGAGAGACCTAAGTTCCAGCAGCTGGTGCAGTGTCTCACTGAATTTCATGCAGCATTGGGAGCTTATGTCTGACAATCACTATTCTACTTAAAAAGCAATGCTGCATTCACAGAGAAAACATTTCCATCTATTTATGCAAACTGTAACCTCCATCTTAAAATACCTGGAAGAAAATTCTACTAATTTTTGTGGAGTCTTCACATAATATGAACATCAGGGAATCAACATACTAAGCAGGAGCTTCAGTAAAGGATCTTTTTCCAAAATCACTGTGCCTTAAAAGTAACGAGGTGGGGAAAACCCACTCTGGGGAAGATTGGGGATTATTCAAAATGACACTTATTTGGGGAAAAAAAACCTCTTCTGATTTCCAAAAAGAATTCATGTAATATGGTTGACAAGAATGTAAAGTTAATTTTGGCACTGTTAAGGTGGGTGCAAACCTCAAGGAAATAACTGAGAAATATGAGCTGTTTAAAAAAACAAAATTCAAGTGGCAAAAGTCACCCACCCTTTTTTTCTCCCTTCCTTATTCCCAAAAGTCTTTCGTGTGTTGCAGCATCAAAATATTTAAAATTACTTGACTGGTTTTGGTGTTCAGGTTTGTAGTTGGAATTCTTTGTATCAGTTGCTTTTCTTTTAAGACGATAGCACAGTATGGTTGGAATCACAAGTGGCCTTTTCTTATTTTTAATCCCATTCTTCAGTAGCAGTTCTTACTGGGAAAAATGCTTTAAGGTGCATTGTGCCCCTCCTAAGACAGCAAGAAATTATTTAAACATTCTGGTTTATTCAGTTAAAGTAAAACTAAGCCTCAAATTAAATGGTAAAAATCTAACATACTATTCCAAGTGCTAAAAGTGTTGAAGCTGTCTTTTTATTAGAAGCCTTTCATCCTGGATTATAGAATGCAATTTTTCTTGTTAAAATGGTACTGGTTTATGTGTGTAGGGTTTTTTTATGACCTGAAAAGGAATAAAATATATATATATATTTTAAGGACACAGTTGATGAGTAGAAGAAATTGTTATTATGATTTAATGAGAAACTTTAAATCTGATACTGTAGTGTTGCATTAAATGCATTAGTCAACATTTAATTCAAAATTTGGGGAAAATGAAGCCATTTTATTATTCGTTACATACTGAAGTCCACTACCAACAAGTCAGATTACTTCTCAGATCTCATATTGATTTTAGAGGATGGTAAAAATTGGTTTAAAAATGTTGAACTTATTTATATAGTTAGGTAACAGTTCTGCCATTTTATCTGAAATGCTATTCTCAGACAATTCAGATGTAACTGACAGATAGTTTTCAGAGTTTATAGAAAAATCCCTGCTACCATAGAAATTAAATGTAGTTTAAATCAAGCTTTTTAAAACATACGTCCAAAAGATTTTCTCATACACATTGAAGAAACAAGTTTTGCCCAGCATGGGTTGCTGTTCTCCTGCCATTGCGCTATATACAATATGTGCATGGTGTTTTACGTATGTCAATTTTTTTTTGCAGTTCTTATCAGTGTCACATGGGATCAATCACAAAACTATAGTTGGGTAGGTCTGGGGAATACAACAGCAAAATGTTGGAAGAAGTAAAAATAAAAGTGTTAATTTTGACACATTATCTTTTGATCCAGTAGAAATCTTTTTCTTAGTTCTAGTTTGTGCAGATATAGGTAAGATATGTTAGGATTTCTATCTTTGATAGAACAGATGCATTGTTCAAATCCACATAAAATATCAGCTTTTACCAATGTGCTGTAGATATATTGGAACTTCCATTGGCCCCAGACAGAATGAGTTGTCCAAACAGCTGGAGACATCTGGCTAGGGAACATAAATATATATTAATATGATATAGAAGACAGGATACAAAGTCCAAGGTATAACAAGGAAAGTTCAGCATGAAAGTCCATTTGGTTATTTCATGTAGTTTGCCATTCGGACTTCAATAATGGATGGAACATTTGAATTCTTCCTAGAATGTTGGACAGCAATTATTAACATTAAAACAAACCAAAAGTACATGAACACAAAAGGGAATATGAAGCAAGTTGACCTGGTGTACAACATACAAGTTACATGTATGTCCTTTGTCACAAAAAAAGATTATTTGGCACTGTTGTACCTAATGTGCTAGCAACAAGGATCCAGTTTTGGTAGGAGTAGTGTCTTTTAGAACCCGATACCAATCTGAAAGTGAGTATTCATTTAAAACTGCATATTTTTCTAATGATTTTAATAGCAGTGGAGTTAGGCCAAAATTAAGCACTTCTGAAGATTTCCATCCTATATGCTTAGCTCTAGCTTCAGGGAAGAATGCTTCTTTCGAATTCATTATGTACACAAAAATTGCACAATCAATGGTCAGTGTTGCACACAATGGTACACAGTGTTGCACACAAGGTTTAAAGAGAAATTCAGTCTGTAGTAAGTAAACTCTCAGTTGATTTATGCCTTTGCTTTAATACCTGGAGCAAATTGGCTGGTACAATCAACATGACAGAAGCACTTATTAGTTTTAATAAAACATCCAAAGAGACAGTGAAAGAAAAATGTGTAACCTGAAGAGTGAGCAAAGAAGGAAATGAAACAAGCTGATGGAGACTAGTCTTCAGTCAGTAGTAAACAGTCAAATGACCAAAATATTAAACTGGTGCTATGCAAGATGATGTTATATATAATGATGTAAGCTATTGAAAAGAGGTTCCAAAACTGGATCTACCCATCTTTTTAAAGACAAGTACCTCTCATAACAAAGTTGCTTACATTTGGGAGCATGCCCAAAGTAACTCTATGGAAGCCATGGGACAATTTGGATTGTTTTATTTTTCATAGTAGTATGGACAATTAATTTGTTTCTCAGCTACATTTTCTCAGCTCTCAGTTTTTCATGAATGAACTCTTAACTTACTATTTTTAGGAGTAACAAAAGGAAATTGCTTTCTTAGAATAATCAAAGATGATACTGGCAATAATGGCTTCAAGGTGTCAGAATGAACAAGTTTACAAGAAAGCTTACCTCGGAATAGGGAATAAACAATCCAATTCCTCCTGGACAGACAGTTCAGGGTTTTGAGCCAGTAGATAATAACCTGCTTTTTCTAAAGACATGTTAGGTCAAATAAAATCATTGTTGTTTTTGCTACTTGCCTGATGCATCTAGGAAATCTACAACCAGCCAAGACCTGATAGCAATAACTCTGTCCTGTTGTCACTTTTCAGTTTGCCATTGAGTCTGGAGGGTCTATGTTGCCAATAATGACAACCAGACATTGAGAGAACAGGGCATCCTGAAGAATTTCTTAAAGCTCTGGAATACCATGTTTTATGGGCAAGGCATGCCAATTCAGTGAACTCAATCAGCATTACATCATCTTGAGATAATAAACCCATATATGAGGTCATAACTGCAGTTTCTTTTTTAATTTGTTTTTTAATTTGCAGTTGCTTTTTTAATTTCTGTAACAAAACCAAACAAAAAATCTTTACACGGAAAAATAGGTCAAGGAGATTACATTGCAACCTTCCTGAGCACGTAACATTTTCCTAACTCCTGGATTTAGCAGGAATTGTCATTGACTTGCTGCATCAGTGAGATCTAACCTGGAAATCATCCTTGATTCTTGGTACTCATAAAATCCTAGCCTAAGTGCAGTGGTGGTGATTAGCCTTCCATGATGACAGTGGAAGACTAGTGATGGAGATAGAACGGGAATCATTGTGGCTTCTAGGCCATTGCAGTTTTTTTGTGCTCTAGTTCAGAAACCTATTTCAGACTCAGAAATAGGAGAGAAGTTTTTTTTTTTTTTTAAAGCTACTTTTTATCATAAGATTGATATGGAGATCTATAAACTGAAAACCATCCCTCATAATGATAAATTAGACTCCTGTACCCTGTAAATTCAATTACTCTGAGACACCATTACACAGGAAATTGTTACTGTAAAGTGCCTGACAGAAAGAAAGGGCTATTATGTTAACCTATTCAACTAGAGGAAGCAAGTTAATAGTTGAAGAATAGTCCAGTCTCAAGAGTCAGTGCTTTGTGTCTTTGTTTCCCATTTAGAAATTAGTTGCACAAAAGAAAAATATATGAAATATGACATATTTCATCCTTTTTTAATCTGAAGCTAAAGGAAATTTAAGGTACTGATAAGCGGACAGTTTTCACAATGGAAAGACTAAAAGAATTAGAGTATTTCCAAAATCAGTACACAGTTCAGCACTATTCAGCTTATTCACAAATTATTTGACATTTGGGGAGGAGTAAGTAATATGATCAGGCTTGCAAACGGTAACAAGTTATTCAAGATTTGGAAAGAACAAGTGGCCTGTAAAGAAATCAAGAGTATCTACAGAGTACATACACAAGAAACAGAATAGCAAATTGACTTGAACATAACTTTAGTAGCATAATATGTTTTGGGATCCCATGTTTTTATTTACTAGAATTATTTTACCTATTCTGTTCATTGGAGGATGAGGGAATTCTGATGAATAGTTCAGTGAAAATTCTTCTATGTGGCAAGAGTCAAAAATAAAATCCCATGCTATGTCATGAGTACGTTGAAAAATGTCAAATTTATAATGTTTTTATATAACCTATATTAACAACTTTGGAATACTATACTGTATCCAGTTTCACTCTTTTTCAAACAGGATTCTATTTGTAATTATTTGTCTACTGTCTACTCAATTCTATGCAGCTTACAATTTCTAAAACAATGACACATCCATAAAGCCACATTATACAGCTGGAAAAGATGCAGTGATGGGTAACTAAAATGATCTGTATGGAGCAGCTTCCTTATATTTGGTATTTTATATTTATGCAGTGAAGGAAATGGAAAAACAAGAAGGAATGGAACCTCACTGATTACACCAGTTATCTAGTTCAGAATCCTGTTTCACACAGTAAAAACTCAATGGGTAGTTGTTTTTGCACACAATTCACAATTCATGGAATTTGGCAGCATATATCATGGGGATAGCTATTAGTTAAGATGTATACAACATGAGTTTAGACAAATTGATGGAGAATAAATCTAGCCATACCTATTCGCTATGATGGCTGTGTGAAAACCTACGTTCGAAGTAGCATGCCACTTTACACAAGTTATGGAAGGCAACAATGGAAGAACTGTTATTTTTGGACTTCCTGGAAAATACAATAATTTCCCTTAGCAGGACCACCTTTGCATTTGTTCAGACAATGAACCTGCTGCTAACCTGCTCCTTATATTACAATTGGCATCTCAAGCTCATTGCACCACTTGTCAGCAAATTCTCAGACCAATCCCAGTCAGCAATCATAGATTAGCTATTGTAAAACCAATCTATAGAAATCACCAGGAAGGACACAAAACTTCTACCTGTTGCTATTACCATTAAAATCCACAGGGCACATCCCACAATAAATTAAGACTTGATCACCTATGTACCTTTGTACCTATGAAGCTTGTCCATTTAGCCTTCCCTTTTCCATCAAGCTCTGTATATGAAGCCAGTCTTGCCATGGCAATCCCCTTTAGAAAATGTTAGGCCTTATCCATATATAGCTATGGATTGTTATGACTGTTTCCTTGTTTTCTAGGTTGATCCTGAAGTTCAAATGTTGACAAGCTATATCTCTGGTCTTTGGCTATATATCAAATAAGTAAATTAATAAATAAGATTGATCTCTGGAGAAGAGAAGATCTGTTGATCTGATTCAGAAGAGTTCATTATTTATTTCTGTAATTCCAGCACTCATCAGAACAACAATCAATGTGAATATTCATTATCAATGTGAATATTCAAACCAGAGTGATGCTGTAATTTTACCTACATGTTGCTACTTTTGTGCCCTGATCCTATCTCCTTGGAACTGAACTTTATTTTCTGGATTAAATATATAGATTATTGCAATCTATTTTGAATTAAACATTAAATAAACTGATTTTATGTTCTGCAGCAACTGAGGATTTTGCAGTATGATCATGTCATGAAGGCAAATTAAATCAATAGAAATGTAAGTAGGATCAAATAAACTGAGTTTTACTGGCATCAAAAAAGAAAAAAGAAAATATGGTTTCAATACTGCAGAAACTATTCCACAAAACAATGAGTCATTTTTGGCTTGGCCCAAGATTTACTTTTCAAGTAGCAGTTGTTTTCAGTTAGCCAAAATTAATTCCAGGCTCCTGCTTTAACACTACAGTATGGTTCTTAGATCTATTGCACCTATAGATGTGTTGGTCCGTTAAGAGATACAGATCGGCATCCAACAAAACACACTTGCTTTAAAAGGGATTATATGATATGGGATAACTTGGCATCAAACACACTTTTCATGCTAGAGAGGAATTGACACAATGATCACACACACTTTGACCATTGTCGACATATATGGGCTGTGCCAGTCAGATATGCAGTGACCCTATAGTGAAGTGTGTTTTTCTGTGCACATTGGTTGAATACCCAGGCTCTGATTTTATATTCATGTAGCTTTATTTCTAAGCAAGGTATACAAGGGGGCTTAAGTGATTAGAAACTACTCCAGCTCTTCTTTTAGCAAGAATCGAAACCGAAGTTACAAGTTACTCTGTTTTCTTTATAAGTCACTTATTTTAATGTTCCATCTGTTGATAAAGGACAGGCTTCCTTTGAACAACATTTTTCCTTCGCGGGGTTCATATTGTCACAGGTTTTTTTAAATTGTACCCAAATGGATTGACACAGACTCGAGAGACACGAAAGTACTGGATACTGGACAGGTGTTTTTTTATATCTTCCTGTAAGGGTTGGGGAGATGTTTTATATATAAAAAAAAGATATAAATATGAAATTTGAGTGCTTCCTACATTCTGTTCTATTGCTATCTCTGTACTGTTACTATGACAATTACTATTCCTATGACCATGTTTATTCTATACTCGATATACTATTACCATGTAATATACTATATTACCATTACCTATTACTGTCCTCTATTACCTATCATCTATATACTATGCTCTATACCAGTGTTTCTCAACCTTGTCAGCTTGAAGATGTGTGGACTTCAACTCAAGCTGGCTGGGGAATTCTGGGAGTTGAAGTCCACACGTCTTCAAGCTGACAAGGTTGAGAAACACTGCTCTGTATTATTACTAGTATGCATCAATGTTCCTTTCTTACGCTTATTCTGTCTTAAGTCCCCTCTCTCTTGCACCTTTTTTACATTGTGCTTTGTCTTGCTGGGCCTCTATACTTCGTTTCTTCTCTTTTGGACCATCCACTCCTTCTGAAGGAAAAACGCCTTTGTTTGGCTGCTGTACTCAGTTTGCTGGTGGTTGCAGAGCTCCGAAGCATACGTCTCCTCCGTTCTCCTCCCAAGGCTCAAATGGGAGGAAAAAAGGCAGCACAGGTGCCTGTACTTTTTTTTCAAGCAGCTTGCTCTTCCACACACATCACAACCTCAGAACAGAAATCAAGCTCTCCCATATGGAAGTGAGACTATTTCACAGAATTATTATTCTTATTTATTTAAATTTACTATAGCTGCCCAATTCCAATGGACTCTGGGCAGCATACAAAACTCCCCTCCCCCTAACACATCTGATAAAATCTAAAACCAGACAAACAGCCCAGACTAAAGCAATCTAAAACCGAAACCAATCAAAACACAACAGTTCCCAACAAAAAAACTAAAATAACTCCAAGCCTGGGACCAAAGCCCGATTTTAATAGCTTTCTGGAACCCTAGAAGAGAGGGTGCTGTCCTTATCTCTTGAGGGATGCTGTTCCAAAGGGTGGGGGCTGCAACAGAGAAGGCACACTTCCTTGGTCCCACAAGGTTTAATAGAGGGGGCCTGCGGAAAACCCACTCTGCCAGAACATATCAGGCAGGCAGAAATGATTGGAGATAAGTGGTGCCTCAGATATCCAGGCCCTGTGCCATACAGGACTCTATAGGTAATAACCAGCAGCTTGAATTTTACTTGGAAGCCAACTGGCAAACAATGCAGCTCATATAGCAGTGGTGACACACGGGCCCCCATTACTGCTTGCCCCACTGCATTTTGAACCAGCTGTAGCTTCCAGGTGGTCTTCAAGGGTAGCCCCTGTAGAGTGCATTGCATTAACCCAGTCATGAGGTGACCGGGGCATGAGTAACTGTCTGAAAGTCCTTCCAATCAAAGAAAGGGCACAACTGGTGCACCAGGTGAACCTGTGCAAAGGTCCTCCTGGCCACAGCGGCCATTTGCTCTTTGAGAGGTAGCTGTGAGTCTAGAAGGACCCCAAGTTGCACACCAGTCTTGAATGGTCAAAGGCAGAACTGCTAACCCTAACCAATTACATTTGGCGTAACATAGATAGGCTGGAAAGCAACAGCAAAATAGTAGTAATAGTGGTCAGGATTTCACAGTTAGAAGCAGCATCAATAGCTGTTGCTTGACTGTCAGCACTCAGGAGGAAGGTTAATATAAAGTGTAGCTCACATTATAACTCACCAAGGAGAATTGACAGCATGGTGTTTTTATGTTGTTTATCTGAGAATGAAAGTCTCCAGAATAGTCAGCTTTGAGTGACCCTGAGACTAAATGACATGAGGTTGAGAGAATCACAAAGAGTTCAGCATCTTAGTCAGAGTCTTCATTATATGTTGATATATTATTATAGTCTGATGGAATGTGGTGGCCAGGTCATTGATTCATCCAGTTTCCGTATCGTCTCCCATGAAAATTGAAACTGGCCATTCATTTGCATATACTTTTAAATACATAACATTCAAATGCCAACAAATCCAATAGTTGAATATCACCATACATCTAGACGCTGCTTCTAAAATAATATGGTGCACACTCACGTATGCCAACATTCTTTGCTACTGTACTTATGAGACTTCAAATGAAATCAAAAGAGAAAAAAGAAAAGCCAACAGGAAACACTTAGGAAGTAAAAGAATCATATGCAGAGAACAGCAGCAAAAACTAACCAAGAAAATATAACTAATAATAATAAATCATGCATGCACTATAATTCAAACTGCACTTTATAGTATAAACTTACAAAGAAATACATTTTTAGACTTCTATATCAGTGAATCTCAATAGAATGGAAATAATTTTGACTAACAGGTAGAACTGTATTGTCAGAAATAAACAAGTTACATACTGTATATTTACTTGTTTATTCCCAAAACACTCACTGCACCCTAACACTATTTGACATTTGATAAGACCTAGTTTGCATGCCTGAAGGCCACCCATCATGTCATCTAACTTAGTATGCTGGTACAAAGATGGTTTTAAGATAGCAGCATTTTTTATCTTCATCCCTTCTTTTTCCTCCTTTAAGTTCCCTAATGAGGACTTCTTGACACTTGATTTGATCATATGCCATCAAATCAGTGTCAACTCTTAGTGACCACATTGATAAATTTTCTCCATGATGATCTGTCCCTAACCTGTTTCCAATGGTCTTGACACTCGACAGCTGGCCTAATAAAGTTACTGCTTCTCTGGACACTAGATTTTTGGCATTTGAATGTTATGTATTTAAAAGTATATGCAAATGAATGGCCAGTTTCAATTTTCATGGGAAACCATATGGAAAGATACAAATGAATTGCAAGTTTAAATATTCATGATAGAGATTTGTTATTTGCATTTTATTTTACCTTATTTTGCTATATATGTTCATAAAACTCAGAAAAAGGACCCTTACTATAACATGCTGGGATTTATATTAAAATAATTTGGTGCATAGCACTTTTCTGTGTGTTTTTTTAAAATTTTCTTGAGTTTGGTCATCCCATTTCAAAGGTAACTAAACCAGTGACTGCATTTTGACTTCTGTACTATATGAAGTGCTTTCTTTGTTGGTAATTTTCTGCCCACTAGCTTTATCAGATTGATTTATTTATGAAATTTATCCAACCAGTAGAATTCCGAGTGGTGAATAAAAATGAAAACATATCCAATCAATTGAAAGAAAAACCAAATCATGGCCCCTATAAAAACATCATTTCCAGCCTCTTACACACCAGAGCTCCATTAACATCCTGGTCCCAGTGCCTAAGGGAAGAGCCAGGTGTTCACTGCTTTCCAAAACGACAACAGGGTCAGGGCCATCCATAAGAGATACTTGGTTCTCATATCTCTTCCTTTCAAGTTATCTCAAAGGTTATGTATTTTCCTCTTTTCAATTTTTTTCAATCATCTTTAATGAAACATGTGAAATTGGGTTCACAGCAAAAATTCTGTCAGGAGAACACAACTTGAAAACTAGAACAGCCAAAGACAACTTTAAGCTGCCTCACCTGTGAGCTAGAGATGAGATGAAGATGGTTCATATAAAAACGGTTACTAAGATATGTTCATGCCATAGATGGGGGAATATGAGAATATACATGCACTGCTTTCATACACAGAATGTGCTTTCAGACACATTAATGGGGTTAATATGCTGTTTCTGGGAACGCCTCCTTTAGTCACTCTTGGTTTGTTTAGATAATTTTTTTAGAGATTAGAACTTGCAAATGTCAACAGAGCAAGTTTCACTATTGTGTGTTCATCAACAAATGTAATTGTGTTTTTGGAAAGTCCTTTGCTCTTTGAGACAATACAAAGGTCACTTGCCTTGTTGGAAAAAAGAATATCTGTGCATCTCCGGAGAATGAAGCAGGAGAGACCTTCCTCTGATACCCAGGTATTTAAAGATATTTGGGAAACAGAACTTAATTTGGCATTTACCCCACATAATATATCTGTTCTGTGGGAAGCTGGTGAACTTTTCTTGCTTTAATCTTTCAGTAAAATTCTCCTAGAAAGATGTAACTACTGGTTTTTCTATTAAAGAATTAAAAAGGGAAGAAATATTTGCTTCTCCAATTAGAGTCCAATCTAGAAAGCTGATGTACTGAAAGCTGTCATAGAGCTGGAAGGGGCCATTTAGGCCATCTCCCTGCTTAGTGGAAGAATTCAGTTTATATTAGTCTCAAAAGATAGTTGTTCACTTCTCTGAGTTATTAGTCCACTGTCAAACTGTGCTTACAGTTTGGACATTTTTCCTAGCATTTAACCCCCCTGTTATTTAAATTCATTATTCTGTGTCCTGCACAATGCGTGATAGGAAACAGACCTTGATCTCCAGTGTGTGTCTCTTCAGATATTTGAAGAATATTTATATTTCCTTCCCCACTTTCTCAAGGCAAAGCACACTCCATTTCCTCAATCTCTCTTCATACCATTTAGTTTCTGGTTTCTTGATCATTCCTGTTGCCCTGCTTTGCATCTATTCCAATTTGGCTGAATTTTTCTAAAACTGGAATTCCAGAACCAGAGATGGGACCCCACCAATGTAGAATAGAATAGGCACAAATGCAAAATCATATTTCTGTGAGCACACTGGTAGAACACAATACATCTGGCAAATTGACAAAGTATTTATGATTTTAGGCAGTACATGTTCCATTTTTCCTGTTAACTCTGTTTCTCTTCCTTGACTATTAATATGGATTTTCTTTGGGAGGAAAATCCAGAACAGAAGAAAAATCTTTCATGGTATATGTACATTGTAGCCAACTTATTTGTATTTGTAGTCCCACGCATTTCCTTCTAAAGTGTGGGACTACAACTCCCAGAATTCTCATAAATGATAGGCCAGTTGGTCATGGATAATAGAAACTGTAGCTCCACATAACTACAGGGCATTAGGTTGGAGAGGACTGTATGTAATTTTTCATTATAAACAATGTAATTCATTGTCTGCCTCTCGGTATTCCATTGAAGTTGCTTGAAATAACATTTCTTGGCTATATACAAGTCTATTGAAGGGTATCTTGGAAAAGTTTTGGTACCACTTGTTCCCTGAACAGTGAGTGAGGTCATTCAATTAGCAAACATCCCACCCTGCCCTCCACCCTTTATATTAGATTTACCTCCATTGTGTAATTCATTTACATGTGCGTACACATATGAGCAGTCACAAAAGTATAACACAGAGCTGAAAGATTTATGAGGGGGCCTGAACTGGTCAATTGTAATGAGTTGAGGAAATATACTAGTCAGAAGCCAAACAATAAATCAACAGGATCTTGAATAAGAAAACAGGTTTTTAGCAGGGAAGCTGGACATAAAGAGAGTATTCTGTGTAAATAATAATTGCCAAGTGGGCTTCTAAGTACTTGAGCTTCAGAATAGTCTGGGTGAAGTTATCTATGGAAATTTCACAGTGACAAGTGATGCTTTCTGTATATTTCCAGCCCATATTTGACTCCTTTGTCTGAAGAAAGAGCAATGCCAATAGAGGCAGTTGCTGATCTAGGAAGGAGACCCCACAAAAATTAAAGCTTTGGTTGCCTCCTTCCATTACAATTTGCAATCCAAATTTGGGGACAATTGGAATCTAACCTAGTCATACAAGATTTCTCACTTCCTTTTATATATATATAATTTTATTTTTATTTTTTCTAAAGCTAAATTTTTAAAGCTAACAGAAACTAATATAAAGAAGAAAGAAAGAAGAAAAAAAGGAAAGGAAAGGAAAAAGAAAGAACAAAGCCAAAAGTGCAGAGAAGAAAAGAAAAAAGAAAGTATAAAGAAGTAGCTTCTGATTTTCTTTATAGCAGTTATAAGTATAAATATAAATTTACCTCTATGCTTACATCATGATTTTCATTTTTTTTCTATAATCTATTTTTTTTATCATCGAAACCATAAGTCATAAGTTCATCTTTTTCCATTTCATGCAAAGTCTATAAAGGGTTTCCAGTCAGCCATAAACTTAGATAATGTCTTTTCTCTAATCAAAGATGTCAATTTGGCCATCTCTGCAACTTCCTTCATCTTCACCATCCATTCCTCCATTATGGGTAATGTTGGATCTTTCCACCTCTGTGCATATAATATTCTCACTGCAGTTACCATGAATTAAAACAAAGTTCCATGACTTTTTCCAGTTGTTTATCAGCCAGTCCCAAAAGAAAAGTCTCTGGTTTCAATTATATATTAATCTTTAAAATCTTCTGAATTAGTGTATGTATTTGAATCCAAAACTTTATGGCTTTTTTACACATCCACGAAGCATGATAAAAAGTCCCTTCTTCTTGTTCACATTTCCAACATAAATTTGAAGTACCTTTATACATTCTAGACAGTTTCTCTGGTAACATATACCAACGATACATCATATTATAAAAATTCTACTTAAGATTAAAACATAGTATAAATTTCAGTCCTTTCAACTACATATTCTCTCATTGTTCCATCTGAATATTATAACCAAGTTTTTAGCCCACTTTATCATACATTCCCTCACTTGTTCTTCTTCTGCCACAAATTTCAATAGAAGTTTATACATTTTAGCAATAAAATGTTCATCATTTGTACACAGTTCTATTTCAAACTCAGTCTTACAGTGCTGAGAATCAAAACAACTTATCTACCTTAAATCTTTCTGATAATTGTACATATGTAAACAAACCATTGATAAGTGTATCCTTCTGCCACCAAATCTATGCCCTTTGGGAAGAATTAAAAAACACAACTATTGACAGGCTTTCTGATACAGAAATTATACACCAACACCACCTTAAGAGTGAGTGCAATACCCAAGAGTCTTTCTCTGGCACAGTAAGTGTTCAGAAAGGAGTGAGACAGGAATGTATCCTTGGCCCCTCTCTTTTCAACTTGTACATCATTTCACTGGTGGACCTTCTTTGTAGTCTGGATTTTCACACACCTAAACTAGCAGGGTGCAAAATCCCTACACTCCTCTACACTGATGATGCTGCCATGATTTCACAAAACCCTACAGAGCTGAAAAAAGCAATAGCAGCAATATTTTGGTTCTGCAGACAAAACCACCTGGTTCTTAATTTTGATAAATCTAAAATTCTGGCCTTTGCTAAGAGAGCCACCCAACAATCCTGGAGAGTGGAAGGGCACAAGTTACAGCAGGTACTGCATTTAAATACCTTGGGGTGGTTTTCTATTCTAAAGGCACCTGGAAAGCGCCTTTAGAATCGTGTAGTGCAGCTACCTCTTAGGTCTACAAGTGCTATTAAGTGCTTCTTTTATACAAGCTTAGGACAATTAATCTCTGTGGCGTTAAAACTTTTTGAGGCCAAGCCACTGGCCCAAATCCTTTATGGGACACAAGTAGGAATTTATGCAAAGAAGGATGCACTGGAAACAGTGCAAGCAAAATTTTTGAGATCAATCCTTGCTGCACCCAGTGGAACAGCAAACGCCCAGTTAAGGCTTGAGACAGGAATGCCAATCCAGGTAAGGGCTTGGAGGGGGAGGATAAACTACTGGCTGAAAATCCAATTTTTTCCAATCAGACTGACCCCTTTACTTTTAATAGACAATTTTCTTTCTCCCTGGAAACAGGACGTAGAGCAGAAGTTGGCATTATATGGCTTTCTGTACTATTCCTAATTTCTTTAGGATATGACCAAGCCAAACAACTGCTCACTCACTCAAAGAATAAGGGATCGGAATTTCAGACTGAAGGCTGTCCCAACGTGGCAGAAATTGGATAAATAAGGGCACTTGGGAACCAGCAAGATATCTACAAAATCTAACTTTCCCCAAGCTGAAAATAGCATTTTTCAAAGCCAGGCATGACATGTTACCATCTGCACTGCTGCAAGGCAGATACTCCAGAACCCCATTAGCTGAGCGTACCTGCCCCTGTGGCGACAAAGAGGTCGAAACCATTATGCGCGTATTACTACACTGTAAACTCTACAGGGATATCAGGCCTGCTTATATTCTGCCCCTGATATGTAAATTTCCAGGAAGACCAGACAATTTCTATGTGAACCATCTTCTAGGAGATTTGAAACCCTTTATCACTGTGCAATAGCCAAATTCTGTGTTGCCACAATGAAAATAAGGCATAACTGGTTACAGAAATAATCACTTCTGTTTTATTTATCACTTTATATTTAACACATACTATCTTGTTTTTAGATGATATATATTTTACTTCATAGTCTGTCATATTTTAGATTAACTAAAATAATGCACAATTATAGCAGTGTATGTCACATTTTATGAGTTATTTTATCTCTGTTATGCTAGTATTTCGTCTCATCTATTCGATTTTATTTTGGTGATGGTGTTGTTTTTAATTCTTACTGGTCATTGACTGAATAAATTATTATTATTATTATTATTATTATTATTATTACCACAACCACCACCACCACCAAATCCTCTCTCAACTTTATTTTTATTTTACATTCCCCTTGACAAAAATTCTAATAGGTCATTGTAAGTTAGCCATTTCTGTTTACTTATCATTTCTCTTTTATAATATGATATAATAATATAATAATATAAGATTTCTCACTTCCCAAGGAATAAACCCAGGACTGAGTGTGTAAACATTCTGTGAGCACAGAGGTGCCTAAGAAGAATTCATGAGAATATTTCTAAAAGGCAGTCCCTGAATATTCAGCAAGCTACATTTAAAAAGTGTCCTCACAAAGACAGGGTTGTGCAAACACTATTTTCTGTTGTCACAAAAACATCTTGGAGGGGAAGAGTTCCAGAAAGTCAAGATGGAGCCATGACCATGTGATCTAAGTCCTGCCCCTTTTTTACATGCATCACATGTGCATTCAAAAAAGAGTCAGGGTTTTGATCACATGTTTGCAGCCACTGCCTTGACTTTTTGGACCTGTTTGCAGATGCACCTGTCTGTGTAGAGCTATTGGATAATAGACTATATTCATATAACGTGTTCTCCTAAAAAAAATTAATAAGCACACGCAACACCATTTGACTCAACTCTGTATATGGCTTTTTACCCAAGCTCTGTAGCTTTACTATATGGTGAACATTCAACTTGGCTATCCTTTTGGGGGGGGGGGGTGGAACCAGAGACTTGTAACCACATGATAACATGCTCATTTAATCTCATGTGAATCTAGCTACAGATCTGATTCATGCATTACGCTAAGCCTTAATGCAATTTTGTTTGATTTTGGTTTAATGTGTCCTGTGTGAACAGGCACTGTGATCTGTAAATCACAATTTATGGTTTAGCATACTACATGAACCCAAATCAGTTGTGATGTCATAAACTATTATTATAAAGTTAAAATGATGTGTGATTCCAGTCAAAGATTAAAAAGGGTTGAGAAAGAGCTCTTGCCAGAAACAGAAATTTTAGTGGAAAGGTCTGTCCTGGTCCTGCTCCATTTTCTCTGTGTGCGTCTATAGATGTAATTAAGAAAACATTTGGAACCAATACCTCTATTTCTCTGCAAGTTACCCAATTTAAGCTTTAAAATAGAATGTGCCACACCAGTATACGCAGAACAGCCTTTATACATTGCCAATATGCATTCAGCGTGTGTCTAGAAGTCCCTGGTAATAATTCACAGCAGTGTCAGACAAACATTTCCTCCATCTTTCCCTAGTCGTTCTAATTTGGTAATATTAAAAGGGATTTCCTTTAAAAATATTTTCAAAGGAGAATCAATTTCAATCAAATTCCTATGACTAGTGTTCTTGTAGTGAAGAGGTGATCAAGGAGTGTGCATGAATGTCCTGTCTTTCACTGTACAGTCATTGTTGAATCACTTCTTTTTCTAGAGAAATTTAAAGGAATTATCACCACCACCACTCCATTGTGGTGGAGCATTTCAAAAGCCATTTGTGCCATTGAAATGGGCTTTAATTAAAATCTGAAAGTTCAGCTCAGCTGGCTCTCGTTGATCATTACCCTCTGTAAAACTGCAGGTGGTTTTTGGAGAAAGTGCAAATGGCCTTGCAGAGTTTATAGTATTCTAGATTAGCTCTCTTCAGAATAGTCTTCAGAAGAAAATTGTTCTTCTGCCAGGCTCTTGCCAATTATCAAGAATACAGTAGTCCAGAGTTCCTCAACCTTGGCAAATTGAAGATGTGTCAACTTTAGCTCCCAGAGTTCCCCAGACAGCATGGCTGGCTGGGCAATTCTGGAAGTCCACACATCTTCAAGTCGTCAAGGTTGAGGAACCCTGCCATAGTCTCTTTCTACAGTCAGGAAACGGGAAACTTGAAACAGTATCTCCCACAAAAAAATTTTCCGGCTTCCTTAACAAGCCCCCATCTCAAATCCTTGAAACAAAATTTCTTTGAATTTGAAATTCTTAGTAGGAACCTCCCTGCTCTGTGAACCCATCACAGTGTATCTACATTTTGCCTTTCCCCCACCATATTTGCCTATTTATTTTCTCACAGCAGCACTGCTTATGCTCCCATTGTGTGAGAAGCAAGAGAACCACTTTTCATCAATTTATTCTCCCTGCCAAGTTTTAATCACCTTTGTTTGACAACTAGTTACCTGCTGACGTCAGTTTAATAGCTCAGGGGGGTTTCCAGAGAAGTAAAGGCAAGCCTCTACTCAAGCCTACTTGTAGAAATGCCTGAACACCATAAAGATCTCAGAATTTGGTGAGTGAGTTATTACATAGGCAGCAGAAGCAGCTGTGATGCCATTATCAGTGGCATGCAAAGCCTTGGGGACCTGCATTATGAATCCATAACTTGGCAAAATCAGACCATCCTCGTGTTAAAACAACCCTCAATAATAATTAACAAAAGTTATAACCCTGTGCTGCTATCTTTTGAAGATCTGGATTCCTTCAGTTCTGGCTTGGTATCACTGTGAGCTTGCTTCAGGCTGTAGAATGTCTTATATATTTTACTGCACAATTCATTCGTGTTTAGAAATGTAAACCTTTGTATGCAATACTGTGAACGATTACTTGAGGGTATCTGTAGATTAATTAGCATAGCAAACAACTAATCCAGCTCCAAGTTCCATCCGGTTCTATCAATACCTCAGCCTCTTTCTGTATAGAAGATAGTCCTGGCCAAATTTTTCTGTTCAGTGCTCACTTATTAAGAAAATGCTGATTTAGCAGACACACTTCACCATCTACCTAGTCACAAATGTGCCTTTGTTAGGGAATTATCCCAAGTTTCTGACAGGAAACAATGATCTAACAGAAGTTGTATTGGTCTGAAGGGAAACTGTATTTTTAAAAACATTTGAATGCAGAAAGCTGCTTTACAGTCAGACCACTAATTTATGCAGACTTCTGGCTCCTTCTGAAGTTGTAGCATGTCAAAAACCATTAAGCTTAAAACATAGGTTTTCTTTGAAATATTAGAATTGCAATTGTGATTACAGTATTACCTGCCTTGGGTTTCCCACACTCCCAGCTTCACTAAACCTTATTAGTTCATAAAAGCTTGAGGTATGTCTTAGCTGAAGCTCACCCAAAGCAAAACTCACAATGGCCAAGAACTTCCAATTATCTTGTTCCAAGTCACACACATTCTGGGCTGACCTTTGCAAACCTTGCTTCTAAGGGAAACTGCTGGGTACTTTTTTTCCTAGTGCTATAATCTTTTCTGTTACCAAAAATTTGGAGACTAAAACTTTAGCATTTGCAAAAAGTGATAAGCCCTGTTATTAGATAGAAATAGCTTTCCTCAACCTGCTGCCTTCCAGATGGAACTTCTAAGGTACTGGAAGTTACCTTAAGAATTATACACTCAACATAGCTGTTAGGTACCAGGATGGAGAAGACTGGTCTGGATATGCAATTTAATTTAATGGGATCAGTTAATAAGGAAGGAGCCTGCCAATGAAGGCCACCAGCTAAAGAACTGGCAACTGTGATTTCACGTTGTTGTGTACACAATAATAATAACAATAAAAGTTGTACTTCACTAGTTCATCAGTGAGACAAAGGAAAAACAAAACAGGTTCACACCTATCATGTTCCCTTCAAGAGGGACAGGAAGCCCAAGACAAAATGGCAATGGAGGGCCGTGATCAATGACTGCAGGAGAGAGGATTTCCTGCCACTGTGCACAGTAGTCAGTTGCAGGCATTTGCATACAATAAAACGAAGTGCAGCAGGTGAACTAGACAACACTCTGTACTAGCACAAGTTGGAAAACACTATTTTCCATGTGTAGCCAAAAAAAGAGAGAGAGAGAGACAGATGGAGGTTGCCTTCCCACTGGCTGGAGCTGGGTTGAGAATGAATCGTGTGTCCTGTCCTGACACTGCAGCAAGTTGGTGGTTCAGATCAGCCCTGACTGTTGTTTTGCCCAGTCAAGGGCAGTGCCCAATCTATGATGTCTTGGGTCTAGCCAACAAACCAGAACTTATCCTAGTGACCTTTGGAATTAAAAATGCACAATGTGATTTTTACCAGTTATAATTCTGTATACAGAGGAAGGGGTTATAAAAACTAAATTCTATCACTTCAGACTTTTTAGTGTGGGGTCAGTTTATCAGATGCTTTAGGGGGCACTGTTGTGCCATAGTAAAACTAGCACAAATATCTATTTCTTATACTTAGATTTTCCTTCTTCTCCTGTCTCTCATTTCTCCAACTGATGCTTCATTTTCTTGCCTTCCCATATGCTCTCATCAGCTAATCATTCTGGGATATTATTAGCCTTTAATTTGTCTAACAGTGTGGATTTGAATCATGGAGAAAATCTACCTATGTGGTTGCTAGGAGTCAGAAACAACTTGATGGCGCATAATCAATCAATCAGTGGATTTGGAATAAGCCTAAAGATTAGGTTTGCTCAAGGCTTTTGAAACACTCTGAATAGGTTCACACAATGTAGCTAACCAAGTTAAATGGACACCCAGTTGACAACACATGATAACCTTGGTTATTTTTAACTTTATTTTGTCTGTGGCTCAGCATGTTGTGTGTGAGCCCACTATTTTGTTATTTTACAATTCAGCATATTGCGTGAACTTAGAAAATATTTCAATTTAGTAGCCACTACCATGTTAAGTGTGTTCTATGAGACCCCAGCCTGACAATCCCAAAGGGGAAGGTACCGTTGAGCCCTTCCTACTGCACCTTCTATCAGTGTATTTTTTTTTCTCCACTGCTTCTCCCCCCACTAAAAAGGCCAGGAGGGAAAACCTAAAATACCAAAAGAGCTCCCAGAACTGTCTTTTAAATGCTTGCGTTTGTCCCAGATAAAAATATTCAATCTATTGTTACAGATTGTGAGGCATCCTTTGGTGGGGCTCCATCGATATCTAAGCCTTAGGGCAGTTGCTTTACTCTCCACCGAAAAGCCTTGGATTTGCTAAGCTACAATGTAGATTTTCACTTATTGGCCTGAGGGGACACTGAACTTTCCATTTTAATATGCCATTAATAATTAGACTTACATTTTCTGTTTCTCCGACCTAAGAATAAGGATTTTAGGGTACAGCCATTGCTGATAGGGAATCTGATGGGAGAAGAGGTTCTGCCATTCAATATTAACTCTGCCCCATAAAGATGAAAGTTCATTGTTCACCATAAAGCCACAAATACCCAATTTGAACCCTTTGGTGACTACAAAGTGTCCTCCGATAAATCTGTTCTGCTGTATAATTGGCATAGGTTTATCTATCCAAGTCAAGATTTTCACGCTTTTGCTCATCCAAAGAAACAGGGTGTTTTTGGCCCTTTTTTCAGAACCGATTTGGTGCTTATCTTTGTGCCTGAAAAATTCTTACTTCAGTAAGCAGCCAAACTGAAATGATAATAACCAAAATGGAATGCTCTGCTGCTTAGTGTCAGTGCGGTTTACTGGCTCAAGAGAGTCACTTGGGACATCTGAAAGACGTCATTTCTTTATGCCTACACTGGCTTTTGTGATTAGTCCTGTCCCTGGCCAATGTGATGTTTGCAGAGATCTGTCCTTCATTTGCCATGCCATTGTTGCATGCCTGGAATGTGTACTTAACTTTGTGTGATAACAGGATGTACCTTGTGAATGGGACTGTTGCATCTCAGCAGGCCTTATCCTGTCTAAATGCTGAGCAAATGAAAAGAAGCCAAACAGGCATCTTGAGAAAACACAACAAATGGCTTACAATTGGCCATCTGCTAAAAAGGAGGAAGGTAAAGATCCTGCAGTTTCAGAGTACCAATGTTTTCCCAATGATTTTTGCTTTATTCAGGCATGTCTGCATAATAAGACTGGGAATATATATTTCCTGTGATGCATTTATGCTAATTTATTTTAGCCTGGAAATGAGTAGGAAATCTCTTAGCACAAAATCATCATTGTCATCATCATCATCTGGCTGACTGTGCAACCAACCGTAATAATAATAATTTACTTATATCCCGAGTCCAGCTTCACAGACATTGAGACTTTTGTACCCTTTGTTCTGAAGTGTATTACTGTTAGTTATTTACTTCGCATATTTATTAAAATGGTTATAATCTGTCGTACCAGAGGGCCTTGGGACAGAATACAAACAGTAAAAGAAATGCAAACAAGAAACTACAATAAAATAATAAAAACATAGCAATATAAAAATAACAGATTCTATAATCCCAAAACATGAAAAGTGAATTAAAATCAAGCTATGAAAAGTAGGACTAAAGTTTGAGTGAGTAGCCAGTTGATAATTATATATTTTTTAAAAAGTGGGTGTGTGCCAAATGGTTCAAGCTGAAAAAGCATTTTCCAGTCTGAAATATGTTCTGAGTTTGAAATGGGCTGCTCTGAAGTGCTTTGGGTTCAGAATGGCCCCTTTCAAGCTCAAAAGTACTTTCAGAGTGATCAAAACATTTAGAACAAAACAGCTCTAGCACCATAATTAGTACAGCAGCTTTGCCTGAAGAAAGGAAGTGGCAAAGATAAGAAAAGGGGGAAATTCCTCTAAGCCCTAGGTAAATTATGCAGATTGTGTTACTGCAATCCTCTGTAAATAATATAAGTCTCAGAGCAGGGAAAGTGCACATAAATCCAAAATTTCTTCTTGAAATTTGGTATTTCCTCTTCTATAACATGCTTTGGGATAGACTGGATCCAGCCAAGTGAAACAACCAAAAAGTAATCATGGTTTCCATGATTCAGTTCCAGCTAGGCATCTGAACTTAAAAGCTGCCATCATTAGGCACACATGTGTTGAATTCACTTATATCAGGAATGGACAAGCTGAAGCTTCTAGAGCAGTGTTGTCCAAACTTGGCCACTTTAAGATGAGTGGACTTCAACTCCCAGAATTCCCCAGCCTGGCTGGGGAGTTAAAGTCCACTCATCTTAAAGTGGCCAAGTTTGGACAACACTGTTCTAGAGCATAGGTAGTCCTTGGATCCCTTTTATGTTGTTCTTGACAGCCTCTGCTAAAAATTAATGGTATACATTCCTCTAGTGTTCAGGCAGGAAACATACCCAAACTACTTTGCCCTGTAGCCTTAGAGTTCCCCCAAATCATTAAGAGTAATTTCCAACCATCAACACTTTGTTCTATAATCAAAATTAATCCAAATGCAAAGAATGGGACAACATACTTCTCAGGAACTGATTTGCAAAATAGCCAACTCTTTTCCACACATGCCTGTTTTCCAAATTGGAGACCAAGTATTCCTACTTTAAGATGACTAAGAAAGATTCCCCACTGGAGAACCTGAAAGACTAATTTTAGAGCCAAAATCATGGTTGGATCATGAATGTGTAAGGCCAAGGAAGATCTGGGAATAATTTATCATGCATATAACACAAACTCATGTTCATGTACAGTTGGTGATACAGCATAAAAGGCATTACAAAGAGCTGATTTCAAAGAGAAAAGCTATAGTAGAGGAGTGGAATCAACTGCTAGCAGCTGCTATATGAAATTATACTCCTACTTTCTGAAGTTTGGTATCTGCTTATCTATATACAAAGCCCCATATCCCTGTAACTGGAGGGAAGATTTTTTTTCTGAGCTATATGCAAAGTTGGTGAGCTCAACAAACTTGCAAAAGGATTTTAGACTACTCCTACATTGGCCACAAGCTTGATGTCAGAAATCTCTAGACTGATGGGTCAGATGAAATCTGGAAAGGCACCAAATACAGATTTGATCCCCCTAAAGTTGAGCAAAAGTGATTTGGCCTCAGTATTCACATACTGTACATAGACAAAACAGTCAGATTCACTAAGGATTGGGGTTTGGCTATAATTATGCCAGTCTTTAAAAAGGGAAGAAAAAAATCTTTCTGATACCTATCAGCCAATAAATCTATAAGGTACTAGTATTAAAATATATGCAAGTCACTTAAATTGGAAACTTTTCAATTTAAATTTCCAATGAATGGAGTTAGAAAATATTATGGCAAATGAACAGGTGGGTTTCAGAATTGGCAAAAGTACAAAAGAGCAGGAATTTTTGTTGCACTGTTTGGTGGAGAAATAGATTGCAAAATCAAGGTCTGTCTTATCTACTGCATTTATTGGTTTTAAGTAGATGTTTGATAATATCTCCAGAACAAAATAATGGGAAAAGCTTAAGAGATACAATACTTAATTTCTGACTGCTAACTCTTTTCTCTAAGAGGGTATGAAAATACAATCTTAAACTAAAGTATAATGAGATAGGTCAGCTATCTAATTTGGTCCCTACTGATCTCAATCTCAAAGTCCTTAACTCACATCTGATAACTACCCACAACATTGTTACAGCCAGTATGTGGGTTTAAGTGCTATGGGTCCACTCACGTAGCATATTCTTCCATTTTTGTTTGTTGTGGTCTTTAACTTCTATCAACCTGAGTCTAAATTTCATTAGAACTTCTTCCACATACTTCAGCCAAGTTTTCTTTGGAGCTGATTGCAGTACTTTCCAACTCACAGGGTGTGATTTCCAGAGCAGTAGATAAGGAAGTCACCATGGGGGCAGATAGGTCCAAACCTTTACATTCAATGTATCTGGATTTCATTGACTACAATAAGCCAACTGCAGCACCATTCTTTAATACTTTGATTTTCTATTTTTTTATATATAGATTAACATCCCTAATATTTGGTGCAGACAGTGCATTTGGAATATTTTGAACTTTCTCAATAATTTTGAAGCAAGGTCCAAGATCCTGCATCATATAGCAGCATTGGAAGGTAGTGTCAATGACTGATAGATACACATTTGGGTAGCAATGCTGATGCTGCTTTTTCTCCAGAGGCATCATGCCAGTACTCTGAAGGCTGAAGCAGTCCGGGCAGTTCAATTGTTGATATCGGCCGTTGCAGCTACTTTCTGTTCATTAAATTGTTCAACTTGCTCCAGCTGAGCTCCATCAAGTTAGATGGTTTCCTGGGAGCCATCATTTGCAGATACCTTGGTTTTATCAATATTGATAGTTAAGCTACTATATACGGATAAGCAGCAGCTTTTATAGTGAGTAGGATTTCAAAAGCTTCTCTTTCACTTTCTGTAAAAATCATGCTCTCGTCAGCAAACATAAGATCTGTGATGAATTCATCTTGTCCAAATTTGACACCACACCAACCAAAACTTTCTGCATGACTGCACTGAACAGCAAGGGAGATGCAATGCAGCCTTACCTCACACTAGTACGTACAGGGAAGTCTTTGGACATTTTGACATTAACATGGATAGGGCTTTGTGATTCCTTATATACCTGCCGCAGGAGGCTATTATTTTAGCAGGCATTCGTTCTGCAGTGTTGGCTGATGAATACTATTAAATGCCACTGCAAAGTCAATGAACGCAACAATGAGGCTCTTTCCATACCTATGTGTTCCTGAGCAATTATTGTACTACACATATTTGGTCACAGCATCCTCTTCCAGGAAACCAGCCTGTTCTTCTTGGGATATAGTAGCTGTTTCTGAAGGCTTCATTGATTACTTTCAAAAATACCTTGCCCGCAATTGAGAACAAGCTAATCCCACAGTAATTCTTGCATTCTTGTTTTTGAAAATTGGAACTATTATTGCCTGTTTCAATGAATTTGATATTTTTGAGGCTTCCAAATCATTTGAAGGAGTGGAACCAACAAATTAACATGTCACTATCAGCCTTTAACGCTTCTATAATGACTTCATCCACTCCAGAAGATTTCCTTCTTTGTAACTGATGAATAGTAGTTTTCATTTCAGAGATTCTGGACTTATATTCTTCATATGTTCATCTGGACCATAAAGAGTTGGTGGTTCTACTGGAGTATCTTTAAAATGTGACTTTAAAAGAGTGGGAAGTACTTGAGCTAATGATTCAATTGTGCAGTTCCACAGCACACAAAATTGCTTTCTGGGTTTCTGATATTGTCATTTGAACATTGAAATTTACTTCTGAGGCAGCATAATATGAGTAAAGGCTGTGATATTCTTGGCAATGTATGGCTTCTTCAAATTCTTCTGCACTATTATTCCAAAAGCATTCTGTTCTCTTTTGAGACAGGTACAAACTTGCTTATTAAGCTGCTGATACTGTATCACATCTTTGAATTTCCACTGTTTTTGTTTGTCTACTAATGCTAGGCATTCATCTGAAATCCATAGTTATGTTCACTGTCTTGCTATAGGACATGTTTCTTTGGCACATTTTTTATTACTGAAAACTATATTGCTTGATCACTTACATCTTGCAGATGTTCATGGGTGGCAAATCAGTTGGTAAGCATTAGCTGGAACTATTGCTGGCAAGTAGGATCTTGTAGCTTCACCCAGTCATAACATTTGGGTGTGGCAACATTACAAGCAATTTGTTTCAATTGGAGTTGTAGGAATACCTGTGCAAGGTGATGGTCAGAGCCACAGTTGGTGCCTCTCAGACCAGACATCCTTGAGTGATGTTTAAAAACTGGTGTTGATTAGGAAATAATTGAGGACTTACATATCTTTTCCACTGGGTGAAGTTTGTTTTATGTGATGTTTTAGTGGATGATGAAATCAGCTGTTTCCAATTGTTATCTCATTTGCTGTTGCAAATGATAGCAGGTACAAGTTACTGTTGTTCATCTCTCCAATACAAATTTGCCCAGGCATTTTCCCAGCCTTGCAAATTGTTAGCAACATGGGAATTTAGGTTACTGGTTATCAGAATTAGGTGCCTCAATGGCAAGAGTTGGACACGACTTAACGACTGAACAACAACAAATGGCAAGAATCCAGGATTATTTGTATATGTGCGTAGAATTCATCTTTTGTCTTATTTGTACTTATTTTTGTAGGACCATAAGCTGTAGTTATGTGCATTTGTATTGTTCCTGCAACTGATAGAACTGCTAATTGACTTGAGATTCATTGGAAATTCATAATGTTTTGGGAGGCTATGTGGTCTATAGCAAAGCCAACACTTTTTGGGTATTTCTCACCTCCAGACCGATACAAGAACATCCAATTGTCACTCTCTGGTATGTGGACATGGACATTTCCAGATCCAATGAGTTGTAATTTTGATAATGCCACACTAAAATGTCATATTGAAATAGATTTTAAACAATGATTTCATTATGTCTGACCTGGAAGCCAACTTCAGCATTCCAAGTAGCCAAATTTAAAATGTTTTCTTGGCTTCACAATTCTGGATTCTTGCATACTTTTCATCAGCACCTTGACCTCAGTTATCTGCTAAATTTCAAATGTGATGTGTTTTTCATTCCCATAAGTTCATGCCTGATTTATGGTCCCTCAGCAGGGAGTCAGACCTCCTCCTTTATCCAGACTTGGGATTGGCAGCAGTTGCAGTGTAGTGGTCCCTGTTAGAAGAAAATTAAACAAGGCTGCATTATTGTCTCATTGTTATTTAATTTCTGTATCCATTCCATGATCAGTCATTTAATTAAAACAGAATTTCATCCACATAATACTGCAGGTAAACAGGTACACTGCCTTGTTGTTCCGCTGAATACTGCAGTAGGCTGCCTTGTTACTATACACAGATGATGCAGTGATACTATCACTATCGCTAATAGGGTAAAGAAGATGCTTCAGTCTGTCACTCTTCCTCAGGGAGCAGCAGTTACTGTGAAAATGCAATATAAACAAGTTCATGGTATTTTCAAAAAGACCTAGAACCTTGACCTGGACCATTAAGAGGCAGAAAATTGAGGAGGTACTTTGTTTTAACTATCTTCGGGTGTTCTTCCACTCATTTGATAATTGGAAAGCACATTTTTTATAGGCAATCCAGAAGACTCAAAGAAGCATCGCGGCTATTTTGTTTCCCTTTACCCAAGGGGAGCTTGATGTAGTTCAGATGCCATTTAGCTTCTTGTGGCCAAACCCCTAGTGCAATTCCTTTATAGAATGGAATTAGGTTTAGGAAGCATGATACTTCTATCTGAGACTATTCGGTCCAAATTTCTAATGAAAAGATCCCAAGGGGCATCTGGCATTCCAAATGCACTTGGAGGCAGGCCTAATAAGAGTTGAAATTAGAGCCTGGATGAGATATTTTCAATTATTGCCCCAACTTTATTGCCATCCTCTGGGTTACAACACACAGGTCAGAATAGAATCTCTGGATCTGGTTACATAACTTTCAGGCAATCCAGTATCTTAAGTATTTTTAAAGTATCTCAGAGTGTCCACCTTTATACATTTTAACATCCTCCTTTCAACAATTCTCAAGGGCAGAAATAAGAACATGCTGTTACTGCTACTCAGGAATGACTCAGCCCATGTGGGGAAGGTGCACCAGAAACATTGGCCCATGTTTTTTTTGTACTGCCCCTTCTCAAAGAACATCCATAGTTCCATCTTAACCTTCCTATTATAAATAAATCCCAGGGACCTGGACAAGTTTTATATAAACTTTCTACTTACAGATAAAACTGTTTGGCAAATAGCAAGATTTTGTTTGGCAGCTTGCTGAGTACAGCACTGTTGTAATGAAGAGCACAAAGTGTAGAAAGATAGAAATCTGGGGTCTTCCCTTTTACTTCGTTTTGAATTGATTTTTGAAATGTTATATAGTTGTATTGTTATCTGAAGCAATGTAATGAATCTTTAACACTAGTTTGACACTAGGTAGTATTTTAGCATGTTATTTGTTTGCTGGTTTAGTAATTTAATGTTTTTGTACACTAGTATTTTTGTATTTTACTGTTTTAACTATCTGTACTTTAGTAATTATCTTTTAGACATATTTTTATTATCATTTTAATATTTGCACTTATGTGGTGTTTTAGCTCATTTTACGTTATTTCTTCTGTTTTCCAATTATCTGAATTTTTGGATCTGTAATTATACAAAATTCTGGTCAGTAGCTGTTCTAAAGGTTATTAATCGATCCCCATAGGGGATTGATCAAGTTGTTGAATGCAAAAATAGAGAGTCAGTGATGAAAGTGTTGGCCTATAACAGAGTATACCTGCTTTAAGTTTACTCTGAGCTATGGAAGCTCACAGGGAAACTTTATACCAATCATTGTCTCTCAGCCCAACCTCACAGGATGGTTGTTCTGGAGAGATATCAGAGGAGGAAGTGCTGTGTACATTGTCTTGAGTTCCTGGAGGAAAAGCTGGGTATAAATCAAATAAAACATTAATAAGTTATAATATCCATATTACAGACTGTCTTCTTCAGCATAACAAGGCTCTGCTTTGGATTTCCCACCTACTGAAGTACAGCAGGATGTGTAAGAGCCATGGCATCCCAACCTTGAGGAAGTCTCCCATACAGGTAAGGTATGCTGTATTTAAATTTATTGGCCGCCCAACTCCCATTTTAAGATCTAGCTTTTCTGAGAAATGTTTGGTATGGGCTGAGTTTGGGACAATTTATATTTTTTTAATTCTCCTCTTCTGCTTCTGAGTCAAGCATCCCTGACATCTGCTGCTTCATTGCCTTTAACATCAGGTTGTTTACTAGTGCTATATAATGCTGTTTTTTTTTTTATTATGATTGGTTTCTATTTTCTCTATTTTGTTGTAATGTGATTTTATTTCCAGATGTAAGATTTTGAGGTTTCAATCTGAAAGAAATAGAAATGTTGAACTATTAAATATTGCCATTGCTAATAGTATTAATACTAATAAAACAAACAGAAAGGAGCATGGCATTAAGATCATGTTATAAAGCAACTATATTACCAATTTTGTGCTGGAAAAGTATGCAGGTGAGTCTCATGCATACTAATTCATATCAAGATTATAGCTTAGAATACTTTCAAATCATGAGCTGAATCCGTAGACCCATGAGCTGCTGTTTTATCTCATACTAGGAAAATCAGTTTGCCATAAAAAAAGAACAATCCTATGTCACGGAAGCTCCTCCACACTGCCAGCATTCCATGTCCAACTGATAGAGCTTACTTCATTCCTCATGTGAGTAAGAGCACAAGAAGAGCCCTGCCAAATCAAGGCAAAGGTCCATTTGGTACATAGATCGGTCTTCCGTATCAGTCATCATCATATTTCCAAGAATCCAACACGCTTCTCCTGCCACCAATCTCCTGCAGTTGCTGTTCAGTGGGATTCTGCTCTTCAGTCATGAGCAGAAATTGATTCACTTATCCTCTGTTCATTGATTATTGGTCTCCTAGACTTCTTCCATAGAGGGTGTGAATATTTGTAGAATCTTATTTGTCAGAATATAAACTGATGAGGATATTCCCTAACACACCCTTTAGACCCAAAGGATGATATTAATCTTCCTCAGCATACCTTGCATCTAAACAAAGCGCTGGCCTGCAGCCATCAACCATTTTTTATTTTTATTATTTTATTTTTCAAATTTCTAATAATGCCTCTGAGACATAGAAACATCCTTGGAAAGAAGTGTGCTGATGCATGTAATGCTTTTCAGCATGCCAATGGCTTTGTTTTTTTCCCCTAAAATAAATTCAGTTGGAATGGGAAATTTGGAGGGTGAAGTGAAATGAAGTGGAGAAGATTCCAGCTGTTCATAATCTCTGAAGGATACAACTATTTCAAGCTAATAAATGAATTAAATACAGAGTAAAAAGAAGTCATCGCTTTGTAGATCCCTTCCCCCCAAAACCACCACCAAATCCATAGTTGAATAATACCATGATTGTTGTTTTGTAACCTGATGTTACAAAAATCAGTCAGTTAGAAAAAAGGGGGGAAAGTTCTTTCTGCTGGCAGATTCATGTCTAGATTACTGGAATGAGTGCTGGACTAAAATGGCATTGTAGCAGAGGCTTTGTTTATTTGTTTGCTTTTCTAATACAGTACACTGGTAATGAAAGAAAGTTTGTTTTATTCTGTATAACTGAAGTTCCATTAGGGAGCAAATGTAAGGGGTGCTAGGGATTTCCCTCTTTTTTTTTCCTTTGAAAAAGATTTGCTGTCTCAGTTTGCCATTTTCTAAAAGAGTTGAGAAACTGCCTCCAGAGTGCTGCCATGCTGTAATTAGTTATTATTAGGGCCTTTAAAATAAATAACTAAATCAAGCAAGGAAGCTCCAAGAGGAAATGATTGCTTTCAGAATTCTTCTGTTTAAGAATGTTTCTTGAAAGGAATTGGAGATGGCAGTGCCTGACTACAGGAAGGTGAGGGTTGCTGACTGTTTCCATTGAGTAGAGCAGCTGGGTGGCCATTAGTGTTTCCAATCAAGAAATGATACTTAAGGGAAGGTGGGGGACAGGCAGGGAAATGGATTCCCATCAGTGCCTGTCCTAGGGAAAAAATTAGAAGGGCATAGAATCAAGGGGTCAAATAACAGGAAAAGTTGCTGTGGAAAATGGCATCTTAGATTGCTCAAAGCCTTTTCAAAAGTAGTTTGGACTTGAGTCATGTGTTTTTTTCCTAAGTCATTTAATAGGGAAACACAAAATAGACTGTTGTATTGTCTTTTTGGCGCCACTTGTGAGTGGATGGGGTCTGCCTGGTGTTGATTAGGGTGAGAATTTACTTGCTTGGTTTAAGGAAATTCAAGGCAGGTATCCTGTGGGGATTCCTATTATAACCTGATCAACCCGATAATACGTCTCCCAAGATTAGGAGCCTGCAAGACAGAGAAAAACAGAGAAAGCCAAGCCCTCCCCCTTGCCCCAGCACAAATGTCTGATTCAGATTTGTTTTTCAAATGTGAAATTAATTTAGACATCAAGACAAACTCCCACAACTTCAGTTGAAGAATGGCAAATTAAGGAATTGTCCATACTTTCCAATGAGAAGCACAAAGTATCCTAGCAACTGTTTGGTTTACTTTGTAGAAATATGATAGTTAATAGAAAAATGGCAGGTAGGAAAGGGAATTCAGCTTTTAGAATTTAGTTCATTCTATTGTGAATTATTTTCCAAAATTGTTGGCCTTTACAACATTGGCACTAAATAAGAACAATGATCTATCCTGATCTGTATATTTTCAAACAGTTTTTAGAAAATCAGTTGCCAATTTTAGCATTTAATACTGGAGTGATAGACCATTGGTAAAACATCTTACACTACTTTTCTCTGTTAGTTATGTTAATTGTAAACTTACTATTTTTATTTCATTGAAATTCTCATTGCTGCATATCAATTGTTCTGCCTAAATTCTGCAGCCATTTAATGATACCATTTTTAAAATTTTCAGTTTCTGGATCATATTTCACCAGCAACTTGTAAATAAGGCCTAGCAAGTGGTTTGGGTTTTCTGTTATAAGATTTTAAAATTCAATCAAGTCTCGAAATGTTGCCTTGTTTTAGTAATTCCTTTAAAAGAATGCTTATTTGAAGATATTGGAACTGGTCAGGTGGTTCTCATCATTCCAAAGAGAGAGCCTCAAAGGTCTTCATCTTTGCCTTATTGACAATTAAACCTCCCAAATTATTATTTCTCCACTGTCAAAATTTCTTTGCATTTTCATATTCATGAAACTGAATGTTTAATAGTGGAGCAAGAGATTATAAATCCAGGCTAATTCTTTTTCTAGTTTGTTTCATACTTTTATATGGTGCTAATTATTGCCCATCTGCAAGTGACCAGATGATGGCTGGAACAATGAAATATATATTCCAAAATGTCAGGAGCTGGTTTTCTAAACCATGAGTCCTAGTTTAGTCAAGTGGGTTTTATCCGTGTTTTAAACAAATGATTTTTGTAATAAACTATTTGCTGTTACTGGGTCTTAATTATTTTAAATAATACTATGGGCATATAAATAAATCTCAAAATTTATTTTTATTTATTGCTGGTATTTCTTTGCTACTCTACACCAATTTTTTTTAGTGTCCTGAAAACATGACATGCTCATTAATATGAATTTATCTACTCCTTACTAATTTATGTTTTACATACTCACACTACTACTCCATACACTGAATTTTCTACAAGCCCATGCAAAGTATATAATATCACAACTTTCCCAAGATTGTACCCCACTGATAGGTTGCACAATAATCCTACCGTTCCCAGGCAAGTGACCAGATGATGGCTGGAACAATGAAATATATATTCCAAAATGTCAGGAGCTGGTTTTCTAAACCATGAGTCCTAGTTTAGTCAAGTGGGTTTTATCCGTGTTTTAAACAAATGATTTTTGTAATAAACTATTTGCTGATACTGGGTCTTAATTATTTTAAATAATACTATGGGCATAGAATTTAATAGATTATACTTTCCCTACAGTTGCATTAACGCTTATATTTCTGCACCCAAAAAGGTATAGCTTATAATCCTAGCCAAATTCACATTTATTATTTATACTTCTAGCTGAGAAGAAACCTCTCGCCCCATTAGATACAAATGAACGTAACTGAAAGTCATCGTATAGTCTCTTTTCCTAACACTTGCACTACCCTGGGTAGATTTGTCTGTGGTTTGTGGTTTTTGTCCAAAGAAAGCACATGATTTGAACTCTTTTATCACCTTCCTAGCAGCAGAGATACTAAGAACAGAATTAACAGGATAAATCTACTTTTCTAATTCCTTTCATCATTTGTGGGAAGCTATGAAATGTTCAACAAATTTTCTGAGCAATGCTGCTGTTAGAGATCAAGTCCTCAGCCCGAGGCTTCCAGGTAAACAAAACTATATTGTTTCATTCCCACAGTTCCATTATGTTAATAATGTATTTTTAGCTATTTTTAATTTCTTAGTTTCACTATATCATAAGAAAAATAGATCTGTGGGGAGAAAAAACCCGAAGTATTATCTCAATGCAAGCTGTCTCTCAAAGAGACTCAGGCAGGAGGACTGTTTGTATACATCTGTGAGAGTGAGAGAAAAGATGAATAAATATGAATTGGAAAAAATATCTGGAAGAGGCATAACAGAAGAACATGTCCATTCATAGATTGGAATCCATAGAAACTGAGTTTCAGAGAAGCAATAGTGTTTAGGAGGTGAAGGGCCATCAATGAAATACTCCATGTTCTAACAAATGAATATTACCCAGTACATCTGAAAACAGTCTACTGAAACAAAAACACAAAGAAATCTTGCTTTCAACTTCCTCTTTTACCATAGAAATGGGCTTTACCTCATAGGGAAATATGTAACAATATTTCCTGAAATCATTCATATCTTACAATAACTTTGATAATTACACTGATTATTTTTTCTGAGCAATCCGGGAACAGCATTTTTTCCACCAAAGATTTCTCATATAATGGGTGTATCAAGAAATATATATCATTCTTTACAAAGGAAATAAAAATGGATCATAAATCTTTGCTCCAGTAAAAGAATGTGCTTTAAAAATCTACAAGGTTTATTGCTAGCTTAATCTCATTCAGTCCTATTTTAATTTTAATATTTTTGGTGTTCTCAAGTCCCCTGTTAATCAAATTGTTTAGGAATATTTTTGAAATAAATCAGCTACTTGGAGGTATGGTCATTAGCTATCATAAATTTAAAAAGTGGGATTTTGGAGAAAGACGGGATCAAAAGAAGAAAGAAGTCTTTAGTGTTTTAATGCATAATTTTAGGGATAGTGAAACTCTTTTAGCTAGCAAATAGAGAGGAGAATCATGAGAGTTTTTCAATCATTTGCTTAACTAAGATAACTCAGCCTTGGCAACTTCCAAATGCACAGATTTCAGCTCCCAGAATTCCCCAGTTAGCAAGGCCATTAGAGTACTGAAAATGTTAGATGTTGAAGTTCACACATTTAGGAGTGGCAGAAGTTGTAAATACTGAGTTGACTTGTTATTTAAATCTCTGTCTTGGAAAGATTTTTAACAGGTTATTATAAACTGACCAAGTTTCAGACAGGTGTAATCTAGTGTAGCTGCCATCTCTCAGACAGATAGACAGGTGACACTAAATTGGTATAACTGGAACTGATATCAAACATATGGAGCCCTTTGTATCTCACAGATGTATCTCCATCTATTGTGGAATCACAATATCTACCCTAAAAACAATAATGGTAAAAAAATAACCCTTGATCCTCTTTCTTGCAGCTCCCCAACCATGTAATTCAATTTTAGCAGTGTGATACAAAAAAATCAGCAGTGCCATAAGCTTTTTTTTATATTAGAGTTTATGCTATAGTAAAACTATAATGTAAACCCTAAAGGAGATTAAATGGAATTTTAAAAAATCCTAATCCACAAACCTGGGATAAAACTAGAACATTCTAGACCAGTCCAGACCAGCCTCTCTACATGCACAGATCCATTAACTTTATCCCACTGTCCCACCCACCATGGCCCTCTCCCAAATATTGTTAATTGAAACTCTACTTCTACTAAACAACGAAAACAATGTATTTGAAAAATAGGAGAATAAAATGCAAAGGAGAAGGAGAAGGAGAAGGAGAAGGAGAAGGAGAAGGAGAAGGAGAAGGAGAAGGAGAAGGAGAAGGAGAAGGAGAAGGAGGTTATTATAAGGAAATGCCAACATAACAAAATGTGACATAGATCTTTCTGTTGAGACAAAATGGCTGCCTTAATGCCCAGTTGGATCCCTAGCTGGGCTCCTTGATCTTGTTTCCAAGTTGGAATCCCCTTGCCTCTATGCCCTGTTGAATAGAAATTAATGGTATCCATGGCAATGATAGGCTTGCCCCAGGTAATCACTGGCTAAACACATTATCTCAAGATTTAATTATAATTTTCTTTTACATCTTTAAAAAATGTAAATAGGCAGAGTACATTTTTCTCATATAGCATAAATATGTTTCAGCTACAGAAAGGCCAATACCCCACCAAAAAAGCAAGACCACCCTTTGTGCTCAATACACTTAGATGATTTGGACTTCAATAGCAGCCAAAACAATTTAGACGGGGATCAGAAAATGTCTTTCTACACTGAAGAACTGCACATCCAATTAAAACAACAGCTTTACAATGATACAAAAAAGCATTAGCAGGATAAAAAAAATCAGTTCAAGTATTATCTAACTCAAACATCATTTTCATAAAAAATCATCATAGAAAGACTGCACTCTTTTTATACGTTTATTTTTTAAATCCCTTACTTATTGTTTTTAGTTCTTGAAAATGTTCAGAGTCCAACACTTAAGTTAAATTTAAAATGCAACATTATATATAAAAAAGAATGGTCAGCAAGAAACAGTAATGTAACTAGTTTCATTTTGTAAAGGCTTCAGGAAAATACAGGCTCTATATTAGCAATGGGAGTTAAGAAGGATGCTGCAATGTTGACTAATTTCCACTGATGGTCATTTCACCATCCTACACTTGGTCTTTTAAGTACTAACACAAATATTTGAGAACCTGTGGAATGAAATATGAAAGTAGCATGGGTAGGAGAGAAAAGAGCGTCAGACAACATGGAAAAGATTATAAAAATAATCTAGCAAATAATAAATCTATCAGAAATAATTGAGAGAATCGCATTTTAATGAGCCAGCAATGTGAAGCTATGGTAAAACAACTTCACACTGCTGGCTAACAAATAAAATTTTCATTTCTGTTAATAAATATTGAAGCCAGGCTAGTGCCAAGGAGAAAAAGTAGCTTAATCTAGAATGTAATGAGGTGTTCTCCAGTTCTCGGTCCCTGACATCATGAATATGATTTCATAGAAGCCCAGGCCTGAAGGTACAGTAAAATGTAGGCCAGTCTCCTGCTAATTACAAGATCTAACCAAGCCAGAGACTTTATGCTGAATATTTCTGATTCCCTTCTGCAACTGAAGAGCACTCTGAGACGACAAACAGTATCTGGTAGCTCTCTCAGATTGCTCTGATTGTACAATCAGATCCTGAAGGTATGTTTTAAAGACTAGATTTCATAATAGTAAAAAAATTGTGAGAAAAGCATAAAAAAGGTCATTGCATTCTGCTCTGAGCAGGCTTTCTCCAAAATAATTCCCCTACTCTTTGATGCTGTACACTTCACAAAAGGCATTGACGAATGGATAAAAGTTCAAAAGCCAAAGATAAGGAGTGTTTGGAATGCAGACCTATGAAAAAATGCTGAAGCAGCTGGGCATATTTATTCAAGGAAAGAATGAAATGAGAAAGCAATCAAATGTTCTTTGAGTTTTTACCCCAGCAAAAAAAAAAAAAAAGAATCAGACTGAAGCAGATCACCTACTACATAGGCAGAGGAGAAAGTTTCCAGTGATTTTTAATTCATTTTAATCGCAGGATGCCTTGCTTGTTTGGCAAAACATTTCTCACTACATTTCTCCCATAGCAAAAGTCCAGTAAGAACATATTCCTCCTCCTGCTATCCCACATCTCAGTGCATCCCTCCCTTTGCAAATATTTATATCTTCAAAATCAGCATTCCCTCTCAGCAAACCACTTGACACAGACGCTGAAACTTTCAGCTGTTGTGAGACATAGCCATTTTAGTCTAGACTGGTACGTGAGCTGAGTGGGCAACATTTTCAGCCCTGAAGCTCAAGCAGGGTGCTAAATGGGAATCTAGGACTGCAGGTGTAATCCCACAATACCTCCCCCCAACACACACACACACACACACACACTTACGCCTCTCATTTCTTTCTCTCTCTCTCACCAATGTTATGCTGTCAACTAATAGTGGGTAATCAGTGATCTGGCCTTTCAGTCCAGTGATGAGATAGTGATATCTCTGGTGGATTGATTTCCTGCCATTAATCACAAAAGGAAACCTCCTGATCAGCAGGCCACCCTTTTTGTGGCTGAGGGGCACTTGCCACTATCAAACCACAGCTGCCTTCCATTCATTACGGCAAAGGTGGACAACCCTCTTGCAACTGTGGGACACCCTTTCATTTTCATATTTTTCGTCTTCAAGGCTGCAGGGAGTATGACCAGGAAAATGTTGGATCTTTTCTGCTTGGGATTAATAAAGGGCTAAATCAATTACAGGGCCTAATTATTACCAGTTTGTCCTTTATTTTATCCAAATAAGATGAAAAATCATAGTGCCCAATATTGGTGCTTTTGTTGTCAAATTTCAGCAGTGTGATCCTAGAATGTTCTGGAGACTTGTGCTCTGTGGATTAACCCTCCCTGGCCTGCAGCACTGCTGAGGATGAGGGTTGTTGTAGTCTGAGATATCTGAAAGGCAACAGGTTTGGGAAAAGCTAATCCAGAAACAATGAACAGAATGAAGATTCAGGATGCCACAAATCTTTGAATGTGGGGTTTTTAGGGGGCTGAAATGTGTTCTTTCAAACCCTCCCAAAGTTTCTCAACAACTATGCAGTCCTTCTAATCACACCTTCTCTGATACTAAATCAAATGCTCTTTTCATATCCATGTGTGTACAACCATTTGTTTGCAACCTATTTTATCTAAAATATTCATGTGCTCCTGTTTTAAAAAATACAAGCAGTCTGCAATTTTAAAAAATCAGCAACTAAAACAATAATATATAACAATTACTAAAGACATAACATTAAAATAGTGTGTTAAATGGCATGCTACTGCCCTTGCCATTTCTATATGCAGAGGAATCAGATACAAGTCTTTATTTTGAAAACTCAAATATTGCAGTTATTTGCTTTAGAAAATATCCTGCCATAGAACACTTGAACATTCTCCAGAACATTATCTGTCAGATGATTGTTTTAGTTTGCTTCCTGTGGCAAGAGTTAAATAACAGCTGGGGACTCAGGACTATCTATGCGAAACTTGCCTCCCTCCTCCCCCCCACTCGAAATGGGCATAGGAGAAGAGAACACCGTAGATAATTGTCTAACTTCTCAACCAGTCAGCTACTTGATACTTAGCTGATCCCTTGCAAGCTTTCCATGATTCTTTGAATTTTTGAATTGCGTGAAATGCAAACTGATGCAAAAAGAAGCATGTTGGGATTCACTTCTGCTTTTTCTTGTTCCTCAGAAAAACATATTGTGTAACAAGAGCTCAGAAGATTCAGAGTAATTCTAAGAAGGTAAGAGAAACCCAGATGGATCAGACCAAAAGCCTGTGTTGTTCAGCACCCCAGAAACCATCCGGAGCACAAGTAGAACATCAAAGCAGAACCACTCCACTTCCCATGATCCCCAATCACTGATATTTGGATTTATACTGCTTCTGAGGATAATTCTGAAGGTCCCCAGAAATGCCTTAGTTGATTTTTTAATGTGACTAAAAGGGAAAATTATTAAAGTCATAAGAAACAATCATAGTAAATGCATTAAATAAACAAACTGAATTGAATTGAATTGAAATTTTCTTCTTAGTCCTGGCTCCACCATTTTCTGGAATGGGCCTCTTGGCATGCCTTTCAAACGCTAGGTATAGCCCTCAGCAAAGGGTATCCCACTAACATCACATGTGGAATAATGTAAACTACTCATTTAGTTCTCTTTTATTTCTTTAAATAAAGCCAGTAGGCATGCTTTATTTCTGCTAATGCCAAGATATTCCTTCCATTCCAATCTGATAGTCTTTTTCTTTTCTCAAATCTATGCTTGTGTCATCCATTCCTTACCTGAGGAATGATGCTGAGGATTCTCTGGTTGTTTTCCCACATAATATACTATTTTAAATTTTATTTTTATTATTTTGATAATGCTGTTCCTCCCAAAGAATCCAGAGTGATCTAGCTCATGTTAAGGATTAACTAAACACACCAGAAACAAGCCAGATTTGCCAATGGTGTTTATGGCCAAGCCTCATTCTTTTTAAGCAGTTTCTGCCTTTTAGTTCTCTGGTTTGGTTATGATCTTGGATAAGTCACAAAAACAAATCAGGACTAATACAGAAACCCAGAAACCAACTGTGAATTCACATTTCATATTACATGCATAGAAAGCCAACAAGCTACAATATATTCACTGATCTCCATGTGCACATCGCACCAAGCAAAAACAAACACATTTCATTTGTGAAGTGTCCTATTTCATGTAAATAGTCACCCTCTTCCACCTTGTTTCTTGAATTTGTTTTGTTTACATTTTTAACATTAATTCAGATTTGCCCATTTTTTCCTTATCCCTTGGTTTATCTGCTTTTAGGATGGATGGGTACATCAAGTGATTATCTCCTGGATGATTGAAAGCAGATGAACAGCCTTAAAGTCAGTCTTTCAGTACATACTGGTGGGGATTGAATGAAAAAAGGTCCCAGCTTTGGAGGGGGGAGAACAAGATCTGGTTATTGTTAAAGCTTCTCAGAGAAAACTGTTAAACCTGTGAGATATACAACATAATAAAAATAATACAGACAATCCTCTATTTACAAACAGATTATGTTCCAAGGGTAAGTCTGTTTTGTTCGTCAGTCCAACCAATCAAGTAAAAATAAAAAACCACACACAATATAGTTCTTACCTTACGGCAATGGCATAGGCTCATCCTCCAGAGTTGATAGAGCATGTTTTTCCACCTTTCTGAAGAAGTGGTCCAGTGAAGTTTGGGTGGTAGCCTTCCTCTTTTCTGCATAGATGATGCTGTAGCAGTGGATTGCATCATGGACAGCTGAGAACAACTTGGTGAAGTGTTCAACATTAGCTAACAGGTCATCAAAGTCCTCCTCCTCCAGGTCAAGCTGAAGCTTCTTGCTGAGGGCAACCAACTGACAATGCCTTGTGACTCCTTTTCCACCACCTCAAACCCTCGAAAGTCATGAATGAACTGAGGCACTGATGGTTCCACTCTCTGTTTATGTTCGTAGGGGGTGACCTCAAGCCAGGCTGCATCAATGTTCTTGATAGCTTTGTAGATGTCATAGGACTTCCAAAACTGGTGCAAGGTCATCTGGGAATCCCCTTCAGTTGCCTGAACTGCCTGCCTAAACATGCAGCAAAGATAGTATTTCTTGAAGTTTGCTATCACCCCCTGGTCCATAGGCTGAAGGAGGGAGGTGGTGATCGGAGGCAGATACACAACCTTCATATCTGGATGGAAATTGCCCAAGTAAGGTGGATGACCCAAGGCATCATCCAAAATTAGCAGAATCTTCAAGGGGATGTTTTTCTTGCGGCCACTTCCGGGATGAACCAGTCTTCAAAGATGAGAAGGGTGACCCAAGTTTTCCAGTTAGCCTTCCACACAACAGGAAGTGAGCCCTTTGAAATGTTCTTGAGAGCTCGTAGGTTCTCAGAATGGTAGACTAGCAGTGATTTTAGACTCAGGTCACCAGAAACATTGCCATCGAGTAGGACAGTTAGTCTATCCTTCATAGCCTAGCATAGTCTTCTACTCCTCGTATGTTCTGTCTGGCATTTTCTTCCAATAAAGCCCCATTTCATCCACATAGAATATTTGCTGAGGCAAATAGCCACCTTCCTTGATGATGTCCTTAAGGGTTCCAGGAACTTCTTGGCTGCATCCTTGTCCACACTCGCCATCTCGCCCCCCACTTTCACATTATGAAGGTTTGCATGAGCCTTAAAGCACACAAGCCTCCCACGACTTGCAGCAAACATCTCAGCAGCACCTTCACCAGGCTTCTGTTGCAAGTCATGGAAGAAGCTTTTAGCCACCTTCTGGATCAGCATTAGGCTAAGCAGCACATGCCTCTGATGCTGATCTTCAATCCACATGCTGAGTAGTGTCTCCATCTCTTCCATCACTTTTCCTCTCCTCTTGCTTATTATCATTAATCGCATAGGCACTGAACTTTTCAAATGTTCCATGATCTTCTCTTTGTTCTTAAGGATCATTCCATCCACATTGGCCATCTTCTCCCACTGGTCAGTTTTCTTTAATATCTCTACCTTCATTTCCATCAAGATGGATTGATGCTTCTTAGCATTATCCCCTTCCTCATTATCACTCTTCCACTTAATTGCAAACATATTGTAATTCAAAGTCACTACACATCAACGAACAGTAGCATCCAAAATGGTGCACGCTCACCTCTCAACGTGCAATGGGTGCTGCCAAGCATATGTATGCAGCACGCCATAAACTAACCCTTCCCAGCCTTGTCCCACCTTCTGGGAGGTTGGAGGTTGGAGTTGGAGTTCCGAGCAGGTTTGTCCGTATTGGCAAAAGTTCGTAATTCGAAAGTTCATAAGTAGAGGACTGTCTGTAATACAGACACCTCTCTCTTTAATCTAATGTAAAAAAATACAAGTGCTCCAAGATCCTAGATCCTTCATTTGCCCTTTCACCCCAAAACTCTCCCTTAACTTTTACCTCACTACATTCCAGCATGAAGTCCTCACTCCTCCAGCTCCACTGTTCTTCACCACCCAAAGTCCCTTGCTCCCACAAAAGAATTAGTCCTTTATTCTTGCTTAGTCTGTGTTTGGAATTCTCTTCTGGAACATCTGCTTCATGCTTCCTCTCATTTCATTCAAATCCCCCCTAAAATCCTGTTTTTCCACATAATTTTTTAAACAATCCACTAGTCTCCAGGCCTTGTTACAATTTCACCTATAACAGAGGCTTTGCTAATTACTTGTGCTAAATATACCATGGTATTCTGTAATGGCACATTTGTTTGTTTGTTTGTTTTGAATTTATTAGCCATCCAATGGGCTCTGGGAGGCATACAAAACCAAAAAATCCATAAAAACAGATAAAACATCAAACCAAACCAAACCAGCCCAAACTAAAATGATCTTATAAACAACATGAAATTAAAAAAACAAGGGCCCCAGAAATGCAATAATACAGTGATTAATCAACCCTGGGCCTCTAACCAAAACCAGGTTTTAAGAGGTTTCTGGAGGCCTAGGAGAGGGTGCTGTCCTTCTCTCTGGGAGGATGCTGTTCCAGAGGGTGGGGGCCACAATGGAGAAGGCACATTTCCTCAGGCCCACAAGATGGCATTTAATACAAGGAACCTGCAGGGCACCCACTCTGCACCCACTCTACCAGAATGTACCAAATTTACTGAATGAATCAATTTGCCTGGATCTGCACTACAGATTGAACCATAAAATTGTGTTCATACAAAACTGAACCACATTTGTGCGTTATGAAGCTAGCCTATATCTAAGCATGTGTAACAGTCACATGTTTCCCTACGTACACTCCATACTTCACTTTATCTGTTGTTTTTCCCCTGTGTCAATTATTAGATTCCAAACTGCTAAGAGTTAGGACCATGGCTAGGTTCATACCAAGTCACAATTTTGTTAACCATGGCTTCCAGCCTTGAAAGCTACCAGGCACATGTTGTCATTAACAGGTAAGCGATTACATTTTGATCCCGAATCACATGAGAAATTGACATTGTGAAATAACCTAAATTTGAAAATAGCAGGGAAAATATTTAATTGGAATGCTTGGGTCAAACAAGGGATCAATACCTTGAATCAATTGATTTAAGGTTGATGCAAGGTTGCTTTAAAGACTGAGAGATTGTGTTTTGAACACAATTTACCTTCAACATAACATATACTTCTTATACTTTAAAAATTGATTTCTCAGAAATATTATTTTGTGTTTATTGGACCCCTTAAAGATGTTTAAAAAGAGGATTGTTTTTTGTTTTTTTTCTTTGTTTTTTGTTTTGTTTTTGCTGATGCTATAAGAAATTTGAGGTAATATGATCTGGTTTTGTCCAGGTGTAGCTTCATTTTGATATCAAATCATTACATATGCAGCTCCAAATTTCAGATTGTACTATCATGCCAGTTGCCTAACATGGATCTCAGAATGGATTATATTTCCTTAGGGTTCCAGCAACTTAATGGAAGAGGCAGGCCTTTCACGGGAACTGGAATTGGTGGCTAATGATATCGCTACATACAACAACCTGCCTGTGCATGTATCTAAGCTGAAAACTAGACCAAATATTGTTCCTCTATCTATAGCTGTTCATTCACTGAGCCAATAACAGCCTACACTGAATCAAATATATTACCAGAGTTGCCAGCTGTTACAAAATCTGAGTGTAAACAGCTGATTTCAGCCCTGGTCCTCAGAAAAGCCCCTGGAGATGATATGATACCTTCAGATGTATATAGGATGAAAGATTCCTGGTGGGTTCCTATCCCGACTAGATTTTTCTCAAAAATAGACAAAATATGTGTTGTACCTTCCCACTGGAATCAAAGAGTTATGTGTCCAATCTTCAAAAAGGGCAATGGCAGGAGTAATTACCACCCAATTAGCCTGCTAGACATTTCATCTAAGCTTTACATCCAATATCTTTTGAACATATTAGAAGATTGGGAGAAAGAAACAAAACTTATCCATCCGGACAAGCAGGATTTCAAAAAGGACGTAGCACAATAGATGACTGTGCCACTCCGAAGGCTCTCATTCAGAAATATATAAACAGACATACAAAACAACTCTGTCATCTTCATTGAACTTACCTCTGCCTTTGATTCAATTGGCAGGTCCCGATTATGGAAGAAACTTGCAAGGACAAACATCAATAACCATCTTCTCAAACTAATAATTGAGCTAAGTAATGACATCATGGTCAGAGTGGAAATTAAATTCATAGTTCCTGCACTTAAAATATTCTAGGGCGAGGTTTTAGCCCAAATGCTGTATGGGGCTAGGTGATAGACCAGATGCTGTATGGGGCTAAGATCTGGGGGTGAGATGAGAAGGTTATAGCCCAGTTGGAACAGTCCAAAACAATTTCATAAGGAAGACCTCGGGACTTCCCCAGAGCACCCCTGCTGCTTATCTAAGGATAGAGGTAGGGTTAACTTCCATCACCATCAGAGTACATATTGCATTGCTGGGCATTTATAAGAAACTAGAAAGCCTTCAAAAATCCTATTAAACAGCTGGGAATCAATAGAGTAAACTTTTGTTGCCTAACCTACAAATATATTCCCTATTCCCTTTGGAACAGAGAAAATATTAGAGATAGGTGTTTTTTTTAAAGGATGCCAGTAAAAATGCTACTACAGTACAGACACTGTACTTTTGTAAGCACCCTGCTGAACAGCATCTCTGTCCCTGTGGTACCAGTCAAATGAAGGACATCATTTACTACTGCCCCATTTACAATGAGATTAGGGCCAAATTATTGATGGTAGGTGAATTGAAGGACTTGGACCCTGAATGGTTGAACTATCTCCTTGCAGATGTGTTTCCAACTATTAGTAGTCAGGTTGCTACTTTTGCTTTGTCATCATTTAAACTCAGAAAGATTTTTTTCAGTTAATTGTAGCTCTGACCTTATCTTGTTTTGACTTATTTGTCTCTAGCACTCTTTTTTAATTTTATTTTATTGTGATTTTGTTTTATTGTATTTTATGGTATGTCACATTATTATGACCTATGGTTACAATAATAAACTTATTACACAGGGACTGGGTTAATACATAAAAATAAACAATTTTCTAGAGACTATCTAATATTAACCTATGAACCTCTGAGATAATTACAGAAAATGAGTAAGTCTCCCGTCTTGCTTCTTTATTGAATATTTATTTTTATGATGAAGAAAATACTAAGAAATTTGTTTAGAGTACAAGATTTTATTATTAACAGGACAAAATTAAGATCCCTCAAGGCTTTTGTTGCACAATGTTCACCCATACTCAGTTGTTTCCAATACCCTCAAGTAAGCAACTTGAGAATTATGGGAAACAAAAGGGGAATACTGAAAAATTTGGCTGAATTTGGAACTCTTATACCCCATAAAATTGAACATTTTCTGGGCACAATTGTATAATGAAATACAATTCAAAACCTGAACAAGTTAAAGATTGTATGATCAAATGGATGTAAAATTTCAATACAGTTATAGACATGAAACAGTGGGAATTTCAGTGGAAAAAAGAATATTACATTCACATTATATTTAGAGAGAAGTAGTATAAGATGTTTTATCGCAATCATGACTTCAGTCATGATTGCTAAAGGGGGTGGCTCCTTTTCTTCAAAATGCTGGAAATACAATGGACAGATTGGCTCTTTCTTCCACATGTGGTGGTAAAGTTGCAAAGCTCAACAATATTGAAAATTAATTCATCATTTATTGATATTGATAATGCTATATAAATAATAAGAATTCAAAACATTTCCAAGTATAGAAACCCAAATAAACACAGAGTTCAATCATTGTTTGTATTTTTATGCCCAGATCATTGATCTGGTTTTTATTCTTTCCACACCAAGGATAATTATGAACAATATAAAAGTTCTACATTAATGATTTATCAGGTAAAAGACAGATCATCTAGCTGGGCAGGGTTTATTCTAGGTTATTTTTTTTCAGCTTGATGTACCATTGTCCATGCTGACTGTAGATTATGAGAACATGAATCCAGAACATCTGGAGGGCATCCATTTTGAAAGACTTTTGTTCAGAGTTTCACTGTGGGTGCTTGAAGCTGTTCCTTTTCTTGCTAATAGCTGACTCACAACAGGTAAGAACACCTTCTGTATAAAGAAACATGTGTGCAGCACTGAGTCACTGAACCAACATTTTAAAGGAAGAGGCACCTGAAAGAAAAAGCAGGTAGACTAGAATGTTAGCTAACCTTAGTCATTCTTACTTAAAATATGCATGAGGCTCAAGTTCAGAAGAATGTTATGAACACTGTTCATTTTTCAAACAAATGTTTACATCCCGCTTAATAAGCAAATATTCCTTTGCAAGCTCCCACATTCAATATTGTCAAAGTTGGCTGCAATTTAATTAAACAAAGAGAATATTCTGAGAATTTGTAATCCATCAAATCCTCCTCACTTCCCCGCCATAATATTATCTACATTGGCTAAAAGAGACTCTTCAGAGTTTCAGGTAAGTTATTTTCCCAGCCTTACCCAGAGGAGCCAGGAGGAGCTTTGACCTTCCCTGTCAAGCCCATCTGGGATCACAAGGTGCAGCCTTCCCGGCAACCTATTGCCTACTCACACACTCCTAGAGTCTATGCTGCTAGATGACTGCAAGTCTGGTTCTAGATGGGAACAGCAGGAAGCAAGGGATTGACCAATCAGGGCCTGCCATTGTCCAGACTAAGCATCTGCCTAGCCCTGTTGCCAATCCACTGCAACCCAGAGTAGAATGTTTAAAGCCACCTTCAGGAATGGCCAGGAGCAAAACGGGAGGAATTGCCCTCAGTCATATGTGAGAACACCAAAATCCAATCAATTATCCTCTGTTTATATGCCTATTCCTCCGAGAATATTAAAGCTGATGAGAAAAAAGTAGGTGAAAAGCCTAGCAGAACAGAACAGCCCACTCCTCAGCAGCCAATCCATGCCTATTGCTTCTTACCTGCCCAGGTGGGGGTAAGGACTAGAGATGCCATGATACTCTGCCAGGACTCTCCTGGCACAGAGATTCATGGGACATCAGGCATTTCCTGGAGAAAGTTGGCAGGACCACTGTATTCTCAAATGGGGACTTTGATTTAGTGTGGTTGGGTGTTGCCAGAAGCACCAGTAAGATCTGATACAGATAATAACTCACTAGGTTAAATATATTATGGGTGCAGGGCCTATATTAGCACCTTGGCTTGCTAACTAGATTAACTCATTTTGAGGGTTCACACACAACTGAGTAAATCATAAACTAAGCAAATGGCTTGGGTTCTTACATGCTACCCACCCCCCCACAAACAACAACCCCTAATCAAGGCTAAAACTACTAGCTAGGTGTATAATTGATCTGAACCCAGTCACACATGAGCACATTGTTCCAAATGAACTTCTCAAAGTCTAGTTCTCTTAATGTCCTTCAGATTAAGTAGGTCTGAAGTGATAACATGTCCCAGAGTTAGAGGTCAGTCTCTGTGAGCCGCTGACCTGAGAACCTTCTTTGTTCTCCCGAGAACCTTTTCTGTATTCATGCCAAGTAATGGCTACAAGAAACTTTTTCTGTGGCAGTGAGGTGATTGCCTTAAAGAAGTCCACCAAATATTTACCATAATATTTTATTTTATAATAGCTTTATTAAATTTGAAAAAGCAGAAAGATAAAAATGAATACAAACTAATAATCAAGGAAAAGAAAAAGAAAAAGATAGAAAGCAAAAGTGCTAGAAAATAGAAAAGGAGAGGAAGAAAAACAAAAATACAAAAAGAATGTTTACCATAATATTTTCAGTGTTGGTCATAACATTATTTTCCCAGTCTTGTAGTTTTTTGCTTCATTCTTTGAATTCTAATACTATTGTACTTTTATTATTGTATTTTTGCTATTTTTATTCTCTGTGCCACTCAGAATAGGGAAGCCTATAAAATGCAAAGAGCTTAATACATAAATTTCCTGATACTGTTTCTATATATTTCTACATTTTTACCAGAGGGCTTTTTACTGATGTCCAGTAAATCAGGTACATGTTGCAGGGAGTTTTCTCTTCTCTTCTCTTCTCTTCTCTTCTCTTCTCTTCTCTTCTCTTCTCTTCTCTTCTCTTCTCTTCTCTTCTCTTCTCTTCTCTTCTCTTCTCTTCTCTTCTCTTCTCTTCCCTTCCCTTCCCTTCCCTTCCCTTCCCTTCCCTTCCCTTCCCTTCCCTTCCCTTCCCTTCCCTTCCCTCCTCTCCTCTCCTCTCCTCTCCTCTCCTCTCCTCTCCTCTCCCTTTTCTTATTTTTCTTATCATATCTTTATCTTATTGCTGCAAGATGTTGCCCTTCTAGTCAGAGCACTACCAACATATAGAGACATAAAGATGCTTTTGCCCTGTGGCAAGATAGAGAGCCTCCATTTAGATGGAATCTTTAAGATCCCAAAAAACAGCAGTCCCTACAGCAATGTAAAAGATGGAAGAATGATATGGTTGGGCTCATCTATTTTTGCTGCTAGGTACCCTGTCAGTACAACTTAACAAATAGTAATAAAAAGAATCTAAAATTTCATTCCACTCATCCTATAGCTGCAATAAATCACTTTGATGTTTTCTGTGGCCTAATACCACATACAAATCTATCTATATGGTTGCTAGGAGTTGAAAACAACTTGATGGCATGTAATCAATAAACACACACACACACACAGACTATGCAGCTTAACCTATTGAGCTTCCAAGAAGAAAAAAGTTTTAAAAAATGAATATAGAGACACATGGATCTTAAAATGGAGGACATTTTTGAAGAATGGAATGAAGGCATCTCTCTCTCTCAGACACACAATGAAAGAACAGCGTGAGCTCAGTTTTGTAAGTGATGAATACTATAGTTGCTATTCAGCAACATTTGGGGATTGATTGCACCTCCAGGGATATTTTCTTGCCATTTTGCCAAGATGGCCCCTGACCAACCAAAGTTTCATTTGGTCTACAGAAACGTTACTACAGCAATGTAAAAGATGGAAGAGTGATATGGTTGGGTTCATCTATGTATGAAGATAGCAGGAATGCCTATCATTAAAGGATGATTTTTAAGAGCATGAAGTTCATCTACTCCAGCTTAAATTTTGTGAACTGTTCGGACTGCACCCTGTGTTAATATTTTAAACTAATCTTTGCACCCTACAGGGACGTGCTTCACTTAAGAAACCACATATCCCTTCTCTGACTTAAACAAAAGAAAAGAAAAGAAAGAAGAATAAGAGAACAGTTCTCTACTCAGAGTTGGCTAGGTCTATAGGCTGCTATTATATCAACAGAACAGCCTATGTAATTCCGTACTTGCTCAGCCTAGGTTGGGCAAGTTTTGATAACACAAACCTGGTATAAAAATAGCAGACATCCTCCTGTTCCCATCCAATGAGGACTCAGATAATGCCAATGATGATAGCTCGATGTTACTTATTTAGCCAGTAAAAGCATGAAGATGGCAACAGGCATCACCACAATATAATACACAGAATAACACCAGAGTGCTTATGATTTATTTCCTACTTTTTTTTCAAAGGAGATTTAGGTTGCAAGTGTAGGATCATTTCTCATTTTATCCACAGAACAACACTGATAAAGCCCCATAACCTGCATAGTTGAGAGGGGACTTAAATTTGTTCCAGTCCAATATTCTAACCGCTATACAACACTGCTACTCCCACTCCCAACAATCTCAAGGTGTGTGGGATGAATCTTATACTTGTGGAAGAGAGTATCTTGGAGAGCAAAATGCAGACTGGAGCACCAAGTCCTTGAATCTGGATATATGAGTAATGGAAAGAGTACCTTTTGACTACTCCAGCATCATACTTGCTTTATCTAACACATCAGCATAGGCAAAAGGGAAAAAGGACAGAATAATAAATGTCCATGGAGGATACTGCTAACTGAGAAACGGCAGCGGAAGTACATAAAGCTCTTCCTTTTTGTGATTGCAATGGATCTCTGTGGACCTGTTAGCCAGTGATACTTACCTGGGTTAGAGGGAGGTTAGTATGTTGTGAAAACAAGAAAAGCGGGTTAACGGACCTTTTCAGAGCTTGGGGCAGTTTAGATGTAGCCCCAAACAAACCTACTCTTATTTGGAGTTCAAGTACCCCCATTCCTTTCAGCAATACTACATTATCCAAACAGTTGACTAGGAAGGATAGTTCACACTCTGCCATTCCACACTAAGGCAGGTCCTAGAGAGACCCCATGAAGTCTTTAGACCAGTGTTTTTCCAATTTTATGCAATCATTCAGTAAATTCAGCAATCACTCAGTTAAGCAAACTCTTATCCCTATTGGCTGGTGTGGGTCTTCTGGACTAGTCTACAGAAAACCCACCCACACAGACCGGTACCTACACAAAAACTCCAACCACCACCCACGTCAGAAAAGAGGCATTATCAAAACCCTCATGGATCGTGCCAATCAGATCTGCGAAACCCAATTCCTAAACTCTGAACTTAACCACCTTAATTGGGTCCTACAAGCGAATGGCTACTCCAAAAATGAAATAAAAAGAGCCATCAAACCAAGAAAGCAACATGCAACTGAAGAAGAAAAACAGCCACCCACCAACAAAGTATTTCTGCCCTATATCAAAGGGGTCACAGACCGCATGGGAAAACTGATGGAAAAACACAATTTCCAAACAATCTTCAGACCCACCAGAAAAGTACAAGAAATGCTAAAATCAGCAAAAGACAAAAGGGATCCCCTCACCGCCGCAGGAGTATACCGCATACCATGCAGTTGTGGGCAAGTATACATCGGGACCACAAAACGCAGCATCCATACCAGGATAAAAGAACACGAAAGGCACTGCAGACTACAGCAACCAGAAAAATCTGCAGTAGCTGAACATGCTGTCAAGCATACTGGACACAAAATCCTATTTGAAAACATAGAGATACTGGACAACACCAACAGCCACTATACCAGGCTATACCGGGAAGCCATTGAGATTCACAAACACCAGCACAGTTTCAATAAAAAGAGGAGAGTCTAAAAATCAACAAAACCTGGCTACCAATCCTGAAAAATACAGCCTGCAAAAGGTCAACGAACTCAGCTCAACCACCAGGACATGTGAACAGTTCACACAATGAACTTGCTAATCACCCCCAGCAGCCCCTCATTAACAATTCAATAGAAGAAAAAAACCCTGCCTAATCCCCAGGAAGATACACACAGATGCTGACACCAAAACAAGCAGCCACTCAGTAACTCAACCCCCCCACACACACCCAATCCCCCCTTTCCCCCCTCAGATCTCTATAAATACCCACAAAAGGGTCACATCACCCTGGGCACAGAGAGAACTGCTCCTGTCTGTGCTCCTGCACTCTGAAGATGCCGGTCACAGGTGCTGGCAAAACGTTAGGAAACAAAACTTCAAGAACACGGCCACACAGCCCGGAAGACCCACACCAGCCATCGTATGCCGGCCGTGAAAGCCTTCGACAATACATCTTATCCCTATTGTTTTGTCTTTAAAAGTGTGAGACGTCACATCTTTGGGCAAATAAAATAATGATTATCATTAATTTGTTTGTGCCTTCCCATACCCTCCATTTGAAAAGGTCTTTCAGAACTAAATTTTGTACCCAAAACATTTAATCCAAAATTAAGTATTTACTACATGAATTAATGTATGTAGCCCATGCCATAAAAATAACAAACGTGTTAGTATTAATAATAAACTTGGCTCAAACTTGTTAGTCAAGAACGTTCTTTAGTAGACATTGCTAAGTATTAATGGGGTATGGAAAAATGCATCTCCAGCCAATGGACACCCAATTTTGAGTATTCATTGTCATATTTCCTATTCACACTTTTCTTTGGGGATTACCTGTATAAGACCACGACTCCACTTAACACAATATCTGGATTCACAGTCAGTAGTTGCACTCAAGACCTGTGCCCTGTTGTCAGTTTTCTGAATTCCAGTTCTCAGGTTGCTACTTTCATTATCACTTGTATGCTTCAACAGATCAGTTTTCAGCCCCTGATAAGTTGCTGTGGATCAGCTGACTGGGAGAGAATGTAGAGGCAGGACTGAGGCTCTGACCTGGTCAACTGACAGGTAACAAATGTGGGAAGCCTGCAGGGGAACTCCTGGCGGATAGCCACAGACCACAGCATGAAGATCACAGCTCTAGACACTCCATCTTTGCTACCATTAGAGTTTTACCCTCTTGGCTGATAGGGGAATGAATAAGAGCAGAAAGGAGTTGCACAGGTAAGCCCCTTGAGATTGTTCATGGTGACACTGATATTGATTATTGTCATGCCCTTCAAAGATGAATTTTGTGTGTATGTGTGTGTGTGTTTATGGGTGCCTTCAAGTCAGTGTTGACTCCTGGCGACTGCTTGGACTAGTCCCTGCAGTTTTCTTGGCAAGATTTCGGAAGTGTTTTGCCATTGCCTGCTTCCTAGGGCTGAGAGAATGACTGGCTCAAAGTCACCCAGGTGGCTTTGTGCCTAAGGAAGGACTAGAACTCACAGTCTCTGGTTTCTAGCCTGATGCTTTCACCACTACACCAAACTGACAGTCAGTCAGTCAGTCAGTCAGTCAGTCAGTCAGTCAGTCAGTCAGTATAATTAAGCAGTAGAAAATGGTGAAGAGGAAATTACAGCCTGTTAAATTTTATTGCATGAGCTGGAAGTCAAGATGGCTGGCAACTAATAGACTTGTCTATCCTAGACTGTGCTATAGATGTCCAAAAGTGAGTCAACCAATCATCTCTATCTATGAATCTTAACCATGGTTGAAGAGGCGGAGCTAGCCTACCAGAAGTGGAAAGGCTGGGCTTGTACACTGGCATCCAGAAAACCTACCCCCACTATAAAGCCAGAAATGGAGCTTGTCAACTGACACTCAAAGTGCCATGGCTGCTATTGTGCACATGCACAAAGGAGGCTGCAGTCAGACCATTTTTCTCATGAGAAAACACCATGTCCACCATTTTGTGCATGCATGTCCAAATTGGCAAACGTGCCATAAGAGAGGGGAGAAATTTTTTATTTCTTTACATGATTTATGTATCTCACACAAATGATTCTGGGTGGCTTACAAGATTAAAGCAGACAAACCCACCAAACATAACCCCCAGCACCCAAAGATAAATTGCCAACCCTCAATAGCAGCAGAGTTCATCCACCCCTTGACCCAAATGCCTGGGGAAACAGTCAGGTCTTCAAATGCCTTGCAAAAGGCTAACAGGGTAGGGCCATCCAAATCTTTGGGGGGAAGCTGTTCCATGGGGCAAGCCTGGCCACTGAGCAGGCATGACTCCAGGGTCCAACAAGATGACATTGTTGAATAGAAGAGACCTGGAGGGGGTGCACAGAAACAGTAGAAGAAAGGCAGTCCTGAAAGTTACTGCGATTCAACATACAGTATTTTTCCACTCATGTTCCACAGTGTTTTTTTTCCCAGTCATAGCATGAGTGAGAAGTACACAGAAGTATTGACCATTTTTTATTGCCATCATTAATTTATATTGAACCAATTGAAAAGTGGTGCTTTACATAGAACAGATTTGAAAATTCTCTACTCAAAGGGCCTTACAATCTATTAGGCAATAATGCTGTTTATTGACATTTCTATGGCATTCCACACATATCACCATACCTATATTCACAACCATGAGGGCTAGGAGCTTGCTAATGAAAGTTGTATGTTGAGAGTCTTAAAAACAGAAGTCTCTTATCAACAACACCCCATCCTGAGATTTTATTGAACTGCATATTTAGTTGTTATTGAAATGTCTTATTGTCAGATAAATTATCTATATTAAATTATTTGTTTAAATGCCTCATTCCAAACAGGCCATCTTTAAGCTGCATGGGAGCAAGCAATGTGTATTTTACCTCTACTTTCAAAGCTGAATGTTGAAGTGCGTGCATACTGCTGAATCTAATGGAATTTGTATGCCAATGTGTGTACCTTCATGTTATATCTTCTTGAAAAAAATATGTGTTTCAGGAACTCCAGCAGAAAATGTCCTATTATGGCACTGAGATATTTTGAATCTGTTGCTTTTCCATGACAATTCCAAGGAAAAGAAGGGGGACAAGTGATTTTACATGTGCCATTACACTGTTGCACAAATGATACGAATTATGAACTGTATGCCATTTGCATTACATAACTGATGCAAATTATACAATGATAGTATGAAGCACATGAAATCATCATGGTTTCTATGGAACGCTATGAGACTTCCCAACAACTAAAATTATTGCTATGCGTGCACTGGCTAGCAAAACTGGAAGGTTAATTCAGTTCATTACAGGTTAGATGGATTTGTGAATGAAATCAAAGAAATTGGGACAGAGAGAATTGTTGAGATATGGTGATTGCACCATGTTCTTTTGGTGTTGTTACTGATATTCAGTCCTAACAGTCTAAGACTGACTGCATTTACATATCCTGACAGAAAACTGGATGGAACAGCTAATCTCTTCAGTGTCAGAAATAATATTCAAACAACCTTGAAAGCCTAGAGAGATGGCATGAAATTATTAGAATTAAATGCATAGACACAAAAATATAAAAATCTTCACTTAGGAAACAAGAATCAAATGCACAGGCATAGGATGATGGATCTCTGGCTTAACAATAACACTTGTGAGAAAGTTTTTACACTAGCAGTTAATTATCAAATGAATATGTATCAGCAAAGTGCTAGGGCTGCCAAAAAGGCCAATGCAATTTTAGAATTCATCAAAAGAAAAACAACTGAGGCGGGATATGCTACCTTTCAAACTTCTGAAAAGATGACATGTGGATGGCCAAGAGTGCAGGATATGAAATAAGGGATTTAGTAAAGCAGATTCTCACTGAGCATTAAGTGGCTGGGCAGCCTTTTTTTTTTTTTTAATCCATTCAATCGTACCTGATTCTTGGAGACTGCCTGGACAAGTCCCTGCAGTTTCCTTGGCAAGGTTTTTCAGAAGTAGTTTGCCATTGCCTCCTTCCTAGAGCTGAGAGAAACTGACTGGCCCAAGGTCACCCAGCTGGCTTTGTGCCTAAGGCAGGACTACAACTCATGGTCTTCCAGTTTCTAGCCTGATACCTTAACCACCAGACCAAACTGGCTCTCAAACCTTTTGCTAAGGATGCTTTAATTTGGATTCCAGCATGGAGCAGTGGATTAGAGCGTTCCATGCCTCTTTCCTAACATTTGAAGAAAGCCCATCCTATCCACCTTTCAAAAGACTGAAAAATTATTCTTGAGAAGCATGGTGAAATGGTGCTGCCATACATCAAAAACATCTCAGAAACAACCAAGAGATATTACATTACTGCATGGCATCACCATACCACATAAAGCCCTCCAAAACATCTCAAGCAAACCAAAAGACCCAGTAGCCCAAGAAGAAAAAACAGCAGCCATCTACAACATACAGTATAAGGTCTGCAACAGCCACTATGTAGGACAGACAGGCAGAAGACTAGCAGGGCACATCCATGAACACTAAGTAGCAGTCAGAAGACACGATGAAAACTCAATCTCACAACACATGGACAGGTTTAACCATAGTTTCAACTGGGAAACTGTCAGCATCTTAGATCAAGCTAAATCAAAAAATGTGAGAGAATTCCTGGAAGCTTGGTATTCAGACAAGTCAGCCATCAACAGGCACCTAGAGACAAACCACACTTACACAGCATTCAAAAGAGACAATAAAAAGGAAACAAAAAGACCAGAACACCTCCTTGCCAGCAATCAACACCCAGATGTGCAGGGATTAACATCAGGATTAACACCAAACAAACAATCAAGCAGTAAACAATACCCTAATCAAGGAACTACCAACTCAGATAAGCAATCAAACAGTAAACAGCCTAATCTAGGAACTACCAGGGAAAAAACAACACCCCCACCAACACTGGCAGGGCAAGCTACTGTATATAAACAGAGAACAAACCTCACTCCCTTCTAGCACTGAAGATGTTACCTAGTCAGGTAATGAAATTTCTGCAAGAAAACAGCCAAACTCAGAAAACCCCAAGGACTCTACAGCGTACGAGATTATGTGAGCTCAGCTATTGCGACTCTTAGCCCAGGCCTTTGGCCAGGGTGACTGAAGCCCCTTTCTGGGTAATGTGGATTGCTTTGGTTGTTGTCTGCTTTGTGCCATCTTTTGCCTATTTTGTTTTTATTATTATATCAATTTATTGTTCTACATGTTTTTATCAGTGAACCACTCAGAGTTGCTGGCAGTTGGGCAGTTAAAATGTAATAAAATAAAATAAAATAAAATAAAAAAAACAAAAAAAACAATGGATACTAGCTGAATATCTTGTATGAACACAGTAAATTATGGTTTATTTAATAAACCATGGTGAAGCATACCTCAGCTTAGTGCCATGTGCACCTGAGTACTTCTTTTCATATAGCTGTGTATGTTTCCATTCAATGACCATGTCACATCCAGCTTGACAGACTCTTTGAAACACCGTGGAGACTCTCTTTAGCGTTACTGTGTTTCCATAACGTTGCTGAGGTTCCACAGCTGAACTCTTAACTTCCAGTTCAGCAGTAGCACGGGAGGACAGGCAAGGACAGTTCTGCAGGTTGAACTGAAAGGGTGAGGTGGTGGGTGCCTCCTCCCTGGCCAGAATTCTTGCCTGCTGGTATCTCCCTGCTGAAAGCAAGGGGCCAGGCACCATTTCACCATGCTTCTCAAGAATAATTTTTCAGTCTTTTGAAAGGTGGATAGGATAGGCTTTCTTCAGAAAAAAAGAGAAGAAACACGCAGAGCTCCATATAGGACATAACCATTTCCTAATCCTATCCAGGATAAGAAGGAATGGATTTGAATAGGAGTCTGTTTCTATTGTATTTTATTACAAGGACTGGAGAGTCAAGGGGGTTGGAGAAAAAGGAACAGGGAAGCAGTTATTCTATTTATAGGCTGGATCTAAAAATAAGTTAGATGCAGTTAGTTCTCATTAACTTCTATAAAATTAAGCTGAGCTAGAACTAATTTGTTCCTTGGTTTCATTAGGGAAAATTTAACTGTTACTTTGGATCCTACTCTGAATCTCCATGGGTGGTGCTCTAATTCAAGAAAGAAATAATAATAATAGTTGTTATCATTATTTATTTATTTATTAAACTTGTATGCTGCCTGACTTTCAACAACTCTGAGTGGCTCACAACAATCAAAGACATTACAATAAAATCAGTAAAGACCCCATAGATGAGGCCCTCACTATTGATATGCTATATTAATCCAGACAAGTTCAATATCACAAGGATAGCATCAAAGCTTTATATGAACCTTACCAATTTCAACCACATTATCTCACTTACAGAATATATAAACTCCACAGTTAAGAAATAAAACTTTTCTAAAATGGGTAAATTATTTCTGGCCTTTGTGTAGAAGACAGATCAGAAAATTAAGTTTCGCTGATGGACATCATGTCTCCCATGTACACTTTAGAAATGATGTTCACTAGTGAAACTTCATTTTAAAAATGATTGTGCTGCTTTCTGTAAAGGAACAGAAGTTAAAAAGTTAAATGCCAGACACCAAGCAGGGGCATCCCCAGAGTGTCAGAAAAGCATGAACGTGGCAGCCGTTGCCACTCCACCAAAGCCCCATCCCTTTTTCACGTTTGCAGATGCCATCTTGACATGCCCTGCAGAGCCCCTTAGACCAAGCAAATGACAAAATACGCCTGGCTTGACCCCCCCCCCCCCCGCCAATTTGGCAGTGTACATTTGATAGCCTGTAATTTTATTCACTGAAGTATTTAAGGTTGCTGACAACTGTAAAATATGTTCAGTCCCATGTAGGCTTCCTCTTGCTCAAGGATGACCGGGAGAACAGAACGTGCTTACTAAGGCTACGGAAAGTGTATGTGACTTCAGTGGATAGGAAGAAGCACGAGAATGGAAGTCACGACAAAGTGCTAGGAGGTACACGTGGGTGTACTGAGCTTGAAAGTAGTTTTGTTAACATACTCCAACTTCCTGGAAGTAAAAAATAGTATAAAAAGAAGCTGGTTTTGGTTGTTGATCTGCAGGCTTTTGTTCTGGTTTCTTTTTTTCTTTCTTTGTGCTTGAAGTGAATCAGACCCTCCTATTATCTCCTTCAGCTTAGCTGATAAGGCTGAGATCTATAAGCTCAGATCCCAGCCATGCTGAGGGAGGGGTAGATAATATTTAATTGATCTGCTTCATTCCTGTAGGCTACTCCACCTCAGCAGCTTTGAGGTGTGGACTTCAACTCCCAGAATTCCCCAGCCAGCATGAGACATTCTGAGCAAGAGTCAGATAAATTCATCTGCCCAGCAGTTCCCAAGTTCCGCGAGGGAAGTCCGGATTATCTCAGTTACACAATGGGCTCCCATCTTTTCAGTGAGGCACAAAAGGATTTCTGTCTTTGTTAGTTCTATTGCTAAAATAAATAAGTTTAAAAAATATGTACAAGTTTTACAACCCCCCCCCAAATGGAAAAAAACCAAAGACAAACATGTTAAAAAGACAAGAAAAAGCAATTAAAACTAAACAAAAAAGGAAACCAAGGATAAAAAAGGGATTTCAAACTATCTATACATATCATGTATCCGTCAAACATTAAACGGCATTTAAGTTTCTAAGTCTAAATGAAAGAGAATAAATAATAATACTCTTCTGTGGCAACAGCCATAAAATCTGTGCCAAAGGGCAACATTGTAAGCCGTTCTTGCGATTTCCCTTCCTCTGCAGAGCCGGGAAACCTCCGAACCCCACGCGGCTCGTGTGACCTAGACGCGTCTCTTTTCGTAGATCTTTAACGTTGGAGGCGTTTTGCTGAAAGACCGAGCCGCCGGCCTTGCGTAAAGCGGCTTCAATCAATATTTTTGCGCAAATCCCCAAGAAGTGAGAGTGCCCCTGCCGTTTGCAAAAAAAACAAACAAAAAAAACCCCGCAAGAGCCCAACGGGTCACAGGTCGCAGACCGAAATTGTACCAGTGGAGGCAGCGAGGGAAGGAAGCGCGGAATGTGCGCGGAATGTGCGCAGGCTGCTTGGACAGTAACGCGCGCTTCCAGCCCCCAGACCGCGCGCTGCCTTATAAATACGTCTGTTCACAAGGAGACCCCGCTGAGCTAAATGGGGCGCATGTTGAGATGCGTATGTTGGGAAACAGCTGGAAATCGTAGGGAAAAGTGTGCGCAGAGTGAGCGCGCTTCCCGGAGACTGGAAGGAACCCCCTCCCGCGGGATCCCCGCAGCATCTCCCCTCGGCAGATTTGAAGTTGGGACTTGGAGGGTTTGAATTTGCTGACGTTCCGAATAGGGTCTGTCCGACTTCCTGCTGGCTCGACTTTTGCCCCAGCTCTGCAAATAAAGCAAAGCAAAGCAAAGCGGGGCTTCGGGAGGGGCTAGGAAAAGTCCCCAGAGAGAGCAAGACTGGAACCCACACCTGTTTCTCCGGAGTAGCCGCCGGGCACCCGACCGCTTTTACGTAGCCGAGGAAAGAGGGAGGGGAAAGCCGCGTTTCCTCATCACATCGGAGCGTAGGGCAGGCTTATAAAAACTGCAGCTCCCGCTCCTTCCATAGAGGCTCATGGAAAGGGTGAATAAAAGCAAACGCGGGTTCCGATCGCTGCTGGTGCTGCGAGTTCTTCGGCCAGCAACGGAGGCGCAGCGCGGACTCGGAGCTAAATCGCGCGGGCACCTCGGCAGTCTGAGCAGACAATGGGGCTTCAGTCCGAAAACAGCAAAGCCCCAGCAACCGATGATAAGCCTCCGAGATTAAACACCTGCCCGAGCAAGGTCTTCTGTAACATTAAGGTAAGAAGGACCTTCGCTCTGAGAGGAAGAGGGGGAGGTGGTTGGAGAGGAGCCCGCCTCGCTCCAGGCTTTGTTCGCAGCGGACGGACGCGTGTTCCTTCTTTCTATGGACCGAGCGGGGTCGAGATGCCCCGCTGCTGTTCGCCTGCTGTCAGTGAAGCCCTTGCTTCTTGCCTGGCGCCTCGTCCAAGCCACCTTCAAGCTCATTTTAAAATTAGCAGGGTTTCAACTGTGAAAATGCTATTAGACTAAACCTACCTGTATTCAGCTGAGATTCCTAAACCTAATGGGTTCCTTGGAGGCTGTATGCAGCCTTTAAACTGGACCTATCAAGACTGTGTCCTCTCTGTGCACCTCTTTCCTCAGTTATTTACCATATTTCTAAGGCCACCTGACTCTAGAAAAACTCTCGGTGACATACAGCATTAAAAACAGCAAAGAACAATATAAACAGAAGAACAATGCATGTCCGGAAAAAAATGCAAAGTATCCTACAAAATCTTATACTGTAAGAAGCTTGCTACCCATTCCAGCTCAAGCCCTGGAGAAAAAGGTCGTTAAATGCTGTCAGTGTAGGGGCCATGCAGATCTCGGGGGGGGGGGGGGGGGGATGCTGTTCCAGAGGGCAGGTGCTGTGAAAGAGAAGTCAGGAGTAAGACTCCCAATTTACTGGGAAGTAAACCATTAAGGAAATACCTAAGATTTTCCTTCCATGGCAAGTAAGATATAGACCACCCTGTGCAACTTACTTGGTAGGAAGCCTATGAATATACTGAGGATGAAAGTGTTATTCATTTCTGAATAAACAACCATGGATAAATTTGTTTAATAAATAAATAAATGTGTTAACTGAATGTAGCTCATCTGGTTAAGATGTAGTATAATTATCATTTTGCAGTGTTCTGCTAGCTAAGCATATGCTGTGGATTGCAAAAAAACAAAATCCTTTCAACAAAAGAAGGTTTACTTGCCCACGCCTATGTGTTTTTACTCTGATTCACAGTTTAATTAAGCTGCAGTAGTTAGGTGACACATCAAGTTGGGGTTGCCTCTTAGTGAGCATACAGACAAATGCTCATCTCCTCAGACTATCTCCAATACTAGTCACAGCTCTTCCAAATGCCATCCTGTAGGGTTTTTTTACAGCGTCCGTCAATCTTACCTGGTATCCTCCCCCTTTTATCCTTTTCTAAACATAGTTGTTTCATGTTCATCATCTGTTTGCATCTCATGTCCAAGTGGTATGAATTCCTACGCACTAGTCACTGCCTGAAGGGAGCAGTCAGCCTTTACTTGTCCCAGGATTGATTGCTGGTTCTTCTTGCAGTCTGTTGTTCTTATATGAACCATCTCTAGATTACAAGGCATTTAACTTCTTTCTCTGACTTTTACGTAATGCCCAGCTTTCATAGCTGAATGTTATCACTAGAAAATAATTGCTTTAGCTTTTTTGATCTTTGGGGACATCCTTCATGATCTTGCCTAAATCTATCATTGCCTTCCTTTCCAGAATATCCCTCCCCTGGCAGGTTGTCCATCTTTATCTACTACTGAGCCCAAGAAAATAAAATTATCCACCAACTTCACTTCTTGTCATCCACTATGCATCCACTAAGCATTACTGTTCTTAATATTTCACAGAAACCCAGGTATTGCTTTTCCCACTTTTACTTTCATAATGAGCTCTTTTAAAATGTCCTTTTCTTTTGGCAAACAAAGTAGGGTTACCGACATATTTTAAATTGTTAATGTTTCAGCCTCCTATTTTGCTAATAAATTTGTTGTAAATTTATTTTTTGTTGGAAGTGAGTCTTGTCTTGCCTTCCTATTCTGAACTCTTTCAAATTCAGTTCATGCAGTACTTTCTTGTACATTGTAAAAGTACTTCCAGAAAAAATACTATATATGTTCTGACATGAACTACAAGCTTTGCTGTAGTTAATAAAGCAAAGATAAACCATCTTTGTATTTTACTTTATTCTATAAAGTAGAACACACCATCTTACATTAGCTCTCTGTTCTATCTGTTCATGGGTCCCTCTGTTTTTTCTGACACCTGCCTATTCATTTGGCATTTCTCTGTCCCTATATGGCTTCTTTGTAAGACACTTGTTTGCATGAGAAATTAGTGCACTGGTTCAGTAATTTGCACATTCTGTGCCATACATATAATCTTTTCCTGTCTCTAGGCCATATAGTGTCTGTGTTGAAATAAACTGAATAGCAATTTAGCAGCATTTCATCCTGTAGCTTTAAACAATTTAGTGGTTACTTGATCTGCAACCATGCTTTCCTACTTGACTGCCTATTGTACTTCACTTTTTTGTGGGATGATTTCTGAATATATTCTCTTTCTGTCATTCTATAATCCTGTCCATAAACAGCTTGAGTAAAGGGTTTTCTTTTAATTTCCTTCAATCACACTTGTCTCTATTGGATTCTTCCACAATTATTCTTGAGCATTCCTAACTATGATGCAAGCCTCCTGTGATTTCTCTTATCTTCTTATTTTAAAAGTATCTCTCAGTTTATTTTCCTCTATTAGCTGACATTTTTACTCAGATAAGTTTCTTTGTCTTTTATAGCTTGATACCAGAAGTATACATTCAGTTGATATATATACTTTTTCTTGCCTAAGGATAACTTGTTCTGAAAGCAACTTGAATCTTTTCAGTTTGAGAATATTGTTTTTCCTCTTTAGTTTTCACAGTGTCCTTAACTTTCTTCATAGCTCCTCACCTTCGGTTTCACATAAACTAAGTGTGCTGAATATTATATTTTGATTGCTTGTCCTCTAAGTCTCATTTTATTGGCATTCCTACTCTTTTTAGCTTTCCAGGTTTAGCCCATATATTTTGATATCTGTAATTTCATGGTCTGTTCCACAGTCTGTCCCTAGTAGTGCCCTGGATGACTGGATTGCATTTATCTATCTTTTGTTTTATATTATATAATCTATTTGATTCTGATGTTGTATATCCAGTGACACCCATCAGTCGAGTTATTGACACTGTTTAAAGCAGGTGTTGACAATAAATAAAGAATTATGTTCTATTAATGTATTTACCAGGTCTAAATATTTCATTATTTCAGGTTCTTCCATTTCACCCATTTTTGCCTAACAAACACCAGTTAGTAATATTTCTTGATAGTGTATCTAGCCACATAATTTCTCAATATTTTCTTCTACCAGGTGTATCATAAAACCTGTTGTTCATTGGGTTATGACCAAGCATCTTTTTGGGCTATTGTTGCCACTCCATTCTTTCATATGGTTTTATGACCTCAATAATTTAATCATGTGAGTTAGAGTGGCCCATTGTGGTTCACTTATGCTTACTTCTCCCTGCTTTATTTCCCCTTTGACGATTTAAGTTTTTCTTGCTCATGTTTCCTAAATTCCTTGTTTTAATTTTATGTTTCCTTGTAAAGTAAGGAATTCTTTAATTGCTAGCACTATCAGTGACCAGACTTTCTTATAGCTGGGCATGTCAACATTTCTAGATCAATTTTTGGAACTTCACAGTTTTTTCCTAGTAAGTAGAGGAGTTCCTCTGTCCTAGGGTCTCGTCATCTGACACCCAACCCAGCCATATCCAGAAAGTTTTATTGGCAGGAACACAGAAGCAGTTTTCCACTGTCTTCTTCCAGTTTGATTTTAGAATTCCTTATCTTAAGTAGGTTGGCTTCAGTATACAATGCAGAGTCCCACCTGTTCTCATCTCTATTGTGGATTACTCTTAGCTTCACCCCTCCCAGTTTAACTTTAACAACAAGGATGACCCTACCAGGAGCTGATGTGGGTGATTGTTGATTATATGCATCAAGTCAATGTCAATTCTTAGTAACCTCAAAGACCAATACTTCTTGAGAAGAAACTATCCACAATTTGACCTTTCAAGTCTTCCACAGGTGCACCTATCACTGCTGTAATCAAGTCTGTCCATCTTGCTATTGGTCATCCTCTTCTTCTCTTTCCTTCTGCCATTCCCAGCATTCTAGATTTTTCAAGATCTTTGCATAATATGTCCAAAATATGATAATTTGAATCTGGTCATTTGTGCCTTGAGTTAGAACTCTGAATTGATTTGTTCTATGATCATTTGTTTTCTTGAGTATCCATGGTATTCTCAGAAATCTTCTCTGACATCAACATTAACAAATATAAATACTCTTTCTATCCTGCTTCCTCAGTGACCAAGTTTCATTTCCATAGAATATCCCAGGGAAAACCACTGCCTGTACAATTCTGACCTTTTCAGGTAAAGACATATTCCAGCAACTGAATATCTTTTCCAACACCTTTATTGCTACTCTGCGGAGTGCTAGTCTTCAGCATATTTCTTGACTGCTGGTTCATTTACTGCTATCTATCTACCACTTCAGTATCTTCATTGTCAATTCCAAGGCTGGCTGTTGTACCTATTTTCAGTAGTTTGGTCTTTATATTTAATCATAGTCCCATTTTTTAACTGTGATTCTTGACTTTCATGACTAGAGATTGCACTTCATTTGCATTTTCAACTGTCAGAGTAGTATCATTAGCATAGTGCAGGTAATTAATCTTTCTTCCTCCAATTAACCCCCTCCCCATCAGTCCCTACTATGCTGCTTCATCATGGTGGGGGAGTATGCCTGGGAAGTATGAGCAAAGAATGCTGGGAGTGTACACCAGGAGTATATACTCCCAGTAGGGTCACTCAAGGCATGAAGATAATCCCAGTTGCCCAGCTAAAGCAAGCAGGCATTTATATTGGATAGTAGTGATATAGGAAGATGCTGGAGGTGGATGATAACTGTAGTGACATGTCATACTGTATGAAAAAAGGCAGTGGTAAACCACTCTTGTATTCTACCAAGAAACACATGAGTAGACACTGATGTTGCAGAAAGGTTCAGTAGCTTTAGTGAGAGAAAAAGGCTGGAGATCCTAGCACCATCTTCCTTGCTGTAGTAGTAATCCCCTGGGATTAATGTTCTGAGATGATTAGTAACAACAAGAAAAAATAATTAGAGATAGTAAATGCTATTTAAGAAATAAGAACATTATTTCTATTATTAAATAGTTCTTTTTTATTTTTGCCCAATGACTAGGTCTTTATTGAATGGCAGTTGCCAGGATGAATTATGGTTTTGTCTGTGGAACTGAAGATTTCAGAACATTTGCCATCTGGATATCTTGTCCTCTGTTTTCTTTTTGTTGGTATTAATCAACTCCAAACAATTGAATTATTCACATATGCTCTTCCGACAGTAATGGCTCTCCTCTGTAAATGGTTGAAAGTTGGCTGGAGCACTTTTAGGCACAATGGCACCACTTCCAAGGGCAGGCATCCTGCCCCTTATTTGCAAATTCAAAGAAAGCAGCACGCATTGGTGCTCTTGCTGACAGAAGAATGTCAAAGTGATGAAGGATGTAGTCCCTGCCGTGTATACCCCTGTTTTTTGATAGATTGTTCTAGCTGGGGAAATCAGGGCATCTGGGAGAAGCAAAAAAAAGACTAGGTCATTCACCTGGTAATGAACAACTAGAAAGTAGAGAGAGAAGCAGTGGAACACAAAGAAAGAAAAGAGGATTTCCATCAGAGAGAAAAAAAGGTGCCAGACTATATGCTAAATTTTGCAATTTCTATGAATGTGGCTATGTGTAAGGTTTTAGCTAGATTCTACCTCCCCACCCCTACCTTTTACAATTCTTCCTTCTTTAAAGGCACCTGAGCAAACTGTGCCTTTTCTGAATTCTGGCAGGTGGTGCAATTTCAAGTCAGAGCATATATATATATATATATATGAGTATTTGCAGTTGAAAGCATTTCGTGTCAAGTTTAATACTTTGTACTGTTTTTAATTCCCTGCAAAAGAAAAGAAAACAAAGGCAAAGTTGCAATTTTCTACATAAATTGCTTCCAGATTTTTATAGCATGGATCACTGCATAGACATCAACCAGACTCACTACAAGTGAGCATTGGAATACCAGAAACAAAATCGTGTGCACAGTTTTTGGGAGCCGATGGGTCAAATCTGAGAGGACAGATTCTAGACCTAAGTCCATGTCAACACATGACAAGAGAGATCAAGATCAAGAGGGAAATGAATCTAAGTTTTTGTTTCTTTGCTTGTTTGAATGAATCAAAACTGGGAGAGGGGAAGTCCCAGAGAAGGCAAAGCATAGGGTGAGCACAACTATATAGATGCTGGAATAAGTAACATAATCCATAATCGGCTGGAGGGAAACAGCTCTCTTCAGGCCTTTCCCTACTACCAATTGATATAGTCAGATACCACCCAAGTTCTATTCTTCAGTTGGCATAAACCAATTCCAATTAACCATCTGCTGTTCTGTCTCTGTTGCATAGTTTCAAGTCATTGTGGTCTGGTGTTGTCTTGTGTGACAGTTGTTATAGGCAGGGTGAGTGGTGTTGTCCTCTGGCTTTGTTGCTGTTCTTTTCTCAACAAGTCACCAGCCAGTAAAGAAAATACCCATCAATCAAGGCATGCAAGCAAGAATGGGGCAGAACTAACTTTGAGATTTTGCGTGGACTTTTCTAGGCTGGTTTCTCCAAACTTGCACATAAGGAATAGAATAAAACTTTCTTGTCCTGAATTATTTTCCTTTCTATCTCTTTCCTTCCCAGCATTCTCGGGGTTGGAATTGATCCAACAACTGAAGTGTACCTTTGTGAATGCAAAAATTGGCTTGCTATAAGAGGCAGCACCAGCAAAGCCTGACAAACCTTTCTTTGTCAGGAAAAATTACCATTGCTCTAACTCAGTGTTTCTCTATTTCAGCAACTTTCAGATGCATGGAATGATGGCTGAGGAATTCTGGGAACTGAAGTCCAGAAATGTTATAGTTGCTGAGGTTGAGAAACACTGCCCTGTGTTACTTTGCATTCTTCTTATACCACGCACACTGGTGCAGTGTTCTATGTGGGCTTGCATGTTTTAATGACATACATGATGAAACTTACAGTCTTTGGACAATATTTTGAAGTTTGAAGAAAATGTGTTGTAGTTACGCAATATTTCTTGGAAGGAACTCAAAGATGGTTCTTCTAAGGAGCTCAAGAAAGTAGACTGCTATGGTCACCTAGGGCTTTGTAGCTGATGGGGACTTCAATCTGGGTCTCAAAGGTAATCCAGTGCTTTGTCTGTTACGCTTATTCTGCATTTATTAGATGAGTGGAATTTTAATGCTGTCATTTTTTCATAACAAATATCTGAGCAGCATGTGGTGTTTCTCAGCAAATGAGATTCTCTGCAAAGGTTCCCTGCACCTGTATGCAGTTGCTAGTCTAGCGTATTTGGATGTAGCACTATCAAGAGAAACTATGCAAATGTTTTCATATTTTGCAGCATATGCACACATTTTGTTGACATCGCCTCATTATTTGCTTAGCATTTCTGAGGTTTCTTCTGGTTTCCCTTGCCATACAGATACCTACCACTCTGCATCGTTAGCTCAGTGCAAAAGATAGAGCAGCATCAAGAACTTACCTGTGCCAAACGCGTTGGCTCTATCAAAAGCTAAGCAAACAGTATTGCTCTCACAAGCCCCTTTCTGTCATTACAATACACAGCATTACTGCTTTTAAAGGTACCACAATCTGAGCTCTGTTAGCTCAAGATAATGGAGCTCCTGTTTGTTTTGCAGCAATGTTTATAGAGTGCCTTTCTTAAGTTACTCCAGCAATAACAAACATGGATTTCAGCATAGAGTCCTATGTACAGAGCTTTTTTTCCCCACCCCTCCCTTTTAAACTTATGGATGAGCCTCACCATATGGTTGGATCACTTCCCCATGACTCTTAAGGTGTCACTGGGTTGTTCCTTAAGAAGGAAGAAGCTAAGCTTTCTTATATCTTTCTGCTTTGCTATCTGCTATCTGAATTGTGGAATGATGGGTGTCACAGAGAGATGTAGGGTGGGGAACTGGCAACTGAAAATGTTCAGTGATTAAGCAACAAGTTTTTATGATGGAAAGCTCATACCAGTTTTGCCTTTCAGCACTAAGGAGAGGCAGGCTAAGTCAATTATCATGGAGCACCCATTACCCGCTGATTATAGGAGATGGGCAAACAGTAGGTTAAGCACCTTTAAAGGATTCAATAATATTGTTGGCTTTCATATAACAGGCTTTCAGATGTGTTACAGTATTAATTCCAGGAATTCTCCAGAGCATGAATGAAACCTTTCTGGAATCTGGGACTTGTCATCCCAGTTTGGGGAGTATTGAGCTGATTAGAGAAACGGTGTGTCCTCCGTGATTGGTCTTAGAGGGAGAAAATGTTAAATAATTTAGTAATGAAACAAAAACAGTGCTCTCTGGGATCATTTACTTAAATGGCCATTCAGTTATAACCAATCATGGCAGCAGTGAAGATGGAAACACTACCTTCCTTGTTTAATGGGAATCAGCATAAAGAGACTCATACTGAAAATGTAACAATTTTGAGCCAAAGAGAGGTGGCTTTGGTAATTTATAGGAATTGAAATCTGTTTTGTGTTGATATATTCTGCTCCTACTAGGCTTAGAAATAGTCAAGGAGCTCTTCTCAGCTTCTTGAATTTTACCAGATGTTTCCCTCCAGTTTCAAATGTCTTTATAGTCCCAGGGACTAAAAAATGTGCTTTAAAAGACACCCTTGGGGGTTGAGAGCATGGAACTTTCAGCTAAAAAAGGTCCTGGAGTTATAAGCTTTGAAAGAAGCCCTCCTTGGAGACATTGTCTCATCTGGATTGGGGTCTTTGCAACTGTTAAGTTTACAAATTGAAGGATTTGAAAGAATTTAAATTGTAAGACTAAAAGAGATGGTTAGAACTGCATCTAGCTGGACTCATAGCAGAATCAGTCCTTCACACAGCATCATGCTGGCTGTGTAGTATTCATTAATTTTAAAATGTATCTTGGGAAATCCCAAGGCCATGTAAATACTGCTGGAATCCTAGAATTGGAGACCTGGGTTTAAGAATCTGTCCACTCCATGGGAGTTCTTAAATGATTTTGGGTTGGTCATACTCTCCTAAGCCAATGTGTTCCATGGTGTGATTGTGAAAGTTAGTTGGCAAAATATTTCACAACTGAACACCATGGCAAGAATAAGTAAAGGAGCAACATAAGAAAACAGTTAAAATGTTTCTTTACCCATCTGAAGAGCTCTTAGACTGTGCTAGAGTGTCAGTTACAGAGGCAACAAAAAGATTGAAAGCATTTAAAACAGGAAAATGAAGAAATGTAGAAAGTAATTATTTACTTTATCCTGTCTAAGAGACATGTTCACTAACAATTTTGCAGAAATTCAGCAGAGAATAGAAAATGCAATCCAGTACTCTTTCAGGGTTTTGCAACCACAGGGAAAGGTACTTGTGACAATAAAAAAGTGGGTAAGGAAGAAGCAGCTGTTTGGATTGTGGTGTTTGATGATACTGAAAGATTAAACTTCAGTTTGTACTAAACCATAAATTATATTTTGCAATACAATATACAGCCTGGAAGACCCACATCAGCCATTCGACAATACATTATACTTTGCAATGCTTTACATTGTGTTTGGGTTTATACAACACCTTAGCAAACTAAGTTATGCTTTATGGGTTGTATGAACTGTTAGTCAAAGCCAAAAAGTGGTTTGCAGAAACAGCTGGTTATCTCCAAATGTTGCTGAAGCACAGCTCCCTGCTGATCAGACTGGCTGCAGTTTCTGAAAACTAGAGTTCAGCAACACTGGGAGAGTAGCAACTCTGAGTGACTCAATACCCATTACCAATATCCCTCAGAGTCCATATGACCAGTTTGATATTACAGTATAATTGTGAGTATTTGGATTGGACCAAGAATGCCTTTTCAGATACTTCCTTCACCCTGGGAAGGTTTACTAAGAGGTTTGGACTATGTTGCAAGGATAGAATGGGAAAGTGGGAAAATTAAAGAAGCTAATATTCCTCTGTGGCTGAATGACAGTATCAAAATGAGTTCTTTGTTTTTAGCAGCGCCAAAAAGCACCCTCCTTTTGCAGGTGCAAAATCCATGCAAAGTGTATTTTTGTACAGTAGCTGCAAGCAATCCTTTCTCCTATTGCCTCTCAGGCATGACACATTTCATTTATTTATAGCAGTATATGTCAGCTGCCCCTGAATGGCTTACAGAAATATAAATAACTAAAATAAAGGATTGTCCTTTATATTTCTTAAATAACACTGAAGAATAAAATTTTAATGTGTAACCAAGTTATAAATAATGCATTTAATGTTAAAGTAGTATCCAAATGTCTTTTCATTCTGAACCCGTTTCCTCCCCACAAAGCCTTGATATTTTTATGAAGCTTACCTTTCTGGTCAAAACCAGCATGCTGCATTAGGTGGACTTTGGATCATCCAGCAAGTCCATTTTTAACTGGTTGTCTCCAAAGCTGCATTTAATTTCCTGACCCTTAGATAGGAAAAGCCAGAATATATTTTTTTTTTAATCTGTAATGCTGCAAGTGTGGAAGGACGTTCTTACTGCAAGTTAAAGAAATAAATCTAGAGTAGAATTGACCAAAGGGGGTGAAAAATGAAGCAAAAAAAAAAAAAAATCTTATAAGACTCTAATGATTTTTTTAATTTTTTTTTTTTTTTTGGTGCCTTCAAGGCAGTGCTGACTCTTGGTGACTGCCTGGACAAGTCCCTGCATTTTTCTTAGCAAGATTTTGGAAGTGGCTTGCAATTGCCTACTTCCTAGGGCTGAGAGAGAGTGACTGGCCCAAGGTCACCCACTGGCTTTGTGCCTAAGACTCCAGATGGGTTTGTTTTCTTACAGTTCTTTAACTTAAATGTAATTAAAGGAGAAGTAAGCATACTTTGCATCAAAGTACCAGCCTCAAGCACAATATTTATTTCCAAGAGTGTTTCTAAGCAGGGCATACACTTATAAGCATCCTTAGGAAATAAAAATGAGACTAGGGTATACTACTGGATGATGGTCATATTGGTTCGAAAAAGTTGAGGACCCCTGGAGTGGAGTTAAGGAAACCTAGGATTTTAAATCCTTTTTGGAAATGTCACGTACATTCTTTGCAGCCCCTCTCTTTGAGGGTTGTTATAAAGATTAAATGAGGAGGAATTCTATAGCATTTGGTACTGTTTAGAAGAAGAATTAAATAAAAATGAAATAAATGAAATAGGCATTCATATCTTGTGTTCTGATTGATAGATTTGCAATAATAAAGATTTGGAGTAGGGGCAGAATTGGGGAGATTTTCCAGGAGCAAAATACAGTACATTGAAGTCAGAAAGGTAATATGTAATCTTGAAGGGTGCCCACTGTCAGACACCTTAAAGAGAGAAAAGAAGAATGATTTCATAGTTTTAAAAAATGAGGTGAGAAGACAGACTGCCTACTGTATTGCCCAGAAAAATGTGCTTAGAATTATTTCCAAACATGTAAGTGAGCATTGGTGTACTAGTGATTCACAAATGGGACAGGGCATATAGTCTTGTTACCTCTGGCAAGCAAAAATTACCTTTGGATAACCAGGTAGTTCATTGAAAATGGGGAGAGTGTTGATTGATTTAGGATTCTTAAAGTATCCTAGATGGCTTTCTCAACTGATAGCTGAAAACCTTTGAAGGCTAGAAAGTTTCCTGAATTTATTTGCAAGGATAGCAACCTTAAACTTTTTGCTCAAGATATAAAATACTTACAAAAGCAGTTCACTGATTTCTGTGAAAATGCTCAGTTTAAGGAGGGAATGAATATATTAAAAATTCAGAAAATCCAAAGCAAACAGAGCAGAATTTGTCATGCCAAATGAGTCTTTGCAGCCAGGTATATACCTAACTTTTGTAGCTGATTCTGATACCATTCCTTGAATTGTTTGCAAATTCATGAGTCTTTGAAGCCAAATTCCTTGGAGGTTTTGAAAATGTCAGCTTTAGCTTAGAGGAAGCCTCAGTGCTTAAAATATGTTGCAAGGCATGTCTGCCACCGCCTTTCTACCTAGCTTTTGAGATGTTGGTAGGAAAACAGGATGTTGATCACTGGAAGTTGAGTCAGGATGTGGCATGTGTTTGACTTGGCAGCCCTGCTAACAGAAGGGATGGTTCATAGCAAAAAAGATTTGTACAAATGAGAAAGACTTGATATAGAGAATATCCTGTTTTCCTTTGCTCAAAGAAGCGGTCTTATTCTGTTAGTTTGTTGTCCTGGTCTGTTTAATGAGTTATTATTTTAATGGACCATTAGTAATTAAGAGGCAGGTGAGCCCATAAGTGCTGCTGTAGTTTTAGTCGGGTCACTTAAAGTAGATGTGAGCAGCCTAAAGGATGTATGCACTCCTGTGCTCCCATTTTTATCCCCCTCCCATTTTTACCGCCACTTTGACCTGGTAATGTTTTTTCCTGTTGTGAACTGTAACACCTTTTTATTTGTTTCTTTAAAGAATGTTTTCTTGCCCTGCCCACTTATACATCATGTTTCTGCCCTCCCTGACATCAAGGCCTACCCAGTGCACAAAAGCAGCCCTTGTCCAGGGAAAGAGAAGCGGGGAGAGGGGCTCTTAAACAGTAAAATGCTGTTCATTCTTGATTTTGGGAAAACAAGATCACAAAGGCTAATTCTTTCTGTATGATCTTTGAGAAATCCCATAGAACTGGTGAGGAGGGCATTTTGTTTTCCTTCAAAATGAGGGGAAAGGGTCTAAGAAGCTACAGACCAGCCAGTCTGACAGCAATAACTGAGAAGGTTTTAGAGCAAATATAAAGAGATTGAGCTGTAAGCACTTGAAAACAACATAGTCATTATCAGAATCAGCATGGATCGTCAGGGACCAGTTTTGCCAGACTAACCTTATCAAATGTTTGACTAAATAGCTATCCTAGTAAACCTAGTAAAATCTAAGTTGTAGAATTTTATTTTTTATTTTATTTTGTGCCTTTGAGTCAGTTTTGACTCCTGGCAACTGCCTGGACAAGTCCCTGAAGTTTTCTTGGCAAGGTTTTTCAGAAGTGGTTTGCCATTGCCTCCTTCCTAGGGCTGAGAGTGACTGGCCCAAGGTCACCCAGCTGGCTTCATGCCTAAGGTGGGACTAGAACGCACAGTCTCCCAGTTTCTGGCCTGGTGCCTCAACCACTACTCCAGACTGGCTCTCCCAGCCATGTCTAGCCTTCTTTATATCACTCCTTGCCAACATTCCTTTGGACTGAAAGGAGAAAGGGAAATAGTGCTCTGTAGTACATCTGTGCCAAACTGAATTCTTATTGAATCTCTCCAAATTCATCTCAGATAAGCGATAGTTAAGGATTTATTTATTTATGTGCCTGCAGTTTCCTGGGCAAGATCAGCAGTGGTTTGCCATTGCCTTTTTCCTGGGCCTGAGAGGGAGGGAGTGGCTCAGGGTCACCCAGCTGGCTTTGTGCCTAAGACAGGACTAGAACTCATGGTCTCCCAGTTTCTAGCCTGCTGCCTTCACCACTACACCAAACTGGCTCTAATGTAGATCTAATAATCTTGATTTATGCAAAACATCTGACAGTGTATCCCACAATTCTCTTATTAACAAACTAGTTAAGTATGAGCAGGATGGCAGAACAATTAAGTGAATATATAGCTGGCTTGAAACTTATATTCAGAGTGCTCGTCTAACTGAAATTTGTTAAGGTACAAATAGGATGCCACAAAGATTGCTCCTGAATTCTGTACTCTTTTGTACTCAGTCCTTTTCTTAATAGCTTGGATGAAGATATGGAGGTAATGCTTGCCATATTTATATAAGATATAAGTGTGAGTGTGATAGTGAATCTCCTCAAAGATAGACATAAAAATTAAAGTAGTCTTAATAGGTTAGAGAAATTAGAATGAAACAAGCAAAGTTCTTCATTTGGGAAACAAAAATGAAAGGCACAAGTACAGAATGGGAGATCCCTTGTGAAAACAATCTTGGAATGTTAAGATTGTTTCAATAGTAAGATTGATTTCAAACTCATTGGGAAGTGTAATATGGCTGCAAAAATGGCAAATGCTGCTCTAGGCTGCATCAACAGAAATACTGTATTCAGTCATGAGAAGTAATTGTGACTGTATCATAAGAGTTATGATGAGAGAATGAAGGAACTGGGAATGGAAAAGGCCGGGGAGAAGATATGCACTTCAAATAACTGAAAGGATGTCAAACAGGAAAAAAACAACCAAGGCTTGTTCTCTACCATTCCAGGACACCAGATACAGTATAATAAATTAAAGTTATAGGAAGGCAGATTGTATTGTATATTAGGAAGTTGTCTCTAACAGAGCAACTTGTCAGTGGATCTAATTCCTGAGGGAGGTGGATGTGTTCAAATAAGGCAAAATAGTCACTAGGAATGCTTTAATCTGGATTCCTATGTTGAGCAGTGTTGGACCTCATTGCCTGAAGACAGATTCCAGGTTCTGATGCCTTAAATCTCAGTGACGAATGCCCCTCAAAGATAAGGTTAGCCTAAGAAGAATAGGAGGATAGGTTGTTTAATACTGGAGCAGCAAGGGCAAAGTCTAGGGTATTAGCAGGAGGGGAAGGGTTTTGATAAGGTTTAGGTCAAGAGAAGTGAAAGTGAACTGAAAGATTATAGGCTAAGAGGGAGCTATAATTAGTCGCTGCTGCTTATTTGCCAAATGGGAAAAAACAAAACAATAGAAACTGGGAATATCCAGCCAGCATGGAGTAAAAACATACACAGGGAGGAACTGTGAGTTCACAAATAAACCATACTGAAACTGCAGGGTGGTTTTTAACAACAGCGATAGGAACTGCTTTATCAATTGCTAAGAAATCTGAGGGGCTTGCACTGCAGGTTTCAGGAAGAAATTTTGGATTCTGCTAATCCGCAGATAGTAGAATATTTCTAAATAGTTTTTAATCCTATCCTTTTCTCAAGGAGTTCAGGATAGTTTGCACAGGTTTCTTCTGTCTCCCCTCCCCCCACTTTTATTTGTGTTAATAATGGCTGGGTTCATACATGGTTTTGGATGAACTTCTGTTTAGAAATCACGAAGGCTGGGTTTTCAGAGCACACTATAAACCAAAACCAAATAACATTTTTTTATAGCTCAATGCGCAGACTAAGATTTCAGCCTAGGTCTTCTGTAGTCAAAACCTCTTGCCACTTCTAAGAAAGCCAATGCAAACATCTCAAGCCTTAGGGCAGTGCTTCTCAGTCTCAGCAACTTTATGTGTGGACTTCAACTCCCAGAATGCCTTAGCCAGTCCACAAATTATACAGTTGCTGAGGTTGAGAAACACTGCCTTAAGGGACAAATAAGCTTGGGCTTCAAGAGACTAAATGGGAAAAAAGATGATTGTGGGCAAGGACCAGTGCTCCTCTCTGATTTGGAATATTAGAGTTAATTCAGTGTAGCAAGTTGGGGTTTTGACCCAAGGAGCCTTGGATTCATACTCCAGCAATACAATGTTATTTCCTGAACGATAGTTATGCTGATTACCACATGACACCATGTGACCAGTTTCATCCTATTGGGACTCACCAGACATGGGGAGCCAGATATTATTCTATGAGGTTCAAATCTTCTACCAAGAACTGAATTCACAGACCTTTGCGCTTTCAATGACTATAGACAACACATTAACTTTAAAAGCTATCCAGGTTCTGGGGTTTAACTTGCAGGAAGAAATACATCTGATGAGTCTGATGAGTTCCAGTAGGATGAAACTGGTCACATGGCGCCTCCTGGTGGTCAGTGTAACTGAAAATACTGTACTAGGATAGGATATACAGTACAGTGTGTAAAATAGAGAGTCATGTAAAACTCCACACATGGGGGCATGACATAATGTAACATCTGTATCTCTCTGGTCCCAGAGCTCAAGGGAAGTTGGACTGTATATATTACTTTTATAGCTGTTTGAATGATGGGTAACCACTCTCTGTTTTACCTCCCTTTTAAGGGCTTTTGAGGTGATAAAGCAGATGGGAGGAGCTACACAGCAGATTTAAGTCCCATTTCAGCATGACAAAATAGGAGCTCTTAATAAGTCCTGTTCCCATGCCAGTGTTGCTTAAATTATATTAGCATCCTGCAGTCATTCATACATTCAGCGTAAATGTCTCCCACTGAAGGAGCAAAATTGCTGGCATCATGCAGCCCCTCAGCTCTGTGTGTGTGTGTAGGTGGAACCATAATAATACAAACAGGCATTTGTTTGAAATATTAATTTTATTTGCAGTCTATTCAACATCATCCAGATCTTTATAACCATGATAGGGAAAAACAAGGGAGAGGTTAGTGCTTTTCAAGACATTGCTGAAATTGAGACAAGTGAGAATGTTGGGAATTGCTTAACAGAATGTCCTAAAAAGGCCAGTGCTTTTTCAAACATTAACTTGATCCAAATTCCTCACTGTTTGCTAGCAGAAGAGTATTAAGGGATTATTTAAGGGATTATTGCTGCAGTTTCACTAAAAGGGCAGTAGAATTTTCTCTCTCAAGTAATGTATAACTTCACCAGCTTTGGGTCAAGTAGCAATCAGGTGCTGTGCAGTTGAAAATTAACCTGTGTGCCATTGCTGCAAGCACAGACAACCTGATGCTTTCCAAATGTTTTGAGTTGTGGCTCCCCCAATCCTTGCTAATGGCCTTGCTGCATGTGTTGTTCCAAAACATCTCTTTACATAATAACCTTACCTACTTGCATACTTCTGCTTTATTGGAACTTTATGTTTGGATGCACTGATCATCATTTTGAGGACATAGTTAACATTGAAACTTACAAATCTTACTTTTCAGCCACCACCCTCCACCTCTCTCTCCCCTACCCCCTTCTTGTTCATTCTTTACTTGTGACACTCTGAAACCTGGTTGATTAGAGTTGGGCAGGAGTAGTTAATTGGTGGCAAAATCTACCCGTGATAGGGATTCTAAGTTTTACTACCCTCATCTCATCATGAGCTTTGATTCTTTGATTCAGAACTGGTCACAGAACTACCATGACTGTTATAAAATAACTTGCAGCAATTTTTCATTCCCTAAACTTTCTATGGTTGGAGTGTCTGTAATAACCTGTTTGGAGTTGCTCTTGCTCTCCTTGTGTTCCCTTTTATTTTATTTTTTCTGATCCTTCTGCTTCAGTGGTTATATCTGATTATTTAAAACAGACTTTAAAGCTTCCCCAAAATCGTGTTAAAGAATCGTGTTAAAGAGTATAATTGAAGTTGTCTGGGCCAGCAGGTATAAATTAGGGTCTGATGGATTTGGGATCCTCATATAACCTCTGCTCTGTTTCCTAGATTCTATTGTTATAATTGTACAATTAATTATTAAGACTGTTTTTGCCCCAGCCTCTTTCTTAGTACTGAAAAGCTTGGAAAGGCCACTGAGTGAAACAACCGCAAGGAACCTCTTTTGTCCCTACTGCTGTCACGCATGTCAGTTCCTGCCCTGGTGAGCAAGCTGTTATTCTGCCCACTCCTAACCAAAGCATGTTTTGGCAGTGCAATCTCAGGGGGCAAATGGGTTGTTCAGACTGTAAGTTGCCCACCCCTGGCTTAGAACAATGTGTGAATTAGGTCCATTTAAAACACCATGAAATCTGTCCAAAGTTTTCAGCTCTTACAGTTTTTGTTTTATTTTTTGGCACACCTAATAACAGTATTGCTCTTAGATAGATATGTGGACCTTCATAGAAAGTGTTGGTAAGCACAATTTAGGGCTAGCTGATCATATTTTAAGGAACAATAGAGATTTTTTTAAAGCTTAATTTGCTGTGTTCTGTGAGACGCCTTTAAAATTTTATATTTGAATCATTTTTAAGTACTTCCAGATATGGATTTCAACTCTCACAATTTCTGAGCATTAATCGTGTTACTGTGGACAATGGGAGTGGTCATCAGAATGATCAGAAGGGCACTACGTGCTTATTCTTGCAAACGTCCCTGCATTAACACTATGAAACATGTTTCAGGCCCTAGTCTGTCATTCTAGATGTCCTAGTAGTTTAACATAAGAATATACCTTAAAGGAGGTTTTATACAACTGATGTATGTACCTGTCACACTTAACCCAAAATCTTTAGGCAGTGAAACACCTCTGCTGGCTTCTCTCAAGATCACAAGTTTGAAACTGCCTCTCAAACAGTTCTTTACAGACATGTCCTCATGACACAACCTTCCCCCCCCCCCCCACTCCCAGGCAATAGCTGAGGCCAGCTGACTTCAGGTTTTTCTGATCTGAAGTGGAGTGAAGCAGTGTTTTCCATTGTCATCTGACATAAGTCTAGCTACAGTATATGCACTATTTGTACTGCTTGGTGACAATCACAGAGGGAATGGAACTTGACCAGTTCCTATTGGCTACTGTGGGTACACTGTCTCTTCCCCAGTCACTGATGAATTTCCTCTATGGACATATTGGTTTGTCATACTGGATTTATGTGATACCAGGAGAGAAACAACAGCACCAAGATTGCCAGAGAAGGCAGTAGACCGGGACTCTCTAAGCACATTGTATTGCTATTGAAGGAGACAAGATTTCTCTAAGTTCAAGAGGTCCTGGTCTAGCAGTGGTGATACCACTAAAAAAAGAGTAGTCCAGGACCTTTTTAAACATGTAGAGAGGTCAACTGTCAAGGGAAGTTCTGATCCTGATCTACTATTTCTAGCAATACCCAGGTTGCTAGTGAAAGTTATAGAGTGGTCCTGCTTCTTGTGGCTATTTTTCTTGACAGCTAGGAAATCCACCCATTTTTGTACCTTAAATTACCCCATAGTAAACTGTTTAGGACCATATAGTCACTGGCTTCTGTACTGAAGCCAAGTAGAAAAGGGCTGTGAAGACAATTTAGGTTGACATACTTTATGCCAACTCATGAACTGGAGCAAACCATGTTAAACTGGCTGTTTACATGGACCTTTCCACTAATAGGGCCTAAAGTAACGTTACAGCTAAATTTTCCATATCTTTGTGTATGTGTGTTAGGTACACATACACACAAACACATTAATACAATATTAGAAGAGAGCAGAAACACACACAGGCAATAAGCATATCCCAGCCTGATTATACTGTCATGGACATACATATACAAGCAACATGAATGTATACCCCCTAATTAGTCCCTGGGGACACAGTGGATGGACACACAATATATTATTTCCTTACACAGAAAAAAATACAGGTACCTCCTGTGTCACTCCTTGTAAAGTGTATGTAAAGAATTCTAGAAACCATACTCTGCATGCTTTCCCTACCTTGTTGTAGGAGGGGAAATCTCCTTAATGGTGATCATGATTTAAAAAAAAATATTCAGAAATTAGATGCAAAGAAAGAAAAATCCACAGAAGAACAATCTGTTATGTAGTTAAAAAACTAGCTGTATTTATATATTAATGCCATGTTATAATTGAATTATTAACATTTCAGTATGTACGACAATAGGAAAAATGAGATATTAAGCATAAAAACCAATATATGTAATCAAATTTCTAAGTAGGCTCCCAAACAAGATTCCTTGTGGCACAATCATTGTTCAAATAAGGAAAAAGGTCTTCCAGGCCAAAATTAACACATGTAATAAAGTATTCCAAAAGGGAGCCCTTCTATCCCATGATCAGATTGTATGAACTGCATTGCCCATTTTCTTTTACAAAGACTCTGTTGTATACCATCCGGAATCTGCAGGGTGGGCAGGTTACCTGAAAACCCTATTAATAAATAAAGATGTCTAGGAATTTTTGTTCAAGTTAATTTAATTTTACATCTGTGATATATGGATGCGAAAATGGTCTTCCTTTGGCATTCATGTGTTGGATATTTCAATTCCTTACTCTGTGCTTCCCTATTTATTTATTTATTTATTATTTATTTATTAAATTTATATGCTGCCCATCTCCCCCAATGGGTGACTGTGGGCGGCTCACAATTAAAATCAAACATCAAAACAGTAAAAAATATAAATATCCACATTAAATCCCTTCCCTGTACTCTTGAAATCTAATTATTGTATTCTAACTTCAATCTATAAACTACAGTATACTTAGTTATTTTTCATGGTATATCCTTTAGTTCTAAAGGGAATTTTGAGGCATGTAGGACTTTAAGCTCATTCTAATTGAAGAGTGTGCCTCTCTATACTATAATAAATACTCTCATTACAGCTGTTCAATAATAAAACAGCTACTACATGATCTATTAACTGGTTTAAGGTATGTACACTCTACATGCCACCTAGGTTCTCCAATGGAAAGCCTGTCTTGCTATTTTTAATTTTTGATTTTCACATAATGTTAATTTTATATGAAAAGAAGGATCAAACCCAAGTTGGTGTACTACTTCACACCATACCTCCCTAGTAACCCATATATAGGATGAGGAATGTCATTCTTTCCATTTGGACCCTAACTCCCTAAAGCTTTTAAAAGGTGATAAATATGCAGATTCCAAGTTTGTCCATAAGTACAAGTTCCCAACAAGCAAATTTAAACCAAGAAAAATATATACTTTGTGGTATAAACTTAAATCTGAGAGATTTAACTGACAATTAAAGCTCCTGAGTAGAGAACAAGAGGGAGAGGTTCCCTAAGTAAACTTCAAAAACAGTGTACAGTATTGGATTTTATGCAACAGCCTTTTAGCAATAAAGAAACACCCCATGTGGTATAAATTACCAGTGGTAAAACATTCAATTTTTAAAAATTAATTTTATCCTGAATACTCAGTTTAAGTGAGAATCATCTGTTCCAATCTTTTGGGGATTACGGGTTTTAGCTGTTTGAAGCTTTTAACTCTTTAAGTATTTATGCCATATTCTGCTACAGCTCCTCTTTCCCACAGCTTGGTAGCCATTCACACCTCAACAATTCCCTTTACGGTACTTAGACGTTTTTAAACTGGAAAAGCTACAGTGCAGGTGAGGGTGACTGTCTCTGGTTTCACGTTTTCCTTTGCTCAAGATGATGAGAAGGCTTTCAGACACCCCCCTCCCTCTACTTTTCCTCTGACAAAGGATTCCTTCAGATGAAGGCTTTGTGCCAGACTGAGATTAGCTCTGGACTGTTCTCTTTCATGACATCATCTTGCACGATAGGCTGAGTCGGTGTTTTGTTCCTGATCCCTGATTTTATATAAAGGTAAAAAGGGGAAGTTGCTTTCCTGGAAACACATAGCGTAAAGGGCCTTAACTCTAAACCATAGAATTTTCTTGATAATTAATTCCAGGGAATTATTATATACATGAACTTCGAGTTGTTAGCTAATGCTGCAACAACGGCACAGACTCTCTTCTGCCAAATTTCTGGAAATGTTCAACAGTGCTTATATTTTATAGCAGATGTTTGAATGTAGCCTGTAGAAGGGTAAGCAAAGTTGTTGATTGTGTTATTTTACATAAGCTACTCTGGTTGCCTAATGTGGACTGGACGTATTTGCATTAATTGTTCTGGTACCAACACCAGAGAGGAAACAGATTTCACTGCCTTATGCCCTAGGTGCTATGCATGTTTCAGATGCCCAGATAAGCTATAACACAAAAGCTCATAATGATTAATTCCCCTTTTTCAAAAATAAAAACTCCAGCAGCGACCTAGATCCTTCTCCATATATATTTCACTTAAAGCTTACTGAAAGGAAGGTAGAAAACAAGAAGCAGCTGCATTCTCCAATTCTCTTCTTCGTTGTGCTGCAAATCTTCTGCAGCTAACTCTTAGAAGGTAGACCATTCCATCAGTTCTGCATTCTCAAAGTTTTCATTTCCTTTCTTATTCAACAAGCCCTAATACATGTATTTCTGTATTCAACTATTCCCTAATAACTACATTTTTATGTAATTCGTACACAGAATTTTTGCCTATACAATCATTCTGACATGTAAGTTTCTATGCATGCATCTTTTTCTAAGAGATGTCTTTTTCTGTCATTGAAGATAGGTATGTATTATGGATATGTATTATTATGTATATTATTCCATTCTGGCAAATCATAGGCTTGAAAATAAATCTGTGATGTTTTTGTAGCCTTTCTATTCTATAGAATACGTGAGAGAATACGCATTTTGAAAGTAAATTGTGGTTGGAGTTAAGCCGTTTCTTTAAACAGTTTGCAGTCATGGTCATTTGTCCAACTTTCAAATAAACATCCAGATGATGAATAGAGGACTTCGGAAAACACAAATGCAGAATGTTGGGTGACAGTGTTGAGACTCTTTTAAAATGTTCCCCACTATGTCAAAGGGAAAACTGTTTTGGCCTGAGGGACTGGCTCTGTGCTGTACAAGGGATACCTAAGAATGAACTAGAACTACCATACTTTTTTGACAACTTTAGCTTCCCTGGATCAGTTCATGTGAAAAGTCATAGGCTTGTAGGACTCGTCTACACTCACAAAGATGAATGGCAGATTGAATGGCCCTTGCTGAGCACCTTTTATGACCTTCCAGGATCACTCTTCCCTAGTACAGTGTCCTCCTAATGTGTTGGAACCAGGCTGACATATTTTTACCATTCAGTTCAGGAGAGCCACAAATGATGTTCTGCAGTTGGTTGTATTAATGGAAAGAAACAAGCTTCTTGGAAAATGTTAATATATCTCAGCAGGAGCCAGTGTCTCACTTCCTGTTGAGAAACCTGTCTAGCTCAGCTGATTTTAGCCAGATGTATCTTAATGGCCAATTCCACAGGTTCTTTTCTGTCACTTAAGGCTTAAATGGAGCATCTGGGTAGCAACAGGCTCCCTTTTCTCCTCATCTTCTAACATGCATCTGCCTAAGATCAGGCCACTTTTGACCTCAGTAATAAGCTTCTTTTAATTGATTTCATCTGACTTACTTTCAGGGAAAGGTTAACTGTTATGCCCATCTGGATTGTACTTCCCATTATTGCTTGCATTATCTTTTTTTCCCCATGGGAGGAAATATCTTTAATTCCTGAGATTAAAACACATATTTATTATTTGTATGTTGCTTGATTATTATAAGAACACATGGTGTCCTCTACATGCGTACATTAGAATAAATGCTTTTAAATTCAGTAGGTTTGACTGAGTAGACAAATATATTTTATTTATTTATTTATATATCAAATTTGTCACTGCCCATCTCATTAAAAAACTACTCTGGGCAGTTTACAAAGAAGTTAAAATCAGTTAAGAATAAAATATAAATTGGTCTTGAATAAATAGAAAATAAATATCATTCAAGAATAGGTTTTACATTGGCAGGTAGCTCAAGGAACGTCATCAAGGCACCAGCCACCCCCAGGACTGGGTAAAATTCTTATTGCCCCACACAAGCCTGGCAGAGCCAGGTCTTTAATCCTTTCCAGAAAGCTGGAAGGGTAGGGGCCTGCCACACTTCTGGTGGGAGAATATTCCAAAGGGCAGGGGCAATGGCGGAAGGCTCTCCTCCTGGGCCCTGCCTGCCAACATTCTCTCACTGACAGGGTCCATAACATGCCCTCTCTGCCTGACCGGGTGGGATGGGTTGATCTGATGGGGGTGAGACAGTCCCTCAGATAACCTGGACCCATGCCATGTAGGGCTTTAAAGGTAATAACCAACACCTTGAATTGGACCCAGAAGCAAACTGGGACCCAATGCAGCTCCTGCAGTAAAGGTGTTATATGTGCTATTCTTGGGGCACCCAAGATTGTCCACGCAGCCACATTTTGAACCAGCTGCAGCTTCCTCATACTCTTCAAGGGTAGCTCCGTGTAGAACGCATTGCAATAGTCTAACCGAGAGATGACCAGGGCATGAGTGAATGACTGGAGAGCCTCCTGATCCAGGAAAGGGTGTAACTGGCGCACCACATGAAGTTGGGCAGAGGCCTTCCTGGCTATGACTGCCACCTGCTCCTCAAGCAGGATTATGCACCAGGTCTGTCCGGGGCAGTGCAACCCCGTCCAAAACCAAAGATGGTAAATCCTTGGATACAGAGGAGCCTCCAATCCATAGCCACTCCATCTTATCAGGGTTCAGCTGAAGCCTGTTGCACCCCATCCAGACCCCCACAGACTCCAGGCACCGCGAAAGGTCACAGCATCACTCATGTCACTTGGGATGGAGATGTATAACTGGGTATCATCTGCATATTGATGATACTTCATCCCATGGTGGTAGATGATCTCACCCAGTGGTTTCATGTAGATGTTAAAAAGGAGAAGAGAGAGTACAGAACCCTGCGGCACCCCACAATGAAGGGGCTGTGGGCTGGACCTCTCACTCCCAATCAGCATTGATTGGGATTGACCTTGGAGAAAGGAAGAACCAGCGCAAAATTGTGCTGCCCACTCCCAACTCCCTAAGTCAACCCAAAAGGATACCATGATTGATGGTATTGAAAGCTGCTGAGAGGTCAAGAAGAGCGAGGATGGATGCACTATCCCCATCCCGTTCCCACCAGAGATCATCCATGAGTGCAATCAATGTCATTTCCATCCTGGTCCTGAAACCTGACTGAAAAGGGTCTAGATAATCCATTTCCTCCACGATCCTCTGAAGCTGCAATGCCACCACCTTTTCAACCACCTTCCCCCAAAAGGGGAGGTGGGAGATTGGACAAAAATTATTCAGTATGGTGGGATCCAGTGATGGTTTCTTGAGGAGGATATGCACCAGTGCCTCTTCAAAGGCAGCTGGGAACACTCCTTCCATCAAGGATGAATTCACCACTCCCTGGACCCACCCACATGTCACCTCCCGAGTAGCCTTAACCAGCTAGGAGGGACATGGATCTAGTTGACAAGTGGTGGCATTGACCAATGGGAGGACCCTGTCCAGTTCCTCGGGTTCAACAGGATCAAACTGTTCCCAGATAACAAGGTAAGACCGTACCCTGGGCATCTCTACAAACCATGCCTCATGCTTGGCATCCAACTGGAACTGGATCCGAGCAATTTTACCCTCCAGATGCCCAGAAAACTCCTCTGCGCAGCCTGTAAATGGGCCACTGGGCCCCCCTTTCCCAAAAGGGTGATCTTAACCAGGACTGCCAGGCAGCATTCTGCGGGTGCAATAAGAGCGGAGAAATATTGATGTTTCGCCACTCTTACTACCACAAGTTAGTATAGAATGGCACTGTAAGGTAACATCAAAATGGCACCAACAAATGCCATCTTAAAGGTATAGCTGTGAAAATAAAAACAAATTGAAATCCAATTCAGATTAGCAAATCAAAAAGTTCATATACAGAAAACAGCCCCCCCATCACAAATCAGCTTAATGTCAACATAAATACTGTATGTACAGAATGGGATTTTTGAATGCCTTGATTTATTTCCTGTATATCTTGCCTTTCTTTCCAGAATGAAGGGACGTATTTTACAGTTTTTTTTATTTGTAATTGTTTTTATGTATTTCTTTTTAATTGTTGTACGCCACCCAGAGTCACTTTGTGTGAGATGGGTGGCTATGTAAATACAATAAATAAATAAATATGATCAATAAATAAATATGATCAATAAATAAACATGTCTTATTTGTTTGTTTAAGCAAGCAAGCAAGTAAGTATGTATTAGCTGCAAGTAGCAACCTAATTAGGTCAACTGAAAGGCTACAAGGAATGGGCCCTTTGAATAAATATATTAGCACATTTTCCTGGTAAGGGGTTTGGATTTCCTTCTTACGGACACCATGGCTTCATTGCTTTTCTGCATTGTTTGTGTAGAATTGAACAGAATTCATATTACTTCGAGAATGCATAGCTGCATGGAGGTTGGCTGGGGAATTGAAGTCTCGATGCATGGAGGGTGCCATGTTGGGGAATGCTGTTTTTTACTGCAAGTTACTTGGGGGTCAGCATTGGTAATAGCTTATTGCCCTATCACCAGACTTCATCATGAGCGAGCATGATAGAGCTTCTTTTAGCACTGCAGAGCTTCTTTTCAGCCCAAACAATAGAGATAGATCCATTCACCTAAGGACTAATTGCCCTAGTAAGGTGTAAAACAGCATGGAAGGCAATCTGCTTTGCTTTTTTTTTAAAGGAGAACTAAGCTTGTTTGATGCTCACTTCATAAATGTTCTGCTTCCTAAAGTGCTCCTCTCTAGCTGAGGGAGAATCACTAGCATTTTTAGAGCTTGGCTAAGAAATTTTGGGAAGTGCAGTGAGCAGGGGAAACTATCTCAAAGGAAAGAGTAGGTAGTGTTTTTACAGGGAACATTTGGGGTTTGGGGGCAGGTATCGAACATTCTCATGAAATGGTTACCAGACAGTTACAGCTGTCTTATTGCTTGATCATTCCTGATACTGAGAAAAATTATTTTCAGATGTAGCCTATTGTCCTTTTAGAAATTTAATATTTGTTTCAGGATTTGTTGTCACTGCTGTTCTAACAGAAAGGTGGGGGGAGGGTTAAAATCAGAGGGTAGGTTAAGTCTCTGTCAGGTAGTTTTAATGTGTTTGTAACTTGGCCAAGGCCAGTGAAAAGATGGCAGCTTCATCCACAATTGTTAAAAAGCCATACAGAAAACATACTGTGCTGAACAGTAGGCTATGTTCCTGTGGTGTCAGTCTGAATTCCAAGAAAAAGAACCAAGAATCTGATCTGGATACCATTATGAAATTCTAGTGTCTGCTTTTTTGATCTAGGTCCAGATCTTGGAAATGCTTTTGATTTCCCTTTTTATATACATAAATCAGTTTTCCAGTGTGTCTCTTTCCTGTAGGCCATACTGTATTATCTCAAGAGGCACTGTTTTCTGGGCCAAGGTTAATGTTTTTTACCTCTGTTTCTTCATGCATACTTGGCACATGCGGGTTAGGGGAAGCTCACAAATGCAGCCTTTCTTTTAGAGTGATCTTAAACTGTACACCTTCCTGTTTGTCATTCATAAGTAATGTATAAATAATACTGGCACCGTTGGAACGTTTTCACCAAATAATAGAAGCTGAGTAAATACAGACTGGAATAGAGCAATAGCTTGCTTTCTTTCATGAGTAAAAAAGTTTCTTAGATTACAGTCCTGTGGATACTGCCAGGGAGTAACCTGTTTTGCACTTAATGATGCAATAAGTTATGTCCTGAAAAAGACCAGCCAACACATCCATTTTTGTCACGTATAAAAGAGTTTTGGGACATCTTATAATAAGAAACTGTATAGAATTAAAAAAATAATAATATAAGGAGGATTTGGCATGAATTTCTCATTCTCCCTTCAAACTGTAAAACTCTTTACTTTATCCCTTCCTTCTCTCCCCCCACCCCCCATTTTTCTTTTCTTTCTATGTGTTTCTGTCATATTTGTTGAATATTATTTGAGTTAAGAGCTGCAAGAGGGGAAGGAATGTTCCAGTGGTGGCCTTGATTGGGAAACTGTTCTTTATTGTCATTGCCTAAACAAAAATGTCATGCTAAAATTAAGTTTGCATGTATGCACACACACACACACACATGTATGAAATGAAATGATTATTGCCAGCCTTGGTGTTGGAACAGAGGCCCAAGGATCTTGTGGATGCCTGTTCTATGTCAAGCATAAACAGATACTGGAAACAATTATGTTTATGATAACCTTCCTAACAAAGGCCAATCAGCAACAATGGGGAGTTGAGGATTAGAAAAGCCGAGAGTTAGAAAAAGTGTACTCTTGCTTAATTTGCATTTGTCATTTTAGTATTTATGTAAATATTCATCTACCTGTAGGGCAGTACAGGCTTTTAACTTAGGATCTTTAAGCTCTTTTGCATTTCATATTTCAGGTTCTGATTATTTATTGATTTATTTGATTTCTATCATGCTATTTTGTTTTATATTATTTTTGGCCTTCTTTTCTTTCACTCAGGAATACATACATGGATGCTGCTCCTTACCATAATTGGCCAAGTAAGATCATAATATCTAACACAGAAATGTTAAATAATAAACAATAGTTAATGCTGCCCTCCAGAGAGATCAGTTTCCATGAGCACAGCAGTCAGCTTTCAGTTAAAGATTTTACTACTCTCCTTATCGAATATTCCCACAGTTGTTTTCTTTATAAAAGCTCCAGAAAGAAATTAAAGAAAAGTAGGCCATCAAACTTACATAGCGCTGTGCCAGGCATTTGCTCAACACAGCTGGGTTTGTGAGAAGGGTGGGGGGAATACTGTTGCAAAGGGGCTGATCAAGTAGAACAACAGGTCTCCCTGAACATATTTTGTGTACTTTGAAGGAACCTTGAAGGCCTGAAGGAACTGGGAATATTTAGACCTAAGAAAAAAGGACTGAGGGGAAATACAATAGCACTCTATAAATACCTGAAAGAATGTCACACAGAAAAAAAATCAAGGCCCATTGTTTATCTTTCAGAGTGCAGGACAAGGAAGAAGGGATTTAAGCTACAGGAAGGCAGATCCTGTTTGAATGTTACTAAAAAATTGAAATAGTAAGAGCAATTCAGCAGTGGAAGCAATTAGCAGTTCAGAGATGGATTTACAATCATTGGTTGTGTTCAAGTGGAGGCTAGCCAGCCAGATGTTAGGCATGCTTTACTTTGCATTCACTCATTGAGCAGGGGTTGGACCTGATACCACAAATGGCTCCTTCACATTCTGTGGTTCTATTCTACATGTTACCTTATTCCTCCATTAGAAACTTACTTCACTTTTATTCCTGTTTTTCTATGATACATTTGCTGTTTTAATCCCACGGGATCTGCAGTATTTGGCTACAGTATTTCTATTGTTTTTTTAATGGCATATTCAAATTAGTTAGGGGTCTAGTCACTAGACTGCATCTTTCATCTTTTTTAAAGGCTTTATTTTTATCTTTATTGTATTAACATACCACATCTCAAACAAGCAAGGGTTTTTTGGTGGTGGTGGTGGTTGCCAAATCCTAGAGAAGTCTTTTAAACACAGTGTACACAAGGGAGTATGGACAAAATGAGACCACCAAGAAAGAAAAGGAAATTTAGCTCAAAGTGTTCAGAAAGGCAAAAAAATAACCATGTTAAAGAAAAACTCCAAAGGGATTAAAAAACCAAACTCAGACCAATCCAGTAGCAGAGGAGAGGAAAATTATGGCTGCCTGGATCACAGAGTTGGAGTGAAAGAATAACATAGGTCCAGTTTCTAAAGAAAGACAAATGCCAGATTTATTTCCTTGTTTGTTTTAAGAAGCATTTATTTCATGTTAAAAGCAGAGCATGAAGACATCCCTATGTCAAACAAGAGTTAAACTAATTATGATTGCAGCAGAAAGCTTTGACCATCAGAAGGTAATGCCTTCAGCAATCAGTCTGTGTACTGTGTAACTTATTGTCAGTCTAACATGCTACAAAAAATTACACAAATCAGAAAAGCAAAAAGACTTCTCCTATCTTCTTTATAATTCCTGTCACAATATTTAAACCTTTCTTTGAATACCGTAATTCTTGGAAGTATATATAATGGAGCAAGAATCCCAACATTAACAACCAAGTAGCTGGATTTGTAGAAAGCTCACGTTTCACTTTGACTAAAAATTGAACCCTTCAAGAATCAAAAATGTGAGCTCATTGATCTTGAAACCAGCATGTATCGCAATAGATCCCAATAAAAAATGCTTGATTTTCAGATAAGTAGATCAATCCTATTCAGGTGTTTTTGACTTTGGTTTTAAGTTTACATAAACATTTGGCTACTATTTTGTCTGTGTCTCAGAAATCATCCAACTCAAGATAGATACTGGTACTTTCTAGCCCTCCATCATGGGAATACATCTAACTGTGCATCTTCTTGCTGACAGGTGTTTGTGATCTGCCATGGCCTGATGCAGCTGTCTCAGCTCCTCTACAGTGCTTATTTCAAGAGCAGCCTGACTACCATTGAGAAGCGCTTTGGCCTCTCCAGCTTGTCCTCTGGTTTTATCTCCAGTTTACATGAGGTAATTGCATCAGATGAGCTGCTTCAGGGTGAGGCCGTGGTAGGGTTACTCCAGCTGAACTTCCAAAAAAGTGATGGAAATGTGGTTGTACTGGTAGCTACTGAATTATGTTGGATTAACAGGTTATATATATGGTATACAAATTTTAATGCATGTTAATGTGAACATATAAAATGAGGAATAATGAATATGGTATGTATCACATGTTATCTACATAAATATATATGCAATGTGGAGTGTCTAATATACCATGTGCTTTCTATGGCATCTACATTAGAAATGAGGATTGGTAAGCAGTATTGCAAAATATGTATGTCTGTACATGAGGTACTGGGAAGCATAAGATGGAATATGTGTGCTCCACTTCGGGTGATGCATACAGTAGGGGGCCTCAGTTCATTTCTGTGCTAGTGTATGTGTGTGTGTGTGTGTATATATATATATATATATAGCATCATCCAGCCATCAATGAAGTGAGTTTGGTAAAGCAATGCTGGTTGACTCTAGAGCAGTGTTTTTCCAACTTGGCAACTTTAAGATGTGTGGACTTCAGCTCCCAGAATTTCCCCAGCCAGCATGCTGGCTGGGGAATTCTGGGAGCTGAAGTCCACACATCTTAAAGTTGCCAAGTTGGAAAAACACAGCTCTAGAATATGCTATAAGTTGCTAATATGGAAATGGTCTTAGAATGGAGGAGTCAGCAGCACTTTGAACCATTGCCTCTAAATGGATGCATTTAGGGATATATTTTTTTTCTGGAATATTTTTCACTGCAACCTCAAGCCAGATCTGGTCCATTTTTAAAGTGATAATCTGGCTTTTGCTGGCTTTTCCTATCGTGTCAAATTTGGTTCCATTCTGTTTGGTTTTCAGAGAGGTGATTTGCTTATGGAAGGAGTCCCTGAGCCCTTTTACACAATTTCTTTCCCATTATTTAGGTGGGTTGGAAAGAATAAAAAGGAGAGCAGGTCACTGATTAGGAGAGAGTGTTGTATTGTTCCACAAGGAAAAGGAATTGCCAAATCTCACATTAACTGAGAACATAAAAGCAACTAAACTTTATTAGTACCTCTCTTTAGATATTGTAGTAGGAAAAAAGCCCACTTAAGTAAGGAACCAAGACGCTTGGAGATAAATGCAACAAAGTATCTTTTTTTTAATAGTAATGTTTATTAAAGTTTACAGACACAAAGATAAAAAACTAATGCAAACTAAAATTTAATAGAATTTTAAACAATCCACAGGAAGGTTTCTTGTAATTAATTTCAAAATCTTATTTCAAATCCATCTGGACTCTTACTCCAGTTATAACTTTCCAAAATCAATGTTCTAATCAGCCTTTTGCTGTTTATTCCAAAATAATACTGTAATTTTTTAAGTCCTTAAACTTGCATAAAACTTCTTTCGCCAAGGATTGAAGGAAACTCACCCAGTGTAATGAAACTTGCCATTCTGAAGGATCTTAATATCCAAAAAAAACTCCTGTTCATATGTAATTTCCAGAAGTAATTAAGAAAGGAAGTATGTGAGCCCAGTGTCTGTTTGAAGGCGCTGAACCGTGGCTTGGGCAAGATGGCTTTCCCTCAGCTCCCAGAGCTCTAAAATCTGCCAGAGACCGCAGCAAAGTATCTTTTAATGGCACAACGACTACAGCAGTCACTGGGTTCCTTGACAAAGGAATGCAGAAAAGCCTTGAAGCCCCCAGGGTTACAGGTTATACACCCTCTGAAATGATACATAAGAATTACAAAAGGCAATGTAAGGTATAACATGGCCTTTATAGCCTGAATGAAGCATTTGAGAAGGACATGAGGTGATCTTACTATGGGCTGATCTGGAACCTCTAAATTCAACTTTTCTAAGGAGGCTCCAAACCTACCCTTTCTACTGATACCAGCACCTTCTAACATAAAAAATGTCCTTTATTGTACCCATGTATTGACTCCCTTCACACCAAGGAAAAGACAATAACCTGGTTTTTATTATCTGTCTCTTGCCCCTCCAGGGTCATCAGGCAGTTTCAGTTTGCCTCTACCTTCTGCTGTGCAATTCAAAATCTCTCACAGCAATCGTGTTTATGAGGATAACTATATTATTTGTTCCCCATAATATGTTTCCCATTCCATTCTCCAGGCTATTTTAGAGTAAACCAGTCATTCTGATGCCCATCTTCTTCATCAGCTTCCTCCAGATTAAGGGTGCAAACTCATGCCTTCCTGATGGTTCAGATTATAGTTCCCATAATTTCTTGCAATTGATCATGGTGGCTGGGGCTGATGGGAATTAAAATTTAAGAGGGCTCCAGGCTACTTGCCTTTATTCCAGAGGAAGCACATAATTCCAATAATAATAATCATGCATTTCTTTCAGATTGCTCAATAAGACATAATGGGCAAAATGGAGAAAGCCAAATGCCAATGTTAGACTCCTTGAACCCCTCCTTAACTCATTTCTTTTTAACCCATTTTATTCAAGTTTCCAAATTGTTGCTTCTGGAGCTGTTTCTCACTGTTTTTAAATAATTTCTTTGAGCAGCAGATTTATTGACTTTCCCCTGGACTTGAAAGTGGCAGAGAGAGCCAGTTTGGTCTAGTGGTTAAGGCACTAGGCTAGATTCCAGGAGACTCTGAGTTCTAGTCCTGCCTTAGGCATGAAAGCCGGCTGGGTGACTGGGCTAGTCACTCTCTCTCAGCCCAACTCACCTCCCAGAGTTGTTGTGGGGAAAATAGGAGGAGGAAGGAGTATTATGTATGTTCGCTGCCTTGAGTTATTTATAAAAATAAGACAGATGGGATAAAAAAATCATAATAAATATAAAAATAAAAAATAAATCCCTCCTAAGATGTAAAATAAGGACAAAAATTGCTTCTTTACCTTTCATTATGGTGAATGTTAAAATATTTCTATCAACTCATCAAACCATAATATTAACTTCATTGTTCAGGACTTTTTTAGGGTAGCCTTCCTAACTTTGACTCTCCAGATGCATTGAGACTAGAACCCCCAGAATTTCCAGTCAGGGTGTATATTGGCTACCCTGACTGAAAATTCTGGGAAGTTAGTTTCAGTGTGTCTGGTAGCCCCTGGGCCAGCCAAGACTGTTTTTAGATCATCCCCAGAACTATTTTATAAAGGTTATCTACAGCTGAGAGTTTTATTTTGGGAAGACCAGGATATGTAGCTCAGTGGCAGAGGGCATGATTTACCTGAAGAAGGCCTAAGGTTCAATCTTCAGCATCACAAGATAGAAGTTAGAGAGCCACTGCCAGTCAGCATGATGTGTTGTTAAGTCAGGTATGTGAGGTGTGTCTGAGTGCACATTGATTTTTACACACCTCTACAAATTTGGGTTCCATGTCATTTGCTTTTCTAGGGGTATAGGGGCTTTCAATGGGGGGTTGTTTGAAGGTCCTGAAATTGGGCTTGTATAGTGGAATCTAAAGACTGTATATTTAGAAGTGGATCTTATTAAGTCCAGTTGACTGCATATGTAAAGACTGGATTCACATATCATATTAAGCCATATTATAGGTTGTTTGGATTTGGTTAGTAAGTCATATGAGCCCAACTAAGTGTGATTTATTATGTAAATTATAGAATATGTACAAATTCAACAAAATGTCTGCAGATGCATTTCTAAGGATCAGTAGAAATGTTTTGCTATGAACGTGTCACAAACATCAAATTCTTTGTCTCAAGCTGAACAGCCTCCAGATGTGTGGACTACAACTCCTAGAATTCTCAGCAATGGCTGTGCTGGCAAGGAATTCTGGGAGCTGGTTCACGTACCTAGAGGACATCCAGGTTGGGGAAAGGTGCTCCATCAGAACTCTGAAGCACATTGCCTCATTTACAGTGGGAAATACAGCAATTTTTCAAGTACTTTTTATAGAAAAAAGATGTGGTCTTACTCTTGAGGGACACCATAGTGTCTGCTTTGTGATGTTCTTCCCTGAACATTTCCTCATGGTCACATTCATTCTAAACCACAAACAACTATCATTACTGTCCTGCCAAGTACATATGTTTTTGCTTGAAACTATTTTTCATACTTTTTCTACAAGCTCCTCTGCCTGACTCACTGGGATTGTAGGTTTTCTCAATTATGTATTAGAATGATTCCAGCAGCTGGGCTAAAAAAAATGGTTATTATATACATATGGAACAATGGGAAAATATGTGGCTGAAAGGTTTGAAATTTACATTATGCTATAATCTTAAAGAGAATTTTTTTTAAATGATGCACCATTGGTATATGTCACCAGAAAAATTGTCTATAATGTATAAAGGCAGTTCAAATTTATGTTGGAAATGTGAACAACAAGAAGGAACATCTTATCATGTTTGGTGGACATGTAAGAAAGCTAGTAAATTCTGGATTCAAATACATACACTGATTCAGAGGATTTTAAAGATTAATATACAATTGAAACCAGAGGTTTTTCTTTTGGGATTGATCGATAAACAGTTGGAAATGAGTCATGGAACTTTGTTTTTATACATGATAACTGCAGCAAGATTATTGTATGCACAAGGATGGAAAGATTTGGCACTACCCATGATGGAGAAATGGTTGGTGAAGATGATGGAACTTGCTGAGATGACCAAATTGACTTTGATCAGAGAAAAGACAACATCTATGTTTATTGCTGACTAGAAACCCCTTATATAATTTTTGCATGGAACAGAAAAAAATGAACTTATGATTTATGGTTTTGATGATTAGATACAATAGATTATAGAAAGAAGAGAGTTTTGTTGTAACCATAGAGTAAGAAGTAAATCTATAATTGTACTTATAACTGCTATAAAGAAGATTGGAGGCTATTTCTTTATATCTTTTTTCTTTCTTTTCTATTTTTCTTTTGCTTTTTTTCCCTTTCTTGCACTTTTAGCTTTCTCTTTGATTTCTTTCTTCTTTTTTCTTTCCCACATTATATTATATTATATTATATTATATTATATTATATTATATTATATTATATTATATATTTTTTTTAAAACATCTTTAGTTAATGAGAGAGAGAGAGAGAGAGAGAGAGAGAGAGAGAGAGAGAGAGAGAGAGAGAGAGAATTGCAACAGCCACAAAACCAGGAAAGGGTGCCAGTGTATATATATGAAATGAAATTAGAGTAACCTAAAATATTAAATTCACCTCCAGATCTAAATCCATCTGGGTTATTGTAACTTAATGTAACTTGCCCATTATGTTTAAGAGTTAGATCTCATGCAGTAGGTATTTTGAGACAACAGATGGGAACGGGCTCATCTGTTCTAGACTGAAGGTCCACATACTTCTAAGTACCTAAATTCTGAAATCCAGGTTCTTTAAGAGACAGTGAAAGAATTGTTATTTAAATCACATGTCCACATTTGATTTAAAGTGGCACAAAACCAACCACTGAAGAATGTTCAATTTCAGTGCATTTTGAATCTGGTGAAATATACATGAGGCATATCCTTCCCTGGCATGAGCGGCAACTCAATTAAACATGTTAATCTGTACAGTTAAGAAATAATACAGCATGACATAATGCTAGATCCTTTAGCAAGTGAACTGGGCCCCAAGTGGAGCCAATTTTGGCTCTAGAGTAAAGCTATCTGTGGAGGAGGATCTGAGGTAGCCAAAAGAGGCAGCAACCACCCTCAGCCTGTCCTCTACTTTTCCTGCTTGGTCATTTGATCGCTGCCCACAACTCACGGCCCAACAGAGTTGCACTGGACACACCTCCAGCATAGGCCAGATCAGTGCTGGGTTTCAGTGTCCTGCTGTGATTTTGTTCTCCTAGACCAAGAGGCTTGTTAGGAGGCTTATTGATCAAGTGCAGGGCATTTCCTTCAAGCATTACATGGAGTAACCACAGGCACTTCCTACAATTTTTTCCCAAGCCTGTTGTCCTCCACTGCCACCATTTCTCCTTGACTAGAGTTGCTCTATGCTACTTCACTGTTATTTCCTTTCTTTTCTTTCTGGTTCAGGTAAAGAAATAATCATCTCATGGAGGCTGATATTCCCTTAACCACACCATGGGGGGAAAAGCTGCACAAGAGCTGTCTGGTCTCTCTGGCAGCCACAATACAAGCATGATCTTAACTCTTAATTTGCAGAGCCATCTTTCTGCAACAAACTGTGATGGCATATTATCACTGGAAAGTACATTTATTTAAATGTCCATGGAGGTGTAGAGAACTCCAGATGGGAGGGTTGAAGCCTAGCAGTTTGCTGACCCTCTGAAAACTCTTTGTCCATGTGCACTGGAATATCTGCACAGGAGGTCTCCTTCTGTTTCCCATGGAAAACAGCATTCTCCTGCCAGATCGCTTTGGCCTGGCTTCAGCCTGCCTCAGTAGAAGGCTGGAAACAACATAGAATCTCTGTTATGAAGACATGTCCTCAACAAATGGTAAGAGGGCATCCTGGATCTAGGGCAAAGAGGTGTTGGTACAGGCCTAAGACTGGGGAGACACAGATTTAAGTTCACCTTCAGCCATAAAAGTTCAGTTGTTAACATTAGGCCAGATTTTGTCCACAAAACATGTCACAGGTTTGTTCTTGTGGGGGAATAACTGAATGAAGGAATGCAACATATGTTGAGTTGAGCTTCTGGAGGAAAGGTGGGATATAAATCTAACAAATAAATAAACAGAAAAAACAAAGCGTTTTGCTGCACCTCAAGGTCTAAGCAATTATGGCATATGCACTGTTAACATTATGGTGTCACAAAACTCTTTATTATTTTTTATCATGAAAGCCAAACACTGCTGTCCTTTGGGAATCATATATACTTCCTTACCCATCATGCAATTTCCTTTTGGAATAAACAGTGTTATGCAAAGTGCAGAAAAAGAGTAAAATAATCAGGAAAGTAAATTAAAGGCAGAGAAAAGAGAGAGAAAAATAGCTTCCGTCACTTCTCAACAACAAAATAATATCAAAACTCACTGCTCCCAACATTCTGACACATCCAAAGAATGAAACAGAGGAAGAGAAGCTTCTTTTGCAGGAGAAGGAAATTAGAACAGCAATTTTGGCATTGTACTATATGTTCTAGTTTTATCTGAACTAGACAGAAAAAAGCAAATTAAGGAGGAAAAGAAGAGATACAGATGATCATCCTCATCTTGTGGAGTCGCTGACCTATGCCCTCCTTTGGGACCCTCCTAACACACCTTTGCACCTTTGTCTCTCCACAGATTGGCAATGTCATCCTCATCATCTTTGTGAGCTACTTTGGTAGTCGAGTTCATCGACCTCGGATCATTGGCCTGGGAGGTTTGCTGTTGGCGCTAGGGGCCTTCCTTTTGACTCTTCCACATTTCCTTTCTGCTCCGTATCAATATTCTTCAACACAGATCTGTACGTAACTTTCCAGAACTCTCTTCTTCCCCAAGCCCTCCATAGATATTTGAAAGCTTAGTGTAGCCCCCTGCCCTGTTTATTTTGCTTTCTTTCCCACCTTCAGTTTGGAAGGATCCCCAAGTTCTTGATTTGTTCTTGTTAGATCCTGTGTGGTTGGTATATGTTTCTCCCCAGCAGGTAAGTCTGAATGGTTAGTTGCTTGTTAAAGTAACTTGGGCTTTGGCCATCTTAACTTCCAACATCCCCGGCAGGATATATGCAATCTCTGTGTAATGACTTGTCTACTGTGGGCATGCCAAGCTGGATCAGGGCCAGGTGAATCTGAGGCAGTGCAAGTTCTGGTCATGTCTGGTGTCAGTGGGGCTTGTTCTGTGTATTGAATTGCTGCTCTGAAAGTATCAGTATCCTTTGATACTGCCAAAACTCAAAAATGAGTAGAAACTCTGTCTGCTGACAGAGAAGTAATGATAATTAGAATATTGCTGCATGGCACAGGCTTTTCCCTTAGTCAAAGTCCTATAGCAGAAAAGGAGAATTTTCAATGTATATATGATACAGTATTTTATTTGTATTATTTAAGTAAAAAAGCAATGGAAAAAACAAAACAAAAAAATGGGCAAAGGAATAGAATACATAAACATAAATATCTACACAGCAGTGTAATCCCTAACTCATCTATGATGTTATTTATCTTTTTTAAAATTAATGATGTTATTGCTGTGGTATAAGCTTTACACTGAGGTGAGGATTGAAGTGAAAATTCAAAAGATGAGATTTGACGTAGTGATTAGAAAAAAAAATTAAATAAAAATTTTAAAAGAGGAAAGAGGAAAAAATATGTGTCTCTAAGGAAAAAAAATTGAAACTGCCCCCTCTCTTTTGTTCTTTTGTTCTCCTTTTGTTCTTTTTTTTTCTCTCTGACCCCTAAATGCTACTTGAATATTTGTATACTATGCTTTAAACTTCTGTATTATTGCTCATTTCTGTCTAACCTAAAAGGAAACTGTTGATTTATACAATGATTCATTATATAGTCAACTTGGCTTCCAGGCATTCCCCCCATTTCATTTTAATATCAGGCAGGAACACCAGGATCACCCAACATCTGGTTGGCAGGAGCAATTGTTTCTAGTGACATCAGCTGGGCTTGACTGCTATGTTGCCAAAGATTTGGATTCAAATTCTGAATTTGTAAACAGTATGCTCTTCATCAAAAAGCAATCTAGGATGGTGGGTGAGAGAATTTATTTAAGAAGCATTGGCAGATGCACTTGGCTCCTTCTAAACCTTCTAATCATACATACAATCATGTAATAGTAACTCTTAATTCTGCTGTCATGATATTTATCTTTAAAGTATCCAGCAAGTATGCAAGAAAACATTGTTCTCACTTGCCTCTGAAAGGGGAAATCTAGATATCCACAGTCATTGACAAGCACAAGAATAACATCTTACAACATCTTCTCCTGTACTAGGAGGGATTTTTGTTGTAACTGTCACTCTACAGAGCCATCTTTCTGTACAAACCACAATGGAAAGTAAGTTTATAGAAAATGCCATGATCTTGAAGACGAGTATGAATTTGGCAAGATAGATCTTGGGAGCAAGATTCAGCAAAAAATTATTACCTAGCTTGTAGATATTTACTATGGCTCTGCAAATCCTTCAAAAGATTGCTTCGGAACACGTGAGAACATGTATGAAGTACCTTTTTTGAAATCATTAAAGAAGCTCAGGCTTTTTTTAAGCCTACGCAATTGCTTTGAAAGCGTCTCCCAGCTGCCTCTGCACACATGTATGTGCAGCCACTTCAAGTTACTGAGAAAAATGTGAAGCTGAGAAATGCAAAGGCAAATGGCTCTGTATTACTATTTCAATAGCATCTGCATGAGGCTTAAGGAGAGTACAGTAACAAAAAATTGGCAGATTGGATGAAGAACTGAAGGATGTAGGCTATATTCAACCTGCAGGCAATGGTTCCAAACTGCCGTTACTGTATTGTGCAGTATGGGCTGTCACTAGATAATTCAGAGGAAAGATCTTCATCCAAGTTATACTTCCAACAACCCCTAGAAACAAAAATTAAGGCTAATGAAGAGGTGCTGATGATTTTAGGGAAGATGTAATCAGTTCTTTGGAAACAAAGTTATTATGTAAGATTCACTTGGCAGCAGTAAAGGCTGTGAAGACTGCTCTGTCTGGGAATTTCTGGGGGTTTAGTAATTTATTAGTGGCAGCATGAGGCTGGGTATCTTTTAGCTAAACTTATTAGAAATGTTCAGACTAAATGATCTTGCAGATCATACCTCCTTAATAAATAGAATATATTCTTACGCGTATTGAGGCATTTTTAAAAATATAGACTTCTTCTTCATGGAATTTATTCATTTTCATAGGTTTGTCTCCAGTATACTTTTTTAAGTAGGGTTGCCTCTTGTTTCTAATTAACAATCCCTAATTACCACTTTATATGTCATCTGTAGATTCATTTCAAACTCCACACGTATAGCTAAAACATATTTTACCCCAACTGTATGTGTGTGAGGGCAAGAAATTCCAAACCATTTTCTTTTCCAGTATGATCCTCTCTGATCTGCTTGGCATCTCTTTAGTAAGGGATGGGAAGTGAAAATTGGGAGCATTTATGTAAAAAGAAAGAGAAAGAGGGGGAGAGGGAGAGGGAGAAGGGAGAGGGAGGGAGGGAGGGAGGAAGGGCTGAATTTTATTATTTTTCTCATTTACCTCCAAATGGTTTCAGTTTTAAAAAATTGTACTTTGGCATGAGATGCATCTCTAATGTGGTCCTGTGGCAATTGAATTGCACAACTAAATATGAGATGGCTAGGAAGGCTCCTGCATTTTGGGATTACATTCTAGTCTCCTGTACTGTAATATTATTGCTGTAATGAATGTACTGTATATAGCAATGTCAGTTCAATGTATTAACTGAAATCCCCAAATTAACTGCTCAGCATGTTTTGTTTTGGTCATTTTCAGATTGATAGAAGTACAGGACACAAGCCTACAGGGTAATTGCTGAAAGTTTGTGGCAACATCTGAACCAATTGTGAAACTATAGAAATAACAAGACCCAAGATGTACTGTAGGAAAGCTGGGTGAGGGGCAAGGACACTGTGTTTGTTTTAATTTTGCTCAGGTCCTGCATTCTTAACTTGCTCTGAAAATTTAAACATTGTTTTGCTCTCCTTTCAGAAGGACTGCAAGTTCTTTGATAAATAGATTGGAATTGGTTTCGTAGTAACCTATGAACAATGTGTTCACCATTAAAGTTAATGGGTAATGTGGAAGCACTTAAAACTCCTGCACAAACCACAGCAATGCCTCTTTTAATAATATCCACTTGTTTTTTGATGTCTCTCTCTCCTTTTCCTCCCTCTACCCTTAGAACTAACAAATCCCTATAAACATTGTTGTCATATCTTGAAAGAAAAGGTGATGACAGCTGCTAATTAAATTGAGGAAGTTTACAGGTCTGGCAACTCTCCAGCAATCCAGGAATGAGAAATCATTAAGGAAGCTTGAAAGTGTTTACTCTCCAGTTGTGAGGCTCCCTCCAAAGCATAAGAGACTATTGGAAAAGTCAACTCAGTGCCCCATTTTGTGTGTATGTGTGCGCGTGTGAATGTGTGTGTGTTTCTTTTTGTATGTGGACCGTTGGATCCCAATTACAGTTATTGTCCCCCCACATCCTCTGTTGTTAAATGATTCTTTGTTCATCTGGATCCTAACTATGGATACAAATGCCAGTGGGGAATGTGGCTTGGGCCACCTCCTTGATCCTCATCTTTCTTCTTCCTGAAGCTTCCATAATGAGTCCTGAGAAAGACAGAAGTTACATTTGCATTGCAAGTGATTATGTATGGATAACCTACCTGCAGATTGACTCTCAAGTTGGCTGTTTCCCCATTTTTATATATACCAGAGTCATTTTCTTTTTCAAACAAAAATGCTAACACTGGATTTGATATGAGAACTTGGTATCATAAAGAGTTAGTTTCCAGTGTGTTCCTCTGAAATGCTTGTTGATCTTGTTCCAGATAACCAGAGCAGCCACACCAGGTTAGAGCTCTGCCAAGGGGGATTTAAGTGTTCCAATGCCACTGTGAACATCCAGGCAGAGGCCAGCATCATGTGGGGATTAATGATACTTGCCCAACTCTTGGCTGGAATTGGAACAGTCCCTATCCAGCCTTTTGGAATTTCCTATGTGGATGACTTTGCTGAGCCAAACAATTCTCCCTTGTACATAGGTAAATATTTGCTTGAAAGATATATTGTTGTATCATCCTTACTGTCTGGTTTGCATTGCTTTAATATCAGTGTGGCGCTGGCTGAGAAGGAATCTGCTAAGTAAAATGTCACTGCATCACTGATATTGAAGAGCTATTTCTGATGTAACATAAGTCTGTGTCACAATCTTGAATTAAGAATCATTATCCTGGATGGACTTGAGACCCATATTTAGTTGTGGGAACTTTTGACAACATGATGATATTGGAGGGACTTAAGGTCCGTGCCTGTGGGTAATGGCCATTTTTGCCTACTAAACTTCTCTCAGAAAGAAACTTAAGCAGTAGACTTAGAGCAGTGTTGTCCAAACTTGGCCACTTTAAGATGAGTGGACTTCAACTCCTAGAATTCTCCAGCCAGCCATGCTGGCTGGGGAATTCTGGGAGTTGAAGTCCACTCATCTTAAAATGGCCAAGTTTGGACAACACTGACTTAGAGGTTTTCTGCCATGAGATATGTGGCATTGGCATTTCGTATGGTAAGGTATTTGCAGTGTTATTGCAATCCAATAAGATCCTCCAGAGCTGATGCTTTGCTTGCCTCACCGGTAGAAGTCTTCAGGCAGTTGCCAGATACCACCTCTCCCCAGCTTATCTAGCAATTGCAGCATTATAGTGCTGCATTGTAGCACCAGTGTTGCTACCACTATAAAATAACCCTCTTCCCTACATGATGAAGCAGGCTACCCACCAGCCTCCGGCTCCTGAGCACTCTTACCGGGTGCAACTTCTGGTAGGCTTAGGCAAGAACAGAGAGGAAGGGGAGAAAGTAGCAGCCACCGTGCTGGCCTGCATGCACAAGACACGTAGTAGAAATCCTTAGGCACCAGTCAAACTCTAAATACTCTTAAGACATTTTACCACAGGTTTTAATTTGGTATTTATTTATTAATTAAAATAAGGCATTTGTTTGTCGTCTGGATTCAGTCTGAGAGGGTGTTTTTTATAAGAGACTGAGGTGAAAGGCGTTTCCTCCTCCAAAAAAACACTTTTGGCCCTGTTTTAAAAATAGGATTTAAAAATGAGATAGAATACAGTAGGTATGGATAGAAACTGATAAAACCAGTTATATCCTGGCTTTGTTTCTACGATTCTTTGGTCATCTACATATCATTTCAGAATTGTTGGTTTAGTATTGATATACCAGTGTTAGTTGCCAGTCCTTTTGCCAGGATAAAACAAGACCAGCATAACATTTGCTACTCCCACTGGTGATTCTATCCTGCCACAAGTGAGAAGATATCACCAATCGCTTTCTTTTACATGGAGAAGGCGAGTGTTTAATAAGATGCTAGACCAGCATATTTAGCTATCTGTCAAAACACTCTGGGTTTTTTTGGCAAGTGTTTGGCCTATATAAGTTCAAAGGAAGACCACTATCAGCGGATAGTCAAGCTCCTTTTAGACACAGGTTTAACCCTCTTCCAGAATGGCATTAAACCAATGTTCAAAAGCAGCCAAAACAACATTTGACAGGTGTGGGAGAGCTGTGCTGTGAAAAAGGAGAAAGGACCATCTGTCTTCTGTTTCACTGTTCAGTTCCCACCATCACCATCACTTGCTCTTCAGCTGCTGCTCAGGCTGATCAAATGCAGTGGGACAGTCCAGTTTAATAAAGTAGCTAATAGATGCTGGATTGCATACATCTCCTGCACCACCAGCAAATAGTTGGTGAAGTACATCAGATGGTATCCACAACCTAAATACAAACCTGGATACAAATACTGTTGTAACAGTGGTACAGTTAAAAATGATTTAAGGCTGGCCCAGTAGGCTAGGCATTAGATTAATGTAATATTATGAGGATGCTGCAGAAAAAAAGAGATGGCCAGGGCATGTGTGCTCAGCAGTTAGATATAAGTGAAGAAAGGTTATTTGGCATAGCATAAGGTTGTTTCTTTTCTCAATGCAAAAAAAGTTCTTGAATAGCTCAATCAAATAAATTATTGGTGCTCTAATGCTATTTCATAATATTTTTAGGACAATACGGTCTTTTGCTCTGGGGTATTCAGTGATTCTGTTGTCCCTTTGCATACAGAAGATTAGTCTGAGAGTCTTTGTGAGCAAAAAATTACAGATCTAGCAGCTGAAAATGAATGAGTTCCACGTATTCTTTAGATCCAAATACTTCCACATTGTTGTGTTTCTGCACTGCACTGCACTACACGATTTTGTACATTTAAAGTGGGAGTTGCTCTTTATTTTAGGAAGATTGTTAGAATTTATTTGAGTGGCAAATAAGAGTGGCTTTGCTAAAGAAAATGTGTAACAATTGACTTCAGTAAGTCTTAATTATACAATTTACTTTGAATAGAGTTTTACACAGTTTTCTTTGTAGTAGCAATAAAAACCCTTGCTTTAGAAATTCAGCTCAGATCAAACTTGATTACAGCCTTGGAAGAATTAAGACCAATGCATCGTAATTGAAGAGATTTAGCCCGTACAAAGTAATCCACTTTTTCATTCTTTCTTTTCAGCAATCTTATTTTCCATCGCAGTGTTTGGCCCAGCTTTTGGCTACTTACTTGGTTCTGCAGCATTGAGGATATTTGTGGATTTTGGACGGGTTAACCTGAGTAAGTGCTCAGTCTAATTTAGGGAAGCCTTGGATTCCTACACATATGTTTGAATAATTAGAGACCTGGACATTAAGCTACAACCACACAGAATGTGTTCCTGTCTCCATTTGCCACTTGGCAGATCCTTGACACACTGCTGGGCCTGCCTCAGTTAGAGATACTGTGAAATTCTGCAGTTCTTTATTCTTGAAGCAAAAAGCCATTTATCCTTGTTATGGATAGATGTTCAGAAACTGTAGGAAGTATGCAGATATGTTTATTAGAATATTATCCCTGTCATCAAATGGGGGGTTTAATTGAGCTGTTCACATGGTGAAATCAATTGGGTGTGCATATATAAGCTATTCAGGCTTGTGTGATGCTTTGAATGAAGGATTATGATGTGCACTTGTGGATAACAACAGGCATGTAATGTGTAGCCAGGACTCAGATCAAATTTATAGAAACTATATGTCTATGTTTGCTGATAATTCTCCTAAACAAGTGGTGGTATAATACATGAAGGTGAATTCTACTGAAAGAAACCAAGAGCTTCCATTGTAGACCTTGTGTCTGTGCAAAGAGGAGCATTATGCTCTACTGCCTAGTGGCAGAAGATTATAGTGGAATACAGGTGACGTGGATGGATCTCTTGCACGGACGGATCTCCTCGGTTCAGCTTCCATCTCTTCTTGTCCCATTCCCCTATGTCCAATCTGTATCATAATATTATTTCTTGATGCATCTCTATTGTCTGTCATGGGGTTTCTAGGGAGAAATTCATGTTTTATTATAATAGGTTTTGCAGAATAATATGTATCTGATTAAGAATTTGGGTTTACAAGCTTAGATTTGATCTCTCTTTATATCAGTTCTCTCCAGTACACATATACATGTATGGGGTACACAGTGTTCCTTCTAGCAGCCCACAGGCTTTCTTTCTCATCATATCTCCATGCTAAAGACATCCAGGCAAACTGGGATTTCAGAATGGTTGCTGACATCTGGTCCAACATTAAGCAAATAAATGAGCTGAGAGCGGGAAGTGGCAGTGGGTTTCTTCTCACTAGTTGCCCCTTGATGATGTCACCTAAGCTTGAATAGGCTAGTCACATCCAGGAAAGCTATGCCATTGTTTAAATGGGGCGTGGGCTCTTCTTGTCTGCATGCTTTTAATGTTGAAGAACAGGAAGTCTGGACGGAGCTGGAAAAGTCTGAAGATTGCTGTTTATTCCTTCCTGCTCATTAACAATGTGGAGCGACACTTTCTATGCCAGCCTCAATGATCTCCCGACTCCTTGAAGCAAGACCTCCTGCTGGGAGGATGTCCGTTCTCAGAGTAGACTGGCTTGATCCCAGGAGAGTATAGATTCCAAGTGTCAGCCTTATTAAGATAGCTGCTCCACTGAGATCGGTTGCCAAAGTGTCCTTGAACTTTAGCCAAGCATCTTTTGGGGAACAATGGAACACAAGATTCTTTCCAGTTAGCATTCCCAGCTACCTCGGCTATACACACTGTTGGCTACTGAGTTTCAAAAACCATCAGATTTCTAGGAAAAAAGAATAGAATGGTTTCTATAATTAATATTGCAATTCCACAAATGAATCATTTAAACAAATGCCATTCACCACACGATACTAAGTTTCCACAGTTTTCTGCCTCAACAGAAGTTCATGTTGGTGCCCAGTCCTATAGATAGGTTTTCTTTGTTTCCCCATTACTTAGACCTCTTTATTCATAATTCCATTGGAGGCTGTTTCTTCCAAGAAATTGTCATTCAATAATATCGCCTGCCTTTGACTGAAAAAACATACTTCTACTATCTAGTAATGATTTCAGAGCAGTTTGTCCTTTAAAATCCTAAACATCTTCTTCAACCCAATTTAATGAAATGATGCCAAATAATATGTAATTATTTTATTTTGGTTATAGACCAGCATAAAACTAATAACAGTCACTCTAAAATAGAAATAAAAATTAAAAATCACATTGATAAAATAAAGTAAATAAAATTATTAACGTAAAATTACAAAGGACAGGAATCAAAACCCGAGAGAGACCTATAAAATTACAATCAGTTTTACAATCAGTAATCTAAATGCTACAGATAACTAAGATAGATAACTATAAAAGGACATAAGTAATACTAGGATTTGTAAAACACTACAAGAATGTAAAGCTATGCAAACTTATATTAAGTCTAATACTTGCTGAAGCCCTGCTAGGCTTTGTTGGAATTATTAACATTATGATCAAACCAACTGCAGCAAAGAAATAGGGTTAGGGTTATAAATAATATATAATTGTGGTTGACAGTAGCTTTAAAGAAGTGGGAGGGGAAACAGGACCACAGACGAAGTGTGACAGTGTTGTTGTTTTTTAAGAAATCCTGAGACGGATTGGCCACTGAGAAAATAGATCCTAACTATAGAAATAATTAGGATTTCATGGCATTTAAAATAATTCACTGTGGAGGAAGGATCATATTTTCAGTATAGGCAGAATTGTAATGTAACATTTTGCTATGCAATTACCTAGCACTGATTTCTCTAATCTGGTAGCTTCCAGGTGCATTGGGATTGCAATTCCCAAGGTGGCCATGGGTCAAGCTGGGAATTCTAGAAGTTGAAAATCCAGAACATTTGAAAAATGCCAACTTTGGGAGTTGGACAGGTGACTTCACTTCTATTTATGATTTTTTTTTTCCTTATGTCTCTTAGAGGATGTAAACCTGACCCCAGGTGACCCACGTTGGATTGGAGCATGGTGGTTGGGCCTTCTCATTGCCTCTGGTTGTTTACTACTCAATTCCATTCCCTATTTCTTCTTCCCTCGATATATGTTTAAAGGGAAGGTAAGTCTCAAGTATTGGATTGAAAGATGAGCTTTCTAAATTGCCACTGTCAAAGAGCCCTGTTCATATATCATGTTATATAAGAGAAAAAAACAATTTACTTCCATTTTGCTAGGTGGGAAGTGATTAGTCCCTGTCCAGGATTAAGCATTTTTAAAAAACACAAACTCTTCCTTTTTCACTTGTCCTGAAACTCCCTCTGGTTATTTTATTTGGCATTTCACTTCTTCAGTTTCTTGATGTTCTTCTCCTTGATGAAGGTTCTGGGATGTTACCAAAGTTCTTATGAAGATAAATTCTAGGGAAGGAATAGTAGATTTTCAGGAGCAACTGTGTTCCTACTGAGTAAAGGTTTGCACCTTTAAAAGAAGCACCAAGAGCTTTTCTTGTTACAGTGATATGGGAGGATTCATAGCAATGCTGAAAATGATCCTGAATAAATAAAAGCTATTTGCGTTATGACACAGAAGTTTTTTTTCTTATTCTAGACAACCTATTTTTTTAATGCTGTGCAGGGGCATATGGCAAAACACTGAGTAGAGCCAAGACAAGAAATGCCTTAAAGTACCCTTTGGCCCCACTGACTTTGCCACACCCACCCACAAAAATGACGAAAACAGATATGGGAAATAACATAATCATTGCCAGATGAGCTTCAGATATTTTCAGTTCTGAAAATACCCCCCATATTGAAAATATGGCAGATGAGGAGGGAAATAAAATGATTAAAATAATATATTTTTAATAACACTGAAATGATAATAATCTCATATTGCAGACTTGTGATAGTGCTTCCATCTTTTCCATTCTTCTTCTTCAGGGCAGCAGGATGTTCCACTAGGGAAGCAGTTGTCAACTTTCCCAGCATCCTTCTCTGTAAACAACAGGGGCCCAAGCTGAAGATGGCTCCAGGGGCCTGGCTAGTCCAAACATGGGAAACCCATGGCCCTCCAAATATTGCTGGGTTTCAGTTCCTAGCACAGAGAAGAAGTCCTTGACTTCTGGAAAAAAAGTAACATGTAATCCACAAAAATAAATAGAATTGGGTCTCCTCTACCTATTAGATGTTTATTGGTTGTCCTGGTGCTATGGATTATAGAATAGTTCCCATTTTACCCAATGACATTCTCAGTCCTGATAGCTTGCTACCAAACACTGCAATCCCAGTCAAACAAAATATGTATTGTTTATTTATATAAAGCATGTTCCTGACCTACAGGCCAGCCTGAAGTGGCTAACAGTGGAACTAATAATAAAATAGGGAAAAAAGAATAAAAAAAGAATTTAATAAACTATCTAAATTCATAGACAAACATCTTGATATACATAATCAAAACAATAGGTCCAGAGATAATGAAAAGATAAAAATGATACCATATGTTAGCAACTAAAAAAAAAAAAAAAAACCACAGCAAAAATGCATGGCTACTCTGGCGTAAAGAATAAAAATTTGTTTTAAATTTTTTCTTAAGATGTAATAATGGATGTCTGGACAGGAAATTGCAGTGTTGGTATTGCCACTGAAAAGGCCCTAAGCCTAGTTGCCTTGAGCATGAAACTGAGCAAACTCAGGGAGGCAGTGAAGGACAGGAAGGCCTGGTGCGATATGGTTCATGGGGTCACGAAGAGTCAGACACAACTTAACAACTAAACAACAACAACAACTAGTTGCCTAGTTGATTCCAAGTGGGTTTCTTTGTGGGACTGCACCCATAAAAGGCCCTTGTCTGCCAAATGCAGCTCCTGGGAACAACCTACGGAAGAAGCTCTTCTTTCAGGTGGGAGGGGACAAAGCCATATAGGACTTTATAGGTAAAATCAACATTTTTATTTTGGCATTAAAGGCAACTGGAATTCAATACAGCTTATCCATATACTGGTATACAATAGCACCATGAGACACCCAGCGTAAGCCTGGTTGCTGCATTTTGGACATGCTGCAGTTTCTGTACCTCTTTTAAGGGCATCTACATACGCAATATGTTATAATAGTCTTAGTGAGATGTAATCAGTGTATGTATAATAGTAGTTAGGTCAGCCTTCAATCTGTCAATAGCAAATTATCCTCACATGGTGATAAGTGTTCCTAGCCCTTGCACTAACTTAAGCACTCAAGAACAGTGGAGGGTTTAAGATCACCCCCAAACTATATGTCTGACCACTAAGAAGAAGAATGCTCCCTTCTGGGACAGAAAAGACTTTCCCAACTGATTGAGATTTTCCATAACCATCATACTCTCAAAGTTGTCTGGATTCAGTTTCAGTCTATTACACTTCATCTAGACCTCAACCCAGTCCAGGCAGGAGCCCGTGAGGGAACCTGGTACATGATGAGCTAGGAAAAGAGAAGTAGACCTCGATGTCATTTGCAATAAAGCTGCACAGTCCCTGATGATTATTCTCAGTGGATTTATAAAGATGTTAAATGGCATGGGAGATAGAACTAAATCCTGCAGCACCCTACAGCCTAATGACCACAGAGTGTTCCAGATTACTGCCTGAAAGCTACTTATGTGGTAGGAACAGAACCATGACAAAACTACGCTCCCAATCCCCAATTCTCAAAGGCAATCTAAAAGGATACTGTGTTCAATAGTATCAAAAGCTGCCAAGATATCTAGGAACACGAGGAGCAAATTTCACCTATTGCACACCTTACCAAATCATCCATCAAGACTACCAAAGCCAGCTCTGTGTTATGGCCCAAACGGAAATCAGATTGAAACAGTCCTTGGAGTTATTCCATCACCACCTTCTCAACCACTGTAGCCATGAATGGAAGGTTTGAAACTGGCCTAACATTATCAGAAAGGAAGGGATCTAGTTTTGGTTTCTTTAGGAGGGGATGTCATATCATCTCCTTTGAGGCTCTATGCCTCCACATTCTATGACCTTCCCAGCCATCTTCTGTCTTCTTACATAAAAAAGCTTTATTTCATCTCATAGCTCATTTATTAATCTTTTTCCATCACATACTCAGCGCTGATATTCACAATTTAGTTTTCATCTCCACTTATGCTATTCTTTCTCTTTTTCTTTCTGCTATTTACACCTCAAAGAGTCCTCTCTTCCAATCTCAGGTCTTCAGGAAGAGTACCAAAAATGTTGTAATGCTTTAAAACAGAGTCTGGAAAAATAATATGCACTGGGCTCCCAGCAGTGACTTATTTTTTGAAAAACAAAAATTATTTCTCTTCCATCAGGGGGCATCTGACGTGGATATCCTGAAGAAGATTGAGAAAGCAAAGGCAGAGGAAGAGTCCCTGATGGTTTTTATCAAAAGTAAAGTGATCTTAATGAAAGTGTATTTCCAGTAAAAGTAAATGGTTGTTTTGCTAAATAATTACACCTATTATTAAAAAAAAACAAGATTTCTCAACATCCACAATAGCAACCATCCTGTTAATCTTTGCAAGTTCATATGGATTTATTGTTTGGATGTTTCAAGTCAACCCACACCAGATTTGGTTTCATTTTTGCAGCAATACGTAAAAAGCAGGATACAGGTAGACCTTGACTTACGACCATTCATTTAATGACCATTCAAAGTGCTGAAAAAAGTGACTTACGACCAGCCCTTGCGCATACAACTGTCACAGTGTCCGCACGGTCACGCGATCAAAATTCAGGTGCTTGGCAACTGGCATATATTTACAATGGTTGCAGCGTCCCAGGGGCACATGATCGCTATTTGTGACCTTCCCATGGGGCTTCTGACAAGCAAAGTCAATGGGGGAAACTGGATTCACTTAATGACAGCGTGATTTGCTTAACAACCATGGCAAAAAAAGTCATAAAATCAGGCATGACTCACTTAACAGCTGCATTGCTTAGCATCAGAAGTTCCGGTCCCAACTGTGGTTGTAAGTCTAGGACTAACCTAAACTAACTGGGTCCTAGTACTCCCTTGTGTAACTGGCTACTTGACTTCCTTACTGAGAGGTCTCAGTTGGTGCGAGTTGGAAATATCTCTAGCTCTATCACTCTGAGCATCGGCTCCACACAGGGCTGTGTCCTGAGCCCATTGTTGTTTACCCTGATGACCCATGACTGTTGTGCCAGGTTCACCACCAATTCCATTGTGAAATATGCAAATGATACAACAGTGGTGGGTCTTATCAGGGATGACAATGAGTGGGCTTATAGGGAGGAGGTGAAGGGCTTGGTGGAGTGGTGTAAGAAAAACAGCTTGGTCCTAAATGTGGAAAAAACAAAGGAGATTATTATAGATTTCAGGAAGAATTGGTGTAGCCACACTCCACTGTTTATTAATAACATAGCTGTGGAGTCAGTCAGTAGCATTAGATTCCTAGGGGTGCTGTTAACAAATAGTCTGACCTGGTCCCTTAACACTGCATTTTTGGTAAACGAGCACAGCAACGTTTACATTTTTTGCGCTGGATGAGGAAAGTACATCTCCCATCCTCTAATCTCCTTACTTTCTATAGAGGCACTATAAAGAGTGTACTTACCAACTGTATTTCCATCTGGTTTGGAGGCTGTAGTGCCTCAGACAGAAAGTCGGTGCAAAGGGTAGTAAGGGCAGCAGAGAAGCTAATTGGGATCCCTCTGCCTCTCATCCAAGATCTAGCATATGCGCGCTGTTTGTCTAGAGCTCGAAAGATTGTCAGTGACGCCTCCCATCCTCATCATGGCCTGTTTTCTTTGTTACTCTCTGGGAAGAGGTTCTGCGGTATCTGATGTAGAACAGCCAGATTGGGAAATAGCTTTGTCCCCCAGGCCATCAGATTCTTGAATGAATGTGTATAGAATGTATATTTTATAGTAATTATGGTATCTTGATGGTACTTCTAGTGTCTGATTGTAATTGTGAGCCAAATGCAACAGAATTTCATTTTATTATGCACTTGGTGTATAGTGGAATGACAATAAAGTTGTTATTCTAATTAAAAATGGCTATTTATTTCTTACCCATTCTGTTATAATTTGAGTTAGCCACCTAATGGACATACCTTTTAATGTTTTTAGGTCTCATTACAGCAGCTGGCCTGGCTGCTATAGGAATTCTCAAATTCTACTCTAGGAGCCAATAGATATTCCAAACTGAAATATGATGAAAAAAATGGTTCTAATAATCATTTAAGCATATAGTAATCTCAGAAATTTGTTTACTAGTTCCAAATGATGGCTAGTTACTTAACTCAGCTATCTGGCATATATCTCCAAATAGGGTTGTTGTCTTTTTTAATAGAAACCTCATTTCCATGGTAACTCAGATGTTCAAGAGGTTTCCCTCTTCATCCAACAATGTGACAATTAGCAAATCCACACTGTGTCCTTGCCTGAGTGCAAGACTAGCCCACTTAATTGTTTCAAGGACAAGCCTGCATGCCAACATCCCTCTCATGTTGTGCATCTGCAATTGAATCAATCCAAGGACGACGTTAAGGTACTCTACTCTGGAAGTTGTGTGTTCTGTTATCCCACCTCCAGACCCTGCATGCAGGTAATATAGGATGCATTGATATTCATGGGAGAGGTGGCTTGAAATGACAGGCTCCTTGTCAACAAATTTGTGGCTCTAATTGGTTCTGCCACTTTCCTGTGGGACTACTCCCATCCAGTCCCTGACCTGTTCTCCTACCTGTAACTCTTTTGGCTATGTGAGAGACCAGAATCTTAGTTTTGATGGCAACTTTTTTTTCATTTTTTAAATGAGTTGGTGGAGAGGTGGACTTAGAGAGTGAAAAGGTCCCAAATTTATTAGCCATTGGTGGCTTAATCCACGTAATTGGGAGTGTAATTAAAAGGAGTATCTCTTATACTTTTGTGGACTGTGTGCTTGAGAATTCCTTTCCCAGTGGCTGCTGCTCCCAGGGAAGTCCTGCCTCCTCACTTCCTCTCCTCACGTTAGGCCCTTAAGGTAATTTACAGCTGTCACAATGGTCCCAAAAGCTAAACTCCAGCTTTTCAACAGCACTTATCCAGCAACTGCACAAACACAGATGACCACTACATGATGACCAAGAGATACAAACAACTCTAATTTGTCATTGCCACTTAGTGGTCAGTAGGTTGAACAGTTGTTGAGTTCACCTATATTTTCATGGTTGAAGAAAAAAAAAGTTCAGTTAGTTGACAGAAAAGAAAAAAAATCAGTGCACGTAATCAGGTAACTAGAGCAACTGTGCAACCAATTGGAAGAAGCTTTTCACATGGTGAATTATGTTGAGCAGGGCTGGAATTTCAGCTGGAGGAACCACCAGTCATAGCCCTTAGAATGTTTGCATTAGAAATAAATAGATATCAGTGCAGCCTGTACCTGTTATGGGAGCATAATTAAGGGCCAGCACAGCAAGCTTGTGCAGGTGTCAGCAAGATTTTGCACAGCTTATATCTTGATGGCTCTGGAAAGAGATGGGATGGGAACATGGCAAAGTAGCTGTGTGAATGTAGCTCATTACATTCACGCATATAAGATTAATCTCAAAACTTTCCATATGGCATCTGAGCTTGAAGTTTCTATTGAGGTGTACAGACCTAATCTTATAGATTACTCTACAACCTGGTTCCTTCTTCCCATCCAAAAGTAATTTTATATCTTGTTGATTGTGGTTTTGCTTGTTGACTTTTGCTTGATAAGCATAGGGGAAGGTCCACGAGGTAGGGGAATATAGCTCTGAATGAAATATGTGCTTTGCCCATTTGACAATCTTAGTCTCTGAGACTCCAATTCAAAGATAGCTCTGAGCATAAGATGGTGGAAGCATGAGTAAATATTATCTATGTTACTTGTCTTATAAACTTCTTTTGAACTATTGTGAGGTGGGGGAGGGAGACAGAGGGGGAGAGAGATTTTAAAGAGTCTTGTCTTTTGATTTTTCCATGAGCATTTAGCAGAAAGCAATTAAAGCCTAAATCTGGTCTGGTCTTCCCCAATCTGGTGGTTTCCAGATATGTTGAACTGTAACCCTACATTTTCATCTAGTTAAATACAACTGGAGAATATCAGATTGAGGAAGACTAGTCTACGAAAGCATCAGCATCTTTAAGAATAACCTACCTTAAGAATTGGCCTTCTTGTTGCAACTGACATCCTTAATAAGATGCTACAATAATTCTCTGGGTATACTCATGTCCTGAAGCCCCTTTCCTTTCCTTTCCTTTCCTTTCCTTTCCTTTCCTTTCCTTTCCTTTCCTTTCCTTTCCTTTCCTTTCCTTTCCTTTCCGGTCTTCACACTCTTCTATTTTTATTTTCAGAGTTCCCACAAGGCTTCCTAAGACTGCTTCTCAATCCACTCTTCATTTTGTTGGTCTTGACACAGTGCAGCTTCTCCTCTATTCTTGCTGGACTCTCTACCTTCCTCAACAAGTACCTGGAAAAACAATTTGGTGCTACCTCATCCTATGCTAATTTCCTCATTGGTGAGTAAACTAGAGCAGCCCATCTAATTTGAGCTAGTGGCTGAAGCTTTCTCAGAACAGCATTCTCAGAACAGTGCTTGGCTATGTTCTCCATATTCAGTTCATCTGGTAATGCACCAGACAGCAATCACACTATTGAGATTGAAGATCAGATCTGAGAAATTGGAAGGCATAGAAAAATCAGCAAATAGTCTTCCATGGGCTGCCAGCAGCATACCATCAATGAACAGATGTCCCTTAACAACACTAAATTGAGGGCAATGAAAACTAGTTAGAAGTTGAGGCAGAACTTGATCTGACAAATCTTTTAAAATATGTGGGGTTGAAACCATGCTGCTTTATAGCTAAGTCAAAAATTCTCTCACCGAGAAAGCTGCCATGAGTGCATCTGCAGTAAGTGGTTGACAGATGTCATGCAGGTGTCCGTCAAGCACTTCTACCCATCCTAGTTATGAATCTATCCAGAGTCCTTCCCTTTTTCTCATTATGCTTAAGTTTGTTATTTGTTTAAGATACAGTGGCTTTGCAACTCTACCTTTGCGACCTGTATTGCTAGCTTAAATGGTTAAGCAGCACTTTGCTTGAAATGGATGGAATAACTCAATATCCCTGTGATAAATTAAATGTCCTTGGGTACAGCAAATAGATACCATATAGGAGGTCAGAGCCTAGGGCTCTCTACGTTGCCATTGTTATTGTGAAAAAAATAATCGGCTCCAGTACAGCTTCTCTTTTGCCTTGTAGCAACAATGGACTAGGACCCTTTTGATGACAGGAGCATGTTCACTGTTTTCCCTGTCACTGAGAACATTATGTTGGAAGGAGACAATGTCAGTTTTCCCCTGGCTTACATGCATAGGTTGCCTACAGCTTCCAGCAACCATTTTGTACTTTCCCAAGACATTTTTGGAGTGAAGAACATCAATATTTATCTCTTCCTTTGGGTTTTGTGAGGGGGGTGTGGTTCAGGATGCTACATGGATGCTTTAATTTGCAAAACCTTAAGGCACCCATTTCACTTCTTAAAAAAAAATCACAACATGTATTTTCTCCTCCTTTGAGGAGAGTTAAAAGGCAAACCAACAATTTAGCCCATCAAAACTCCTACAAAACCCAAAGGAATGACTGGCTGACATTTTTGCTGCATCACCTTCTAGTAATGTCATGATAACAAGAGCAACTCTACCTGTAACTCTGGAAGGGTAAACAGAAGCACAGCATTGTCTGCAAATGAGTTGGCCACCCCTGTGTTACAGCTGCCTTTCCTCTAGAAATTGAACTCTTAGTGTCCAAGATGCAGGATTCCTTCAGATTTGTATGCAGGAAAAAAAACTCCAATAGGAATTTCAAAGTGCAGTAGCTAGGAACCTAAATTAATTATTCAGTCCTATGCAATAACAATAAAGGATGGTTTTTCCATGCAAAAAGAACATGGCAGTCCCTTCTGTGTCAATTATAAGACTGATTCCGTCCTGTTGCCGTCAAGAGATTTTGTCTTCAGTTATGTAGCGCTATCTCCAATTGTTGGATTTATAACTCTCCTCAACCCCACCCTTTCCTTTACAGGGTCTGTGAATTTGCCTGCAGCTGCACTAGGGATGCTCTTTGGAGGGTTCCTCATGAAGCGTTTTGGTTTCTCACTCAAAACCATCCCACGTTTCACCGTTGTGGTGTTACTTTTCTCCACCCTTTGCTATCTTCCTCTCTTTTTTATGGGCTGCTCCTCACAGAACGTGGCTGGAATTCATCTATCCAGGTAATATGCTGTACTCTTCCTGCAATACTCTGGAAACTAGAACTTAGTGCCATAAGCTCTAAAATCATGGCCCAGAGATTTCCCTTTATCTTGTATTGTCCTGGCTTTCTTCAGACCTTTATTTAATTGTCCTCCTTATCTAATGAATATGGTGATTGATTATGGTGATGAAACCCAAAATGGGTTCTTTAGCCCATGTTTTGTTGTGGTGGTTTTGTTGTTTTTGCTAGTTCACAGTGCTGACTTGTGAAGTCTACATGTTGCTGAACCTTTTTGTGCAAGGATATCACCAAAAATATCTCCTCTGTTTTCTGAGGATGCTTTACACATCTCCTTTTTACATATTATGGGCCTTTACCACTGGCACTGCATGTTGTTTGGGATGAACTTTTCTCCATAGAGTGCATATTCAGACTACGCATAAGTAAGTTATGGAATTAGGTGGCGATTAGATGGTTTTAAAAGAAAAGTAAAGGGAAAAGGTAGCTGCAACTGTTAGTTATGATGGCTAAGTTGGTCTTCCCAATTCCAGGACGTGATGCCAATTAATGCAAACTGCTTTGGGATAACCATTCAAGAGAGCTACTGTCCAACTCTGCGAATATTCCAGTAATCCTTGTGGTACACAGGATATCAGTTCAGATGAATTTTTGGCCTGATTTAGTAGAGCTATTCTTATATTGTGTACTGCAAAAAAGCTCCAAACTATTACTTTTAAACTATTTGGAGGCTTGAAAGCAATATCAATTTTCACTAACTCTTCCATGCAAGAACTTGAGCCTATGCTCAAGCTGTAAAATGATGGAAGACTTATTGATTCAAAAGATTATAAGCTCCTTCCCAGAAGAGTTTCAAGGAAATCCCAATATTCAAGAAGCATTTCCCATGATATTTTAGAAAGATGAAAATTCACTGATAGAACACATGATCTGTGCTTATAATGAAAGTGGCTGCAGTCTTAGTCATTGAGAGACCTTATGTAATTAATTTCATTGGCTCATGGTGTAAAATTGTCATAGGTCAGGGGTTCATAATTTTGTGGGGATGAGGGGTGCAAATCAAAAAGTACCTTGAGACAAGATAAGAAAGTGGTCAAAGCAAGAACAAAACAATTTGATTTGATCTGATTTATATTTCTCCATGTATTTAACAATATCCCTCTTCATCACATTAACAATTTTAACTGTCTAATTTTGTGCAGCTTGGAAATTGTGCCCAAGGTTTTTGGAGGGCTGCATCATAAAACTCTGAGCCTTAGACCATGCACCTGTGTTTTAAGTCCAAATACATAGTATTGATTTAGATAGCAGCTTTCAATATTTAACACAATGCAATCCTGCCCGGAGAATGTACTTTGGCCTTAGAAGCTTTCCCATTTTAATTACAGTCTCATTTTGGAATCTTTTTTCTTGGTTTTCTACCTAATTTCTACTGAAAGGCTTATATCAGATAGATTATTTCAGGCATCAAATGCATTTCTACCCAAATTATCTGCATGTGTTTGCATGTTTGCATGTGTAATAATTGTAAATGATTTAACTGAAAAACATCAGCGATACCTTCAGAAGGCAATAGGCCAAGGTTCAAGATGGCAAGAACCCAAAAATAACAGGCTGGGAATCACCAGCGCACTCAAGAAAACATATTTCACTCATTCTGATTTCATATTATTTTGTCTCCTTTTTCTGGCAGTACATCAAGTTCCCCAGAACAGGATCCATGTAACCATCAGTGCTCCTGCTCAAAGGATCTCTTCCATCCAGTCTGTGGAGATGATGGTGTAGAGTACCTCTCTCCCTGTCATGCTGGCTGTACTGGTTTCTTCTCTAATTCTTCAACTTCTGGAATTGTAAGAGCTTAAGGATGCATAGGGGCTCTACTGGGTTGCTTATGGGGTTCAAATCTATGTAACATATAGTATCTAATGTGTAGATAGGATGGGAGTATGGCCAAATCACTTGTAGGTAAGGAAGCCAATATGCCATACATTCTACATGAGCTTCAGGTGCTTTCTTGTTTGCTGATAGTGTTTAGAGCATGATTCATTGCTAAGTCTCAGAACATGTGCTTTCCATGCAGAGAATCCCAGTTTTAATTCTGAGTATTTTCATTAAAAAAAGATACTTCTTAGGAAAAAGAATTTGAAGAAATACTGCCATTCAGAATAAATATCAGTGATCCAATAGCATATAAAGTGGCTTAAGAAGACAAAACTAGGTTTTTATTGTCTCCCAGGTTCAAGATGAGCCCTGTCCAACTTTTTAAAGAAGAATCCATATCTTTAATATATCATCACACTTCATAATGTCACTCTGAAACAGGAGTGCACAATTGTTTTCAGGCCAGAAGATACACTTAAATTTTGAGGAGTTTTTGACACTCCCCTCAAAAAATGGGTCAGGCCAGAACAAAAATTATTTTGTTGTTTAAATTAAAATTTAGCATCAGATCAGTAAATTAAATATTGTAAATAAGTTTACTGTCCATGTATTTAATCATTTCTCCCTTCTCTCACATTAAAAATTACAGTATATAACATTTGATTGTTACAGGCCTGAGACCACAGATTGTGTGTTGGTGTGCTAAACAACCTTCTTATAATACCTGCTCTTTACCATTGGATTTTCACATGTACTTCAAGAGGTGCAGAAATCAAAATCTAAGTTAGTTTTAGAAGCCCTAGTTTACATTTAGAATTGCTTTTTGTGGTCAAGGTTAAATGTTTAAGATGCAGTATCAGCACTGTGCTTTTTAATTTATTTATCTACTTGTGTGATTGTATTTAATTTATTAATTCCTGCTCTAAACTTTCAGGATACTGGACCACAAATGCAATATCAATATATAATTTTAAATGTGATGCATACAATGTCTGTAATATTAGAGTAGTACTACAACAGAATTCCATGCTGTCCTTTTTCCCTCAAACATTTTCCCACAATTCCTGCAGTCAAATAGTGAATCTACCTTGGTCATGAAGAAATTAAGCCATGAACCACTAGGACCTGATTTATACTGTATTAAACTATTTGCTCATCTCAATGTTGTATATTCTGACCAGTTGGGCATTTAAGGCAGAGGTTTTCTCAACATTTGGTACCTCTCCGTTTAACTAGAAAGGCCAGGGATTGAACCTGGGAACTTCTGATTTCAAAACATATGCTCTGCTATTAAGCAGTGGTCCCATCTTGAAGTGAACTGATGTCCTAAGATTGATTTCCCTTCTGTGCTCTTTCAACTAGATCTACACAAATTGCTCCTGTATCTCCACCAAGAATGGACAATCCTCAGCAAAGACTGGATCTTGCCCTGTTAGCTGTGCCCATCTGTTGCTGCCTGTTATATTCATCATCTCATTTGCTGCATTGATTGCCTGCCTATCTCACAACCCTCTCTACATGATGGTATTACGGTAAGAGGGGCTAGGGCCATAGTGGATGGTCCCATGCAATACATCTGTAATTTGCAGGCATCATTGGCTTTTATATGTATAGTTGATGATATTATGCTGTAATTGCAATTATTCCTGACTATTATCCATCATGGCTAGGAATTTGGAGTTCAACAACACCTGGAAAGCCACATGCTGTCTATTTCTATTTTAGTGGAATTACATTTCTTCTGTAATAAACACATATATCAACTGTAGCATAGCAACACGGAGTAAAATAAAAGAAATCCTAAAAGCTTGTGTTAATAAGCCTTTCCCAATCTGAGTGTTCTACTGATGTTTGGACCAACTTCCAGAATTCCTCAGTCAGTATAACCGTTGCTGAGTATCCTGGAATGGAAGTTTAACATCAATAGAACACCCAAGTGGAGGAAGACTTTTTTAACGCCATATAAAAGTAAGACAGATTAGGTTTCACGTGGTCTCATTATGCAAAGTATAGAATTTATGGAGTGCTACCACCAAAAAGTTTCTGCTTTACATCTTTATAGACCTTTTTCAGTTTTAACCCTCTTTTTATGTAACTAATCCACTATGGCCATCCACATCCATTCACTATCATCATCAAGTTTCTTAGCATTTCCCAGAGCAGGAACAAGTCATTGATCCCCATATCTTGCTTTCTTATATACTTTATTTTGATTCTAAACAGAGTGGTGTCCTATGATGAGAAGTCTTTTGCTATTGGAGTCCAGTTCCTATTGATGAGATTACTAGGTGAGTGTCAGCCTGAGTCTGCAATCCTAAAGATATTTATAAAGCAATAACACACCCTGAACATAGTGGGGATTTACTTTTGAGTAAACATGCAAAGGATGTTGGTAATACTCAATAACTGTATTTGAAGGTATTTATCAGGAGTGTATAGTTCACATTGTCATTCCAGGTAAGATGAACTAAGGTTTTAAAAAAGGGAAAAATACTACAGGAGTTATATCTGCCCTTTTTCCAAGGAGAATTTTTTTAAAAATGAGAATTCAGGAACTTCTGCCACCAGATGTTTTTGGGTTCCATAGACTCATGAAATTGCAAGGGTCCATTTAGGCCATTAATTTCAACCCTCTATGCAGTGCAGGCATCCAAATTAAAGCATTCCAGACAGATGGCTGGCTAGTGAAAGAGAGTTCTCTGGATAATTTATTCCATGATTGAACTGTGTCTAGTGTTAGGAAATCAGCCACAGTGAACAGGGATGAGTAGAACTACAATGTGATAGAGGGCAGAAATTCCACGTTCTTGTTTTAAGATATGACATTTAGTTCAGAATGGGGACCTGTCATTCTCCAAATGTTGTTGGTCTGTACTATCCTTCGGATACAATCAGAGTCATTGTAGGGTTGGGCAGCCTTATAAATTTAATTAATTAAATACAATTGTCTAGCTCAGCAGTCAGGATGATAAGAGTTGGAGACCAGCAACATATCCCACCCACAGCCCCCATCTCACACACATCTAATTGTTTCTACCAAGGACAACAGTTACCAAGGCCATTCTTAAGTAATTTCTCCTTTCCTTTGCTATGCTAAATGTAATGCTGTGGCCAAATATGGAGTTAGGATTGGTAAGAAAGGAGCCAAAGGACTTATTGAAGACAGTATGTTCTGAATAGAGAAGACGACTCAGGGATGCATTGGCTAGATGTACTGTACATACTGCACTTAGCTTGATAAGGTTTCTTTTTTTAATGTTTTAATTGCCTTTAATCTACCAATAAAAGGGAATAAATTAGCTAAACACAAAAGTTTTAAGAAAGAAAAAAAAGAAAAAATAAAACAAAAATTGAAAAATGGATGTTATGATAAACTCAAGTTTTAAGCCACAAATTAAATTTTGATCACACAAAATCATACTGATCGGACTTTCCATAATATTGATAAAAAACCTAATTGTATGCAAAGTTGTACGTACACATGTCTTCCTCCCAGGGTTTTAAATTGGGTGCAGATAATCTTAAATCCATCATTCTTCATATTTCAATAAGTTTCACGTTTCATATATATACTGTATATATATATATTAATAATTTTTAAGAAGAATATAAAAACCAACACAAAGTAATATAAAATAAGAAAAAGAAAAGAAAGAAAAAGAAATCAAAGAGAAGTGCTAGAAAGGAAAAAGAAAGTAAAGAAAAATAGAAAAGAAAGAAAAAAGATACAAAGAAGTAGCTTCCGATTTCCTTTGTAGCAGTTATAAGTACAATTATAACTTTACCTCTTACTCTGTGGTTACAATATACCCCTCTTCTTTCTATAATCTATTTCTGTTTAGTCATCAAAATCATAAATCATAAGTTCATTTTTTTCTGTTTCACACAAAAAGTCAATAAAGGGTTTCCAGTCAGCAATAAATGTAGGTATTGTCTTTTCTCTAATCAAAGAAGTCAGTTTAGCCATCTCAGCAAGTTCCATCATTTTCACCAACCATTCCTCCATTGTGGGTAATGCCAAATCTTTCCATATTTGTGCATACAATAATCTCATTGCAGTTATCATGTACAAAAACAAAGTTCTATGACTTTTTCCAACTGTTTATGCATCAGTCCCAAAAGAAGAACCGCTAGATCAGTTTGTTCTTAACGTATGCAAATAATGTTGTTAAAATTTGTAATTGTCAGCTGGCAGGTAGGACTGGACTCAGGCAAGCTCAGAAGATTCCAAAAGTTCCTGATAGGTAATTTTTATTAAAGGAAAGTTTATTATAGAAAAAATATTATTATAGAAAAGTTTTAATCCATAAAAAAGAATTTCAACTCATGAATAGGGCATATGCTTGAACTATTCAACTCCTAGAATAGTTCAAGCATATGCCTTATTCATGAGAGCAATTAAACAGTGGAACCACCTGCCTCCTGGAGCCATGGGTCCTCCATCACTGGAGTGGGGAGGATCCTGGTATGGAGCTTCAAGGTTACAGGGAGGGGGAGTGACATTCCAAGCATCTCCTCAGCCCCCAGCTGGACTGTGTGAAAGTAAGGAGGAAGAGACTGGCCCCTCCATGAGGGCTTGATGGTTATAGTTGCTCCTGTTGGGGAATTAGAGTTAGTCTGGCGAGATTCTGTCTATTAGGTGCAAGCTAATAAAGAAGCTGAGCTGATTTCCGGACTCTCTCATGTGATTCTTGGGCTGAACCTGACAGGAGGCTTTCAAACAAAGGTTGGAGAGCCATTTGTCTGGAATAGTCTGAGGATTCCTGCCTTGGGCAGAGAGTTATTCTAGAAGACCTCCAAGTCCCTTCCAATCATATGATTCTGCAATTCAGTATTCAAATCCTTTTCCACTTCTTTCTTTTGCCCACGTATGCAATGGACTACTTGCCGTCTGCTTTGGGGAAGAGGGAGGTCATGTTTTCATCTTTCCCTTGTTTATTTACTTACTTACTTATCAAATTTCTAGGCTGCCCAGTTCCATATGTGAACAATAAAATCAAAAATAAAACCCAGTGTCATCCCAAAGGAACAGCAACCAATTCTCTACCCCACCAGCAGAAATAAAAACAGACAAAATGTTCCCTGATCACCCTAATCCAAGGCCTTGGTGAAGAGTCACATTTTTATTGCTATTTTAAAGACTGGTAAGGTGGAGTCATGCAAATATCTAGGGGGATGCAGTTCCAGAGGGCAGATTCTACAACAGAGAAGGCCCACCTCCTGGGTCCTGTTGGAAGACATTGCTTGATCAATAGGACCAGGAGTGAGCCAACTCTGTCAGATCTTACAGAGTGGGCTGAAACTGTAGGAGATGGACAGTCCCTCATATAAGTAGATCCTATATCATGTAGGGCTTTAAAGGTGACAGCCAGCACCAATTTAGAAAATGGTCTGAACTATTATCATGTTGTCCTTCTTCAACTGTGTCATACAGTAGTTATCTGACTTTAACATGAATTTTCTATTCCACAATGCTCAATTTCAATACAAATGAAATGCCATGTACCTTAATTAATTCAACAGCACTGTCAATAACAGGTTTCTGAGGGATAGTGGAAGAAAGTGTTAGGAATTCTGAAAAATGTAGTTTTTCTAGCTTTCTAAATTCTTATACTTGGGGAAGAGTACATTTCCCAGGATCTCTAGAATGCAGGACATTGCATCCTCATTCAAGCATCAGGAAAGTGTAGTGGGGTAGGGGTGGGGGTCAGATAAAAAAAGAAAGTAGAGGGATTTATGTCCCATTATCCTTCCAAATATTCAACTGGATATGCAGTGTAATTTACATTTTGCTACTGGATTTGGGGAAAATTTTACTGTTTCATTTTACTGTAATTTCAAATCAAAATAGAGGAAGACATAAAAAAGTGTGATCTTTCATATGCTTGAAAATGTAATATGAACTGCTACATTAAATTAATTGTAATCTGGATCCAATCTTGGTTCAGATGATACCTTGATTTTTTTTTTTTTCTTGGAAGAGATAAACTGAGAGATAAAAGGTCTTAATCAGACTTGGCCCTTTGGGTGTTTGTGAATGTAAAAACTGTGTAACATGTTGTTTGCCTGGAGTGTGAAATACTAGATTTTCCTTTTCTTTTTTCTTTCCAAGCCTGGTTGCCAGCTCCTACCCTCTTTGGCATCCTCATTGACTCCTCCTGCATATGGTGGAAGAAAGACTGCAACAATAAGAGTGGATCCTGCCATTACTATAACAATAGCTTCTTCCGCAGCAGGTAACCCTTCTCATTCATGAGATGGGAATAATGCCAGTTCTCTGTGTGAATTAGACGAGGGCTTTTCTTATCTGTGGTAGATAGATAGAACTAATGGATTGCTTGCCTTCTATAAATCATATCATGAAACCAGTATTTATTGGGCCCTCCAAGAAATGCAAGTATCCATTAATAAATTATTATTAATTTATTAATGTCAGCCAGATGTTTAGACTTGATTTAGCATTTTATTCCCCTATCCAGTCATTCCCAAGTACCTGGGATAGGCAGATGTTGCTATTGTTGGTTGCACAGTCAGCCAGATGTTTAGACTGGATTTGGCATTTTGTCCACCTATTGAATAATAATAATAATAATAATTATTATTATTATTATTATTATTATTATTATTCCTATTAATTCCATCATAAGCTCATAACAATCTTGCAGTGTACATTAATCTGACAGAGTAATTTGCCCAATATTTTCTGTACAGTATTGTGCTTAGCAATCAGAGTGTAAGTCTGCTGCACTAAAATCACTTTTAAGCTATGCAAAGTAGAAGTAAAATTAATAATTGCAAAGCTTAAAGCAGCAGGAGGAAAACCTTCTGCTCATAATGCAGCTTTGTTTCACTTTTCTCCCTTAAAAGACTTTGATGCAGTTATCTCAGTTGTTTGGGGGAGACTGAATTATTTGAGCTCCTGGAGCCTTGTGTGTCTTGGCAGTCCTTTACAACTGCTTAGGACTTTTTTTTTTTTGAGACAATCTTTTGAGAAGACTTGTTTTGACTTGGCTTTTGAGGAGGATGGGAACACCCAGGAATTCCCCCATCCCACTTTCTCAGAACTTTTGCCATCATGCCTCTTCTGTAAGCACAAGCTCCTTATCTCTCTCCTCAGAAAGGACCCCCATCCTAGTCCAAAAGGCTGGTGCCTTTTTAAAGATACCATCTTTTTCACTTATTTTTAAGCACCTTTGTCACAGGCTTCAAGGGAAATATATGAACTGCCATTGTAGTGCAATTGGTAGCATATTTGACTGGGTCTACAGAGATCTACATTCAAGTTCCTACTTGAAGTTAGAGTTCACTGGGTGACTTTAGATAATCACTTTCCCTGAGCTCAAAATGTCTGACAGGTTTATTGAATAAAATGAGAGAAGACCATCCCTCCCCCTTGCATGACTTTGAAATAAATTGTTTTTTGTGGAAATGTTTGTATATTGAAGGCTAGAAGAACGTTCTGTGCATTATGACAGTTAATTAGCTGTGGCTATTCACCTCTTGAAGGGGAAGAGAAATTATTTCCAGGACAGGCCCTTTACGGAAGCTGGGAAAGAAGACTCCCAAAGGTTTAATTTGGAGGATGAAGGCTCCCTCCCCTTGATCCTTCCTGCCATCATCATGAGAAGCAAGCTCCTACAGGACACAGCCCTTGCAAGCACACATTTTAAAGAAGGACCTCAAGAAGAGTTTGACTAGCACAAATAGATCAGAAGAGATGGAATGCATCTTGCCAGGAAATCCTTAGTAATCTGTTCCATGAAATCTGCCTTAAGAGCAGGGACATATACACTTTCTGCCCTTGACTCATGCCTGCCCCTGGCTAGGTGAAGTTAAGAATACATGTTTGACTGCTAACACATTAGCACAGTTTCCTTATTGGGATGCAGATGTCTTGGGCTTTCCTTCACTGAATCCATCCCACCAAACAAGCCTCCAGCAACCCCAGAATTGGTAAAGCCTTGAGACTTTAATCAGCAGCACAGGAAGTCTTGGCAATGGCCCTTTGGCATCTCTTACCACATTCTCCAGTGGCTGTTCTGTTGGTGCCTCAGGAGATTCGCCTCAGAAGGAGTCTCAGATATTTCCTAGCATTCCAGCCATGGGAGTGAATTAAGTATACATAGAGTACAACCTCAGCCAAGACCCTGATTTTCAGCTTGTTCCCTCATTCCTCCTCCCAAAGAACAACTGGGAGGTGGAGGTGACTTCCCTTCCTAGAACAGAGCAGTTACCAGGGCTAACTGATAAGAGAAGAAATAGCTGTGCACAGTTCCACAACTACCTAGGATGTAGGAACTTCAGTCAGAGCCATCCGGAGAAGACTTCTCCAACTTGCTGCCTCCAGATAGGACATAAACTGTCAGAGATTTAGGGCTTGCAGTTCCAACACATCTAGCAGTGCCAATTTGTGCATAGTGGAAGATAGAGCCCCATACACTTGGTGGTTGGGAAGAGTGCTATATGGATTCAAGGAAGGAAGAAGTTTTGTCTTAAAATGAGACTGAAAAGCAAACCAGTCTGGGGCAAGCATATTCCTGCCTTTTAGAAAATCATGAACTTGGCTTGCACATCTTATGACTTACAGACAGCAAAGAACATTTGGGCACACTGAATCATATACTAACCCTATCTGCCATGATAGGAAATGCTTCACTAAGTAACTATGAACTCCTCACTTGTAAGCTATTGTTGTTATCTTATGACCTTAATCCTTTCTCTTTTTAAAAAAATCATATGGCTAAGAGTTATCTGCAAGCTCAGCACAGCTTGAGCCTGGAAGATTTGTTAATACCAGCCAGGAGTTACATTCCAGATCATAAAATGATTGAAAAATTACTATTTATCTCCACCTCATTTTTATTCTCCAAAAGAAATATTATATCACTTTTGGGAAACCTATCGGAGGGAAACTATTTTCTTATCCCTGAAAGAGGAGCTTCTCCCCCTTCTAATGTTCCTTTTCTTGACAAGATCAAAACTCACACCCAGATCTGGAATTTACATTTTTATAGAAACCTAAAAATTCCTGAAGTTCGTATTTCTGCATTCATAACTGACTTAGATCATTTTGGAAGTGTTCAGAGCTTAAAACAGCATTTTGAAACACTTAAAAACAATTGAAAGAGCCAGTTTCAAGAGTGAAACATTTGCTTTGCACTGTTCTGAGTTCAAAACAGGTTGTTTCAAATTCAGCATTGTTTAGTTTAAGATGTTTTGGAAACCACTCATTTTTTCTCAGTAGTCACTCAACTAAGTCATATTATTGCATCCCTATAAATTTGATTGGTTTCATTTCAAAATAAATTATCCCTCTCTCTCTCTTTCTCTCCCTCTGTCTCTCGGCAGGTACTTAGGCCTCCAGGTTGGCTACAAAATTATTGGCATTCTGCTATTATCTTTCATCAGCTGGAAGCTGACCAAGAACAAGGAATACAATGTGCAAGAAAAAGCTGCTGGCCTAGTGTAGCTCTACACTACAACAATACCTGCTTGAAGCATCATTTTGTATCATGTTTGTATTTACTTAACTTGGCCTTTGTGCCTTTCTTTTTTATAATATGTTTTTTTACAATACAGGCACCATTTCATATTAGGAGCTGAACTTTAACTCCTACATGACCAGTTTCTGCTGCATATAGTCCAACTAAATGAACATGCTTGTGCTGGGAAACGGAGGGGCCAAACATCCACTCAGTATTGAAAGAGATTACACAGCGAACTCACCTCACTGAAAGGATTGAAATGAAAACATCTACAGCCAGCAAAGGGGAGCCCCGAAGCTACAGCAGTAGAGGCATCTTCAGGACTGGGCGTGAGATGGATCTCTCCCATCCTGCAGACAGACTGTTGGAAGGAAGGCAACCAGTTCTCTTGATTTTATGTCAAAACAATGGAAATAGCAAGTGAAAGCTGTTACAGTTAAAAGAACCATATGTGTTGCTTAGAAGTTGCTAAGGGAGCAGCAGTCCAGTTTGGCCATGGGGTCTTGGGCTGTTCAATTCAATCAACTTTGTTGCATTATCCAGACTTGGCCAAGGGAGAAACAACTTCTACCACCACCCGGTCTGCCCTCTCTCGTGCCTTTTCTTCTTCTTTGTCCTTTACTAGGGCCAGAGCGGATATAAATACCCCTCAGTGTATAAAGTTAATTGTGGTGACATGCTGACTTTTAAATAAAAATGTTTTTTCTAGTTTGTTCTTCCTTTTTTTTACTGACAGATTTTGAAGAAGCCACTTTGCCAATATTTTCCCTGCTTTTGAGCCTCCCTGTTGCTATAGGCATACCGTGTTTGACTGGGATTTTTTAATATGGTACTAATCCAAATTTTCATTCTCTGAATCCTTTTAGTAATGCAACAGCTTTTAATTACAGTAATGAAAATATATGATTTTTCATCAAGAAATAATTCATTTCTGATGTTATTTTCTTTTTAACTTGAAAGTGTGTCTCATTATTTTGGTCTTTCCCCATCCCCCAAGAAAGAAGAGTAATTGGGGGGGACAGAGAGAGAAAATCTGTTAAGTGTCTTAAATCTAAAACAAACCACTAAAGATGCTATTTAGTTTATGGCAAATTAGGTATTTGAGATTTGACCCCCTTAATCAAAGGTGGCATTTGGCTTTTTAGCTCATGGGTCTCTATTCTGCTTGAGGACACGAATGAGAAAGACGCAAATGAATGACTGGATTAATACGTTGATTAGGAAGCATGCCTTAAGGAGAGAGATATACTGTGGTGAACAACTGTGTGCATGGATTTATACAATTTAAAAGTTAGAGGGACTTGCAGGCCATCTTGCCGACTCCGGGATAAATGTGTGTGGCACATTCAAACCTTTTTTTTAAGCATCTGCATAAAAGAATAAAAACCTACCACAAGCAAATGTTGTACCACCACCTAGTGGCACATTGATTTATGACAGACATATTTTGGCAATGGAAGTGAATATGTGTAGCTCAGGGTTGAACTGTGGAGTCCTTGGGGTTCTCTGAGCTTGGTTCTTTTCTTGCAAATGTTTCATTGCCCGGCTAGGTAACATCTTCAGTGCTAAAATGGGATGAGGTTTGCTCTCTAAAGCAGATAAATAGAGAGCAAACCTCATCCCATTTTAGCACTGAAGATGTTACCTAGCTGGGTAATGAAACGTTTGCAAGAAAAGAACCAAGCTCAGAGAACCTCAAGGACTCCACAGACATATTTTGTTATGCTTAACATTCAGAGTTGTTTTCATATACTGTATGCCAAGGCTGAGCAATGGATCAATTTAAAGTACAGCTTTTTTTGCTTATTTCTGGTTTTACTAACAGTATGAAGATGAAATACATATTATAAACAAAGCCAGTGAGAGAGAACCACATGAGCCATTTTAACTTCCAAGGCATAAGAATGTGTGATTTTAAGCATTATGTTGGCAATGGGAGTAATGGTGCTTAAACATTGCTCACTTTTCAGTTGTACCCAAACTCTCCCTTGTTCCTAGTTTCTACCGAGTTTAACATTTATTTGGGAACCCAATGATAGTAAAATAAAAGTACAGTTTGAATAGGAAAATGGTTTGGAGAGTTATATGTGTTTTATGTTCAAGAATACCATTCCTTCTGCTGCTGTTGTAAACACACACACGTACAACATACACTTTTGATACACATAATAAATGTGTTTTAAAATCAAAGGATCTGGGTTGTTACTTATTGCACGTCTTATATGGTTACCAAATCCACACGTTTAAAAACAGTAAAGGAAATTTTGGCATTTGAGGGGAAAGTTAAATAGTACCCAATCTAATAACAAATATGAATACTAACAATTTGCCACATTTTTCAGGGTCCTGAAACTGGCACCTAAAGCACTATTTCAGCTGCTGCTTATAATAATTCTAGTGTAATGCACTTAACGCAATCTTCTTTGTTTTTACAGCATGTCTAAATCACATTTTAAAAAAGCAAACCAGTTTTACTGAAGATAGGAGTGCAAGAATATGCTTCTTGCAACTGGATTTGTGACAAGTGCAGCAAATAGTTCAATCTGCAGATTTTAGAAGATTGGGGAACTGAAATTATAAAATTGTGAGGTTCAAATTCTAGTAATTCTAAATTCAGATCAACAAAAGATTCCAGATGGATTTCAGTGAGCAGGAATTAAGAGATTGCTGTGTCGGAGAAGAAAGTTGCAACTAAATCTCGTTGCTGCACAAGTAAATATGAGAATTGACTAAAAGGATTGCAATACTCCTTCCCTTTCCCTTTCTCTATATAGAAGCCCACAGGGTTGGCAGCTGTATCTTAATTCAGTCCAAGATAGCAGGCACCCATATAGGTTAGATTGTGTTGTATAACATAATTTTATCCTTCCCATGCCTTCCCATTGTTTCTCTGAGTGTTTGCTGTCTGAAAGCATGTAATTTGATTATACTGCAATCCCTCTCCATTACTTTAACATACAACACCCCCCCCCCAGCTTTATACAACGGTAAATCATATTTTGCAGATTGTAGTGTGAGGAACAGGAAATGTGAGCCCAGAGTGTGTGTGTGCATGCATGTGTGTGTGTGTATGTATGTATGTAATGGAGATAAGTGGAAACCTGGTTGAAAAAGAGAGTAGGAGGAGAAAGAATAAGAATGGGGTGATGAATGAGAATGGAAGAGGAAAATCGGGTTGAAACTAAATGGATGGGGAAAGCTCTTGGCCACTGGTTTATTCAGAACTATGGATTACCTCCATCTTCAGTGGCCCCCAAACCAGTTTGCAACATCCATGATTCCATTACCGGGGGGGGGGGTTTGTGATATATATACACAGCATGTTTTTTCCTGTTCCAGTGAGTATTTCAGAGGAAGCTAATAAAACAGTGTGCGGGTGACAAATCTGTATGGAGGTGTCTGTAGCATCAGGATAAGAGCCACCTGCTCAGCAAGGTGCTTCATTAACTCTCTTCAGTGCCTCCCTGATAACGGAACCATTCGCTGTTCAGCAGAGCCATTTTTACCTCGCCAATAACCAAAAAGTATCTGAAATGAACTGCTAGCTCAGCAAAGAAGTCTTACTTCAGCTGATTAAGGGGAAGACTTTCATTTGATCCAGCTGCTGGCCGAGCAGCTTCACGAGTTTGTTGCAAGCAGGCAGGGGCATTGAAGATGAGAGGAGAATCACCCTGAGCGATAGAATTCCTATGTGACCTGTGAGGAACTCATCTCCTGGGAGACAAACCTGTGTTTTTCTCTAATACACTTCGATACAAGTGGTGCATGGGTGACCCCAAAGCAGGCACGAGGCTTTTTCCTGCAAAGAATAGCATAATCCAGAAGCTCACAACCTGAGACCTCAAGGTATCGTGTGGGTCCAAAGAAACTTCCAAAAGTTGTTACCAAATTATAAATCTTAATGTGCCAGAAAGGAAGAATTATTAAATACATGTCTGGAATCATATGAATTATATTTAATTAACTTTAATTATGATATGAAATCAAATAGAACTTAGTTTTTGTCTTAGCTCCATCCCACATTTCTTTACAGTGTGGTTCCCCCATCATACCACTCAACAGGTAAGTGTGGTCCTCTAACTAGGAAAAGTTTGTGTCTCGTGTAATTTCTGCAGATGTCATGTTATCAAGAGCCTGCTTGGGGGGGGGGCATTAGGGGGAAGGTGAGGTCAGTTTTGTCACATGCAAACAATGGGCCAAGGAAGATCAGTGTGAAAGAAAGCAACCTGAAGAAGCTTAGCAGGAAGGAAACAGAAAATGCAACTATGTGATTGCTATTAGTGTAGTGAACTAATAGTATATATACCATGCAAGAGGCTAGGAATAAATGACCTCAGCAGTTCTTGGAAGTTCTTGTTTAGTTCTACCCCCTCCTCATCACCTGGGTGTGCCACTCACAGAATAATTGGCAAGCATGTCAGATTTTTCGCACCTTGGACTTACCTTGGTAGTGGCCAATTTAAGGGGGGAAATGTTTTAAAATCAGAACAGCTAAGCATGATTTAAGGCTGCCTCAGGGGCAGATGGGTGAGATGAAAGCAACTTGATGGCAACACATCACAAAAAAGATGTTGCCAGGGCAGGTCTATGCTGTGGTTAGGTGCTACTGGAGAATTTTTGACTCCTGCAGGGTTTTCCTTTCAGGCTTTGTGGGACACTGGAATTCTTCACATCCAAACAGCAGAGTTTTGCTTCTTCAGTGTCACAGGAACTTTTTTAGCTAGACATTGTAAACAGCTGGTCAACCTAAGTTGTCTAAATTTGTATATATTTACTTGCCTCTGTATGATTTTTTGAGAATGGCTGCTGTCCCACGAGTGCTCAGTACTGTTATACATCTTTGCTGCAAAGCAAGTGAAATAAAATCAAAGAGATGCAAACATTTGGCTAATGTCTCTTTTCCTGCAGCTATTATTTCCAAGTGCAATCAGTTGATGCTTATGTTTTTTAAACATTCAGAATAACACCTTTCATAGCCCTATTCTCTCAGATAGTCTAATGATCCCAAATAATTTAAGCTAGGGAAATCTGTATCCCAGTTAGTTGACAATTCTGCCCAGGGCTGATAGAGATTAGAATTCATCAACAGTTAGACAGCTCATCCTCCAAGTAGCCCACTGGTGGCAGGTTGTAGTTAAATTATAGTTTAACATTCTCTTTCTTCTGGAACTTACTTTGGGAGGAGAGGATAACATTCTTTAATGGAGAACTTTCAGAGTTCCTGCTAATTATAATTATCAGGATGTTTTAGGGGAAACCATTACAAGTATATAGACACTGTGGGTTTTTAGGACAAGTATGTCTGGGTATTGTTCACTCCAGATCCCAAAAGTAGTCCACCACTTCAAAAAATCCTGTTCTGGAACAACAATTCCACTACTGACTCTGTTCTTCTGGTTACTGAACTTGACTTAAATGGGCAGCTTGAATTCTATGAGTTTATGAACTTCGGAGAAAAGGTTTAGTAGCACAGATTCTGCAAGGTTTAATTGTTTTGCAAAGGGTCAGAGCTTCTTGATGAAGTCTCTGATTTCATAGGCTCTGCACTGGTAGTGGATACTTGAATTACCAACAGAGAAGCTACATTATACATTACTAGCCCTGGCAATAGCAACAGTTTTCTGTAGTCACAGATTTCAGCCTTAACCATCTTCTGCCATGTGGCCCTTTCAAATGGAAATGGCAGAAACTACAAAGTCTATCTGCAGGGAAAACATAATCTTTTGACATACTGAGGCGTAACCTCTCGGATATCCTTTTTAGGAATGTTCATTGAAAGGTACAAACTCAAAATCTGAAGACTAGATTTCAAAGTAGACTTGGAAAGATAATTTTAAAATTTAGTGTCTCACACTCAAAACTGGCAAAACTGGTTCTGAATTAATATCTGAATTAGTGTCAGGCCTAGCCCAAGGAACTTCTGGAGACCATGTAGGTTCAATCAGCAAGGTTTATTAGCTAGTGCTTGTTTACAGAAATCATCTCAGACTGCCGGCTAGTTCCCAGGAACAGGAATTCACTATCTCCTGCAATGATAGGGGTGCATCAGCTTTCGCCTCTTATCTCCAGGGCGTTGCTCTGGAGATGAGATCATGTTCTTTACCCCCCTTCCAGTCCCATGCCATTCCATCACAATTAGATGGCTTTTGAAAAACATAGCCTACGACAATCTTTGCAGGCCAGGACTTCAATTTGATTTGCTCATTCTCCCATCAGACAAACCACCAGCTTCCTTAGAAATCTTGACCATCTAGGACCAACTTTTAACTCATAATTAGCCTACATACTAATAGGTTGGGTTTGCACAACAAGGGAAGGAGTAATCTGTGGTTCAGTGCAATGTCGAAACTCAGCCATTCTCTTAGCATTTTATGCAAACAAGACCATCATGATACATCATCATATGGCTTATTTGTTTGGGCATAGCATGCTATCCAAACCATTAGAATTGTGTTAAAAAATAGCTGGTGATTTTTATTTTAACTAGATAGACATGCATATGAGAGCAATATTGGTAATCCTAAGGTAGGAGTACAAAAAACTGTGGTCCATGGACAACACACAACCATCATGTTCTTGGATTGCAGTACCTTCATAACCCACCACTTCTCCCTCCATTTATTGACATACTTTTCACTGCCTGTCCTTCCCTGAGCTTGCCTATGTTCTTTTTTCACTATCTGCTTTCCCGTACTTCTCCCTATCTTTCTACCACTCTACTGCTTCCTTGCCTGTTCCCTGTTCCCCTTTATCCTCCTTGTGCTGCTTCTCCAAACTCCTGCCCAATAATTCCGCTTCCAAAGTTCTCACTTGCCCACTTTCCTCCAGCCTTCCTACATTGCATCTTTCAACTTTCACCCAATCCTTTCCAGATGTGCTACTCTTTTGACAGTTCCCAAGGATACTTCTTTGTATTTTCCTTATGGAAATAACAAGAGAAGCATATTGATACATTTTTTTTATGATGCTACAAAAAGTGTCACTGCCATTTCTCTCCCCCACCCCCACTGATGGAAAAAAAACCTGCATCTTTTTTCAACCATAGAAGAAACTGAAATAAGTCTACACTGCCCTCTACTAATGCAGAAAAAAAATTGCAACTTTTGGGGGGGGGGGAGTTTTGCTATTAGGAAAAATGTTTCAAAATAAAGGCAATAAATAAAAATTTTAAAAATAAAAGTGGTTCTACCTACTTCAGATCTTACCCCATCTCTTAATACAGTTGTGCAAAGTTTGGTGCAGCCTTCAGACTGACAGAGTTTTTGTGTCTATGCCCTATAAATATAAAATGCTTTGAAAGAAAAGATTAAGTGGGGAGAAACCCCAGATGAAGCCCAGTGGGAAATAAGTAAGTGCAGTATTCAAAAAATCTTACATGTGACTGAGGGAAGGGAAGCTGTATGAAAACACTTCTGGGAGTCCACCATATTACTTTCATCAATACCTTCCTTTGGTTGCTTAGTAGGTGGCTCCCTTCCAACAACAATTTTGAAGAAAAAAAGCAGATGAGACAATAGAACAGTAACCAAAGAAAGGAAGAAGACAGCACAGAAAATGTGCAGCAAGCCTAGGTGGGAACCACAGAGCTCCATTACCTATGCAGTCCACACCATTTATATTTAATAGAACACAGATCCAGTTGTAATTTCTGATGTCAAACAGAATTTGTTATGTAATTATGCAAGAACAGAGCAAAGTTGCTATGTGTGTCCACAAAGAATAATCAATCCCATTGTTGGCTTTCAAATCAGTACTAGAAATTAAAATTCTTTCACATTCTTGTTTTCCTTTTAACTCTAAGCTGGAATATTAAAAGGAAGTTGAGAATAGCACTTTTTCCCCTCTGTTTATTGCCTCCTTTTGATACATTTTTATTATTCTGTGGACATCTTGCCAGTCAATAAATAAAGTTCATAAAGAGTATGAAATCCAACAGATTGAGGATGCACCTTCATATATTTCAGGAAATGATCTGGATACCTAACAAAAGGAAAGGATAATCAGAATGTGGATAGGAAGCATGCAGCGGTTAGGAGATCCAACAGAGTTGAATATCCGGTGCCTGTCTGTTATCATCTGACAAATGGCATACTTAAAAGAGTAGTGGAATTGTGGGGCCTATGAGTCACAAAAATATTAATAACACTTTAACAACTGGGATTTGGTGTTTCCCCAGTTTCTGTTTGCTTAGTGGGCTCTACTGTGCCCATGTCTCAGGTTCTGCCCCTTTGAGCCCACACATGGGGTGAAAGCCAAGGCACTTTAGAACTGACGCAGCACTAGTGAGAATGGGGAGAAATTCTCACTAAGGTGAGTATCCTGGATTTTGTGGTCAGGCTCCAAAATTCACTTAATTCGCTGAACACAGGCTGCAAGAGGCTTGGATGAGGGGGGTTGGTTTATCACTCAATCTATTTCCAATTATACTGATTGAAACATTGCTCAGAAATGTTGGATTTTAATGCTCACTGCAGATAAGATTACCTTACTATATTGTTTCCTTGTATGTTGGGTAGTCTTTTTTTTCTATTAAGTTTTTATTTTTATTTCACTTGCAGATGCACAAAAAGAAGGAAAATATATATTGGCCCTCTCTGTGCATTTACTGGAAAGTGAAATCCATTAACTCTCTTCAGATGGCATAGATTGCTCTCATTTGTCTTACAATGTATGTAAAACTAATTGGATAAATTGTCCATTATCTAGAAGCATTCACCTTTTGTTAACATACTTTTTTTTAATTAATTGTTGCCCAGTGTGGTAAGACTCCCCAGGTTTCATGGACAGATACAGAACATGGGCCACAATACTGTTTTCACTCTGCTAAAAAAGTGCATGTCCCTTCTGAATTATGAGAATTTTTTTGTAAAGATAAAGTATCCCACAAGGTTGTCTTCTATGTTAATGTTTCTCAACCTCAGCAGTTTCAAGATGTGTGGACTTCAACTCCCAGAATTCCCTAGCAATTTTAAGATGTGTGGACTTCAATTCCCATCATTCCCCAGCCAGCCTGGCTAGGGAATTCTGGGAGTTGAAGTCTGCAATCTTAAAATTGCTGAGGTTGAGAAACACTGTTCTATGCCATATGTCTGAGATCCATATAGTAAGGGCAATTGTCTTTGGTACAAACAGATACTTTTAGATAGCACAGAACTGGATTCAGTGAGTTCTACACTTAAAAGTAACATTTCCTCAAATCAAACTCAACTCCTGTTGCTTCTATGGACATGTCTGTGTTGTCTTCTTGGCAACTGTATGGAAATAGTTTCTCCTCTAACTTCTTCAGAGATTTTTTTTTAACACGTCTAGTCTATAACCTTAGGATTGCTTGGTAGTCTCCCATCCAAATACTAACCAGGTCTGACCACACTTAGCTTTTTCAAGATCACCTTAGGTCAATTACATGCTGTCATTGCTGTGACTTGCCCTTTTAATTTAGGATTAATTTCGTAGATAGGTAGACGTGCACACACATACATACACAGCCCACTGAGATATAATGAAAAAATATATACCAGCTCTCATAAATTTGGGCTTGGGCTTTTTAAACAATTGCCCTACTCAATGCATGCAGTTGATCCCATTCAGAGTATGATTATTTGAAACAATCAGATAGATACTTTCCCTCTTCACAGTCCATTATCCTGGTGGACTAACTTCAGATTAAAACAGTCAGATTGCCATAGAATGAAGTTGAAAAAGATGCATGTGTGGCTCAAATGATCATTCTCACTTTTCTCCTTCCTCCTTTCAGATTTTTGAAAAGGCTCCTAGCTTGATTCCTAACCATTAAATGAATATGTATAGACATGTCTTTCTCATAAACAGCAGCATGGTGTTGATGCACGTGGGAATGTGTGAAGAAACCAAACTTTTCTAAGGAATTCACCAAATCAATAAAATATTGTTTATATAGACAGCCAATGTTTACCATGTGATATAAAATGTTTCTTAATAACATAGATTTCAGGCTAGATATATTCTTCTAAAAAGAATATGAAAGGGTCTTTATCTTCACCTTTGTAGCCACTACTTCATTTTCCACCTTAAGTACAATCAGCAAGACCAGATAACTTCTCCATATCCATCAGTTGGATCCAGATTTAGTCAGTACAAGCCTATGCACATCTACTCAGAAGCCTTATGGCGTTCAGTAAGCCTTATTCCCACACAAGTATGAGAATGCAAAATTTAGTCCCACTGAATCAGTCCCAGATATTGCTGCCTCCATGTTTTCATCATTGTACAGATCATACTTGACCTGACTCTGATTTCTTCTGGTTACCACCACTAACTCACTGAAGCAAGCTTAAGTGAGCTAATATCTGAACTCATTTTATAGCTGCAGCTATATTATAGCTGTTTGACTGGTTTCAATGGGACTCTGTATTCAGGTGATTCCAAACCATTTGACATATATCCGTCAATTTTAAAATGACTTTATACAGCTAATGAAGAAAATTCTCTAGCACATCAGGTTCAAGAAAGCAGGTACTCTCAGTCAATTTGGACTATTAAAATGGTGCCCAGTCTTTCTCTAGATTTTTTTGCGGGGGGCGGGGGGGTTGCCTTTGAGTCAGTGTTGACTTCTGAAGACTGCCTGGATTAGTCCCAGCAGTTTTCTTGGCAAGGCTTTTACAAAGTGGTTTGCCCTTGCCTGCTTCCTAGGGCTGAGAGAGAATGACTAGCCCAAGGTCACCCCGCTGGCTTCATGGGATTAGAACTCTTGGTCTCCTGGTTTCTAGTCTGGTGCCTTACCAGACTAGACCAAAACTGGCTCTCATTAGGAATAACATTGGGTTATTATTTCATGTTATTTGATTGCAAAAATATGGATTTTATATCATTGGACAAGTATAAAATAGGAGTACTTAAACAGGCTGTACAGAACTATGTGTATGCATTTAAAAAGCATTACCCCCGAATCCATGAGGTCACTAGTGCTCACACTTTTTGCCCATCTATCTCTTGATCTGTTCATTACCCCTAATTTCCACTGCCACACCCAACAACTATAATACAGCCAGGCAATTCCAGGCTGGCTACTATGTGTTACCAATACACCCATTCGCCCACCTCTGTTGCTCCCTGCTCCTGAGATAGAGAGTTGATAGACAGATGCTCAAAAATAGTGCAAATCTCCACTGGCAACTGGTGTTGCTAAAACCACCAGAAAAGAATTAGAATTCCAGATTGTTTAGTGCCAAGTCTGGGAGTGAGGAGCAATTCATCATCAACCAGCCAATTTGTCTGCCTTTTCGTACTCCAGAGACACACTTGTGGCTTCCTTCGCACCTGCTCAGTCCCAGCAGGTGCCGTTGAGATGCGGGGGAGGGAGGACACCAGCTGGGTGTGAATGAGAGGCGACAGGAGCAGTTAGGCCTCTGCTCCTGCGGGAAGGTGCAGCCAACTCCTTCTGGGATTGGGATCACCCTCTTCACGGGATCACACACCCACGAGCCCCTCCTTCCCCACCAGCAATCCGGGTTCGTGTGTGCACAAGCACAGCCCTCTCCTGCAGCACCGCATTGGACTGCTGGCGCTCCAGCATGACATCAGGCTGGCCAGGATAGGGCCAGAGCGCAGGCGCCGTGGACTGGGGAGGGAGGCGAGGCGAGGCGAGAGGCAGGCGGCATCCAGGAGCAGCAGCAGCGGCAGCAGGCGCAGGCGGCCAAGAGCAGCGCGCTCGCTCCGGCATCTCCCGCAGCACTCCTCCGGTGCGGACGCACGTCCTTGCCCGCCAGCTGCAAGCTGCGCCCCGCTCTGGCGGCTCCCCTGTAGAACGCCGAGGTCGGAGCCTCCTTCCGCGGGTGGCGAGGGCAGGGGAGCGCTAGGGTCGCCCTGAGCGAAGAAGCCAGTCCGCAGACGCTGCTTCTCCCCGCCCTGCCCTCGCTTTCCTCCCGGCGCAGCCCTCTGCCGAGCCAGGCGCATCATGTCGACGGGAGGCGATTTCGGGAACCCACTTAGGAAATTCAAATTGGTGTTCCTGGGGGAGCAAAGCGGTAAGTGGCCGGCGCGCTTTCTCTTTATCCCCCGCTCCCCGTCCGGATCGCCTTCTGCCAGGTAGCAGCTGCGAGGGGTGTCTGTGCGCTTGCTGCGGTCCCCCCGGCTTGCTGCGGCAGGTGCCCGGGAAGCCTCGGCCGCTGCGTGCGCGCCGAGAGGGACGGGCTGGATGCGCCGGCGGCGCCTCCTAAAGCCCTGCGCTCGTGGGCGCTCTGCACCCGACCGGCTCTGGTCTCCCTTCCGGCAGGGGAAGACGAGCCCGCTTCTGGCCGGCTCTACTGCGGCAGCTCTTCCGTCGCCGGGGCGCTGCTTCGCTCCTTCTTTTCTCTGGCTACCCTGCGCTGTCGGGTGGGCTGTTACGTCGCTTCTGCCTGGGAAAGAGCATCCGGGCAGCTGGAGGCCGGGCTGCTCGCCAAGGCAGTGCCAAGGAGAAACGGGGAAAGATCGAAGTCAGGGTGTGGGTTCCGATCGGTCCGCCGTCGCTTCGCCTTTGAAAAGAGGCAGCCTCCCCGTCTGCTTTGTGAGAACTATCGGGGGCGATGGCTAATAGGCAGACCTGTCATTGATGGAGAAGCCCTGTGATCTCCTGCAAAAGAGATGGAGGCGGCGATGGGTGCAGGTAGACAGTTCAGGTTTTTTCGCCTGGTTCTCGGGACTTCCACCTCCCAGGTGGTATCGTAACCAGGTGATTATCTGCTCTCCCCGCCTTGCTAGCTGTCTGCTGCTCCTTTGGAAAAGGTTTGCGCAAATAAAGCAGGAAGCGACATACGGGAGAGAGGACACACCCTGCCGCTGGCCAAGTCTCGGCCCCCGCCCCCCATCCGCGACCAGATAGAGAACTTCCTGGGTTGTCTACAGCCCGATGCCAAGAGGGAGGAGAGCTCCTGGCGTTCCGCTTCAGGCCTACCCTGCGCTTAACCCCCCCTCCCTCCTCCCTCATTTATCAGAGGTCCTTCGTGGGCTTTGAAGAAGAGAGGCCACTTTGCAGCGGAAGGGGAAAGGGCGGCTGTTGCAGCCTGCAGGGCTTAACTTGGGTCAGGTGGATTCAGTTTGCCTGAAGGTATGGCGAGCTGTGAAACGGCAGATCCTGGCAAGCATTCTCCTAATCTCCTCCCTCTCCCACCCCCACCCTCTGGGAATCAGGGTGGCCCCCAGAATGTAGGAAAGGCCTGCATTGGTTTTTATAAATATGTTGTGTAAAGGGAGTAAGAGCACAGCCCAGCTGGAGTGGACCACAAAGACACCTGCATCCTGTTTTCCAGCAGGATGCTTCAGAGAAGATTTATGAGAGTCCATGGAAGAGATGTGAAGCTGCCTTACAGTGGCTGGATTTCTACATCAAGCTTAGCCGTAGGCTGTTTTTTTTAAGCATATAACCTATATGTATGTATGTATGTATAAAACCTATACATACCTGCATTAAACCTTAGTGTTTGAGTTTGTACAACACATTAAGCCATAATCTAACCCTCTTGGCTGGGTTCACATACCACACTGAGTGACAGATTCTAAAGACATTTTAGCCAAATGTTGTGCAAACCAACCTGTAATTTGATGTGTTTGGCTATAATTGAGGTTAGTAAGTCATGGTTTATGGCTTAATGTGGGTAAACACAACCAATTGTGATTTAACAATCAAACCATGACTTAGTGCAATGCAGTCCTAGCCATTGGTGCATCTGGTCTGGTAGTGTTGATCTGGCAGATACTCAGTGGATGTTTATCCAGCCCCTACAGTACTTAGAAATCCTGGGTTTGAATCTGGAGCCTTCTATGTGCACAGTATGCATTATGCCCCTGCTACTCTTCCGTCTCTGGCTCCAGTATGTCGCTTCCTGATCCCACTGCTGAAAAACCACAAACCAGCTTCTGCATTTATGGAATATGGAGCACATGAATTCAAAGACACTTGAGACCCATCATTTCTTTTCTCTCTCTCTCCTGAAATTAAGCATCCATTTGAGAATATCTACATAATAACAATTAAAAAAACACTAAAGGGGGGGAGCATGGATAATCACTTTGATCAGCAGTATAATAGGTCAGTCTATCCTGGGCCCATCCTCTTGGGATATACCTTCCTCCTTAAAATTTAGCACAGTAACACCCATCTGCTGGATCAAGTCTATTGACCAAGCCATTCCTATACCTAAGAGCAGAGATTCCTTTTCTCCATAAGAAAGCTTTAATAAATTTCATTTTCAGGAGCTGTTTCCAGTGCTTTCAAATCCATATCCCTAGGGTAGTTTCTCCAGCCTGGAACTCCCCAAATGTCCAGATCACAATTCCTAGGATTTCCCATCAACATCACTACTCTAGTTGTTGCATTTTCAAAATAGTTGCATTTTCTTAAAATGTCCTGCAGTATTTAAAACTCCCGCATGATTCCCCTAAAATGTATGACTGCTTTAAGAAATTGCAGACAGGTGCTACACTGATACTCCATGTGCTCCAAATCAACCTTTGGAGCCTGAGTCTAGAATATTGCAGAGCCCTGAGTAATGCAACAGTGCTATACAGCATTACTTTCTCTTTCAAATGATTCTTCAACTAATCATTTTAACAGGGTTGTCATGTTGTCTTTTGTATTTGTTCCTTATTGCTTTTAACAGCAGCTGACTGGACAAAATTACTCAGGTGAACTTCCTCTGCTTTTCTGTGAGATGACCTCTTCCTTGCCAAATTGCTGCTGCTGTTGAAAGCATAGTAAAGGGCTTAGTAAAAGATAGCAGCCATGATGAGTGCCATTGAAGGCAGTGTGTTGAAAATGGAAAGAATGGTGCTTAAGTGGCTGCTTTCTGTTGTATAGTCAACTCATATATCTTCAGGCCAGACTACAATGCTTTAAAACACAGCTTACAGTAGGAATGTCAGACAGAGAGTAAACACTAGCCTTTAATTCAACTTTCCACAGCTTACAATATCTACCAACTGATGTAGCCATTGGCTATGCTGGCTAGGGTATGATGCTAGCCATAATCCCATCGTCTTTAATCTTGGCTTTTTGCTAAGCGTATTTCAACTTCCATGCAAGCAGGGAATTCAGGGAGTTGAAGTCCCAGAATTTAGAGGATCTCCAGGTTGGAGAAGATTGAAAAACAGGGCATCTTGAACCTGGAATCTTTGTGTCCGTCCTGGCCAAGAAGGATAATAATTTCTTCTGTTCCTTTATTTGTCATTGAAGGAACTCTTTCCATCTTTTGTACTGCCTAATAAAGTGTTTTTTGCACTCAGTCATTTTTTTTAAATTCCAAAATTAGGGAAAGAATTAGTCTCACCTCTGAAGACGAAGATGGTGATATAGAAAGAGTTTAATGACACTAAGAGGGCTATCCTGTTGTACCTGGTTCTTATATTGGCTATATAAGCCTTAGGAATTTTTGCCAATGTGTGGGTCAGCAAGTGCCTCCCTTCCAGAGGGCCAACCCTACTAGTAGACATTTTGTGGCAGCTGCTGAAGCCATCACGCTATATGTGTCACAAAAGGTAACTATTACCACCATAACTATTAGCATTTACTGCCTGGTAGAGAGGGGGTGCGTTGGGTTTTCTTCTCACTGGGTATTATGCATCTTGATCTGCAGAGCACCGGGGTCACCTTTGTTACTCTGCTTTGAACAGCAAAATACTTTGTGCTGGCCCTGCTCAGAGATAGAAGGAATGTTAATTACATTTTGAAAATGTTACATTAAAAACTGTGTTAGAGCAGAAGAGGGTAAGCCAGATGACCTTGGCTGCCTGCACCCAGGCATCAGGGAGGCAGCTGCATTTCAGAGAATTATAGTGGCTTTATATTGAACAAAAACAAATGTTTGGTTTATCAATGTTTTCCATTCCTGATTATTTTCTTTCCTCCTGTCCCCACTGCCATTCCTTCCTATCCTCAGGGCAAAAACCTTAAATTAATAGCTTTGGTCTATTTCCTCTTCTTCAGCACCTCTCCTGATTGTGTCATGCTTTGACTTCCTTGTCTATTGCATATTCTTGACCCATGGGGAAAAAAATCAGTTGACTGCACTGGTTGCTGTCTGAGGCCAGTGCTAAAAGTGGAGTGAGATGCCCTCTTTATTTTCTTTCAGTTCTTAAGGCAGATACAGGGCAGAGGCATAGAAATGCATGCTCTGAGCATGAATTGGGGAAAATGGTGTGTACTTAATCTAGTAAAAGAAAATTCTTCTTTGTTTTAAGCATCATTCCTGGTCTCCTTTTTCAGAAACCATGATAGGCTCAGGACCCAGCAAAAAATCCCCAAACTGCATCCATAGGGCCAAAAGCAGGCTTGGAAGAACCTGCAGGACTACATGGCGTGAGCGCACACTTTAGCTCCTCAGTTGGAGTTGAGGATGTGACTAAATTAATGAAAAATTAAAATGTAATTAAATATCTGAAAAACAGGACCAGTTAAAGAAATAGTGGCCAGGGATCATGAAAGTTTTAATGAACTGAAAGTTTCCTTTTTTTGTCAGTACCATTCATTTCTAACATAGGTTTGCCAATTGACCAAAAAGATCTGTCTTCCCCTCCCCCCCTTCATGGTGCTGTTTCTTCCCTTTAAAACCTGGCAGGACTGCATCTTCATACTATCCTTTCTTGTCTACCTTGTCTGAATAGATAGCCTTTGTCCCCTCTTGAAAAGGTAAAGTCTTTAAGTTACATTCAGATCCTGGTGGCTGCATGGACACAGCCAGGTGGTTTTCTTGGTAGAAATACTGAAGTTGGTTGCCACAACCTGTTCCTGAGGTGTTCCTTCAACTTCATTGTCTTCCCTACAAGTGTGGAATTTGCTGGGGATAATACTTAAAGATAATCAGGAATTGTTTACCTGGGTAGCCATCCTACTCACTGCCCCAAAACTTATTTAAACTAGATAGCTACTAATGGATATCACAAGTTGTTAAAGAAAATATAAGAAATTTTGCTTCTGACGCCACTCCCAAGGCAAAGACACACGACTGCTTTAAGCTTCCTATATCAGTAGCCTGGGTTTGAACTGAACCAATTGCTTTCTGAGGTTGAACAAAGCAGAACGAGCTTGTTTTCACCTTAGTTTCCACCCTCTTATTTTTATTTACAATTCTATATAGCAGCTATCGCCATACAAGGCTCTTTTCTGTTTGTCATTTAGAAGGGGATTCATATCAAATTCAGCTTCATTTTAACCTTCACATTCTGACTTCTATTATTATATTGAAATGTTGCTTTACTGATTATGTCCTTCAGTTTATAAGAATGTGAGCAGTGCAGATTCTGAATGACACCACTGAATTTTCATGCTTATCAAGATTTTGAGCTTTTTTCCTCCAATGGTGGTGTCTTGTTCAATGAGTTGATGCAAATAAAATATCCTTTAGATCCTGCATTTGGAAGCTCAGTAATTAGTTTCTTTAAACTTTTTTTTTCTTGTCAGGGTGAATTTGAGGGGGAGAAATTGTTCTTTTGAGTTTTTAGGAAAACTTGTTGGTGCAGAGCACTAATTAGCTCTTATCTGTAACATTATGAATACATTTTTGGAACATAATTGCATTTTAATTAAAGCAATATATACTAATGTATTAAATCAAACTATAAAGGTAGAAAGGGGGGAAGGCTGATAAGTAAAACAGCATTTGAACAGGTGAAGGTAGGGGGAATTTAGTTTCTTCCAGATGCATGTGGAATAACCGCCTCTCCAGCATTTTAATTTCAGAACATACTTGTATGGGGAAATGTTACTGTGTACTGAGTTAAGCAAAGAGCTGCTTTAGACAGTTGTGGAGAACTAATAGCTTACTGAAAGTTCAGCAAATGTCACTGTACACTGGTATTCACAGGAAATGGTGATCTTGGCTGATCTCAAAAACAGAGTCAGACCTGGTTGTCTTTGAATGAGAACACACCAGGAAATTTCACAGTCGTAGATACACTTGAAAGTTCAAAGAATGTCCTGGAAAAGACAACGGCAAACCACTTCCTTATTGCTGCCAAAAAACTTTAGTTTAACTTTCCCAGAATTACCCTAAGGACTTTCTTTCTAATACCCAACTGTGGAAGAGTTTTGCCATCTGTTTTAAAGAGAGACAACTGAGGAGATTCATATATCCATTTCGAGATGAGCTCACTACATAATCTTGGGTCAATTGTTTCTCTCAGCCTAACCTATTTCACAGGATTGTTGTAAGGAAAAACGGATGGGGACAAAATCAAATACATGAGAACAAAATCATGTAGATTGACCTGAGGTCCTTATAGAAAATGTGAGTTAGAATAGGAATGCAATTAATTTAAAAAACTATGACCTTCAGTATAAATGAAAGGTGGGTAATTTGCAGTTCCAGCACTTCATATGTGCCCCCCACCTATTTTTTGGGTCCCAGACTACAAATACCAAAACTGCAGTTTTGAAATTAAAAATGTAAAAATTGTAGCCTTAGCCATCTTTTTAAAAAACAAAACTCCCTAAATAGTATCACAGGGCAATTCCACACCACACCATTTCCATATATTGCAATCTCTATAAAGCATTTTAAAGATAATAACTGATTGTCTTCATATCTGTTGGCCTCCAAAGATTAGGAATAGGAGAGCTCACAATAGCATTCAACCTGGACTTATGAGAACCCTTTTAGTCCTTTGAAAAAATTGAACATCTCCTCCCTTTACTTTTTTGTTTTGTTTTGTTTTGTTTTGTTCTTATAGCTGAGTAGCTACTATGATGGAAAATGGCAAAGCTGCAAAGGTACTATCCTCTCTTGCATGTAGAATATCTGCGAAATAATAGGGTCTTGGCACAATGCTCCAGTGGTTGGATTTCTGTGGGTAAGTGGACAGACTGGCTTCAGCCTGCAAGTTAGGAGACAAGTTGAGACAAGAGTTCCCAGCAATAGGAAACTAGTCCATTCACAAGCTCTGTAGAGGTTCTGCTCTTCCTATGGGAAAGATCATCTTCCCTATAATTTCACCACAGCAGGGATAGAAATAATCAGCACTACAGCCAAATCCAGGTGGAAGCTTGAGATCATCCAAATGCAGGACTTCTTCTGGAGAAGGCTGGAGAATCTTTGTGGCAGCCTTTACAGGGGAAAAGGAAACATTATGGCCTTACCCACATACAGTATGTGAAGCAGCCCTATTGAAGTTGCATTATCATCTGACCACTGTGGTCTTCAGGATTCTGTTCCACGAAAAGTTACACCTAGTTTCTTCCTACTTAGCCACAGTTTTGTGGCCACCAAAATGACGCTTTAGTCCCCTCATCCCATTAGGGTTTTTCAGTATCTTTGGATACAATTGCCAATGTCAGGATTTTCCCAAACCCAGTGATTTCTACCTCATCATAAATAGTGATTTATCTTGCCTTAAACCAATCTAAATCAAGCGAAGCATGCCATTTTAGATTATGCTGCTGTGGTTCATTGGGAAAAACAGTTATATTCAAGTTCACATGTATTATTTTTTGGCAACAATTCAACTTAAATTGAGGGGGAATTGTGGCTACAGGAATCAGTTGTGTTCTATACATGCACATTGATTCTTGTAACTTTCAACAAGAAGCAGCAAATCCAGAGTTGTGCTGGAGGAGGCTAGTGGGAGCCCCTTGTTTTAAAAAATTTTTTTTATAAAATGTCGCAACACTAAAGGGTAGAAAGCAGCACTGAGGAAGGGCTGGTTACCTCCAAAGGGAGTTGCAGCTCAGTCCCACTAAAGGGATGCTGGGTGCTTGAGGAAGACCTGAGAGGCTGCAAGCTCTCTGCTTATTAGCTGGAAGCATAAATGGCTTCCTTCTCTCCCTCCCTCCCTCCCAACTTGGGTTCAGATGGAAAGCAGAAAGAGAGAGCAAGAGAAGCAGGATGTCTTTATTTTTCAGATTACCATGTAAAGACTTCACCTCCCCCTCTCCCACCTAGTTCCCCACGACTGAAGAAGCCCTTGTTAACATTATTAGGAGCACAGCCCTGAGCAAATCTTATGAAGTTTCGAGAAAATTATTAATTGAGAAAGTTAGACTTTCCTGGGCTGAATGTAGTTCAGTATTTCAGTTCCATTCAGTAGTTTCAGCAGGATAACTAAACATGTGGTTCTGTGCATATTTATTCAGTTTGAAGGTCCCATGGTGCTCAATACATCTTTCTCCTTAATAAGAGTGAATTTGTTGCAATCAGTTATGGTCCTACGTACTCTTCCATAGGAGTGAGTGAGTCCTATATGAGGCTGGCGAGATTTATCTCTGAGCATTGTTATGCTTGAATCACACATTAATTGGGTGTTTTTGCTCGTATGTCAGGGATGTGGCCTGAAGCTCATCACCAGTCGGGCTGCTGGCTCCCCCTGACCTCTCACGCTTTCTTGCTCACTTTACCGCTGGTTGCTTGGCAACTGAATAGCAGCATTCTATATCTGTGTACCTGCTGTCAGGATCACACTTTTCCAAAGGCCAGTGGTTAACACAAAGCGAATAGAATAGTTTCTCCCCCACTGTGATGGAGTGGAAGTACAGCTAAAGAGGCTGCATTGCTGGCTGGTGTGATGAGGAGAGATGCACAGTTTGCTATGAATGGCGCATATACTTGAGTGTTATTTGTTCCAACCCACTGCATGGAGAGCAGCTACTTGGGGAATTGCCTGAGTGAGCAGTCAGAGGTGATGCCTGCTCCTTGCCCCAGATTCTGGGCTGCCATAAAAATAGGAATGCTCAGTGCTGCATCCTTGCCAATGCATGTCTGAGTAGCCCTCCCACTACAGTAATGTCCCCCCACCCCAAAAGCCCTGTTCATTGTGACGATGCTTCTCCTGCCCAAGCATGACTAATTGAGAGAGCAGACATGGGAAGAGTGGTTTCCACTCCATAAGACATCAGGATGGGCTTTAATTATGCATCAGGATGTTTGGCAGTACCACTGCTTGTCTCTGGTGATTTCTATGTTTCCCCTCGTAGCTCTTGTCATCTGCTGTTTTCTCAGTAGTCAGTTTATGGTTTAACTCTTTCATTTGTGCATGAATTCACATAATCCCCATATTCCTTCCTTCCTTTTTCCTGACTATTATTATCATTTACATACATGTCTGGGCACACACATACATACCCCTAGATAAATGTTGCAGTTCTGGAGTGGAGAAACATTCAGCCTTCTTTGGCTGGGGGTCCTGGCTGGGAAATGATGGGAATTTTAGTCCAGTATAGCTGCAGGACACCAGGTCAGAGAAGGCTGTTCCAAAGTATAAAAATCAATAAACGTAACTAAATTACAAAAAGGGGGTACCTTTTCATTAACATGAACACCCAACTGAGACCTAATAGCAGCTGTAAAATTTATCCAATTTTAGCCCATGAATTAAATGTAGCAGAAATAGTTGTATGTTTTATTGGAAAGAGTCACATTTGCCAGCTTTCTCTGTCAGAAAAATAAGCTTTCTAAATAGAAGAAAGATCTTTGGGGGAGTTGTTTAGAACAGTTTTCCCCAACTTGGCATTGCTCAAGATTTTTTGGGGGGTGCTAAATTGGAGAAGGCTCATCTAGGCACTCCCTTCTCCATGCCACCTCTGAAAGACTATTCTGAGAAACCAAGCAACAACTGTAGTTGCACAGAAAAGTTGTACTGTTTATGGTGCACATTTTCAAGCTGAGGGACCACCGAATTAATTGGCAATAGGAATTCTTGCTGTGACATAGGAAAAACCATTTGTTACCAAAAGTTGCTAAGCATATCACCCTAATGGCCTTACACTGTATTTTATCACTTTTATGAACTTCTATAACGTTTTCTTTGTTATTCCATCTTACCTCTGTATGCTCTGGTTGGTATACAAATTAATGTAATAATTTAGTATTCCATTCTTTGAACACCAAGGGATTTCCAGAGCACTTTACAAGATCAGTCAGGAAATTAAACACAATATAGCTATAAAACTATTTCAGCCAGTATAATAAAGATCCCAATTTAAATAAATAAATTTAATATTTAAGAGCATCTTTAAATCATGAAACTAATCCCTCTTGATGAATGGTATCCCACTCTGAACAAGTTACATATTTTGCAGGTCTCAAATACTACTCATCTTGTTGAGTTTCTGATTATCAGCTCTCACTTAGACTATTATTGGCTCCAACAGCTCTGTAGCATATACAATGAGAAGGGAATAGTTAGGTATCATCTGCTTATGCACAATGGTTTAACCTAAGTTCCCAGATGAAGTCAGAGTAATAGTTTCAGAATAGCATAACCATAGATGTAAACATGGAATTATAATGCTTTCTGGAACACCGATGGTTGCAAAAGACTGTAAATTTAATCTCAAGGACTTCTAATGGAAGACGTGTGCTGCTTTGTAGTCATGAATATAAATTGGAAGTATCTATCCATAGCAGCATCTAATATCCTTTCCTGGTGCTTTTAAGATACTTGGTATCTTCTGTTTTTCCATGGAAAATAATAAAATCTATGCAGATGTTTATAGAACTCATGAGGATGTAAAGCAGTGGTTCCCAACCTTTTCTATGCCCCATACCCCTAGGAAATGTTTGATTAATGTCCGCACCCCCTACAAAAGTAGTATCACAACCACCTACTACCACTGCTCAAGGCACACTGGCAGCTGGCTGAGTGATGACTCATGACTCGTCACTAAGGGACACAAGCCACTCTTTGTTGCACCCCCTGAAATTCCATCTCGCACCCCCTGGGGTTTGGGCACCCCAGGTTGGGAACCCCTGATGTAAAGGGTACACCAAGTACCTGCTTTGATCTACTCTGAAATCCCTGTTCCTGGCTATTCCATTTTCTCCCTGCATTGAGCAGAAAGATGAGAAACCATCAAGGCCAGTCTTGTAGTGGCCCATGCTTTTTCTCACTATAGCTATAGCAGGAACTCAGAATGAGCTAACCAGCTGCAACTGATCAAGAAGGGGGCATCAAAATCAGTTTCCAGTGGTGTCCATCACCTATCCCTGCCCTTGCTTCTTCATACCAAGTTTGTTTTTGCAACGTAAAACTGCAGAAGTGAAGATGACCAGTTCAGTATCACCATAAAGGCCCATGTAAGGACCCTGGGGCATTAAAGCAGCTTAATGGTTTGTGGGAAAAGACAAAGAGCTCCAAGTCAGAGATTGGCATTAATTCCTGCCAATGGGAAATTGGAAACTTGGAATGTGCAGTGTCATAAATTGCAAATGGAATTTGAGTTTCTGGTTCTGAAAAAAAGTTGGCCAATCCCCAATTATCTCATCTAAAACTGTTCTAAGATCGGAAAATGTCTTTTTGGCTTGCAGACACTGCAAAAATGGTATGTGTGCTTGTATCTTTTATTTATTTTTTATATATTTATTGTTTTAATTAATTGTTGTATGCTGCCTAGAGTTACTTTTTGTGAGATGGGTGGCCATATAAATTTGATAAATAAATTTAGTGGCATTTAACCATTAGCCCCACCCCCACTGCTACAGAGAATGTTAGAGCCTGTTGGATTTGTGTACTATTTAAAAATGTGATGAAGAAGAGTAGTGCTCTGTTCAAAATCAGCAGCCTGTTACAAGCAGACAGTTGTCTGTAGACAGACTACAAAACAGTTATTTATTCAAAGTCACAATACCTTTTTCTCCTCTAGTCAGTGCAGCTCAGTCAGGACAGATTTTTCCTGGGTTCCACGGATAATGTCAAAGAGGCCTATGACCTCCATGATGGATTGCTGAGGCTATTTTGTGCTAGACACCTTTGATCTAGTATTGATCTGGCTAGGCTGCCTGGCTAATGAATAAAAATTGTCCTTTTTCTTTCCCCGTCTTCCCAAGAAGAGCAGTAAAGTGGCAATTATCTCTGCCTCTGTTTGCCCAACACACTGAACAGTAAAGTAGCTAACCCATTTTAGTCTTGTGTGTTGACTGAACTTAGATCATGCTGCTAGTCAATAATTTAGTTATCACATGAACCCCCCAAAATGACTTATTTAAATTAATCATGGGCACACCTCTCTGTGAATAAAATTTCTGGGTTGGTCACAGTATACTAACTTCTAATCTGGAGTTCCAGATAAACTAGATTTTAATAATATGAAATCACACCTCCAAATCTCTGTAAGCTGATGTATGGGAAGAAACTGTTGCATATTTATATTAGGTTTCCTATGGAATTGAGTTTTCTCGTTTTGTTTCATTATGCAGCTGTTTCATTTTTCTTAATACCTATCCTTAATAACCAAGTCTATTGAATCACAATTCCTGAATGTGAAGTATGTGATTTCTTGCGAGGGGAATTTTAGGTGAACTGCTGGACTCTGAGGTGTTCTCCTTTTTCCTGCCTTCCAAAGATTCTAGATTGATAGGCAAAGCAAATGCTAAGCTAGTAAAGACTGATTGTGTTTCTGTGAAGATGGCAACAGATCAAAACTCCAAAGACCAAGCGTTTATAACCTATTCCAGTTGCCAGCATGAGATGGTCAGGGCTCTTGCAAAAATAAAAAGGCTCTCAGGAGAGAAAATCTCTTGTGAGGTTTTGCAAGATTCTGGTGTCCTTGCATGAGATCTTGTGACTGAGGAGCTCCCCTCCCTTCTTCCCTCCACCCCAGCCTGCACTTAAGAGGCCAGAACTAGAGAGCCATGGGATCCAGGTGGATCTGGAGTACTGGAAGGGATGATGCACAATTGTAGTTTTGCTTTCCAGTGTACTGATTCATGGAGCAAGGCATTACTGAATACAAAAGTGCCTTATTTAATTTTACGGACATTCCAGTGCTATTTATCACAACTTCCTTTGTTAGATCTCAGAGCGAGTCCAAAAATCACATCTTGAAGCTCAATTTATTACTTTCAGGGTGTGTTTCAAAATGTTGTTTAGAAGGGTTGCATTTCCCTTCTAGAACATAGAGCAGGATGTTGTTGGTGCATGTGCCTGGAATACAAATAGCCTGCCTGTTTCAGGTTTGCTGAGTAACTGCTATCTGTTTCTCAGGCAATGCATATGTGAAGCAGTTTTCACCACTCCCTTTCACTGGACTCTGAAAAGCTGGATTGGCTGATGCAGGTGTTACAGAGATTGTTGGCTGGATATTTGTCTCTTTCTTGGATTCTGTGCACAGATCTTGTGCTGAATGTGTGCAATGTGAGATTATGGGACCCTGCATGCAATGCCAATATTCCTACATGAAGTCCTTAGGCAAAATTAATGTGATTGGGTTAGGAAGAATAAGATTGGGTTAGGCAGAATTGGAAGAAGATAAACTTTTATTTCTCCTGTACATTTAAATTATTAGGAAATGTTTTTTGCCTTGCAGCAAGGATATGAAATAACTCTATGTTAGGTAGGAGAAGGCAGTTACTGTACAATGTAGGGCAGAGACAGACAACCTTTAAGACATGTTTGGAATTCTGAGACCCTGGGGTTGGTGCTCTTCCAAAATGGCTTTCATGGCATGCAAGATCAAGAAGGCAGACAAGTAGTGGTATAGTAGTGGTATTCCTCGCATCCCCTGGCACCTCAAGACTTCCCTTTGTGAATGCATATTGTTTCTTTTTGTTTTCTTGTCCATCTCAACATTACTTTTTAATAGAATATTATTTTATACTTTTTAACATAGAGTTTGCATTTTAACTGTTCATTATAAACAACTTCATATAGGCAAGATCATACAGGAGGGAGGGAGGGAAGATTAGCAGATGAAAAAAGCAGAACTGTAGGCCACAGAAGGGGCATCAACCAAGTATCTTCTTGTTCTCTACTACTTGACCCAGCCAAACAATGACAGACTCTTTGTCTGTACACACCATATCTTCGACATGCTCACAGATTTGAGCACAAGGACCCCTACCCCTATTTGAAGATGATACTCCCTGATTCTGAGGAAGTTTGTCTCATAATTCATGTCCTAGTCAGAACACTCTTTCTTATTTTAAATGCCACAAAGCTGTTTGTTGTTTTAGGTATACAAGAATCAGTGGCTGTGTTTGGACAACATGACCAACTGAGTCAGCTTCTCTCCTGGAGTATTAATTTAGTCCAATGTGTGACCAGTGCATTATAAAATAATTTATTAAATTTGTATGGCGTCTGACTCTCAACAACTCTGGGTGGCTCACAACAATCAAAGAATTACAATAAAATTAATAAAAGATAAAGATAAAAGATGGCAAGCATGAAAAATCAGTCTTACAGCAGCAATTCAAGAAGTCCTAGCTACTTTGAAGGAATCTAGGAGACCGTCACATCATGATTTTAATTCCTTTTCCCAAACATATTAATTTTTAAAAAGTGGTGGTTTCACCTAGGTCAGGACCACTGAGACACTCCCACCCTTTTTTTTCCCACTTGCTGCAGATGGTAACAAACATGAAAAGGAGACTAAGTACCCAGAGAAAGTCTGTCTTTTTAGGACCTCTCTAGGATATCTCTGTTTTAGAAGTAGGGAAACAGGTTGACTGGAAATCAGGATTAATTCAACTGAGTTACCATGCTCACACAACGCCTTTTTTCTTGACTCAATTAAGTTTGTCATGTGAGTAGAGCCAATATCAACCAAATGAGATATTACCTAGCAATTGGATGTTTTTATCCCTTATATAAAAACACTTTCCTCCTGCTCTAGGATACATAGACAGTAAGGTGACACAAACTAAACTAAATTCACCTGTGTAATATGGGCTTGTTGACTTTTAGATTAGCTTGTGCTCAAGCTATTTTACTGTGATGCAAAAGAAAATTTTAGGTAACTCATATTTTCACATGCAAATGACCACTTAAATCCATCCTTAGGAACAAAGCTTCATAGTTTCCCTTCTCAGTACCACTGATAACAAAGTTATGCAGCAAGTCCACATAGCAAAGAGCAAGAAAAACCTACCATGCAGATTCTGCTGTCTGATACCAAGGAACTCACTGCTACTAAGAGTATCTTCTTTCCTATCTTTCAGCCTTGACATCTTTTGTTTTGCACAATTTTCTCTTTATCCAAACTGATTGATCTTTTCACTTTTAAGCCAGTTACTATGTCCTTAATGAGATGCTCTGTGGCTGCCCTCTCTCCTCTCCCCCTTTTCTAAAAGACTGTCAGTTTGATTTGCTTACAGTTGGGATATCTTTTGTGCTGAAAATGAAAGATGTTAGAACTTTATTTGGTCTGGGATTCACCATCTTTGTCCTGGAAACTGTTCTTCTTTAGCCTCAATTTATTTTACTTCTAATTTGCCCAGTGTCCACATTTCTCTGGGCAGATTTCAGTTACAGGAAAGTGTTTTTAGAAATGTTGAAAGATCTTTGTTTTTGAAGATCAGAAAAAGAAATAAAACTGTTTTTAAAAGAGTAGGTTTTTAATCATAGGTAAATAATTGCTTATCTAAGAACTAGAAACATAAAAATTATATACCCAATCTAGTGTTGTACCGTTTGCAACATTTCTGCTAACATTTAATCTATTGTGTCCTGTATGTTAACAAACAAAACATAAAACTATTCAGGCCTAACAGCTTTCTGGAAATAGCAAGTCTCAAAGGATTATACACTGGTACCTCGGTTCACAAACTTAATTCGTTCCGCGACTCTGGTCACGACCTGAATTGGTCACGACCTGAATCAAATTTCCCCATAAGGTTCAATGTAAATATGGTTAATCCGTTCTGAACCATATGTATTTTTTTTTTAAACCGCAAAAATATGACACAAAATACAGTACGAAGAGAGAGAACGCTAACCTTGCTCGACGCGACTTCTGGCGTGGAGGACAGGAAGATGGGTGGGGAGGCGGTTATTGCTTGGAGGGAGAGTCACCCTCCCTACAGGAAGCCGCGACCACGTGTCACGGGAGGGAAAATGGCCGTGGATCCTGTTCGTCACCCGATGTGGCGTTTGCGGACGGAAGCAAAATTTTGCGAACAGAGCTGTTCGTGACCCGAATTGGTCGTGAACAGAAGCGTTCGTGACCTGAGGTACCACTGCACTTTTGTCTCTAAAAGTATTAAAGAAAATCTAACATTGGCAAATAATCAGGTTGCCAAGCTACTTATGTCTGACTACTGTACCAGCAGTTTTCAGTCACTTTATGGATTGTCCCAGAAAATATTAGGATACTTTCAGGCAAGACTTTTACTGAGTAATTTCTGTTCTTGAAATGCAAACTTTTATGGGGAATTCAGAAGCCCTTATTTCTATTTGTAATCTTCCTATATTTTCTACTATTTTGCATAACTTATCTATTACAGAAAATGTGTTCAGGACAGAATTAGATGCATGATGGTTTTTGACTGACAGTGCTAGTGGCTGTTAGCGTGGAAGATTCAGTAAAATTCTCAAATATTTCCTTCTAAGGCCTTGATCTTCAGTATAGGCATGGTTTGTTTGCAGTTCATAAATGCAAATATTAATAAAAGAATTGTATCCCCAAAACAGTAGTACTGCTGGTTCTTGTTGAAGATGCACGTCTCTGTGTGCGTGTGCGTGTGAGCGTGTGCACTCACAATATGCTGCTAAGGTTTTCTGTGTTATGTGGAATTCACTAGTGAATAGAAAGACTCTTAGAAATAAGCATGTGTGCTGTGTTACTATTATCTCTCAATGTTTGTGGTCTAGAAAGGGCAGCTGCTACAGAACGGAAGGCAACTTTGGGTAACAGGTGATGGGTAAGCTGGGTTTTTTATTATTATTATTTTGTATACAGGTAACTATAGCTAAGTTTGATAGGCTGTTTATGGGGGTAAGGTTTTATTACATTTTATTACATTTCATGTAGGTAAAGCCAAACAGAAGGTTTAGACAGTTTTTGTTTCTCTTATTAAAAAAAAAAAAAGCAGGAAATCATAGATCTGTCATTTGTCAAAAAACAGGGTTTTGCAGCTATGTGTTACCTGTAGGTCATGGGTCATCAAACAAAGGATTTCATAGAATCAGACTTGTAAGGGGTCACTGAGGCCATAGAGTCCAACTCCCTCTTCAGTGCAGGAATCCAAATTAAGGCATCCCAGACAAACAGCAGAGCCTAGAGCTTGTCCAATGAAGTGGGATCCACCACCTCTTCAGGTGATCAGTTCCACTATCAAACTGCTCTCACTGTTAGCAATTTTTTCTAATGTTAAGTCAGAATCTGCCTTCCAGTAATTCCATTATTCCATGGATTCTAAAACATGTGGAAACAGATCTTGACTTTGTTCCATGTGACACCCTTTCTGGAGTCTGAAGAGCACCTTCGCACTCTCCTTCAGTCACCTCCTCTCAAGGCTAAACATGTCTGAGTCTTTCGATCTGTCTTCATAGGGACATGGTGTTTAGCCCTTTGATCACCCTCACTGCCCTTATTGGAATTTGTTCTGTTTCTCTGAAACCTGGTTGGTGCCCCAAAGTGGACACAGTGCTCAAGATGATATGTGACCGAAGAAAAATAGGATCGAATAATTATGCTCATGTTTTAGAAATCATGTTTCTGTTGATGCAGTCTCAATTTTTGCCTTCTTTGCAACCACATCTCCATTTTAAAACAGATGAAATTATTACTGGGAAATAAGTGATGCTTTCTGCCTTTTGCTTTTACTATAGGCTAGCTGTGAACTTATTTTTATTGTCAATTCCTTTCTGCCAAGTCTGGTACTATATCTTTTAAATGCCACAAAAGTAGTCTTTCAAAGTATATCAATGAAGCTGTTTCCTATCAGGATTGGAAGCAAATCACAGGACTGAAAAATAAATCTGTAGTGCAGAATGAGAACACAGAATTTAGGTTTTACAGTATTTTAGTACTCAGATTATAAACAATTTGTTGTGGTTGTTGTTGCGGCACTTCATTCAGTTGAGGATCTTTGCAGTGAAATCGTGTAACAGCACTGAAGTGGACATGATTACAGGGTCACTTAAGAATTTCCTTATCACCATGTGGAGGTCAGGATGGCGGGAAGAGGGAATTTCCAACTGTGCAGTTTCTTAATATCTAATAAGGTTTATGGGATATAACATGTTGAATTTGAGCCCTAGATCCTAGTTCTCTCCATAGCAGATAGGAAGTAATAGACTTCCACTTTCTGGAATATTTAAGCCATGGGCCTTTATCTGTGTAGAGTAAATAAGTACATCTGTCTATCTATGTACCTACCTACCTACCTACCTACCTTATAGAACCACCCTACTCAACTGATGCTGGGTAGCTCATAATAAAAACAGCCAGTACAACCCCTTTCTCCAAATAAGATAACAAGATCAGATAAAAATGCAAAAACCCAAAAGAAACAAGGACTGGTAATAAAAAGACATACAAACAACAACTCCTCATTCCAAGGCAGGATCAGGGCAACACAAACTACTGGAGAGAGATGATTCCAGAAGGCAGGTACCACAGCAAAGAAGGCAGAAAGAATACCAGTATGTTTCCAGGGTTTTTTTTTCTTCCAAAATAAAATCAAACCTGTATAAATATTGCATCAAAATATAGAAAGAATTAAGACAATTTTCCACTTCAGCAGTTCTGAACTAAACCATCATGGATGATAGGGGAATAGCAATTTTTAGATTTAGGCTTCATCCCAGGCAGGTAAAAATGATGACTATTTAATGTTGTCATTTCTGATAAGGTAAAACATTTTCAGTGCAGAGCAAATTGTAATAATGTGAATTATAGCTTGATTTGCATAAAGGGAGTTTGTTTAGGTGACAAAATGAGGCATCTCTAAAATAAATTGTACTATATTTATATAATTTCTTATCCAAAGGTCTCAGAGTATGTAATTATACATTAAATATAAGAAGGCTATTTTTTTAAAAAAACTACTCCAACACAATATATCCAGTAAATGTTATTATTTCCAACACTTCACTCTATCTACCAATGAAGATAATACAGGATATGCTGAGATTCGGAATCTGTTATGTGTTTAGGGGAAGAAAACTTTGAAGCTAAGGGAAATATCTATAATGTTTGTACCTTCAGAGAGATTTTTTTGTTTTCTTATTTAGCTACAGACTTCATATGTTTCCTTTTTGAGTAGCTTCCATAAAAAATAAAAAATAATAAATCTTTCCTTAAAATTCATAAAGAACTATTGGCAGCAGCAGTGACACCAGCAAAGTTGTTTTAATTGTTTTTGTATTATATTTATGTCCATAGTTCTGTCCATGAAGCAGAAGACAATTCTCTTCTCACTTCCCCACCCTGATTTTATTTCACAAAAAAACAGTGAGGTACATTAAATCCAGATATGGTGACTGGCCCAGAATACTCAAAGAGATTCAGAGCTGATTGTAGATTTGAACCAGGCTGTTCACAGTTTAACTGCTAGAAGACAGCCCCACTCATATTTTGAATACTTTTTAAAATACTTTCCTTTTGTGCTGTCCTTTACCCTCTAAATCTTTCTGAAATGGATGTAGGAGTGGCAGATTATTACATACTGTGAATTATCGTAAAACTGGGTGGCCCTAATCTAAGGGAATATGTGTTGAGAGCCCTAGAGTTTCTATGCAGTTAAGCACTTACTTACTTACTTACTTACTTACTTACTTACTTACTTACTTACTTACTTACTTTATTTGTTTGTTTGTTTGTTTGTTTGTTTGTTTGTTTGCATGAGTTTATATATCATCCAGCTCAAATGTCTCTGGGAAATTTACAAAATCAAAACAAAAACAATTACATCATTAACAATAGAACTATAGCACATAATCATTGTTGCCAAAAGATTGTTACCCTGTCACTATAAATCTTGAGAAAGTCAACAAAATCTGTCACCAAATGCTTGATTAAAATAGTACAGTATTTGCTGTCTTGTGAAACACCAATAAGGAAGGAAGCCATTATGGAGAAGGACCATCTTCAGGTCCACATGCCTCTGATCCCTCTGATCTGATCCAAGTCATGAATCTTAGCATCCGCTCTCTGCACGTGCACAGATCAGACAGATTCCATCTAGAGGAGATGGTCCTAGGGTATCCTGAAGCCAAGCATCTGAACTGGATTGGACTCAGACTCCTACCAGTAACCAATGTAGCACTATGAGAATAGATGTTATCTGACACTGGTGATTCTCTCTTGTTAACATCCTAACTGCTGCATTTGGAAGCAATTGTAGCTTCCAAGTCATTTTTAAAGGCAGCCCTACGTCCAAAAGTTATAGTAAACTAGCCACGTGGTGCTAAGAAGGTGAATTACTGCCACTAGGACTTCCCAGTCCAGGTGAGCCCACAATTGACTCACCAGCCTAAGCTGGGTGAAAAAAACCCTGGGCACAGCCTCCACCTGCTTTTCCAGCAATAGCTGTGACTCTGGGAGGACTCTTAAATTGCACATATGTTCCTTCGGAGGAAAGGCAATCTCAACCAGAGCTAGCGCTGGAACCAGACCTAAGCTAACATAATTTCTGGACAAGCAGCAACTTTTTGCTGGGATTAAGTCTGAGTTTGTTTTCACCTGCCCAAATCCTCACAGCCTCCAGAAACCAAATCAAGATTTCCACAGCATCTCTTGCTTGGCTTCAGGTGCCAGTGTACAGCTGGGTATCATCAGTGTATTGCTGGTCCCTCCCCACACACTGACAGATGTCCTTTTCAAGCCTTCTTACATAGATGTTAAACAGCTGCAGGGAGAGGGATAAGGCATGTGGCACCCCCTATTGGAATAACCAAATATTGGCGCAACCAAGGACTTTACTGTCCTTCCCTTATTACTTCTAGCAGAAATGCCCACATAAAACAGTGCTTCAGTTCCCAGCATCTGTAAGTGGTCCCTCAGGATACTATGGTTAATATTATCAAAGGCCACTGATAGGAATAAGAAGACCAACAGGACCGCCCATCCTCCAGATCTTGACAGTGGTCATCCACCAAGGAGACCAGTGCTGTTTCCATCCCATGCCCAGGCCTGAATCTAAACTGAAAAAAGCATCCAGATAATCTTCTACCTATAACTAAATTGCCTTCTTAGCTCTCTTCCCCAGAAAGAGACAACTGAAGACAGGACAGTGGTTAGCGATATGGCTCCTTCAAAAGAGAGGGCAGGCTACTGCTTCATCTAAGAATGGTGGAAACCTTATTCCCTCAGGGAAGTATTTGCCACCTTATTGAATCTGCAGGCTAATGTCCAGTTGCCTATTCAGAATAGCCTGTTCCCTATTGGGCAGAGATGGGTGGAAAGTGCTCTCGCAAACCACTGTAACAAGTTTGCAAAATTCATTGTGTATAAAATTATTCATATTTGCTTGGAGATAGACAAAACACCCACTGTACAGATTATAAAGTGATGATGGGGGAAATGACTTGAGATGCTACTTGGAACTCATATGATTTTGTGGAAACCAATGAATTGGATAGAATTCTCTGTAGTATGAGCTCTGCCACTGCAGGTTGCAGGTTACTTCCATGCCACTCCTGGCTCCTTTGGTCAGATAGAAGTGTGAGTGAGTGAGTGGCTGGATTTGAGAGGTGGCAGATTCTTCTTTGAGGGAGGGTTTTCAGAAAACCAATACGGAGTAATCTAATCAAGTATTATGAAGTTATATTCACTAGATTTCCTTGCTTACTTCTCAGTAAATAAACCCAGGCTGACAATTAGCAAGTCATGTTATTGACTTGGCCTGTAGTATTTGTACCTTGTTCTTTCAATCATTATAACATGGCCCTCAAGATCTTTTCCAGATTGGAATTCAGATCTCCCATGGACTAAATAATGTTAAAGGCTTTTATTAAATGGGCTGTTATTAAAAGTTGTGAAACAGATTGGAAATTAAGTTCATTCATATGCTAGAATATCAGAAATTACAGAAATGCATTTTCAGTGGCAGCAGTAGCAAGCCATAGTGATATCAGAATAATGTGATGTTGCTATTCAGTTATGTACATGAGTCATGACACCCAAGTATGTAAGTTTCAAGATTTGTGATTACCTCATCACAGGCATGTCACATGCCATCCCTTTGTCCCTTCTATATGTACAACCATTCATGGCAATCAGTGGTAAACACGAATCAATATGTACCTAACCCACATATGCCATTCTCTCAGGCTTAAGAAAAAAGTGTTTGTCTGCATAGAGACAGTTGAAATGGATAGCATTTGTGAAAATGCACCCAAGGTAGTATGTTGCAATAAGATAGCTTGTCTGATGTATCATAGCCTATGTGAAAACTTTTCCTCTTGAAAGATACAGAAGAGTAGTACAAATGATATATCTTGTGGTCTTCTTTTTTAAAAAGAAAAAGTTGGATTTTCTGTGGTCCCCAAAAGGATTGAGATTATGCAGAATAGCTTTAGCTTTTGTGCAAAAAATAACCAGGGTCGGGACCATCTGTACCTCCAAGGGGAGAGTATTGCAAAGATGGGGCCACTACTGAGAAAGCCTGTTGCCTGATCTATGCCCCAAAATAGGCCCTTTCTAGATGTCTTGACCAGTTGGGCAGATTTTGCTTTGGCAAGGCATTGCCTGATATATCTTAGTCCTTCTGTAATAGGATTTAAAGATAATAAGCTGCATATTGAATTGGGTCTAGAAGCTTACTGGTAACCAATGCAGAAACTTTAGGTTTGGTGTGATTCTATGCTGGTTGAGTACTTCTGCCAATAATCTAACCATCACATTTTGTACCAGCTGTAGCTTCTGGGTCATCTCCAAAGGCAGCCCCACATAGATCATATTACAATAGTCCAATCTTCAGGTGGTGATCAAGAGCTGAGATGCCATTGTCAGGGAATTCTAGTCCAAGAATAAACTGGAAAGATATGCCCTGCATTATCATGCTTTGATTGACAATTCTAATAACCAATCATCACAGGGACCAATTGTAGTCTAAATATGGGCTTCAGTAGAATTTTTTTTTTTTCAAAATGCTGTTGAATAATGGAAGATAGACTATAATTTTCTCCCCTCCTCATTTTTCCCCATTGTATCTTGCAACAACCTGTCAGCATATACTTTAAAAAAATGTTATTTGGGGCGGGGGAGAGAAAGTGGATGGTTTTTGGCAGTTTCACAAAGCTCTGAATTTCTGAAGCATCTCCGGGGTACTCACATCAGGAAATACCTTTGATATCTTAGCTAACAATTAGGATTGTGCACCATCCCCTTGGCCTCTGCTGAACTGGTGAGAGATTTTTCATAAAGACCTATGCTTTTGTTTGATTCCTTTGTTTGCCTTTTTTTACAAGAGGAAAATTCCAGTGAGAATGCACAAGGAGCCAAGAACATTCTCATGTTAAGTCTGAGGTATTTCACATATATATGTTGACTGTGGATTACAAAGAGTTTGTGTACAGTGAATCTCTACAGGACCTATAGAGATGGAAAGGACAAATGCTTTTTTTTTTAAGGAATAAATGAAAATAAACATTGCATATGAAACTTCTAACTTGAATCAACATAGTCATTTCTGGCCTGTTTTGCAAGTAACTCAATGGGCTTCCATTCCTACAAACTAGAACTAAAGAATTTAACATAAAGCTAAAATATTTTGGATTAGATAGAGTTTAGCAAAAATGTGATGTCTCAGATTAATGAAAGCTTCCAGAGACCTGCCTCTTCTCCACTGAGATAAACCAGCTGATACTCTCCAGATGTTTGAGGCAACTACAACAAAACCAGTAGCCATACTGGCTGGAGTTTATAAAAATTGTATTTCAAAAATCTGGATGAGACCAGATGTTTTTGCTGATCTAAGTAAATCTCAAGAACATCCAGATATATAGTTTAGATGCTTTCTCTTTACAAGCTGCTTGGAAGCAACCATGCAACTCCACAGTCTTGCTAGATAATGGCACAAGTAGGGAACCATGTCCGCTCTTTTTTTGTTTTGCTTTTTCCTAAATTGCATAAAACTAGACTCCATCCTAAAGGATTTCCTTTCTTGTGAAAGGCAGCACAGTAATTCAGTTATTATTCTTTCCAGCCAACAGAAATTTGGAAAGAAATTAGGTAAAGGGGCTCAGCAGGATAACTCTCCAAAAACTGAATGAAACACGACCAAATTTGATATGGTGGGCAGGAGTGGGGAGAGAAGCTGGCAAAAGAAAGAACAAGTTTGGAAATGGGCCAGATCTGGCCAGGGACTACAAAGGAAAAAAATCCAGAAAAAAGAATAATCCTCCAGTGAATTCTTATGGAGGAGACAATTGGACAGTGGCTCAGAACGCTGTGACTCTTGCATCCAAAGCCCCCTCTCTCTTTATTCCTGGTTGGGTGACCCAGAGCAGACCTATTAACTCTTTCTCTAACTTGTTCTTCTACTATGTACTCCTTAGAGATGATCTGGAACCTGGACAAATTTAGTAGCATCTAAATTACTTTGAAAATAAAGTTTTCTTGCAAGATTTCCACAATGAGTTCCAGCCACCTATTAAACAGGACTAACCTTTTTTAATCCGCTTTTTGCTGCTGTGCATTGATGGGGGTGACTATTGACACTTTATCAGGTAGGGTAGAGAGCTTTGGCTCCTCTTTCTGTACTTCTTCTGAATTTAATCAAGTATTTACCTTCATGATGAAATGTATGAGCTGCAAATTATTTCTCATTTAATTATAATGAGTTCCTGCTTCACTGTAGCACTAAACTGACAAACCAGTTTTCTGTTGTGTATCGTGTGTAACTGTTTATATTTGATCAAGGAGAGGAGACTTGTGCCTCTTCTTTTTACACTGTTTTGCAACTTCCAAGTTCCAATCCTTCATGATGAAACAAATAAGCTGCAAATGTAGAAACAATGTATATGTCCATTGCAGGGAAGCTGTGAACTCTTGTTTCATTAAACAGAAGCCCCAAACTAGGTTGCATTTCTCACTCATACATTTTGGTTTAATCTCAGGGTTAACAACTGAATCCAGTTCATCCAAAAGAACTCTCATAGAAGATCCAAAATTGGATCTTTTAATATTTTCATGTTAATAGAAATCAGAGCGATGCAATTTTTATACCCATAAATTAGGAAATGCACATTTTATGTAAACTTTCTTCCTATCTTGTTCTGGGTTGGTGGATGTGTTTTCCTGATCCTTTTTGTCTTTCTTGACAATGCATAAGTGGCCTAAGGTGGAATTCTGAATTGTGTCCGTAGTGCCCATAGTAGTAACATGTGCAAGTGGTTCCCTTGTACAAGGAATCATTCCTCCCGTTGCCCCTGTTAGTGTTAAAAAGAAATTGTCTCTGGCACCAATAGTGATGGCTGCTGGAGGCAATGTTGTTTATTCTCTCCTTTCCCATTAAAGGGAAATCACTCTGCTATGTCCCCATCTAGCAATACACTTGTTTTTGTTTTGCTTTTTTAAAAAAGTGCTACAATAGTTATTATAAATGATAATAATTCCCTTCCTTTCCACAAGCTAATCATATTTTTGATGACAGCTCTGGAATGCTGAAATGCTAAATTAGCTGGCGTTAAGCCCTATCCACCCAATATGATGCTGAAGCAAAATATGGTATTTTCCTTTTTGCAGCAGGAGATTCTGATGGAATGGGGATGTGTGAAAAACTCCAACCAATAAAGATCCTTGCTGTTGCACTCCTGCTGGTGTGCCCTAAGCACAGGATGCTCATTAAACCTAAAGAGAGCTCCTATCTTTTCAGCAGGCACAACACAGAGGGAATTAGCATACTTAATTAAGGCTCTTGATGAATGGCACTGTAAAGTTTCTTAATTAACCAATGTCTCCTAGGGGGGAGATGATCTTAAACCAAGGTTGGGTTAAAATATTTTCCTTTTTGTGCATTTAATTAGCATAATCAGGAGTGCTGTTTTCTTGTCATGTGTAGAAAGGTAGATTTTCTGAGAGATGCTTTACATGTGGGAGCATGTCAAGAGAAGGACAGATCAGACACCATCCTGTATGAGTTTTGTCATTGTGTCTTCTCTTGGATTAGCATAGGAAGCCAAGAAGCTGCAGACTGCAGAAAGATAATTAATTGCACAGTCAGAAACAGGTCACTCACCTACCTTAAACTAAAGCAAGTGCTAGAAACCTTGAAACTGTGATGAAAGCAACTTTATCAGATGGAATGAGAATGGTTAGAAGTAATGCAGAAGAAGTTTCTGGCACAGTAGTAACATCAGCCTTGATAATAAATTAACATGTATTTGTGGGATGGAAATGGTACCCTCTTTTTCCCACTCTAGCCATCCCAGCCCATCTATTGGTTGGCTGGAAGAAAAGTACACTGATTATGTTACCTAGTTGGGTAATGAAATGTCTGCAAGCAAACAACCAAGCTCAGAAAGCACCAAGGACTCCACAGAAAAGTCTAAGTAATGTCCTGCTAATTTACTGAACAAAGAATGGAAGATTAGGGCCAATTTCTTCAACTTTTTTTTCCCCTCAGATCTCTGATGGGACAGAGGATTTGTTTATTTATTTATTTATAAAATGTGTATACTTCAGTCTGGATGTCTCTAATGGTAGACCCTAGAGCAGTGTTGTCCAAACTTGGCCACTTTAAGATGAGTGGACTTCAACTCCCAGAATTCCCTAGCCAGCATGGCTGGCTGGGGAATTCTGGGAGTTGAAGTCCACTCATCTTAAAGTGGCCAAGTTTGGACAACACTGCCCTAGAGCAACAGTACAATATACCATATATTGATGCAGAAATTATTAATAAAACAATACATTAAACATGACAGTGTATTTTAGCAACATTGTACATGCTAAAGGGGGAGCCGCTTAGATTCTCTGGTAAATAATACACACTTTCCCGTGTATCTGTTTATTTTCTAAAATCAAAAACTTGGCTGAAAAAAAAGGGAATTGCTTAGACTGGCTGGGTAGCTCATCGCTCTGTAGACTATGTATGCTCCTTTTTTCTTCCTTGCATCAATGATTAAACTGAAGCACACTGAAAACATTAAATCATTTGCTTAAAGCTGTACAGGCTGGAAATTTGAACCCATGCTGCTTGAATCCAGTCATATCTGATTTTCTGTTTTTCCTGATTCTAGGACCCTCAGTCAGGAAACTAGATAAAGGGACCAGCATTGCCCAATAAGATGAATACCTAATTTTGCACAGTCCTTGTAGAGTAACCAGTGGTTTGATAATATACCTGCAATGTACTGTTCCCCAAGAAACCAGATTTCTTTTAGGAAATACCAGCACATCTAGGGAAGAAGAAAAAGGAGTGTGCAAGCTTGAGACATGGCATTTTAAATTTGCATAATGTAAAATCATGGTTTTGCTGATACAGTATATGTCCCATGCAGTCCATTTTGACTAGCTTGCTGTGCTCCAAATCAATCATGTATCTGGAATGGTTGCTTTATGAGTCACACATACATTTAGATCTGGTTGGTTGGTTGGTCAGGAAGGCAGGCAGGCAGGCAGGCAGGCAGGCAGACCTCTGCAGTCAGTGTCAAAAATGTTGTGCATTCTTCTCCTTGCCAATAATAAAAGAAGAGTTGTGCTTGAATTGCAGACTCCTATATATTTATTAAATATAGCTCCCTCCCACATTAGGAAATGTTCCATCTTTTCTCAGGATTAAACACACCAGATCTAATCTTGTGATTTCTCCTTTACTTAACTTGCAAGATCATTAAACTGCCTTTAATTAAGCATTTCTTCTACTCAGTTATTTTTTTAAAAAATTCTCTAGAAAATATCTATGAATGTAACAAAGACATACTTCTAAGAAATTATTTTCATAAACAAAAGCTAATAGTAAATCATAAACTAGGGATAACCCAATATATATTGTTGTGGTTTGATTTGTTGAAGAATAGCTGCAATAATTAGAACCTGTCTATAGAATAAAAATATACATATCTGTACTGGTACCAGTATCTAGAGAGTTTAGAATGTCACTTTGAGCTTCTTGGGGAGATAACATAGTACAAAAATAAAATAAATAGTTTTTGAGTCAATCAAGTTACATGATATAACAAAGTTCTATCTTGTTACTTTATCATTTTACATTCCTGCTCATACAGCCATAAATGTTGATTCTAATCTTATTTTTTTCCAAAGCTATGATGGAATAACATAATGTAGCTTTACTACAGTTTCAAGTGAGATGTTTTCTGGAACTTTTGGGTAGCTTAGGAGTTTGAAATTGTTATATATTTAGGTATGCTTTACATGTTACAAAAACAATCAAGTATATACTTAGGCATTCGGAACGTCTGGGGTTTGAAGAGAATGAATGATTTCTTGGTGAGAGGGGTTAAAAAGGCCTTTCTAAAATGCTTCCTATTTTCCGGAGCTGTCTTTGTCAGTTGAAGGAATGAAGTGGCTGCTTCAAAAGGCAAGGTGGATGGCCTTCAACTGCTGGGCTCCCAACTTGCTACTTTGGCAACCATTTCATTGTGCCTAAAATAAAGTTCTTTGGAATGTCTGGATGACCTAGCCCAGAAGTGTACTAACTTCAGAGCAGACTGTTCCTGTCTCCCTTTTACAGATACAGCTTTGAGGAACCAATTCAAAAGCACCGTATTTAATGCTTTTCACAGCCTCTGATGTTATTTTCTCTCTCTCTCTCTCTCCCCCCGTGGTCATTTGTGAATGTTTTTAATAAATAGAAAATAAATTTAGGCACCACCATTATCACATCTGATCAGGAAATGTGTTTCTAAAATACCTGCTTATGAGCTGAATGGAGAGTACAGGATTGTGACTGATCTCAACATTCATGGGTACTGTTTAATCTCTGGTTGTTGTTTTCCTTAACAGTTGGGAAGACATCCCTGATCACAAGATTCATGTATGACAGTTTTGACAACACATACCAGGTAAGCTCTTCTACCTCCAATCACATGATACATGCTAATGAAGAAGAATGTTTCTGGGCTAATAGGCCATGGGCATGAAAGCCTGCATCGATATAAGAAGAATGTTTATTTTTCCAATCTTATTTAGTAGCAATGCCACATACCTGTTAAATTATTGTTGGTCGCACAGTCAGCCAGATGTTTAGACTGGATTTAGCATTTTTATCCACCTATTGAATCCTTCCCAAAGACCTGAGGTAGGCAGATGTTATTGTTTGATGGTGTTAAAGGTATCGTCGCAGGATGTAAGTTGTTCCAAATAAAGCTGCCTTTTGCAATTGACTGATGGTGATTTTGTCAATGCCTATGGTCTTCAGGTGTACTCCAGATGTTTTGGGATTGCACCCAAGATGCCTATTACTATTGGTACTATCTTTGCTTTATTTTGCCACAGTCATTCTATTTCTATTTGCACGTCTTTATATTTTGTGATTTTCTCCAGTTCTTTCTTTTCTATTCTCTCCAGTTCTTTCTCTGTTGGTGGTGGTCATACAGTCAGCCAGATGTTTATTCTGGATTTGGCATTTTTATCCACCTATCAAGTCCTTCCCAAGGACCTGGAATAGGCAGATGTTGTTTGGTGGTGTTAAAGGTATTGTTGCAGGATATAAGCTGTTCCAAGTAAAGCTGCCTTAAAACAGATGATGATGATGATGATCATCATCATCATCATCATCATCATCATCATCAGCCACCTGCAATTTTGAAACCATTTTCAAATGAAAAATTCATTGCCATAGTCCAACCTTGCAGTTAACAATTACATGAGTCACCAAAGCCAAATCTGTCTTCTTCAGGTATAGATGTCCCTACTTTATCAGCCAGAGCTGACAAAAGACCATTCTTGCCACTAATAATATGTGGCCATACAGCATCAGTGGTGGACTCAGGAAGACCACTAGAGTGCAAATGTATAACTATGCGAGAAATGCAACCCCATCAAGATCAAATGTATCTCCCAAAATATAAAAGTTTAACCCCTGCTTCCAGCAATAGCTCCATCTTGTCTGAATTCAGTTCACCTTATCCTCTTATACTCATTCTTTTATGCCTAGATAAACTGGAGACTCTGCTGATGTCCAGCCCTGAGTCCACAGGAAAAGTACACTGAGAAAATCAATACAGCTGAACATTATTGGCATATTGATGACACCAAGTTCCAAATTCGTGAATGATCCTTCCCAGTGGCTTCATATGGATATTAAATAACATGGAAAACAAAATGGAACCTTGAGCAAAAGGCTTCCAATATCACTTTCTATTTGTAACAGCTTGAAAAATAAAATCAGAGTCGCTGCAAAGCAGTACCCTTGTAGGATACCATGGTCAACAGTATTGAAAGCCAGTAAGAAATCCAGGGACATCAACATGATGCATCTTCCTGTCTCTTTCCCAGGTGATCAAGGCCATCTCCACCCAAAATCCATTTCCAAGTAATCCATTACATCTAAGAGTTCTCAAAGCTGCACTACAGTTAGCTCTTTCAGCAGCTACACTTATTCTTTATACCTTTTCTTGCTCCCATTTTTGGCCTTCTTTATAAGTGTACATTCTCACTCTGGAAATGTTATATGGTGCAAGAAGGCATTATTTTGATTCAGATTTGGTGATGTTGGGCCTTACTGGGTTCCAGCAATTTTCTTGCTATAGAGGCCCATAAGCAAGTTTTCTTCTAATATTAAATTCAGTTGTGTTTGAAAGCCATGCTTGATCCATGTAGATTCTCATTGGGCAACTATAGTATCCTCTGGTACCCACCCCCATGTCCATTGGAGGGATCCAAGCAAATCAGAGCAGATTTGAAGGTCAGGGACATTATGGAAGTTAGAAGATAGCTGGTCAATTGTTTTGTGCTGCTCAGAATAGCAGACATTGTATAGCTGAGCCCCATAGGGGCCCAGGTAACGTCCAAGAATGCCAGGTATTGGTGTTAGTCGTGGTCAGTACACTCCTGTATTTTAATTACTTCCTTTTCTCTAGGAACATTAGAGGTCGTAGCAGACTATAATTCCCAAAAATGGTAGAGCAATTTCTTAGCAGTTAATATGCTATAAACCCATGGTACTTTCTGGTACTGTACAGATAGGCTGTTATCTGTTTGACTGATAAGGGGCCTCTTTAAATTAAAAGCACTGAAAATCAAAAAGAAGCAAGAGTTCATCTAATCTGGAAAAAGAATAAGAAAGCAGAAGGGATAAGGTATGACAAAGGAAAAGCAGTCCTAATTGTGCCCTTACATGTTAATCAGCTCCTGTGTGGATCATTTTTTCCTTTTTCCCTGAAGGTACACAGCTTGTAGCTTCAAGCTAGGAAGAATCTTTCTATGGCCATATGCTTGCAGTTTACAATTTGAAACAAGTTTCAACCAGACTAAAAGGCTATTGGCCTTCAGCTATCATTTCCTCTGCCACCCTTGGTTTAAAGAGCCACCTGACTCAATCATAGTGGCAATTTAATGTGGTAAACAAACTCCCCTTTCACCTTTTGACAGGCAATTTAAAATGCATCACAGGAACAGCATTGCTTGAGTGAACTTTGTAGATTGATTTTCTTGTTAAACCCTACCTCAATTTCCAGAATAGCTTTGTGGGGCTTTACAAAGTCAGAGTGGCATCTTTTCTCGCAATGTTTTTCACATTTCTTTCTGGCCACCTGAATTAAATGCCAATAAAGTGCATGCAAGGGCTAGAGATGAGGGCAAAATTAATTTTGTTTGCATTTAAATGCAAGCTTATCTAATTTCATATTTTTCCAGTCAGTTTAGCTATTTATAATTTGCAGATCGCTGAATGTCTCAGTGTATTTTTTCCAACAAATGCAAAGCTTATATTAGTGAAAAATCTGTACAAAAATGCATATACTCATGAAAAGAACTTGTAAAAATGTATTATATTACTGAATTTATTTGTTTAATCAGTAATGATTAAATTGTTTGATCAGGCTACATTTTAAACTAAAGTTGGATACATTTTAAAAATCAGATTTGATAAATGGAATTTTGTAATATTTTAAAACATGCAAAACTGAGATAATTTGTTCAGGGGCTGTGTAACTTCAGAGTGACTATTTCTTCCTACAAAATAAAAAACAGCATGTAAAGGGCATGCTGTAATGTTCATATATCCACCAAATACATTGTATCCTGATGTGATATACTCCTGGGTTTAATATACTCTGTGCTTCACTGTTTTAAGTTTTCTCATAGCTGTGCATAGAGATACAACTATACTCTTCTGACTGATTCTTTTGTTATGTGTTTTTGTCTTTGTCTTTTCCCCTTTCTTGGCTTTTCATCACAGAGGAGGAAGTCATGCATTCTAGGGGAAAAAAACCAGTGTATTCTGATCATAAAACTTTTTTTCCCTTAAGGAACAAATGGCTAAGAAATTAGCACTACAGCATAGCTCAGTTAAGGGTTGTCTTCCTGGTTTATCCTATAAGGCAGGACAACTTTTTGATTTATGATATATGATTTTAGCCTTGTCATTTTCATGGTCTGCAGTGAAAATGGTATCAGTTCTGACACACAGAAATGAAAGTAGGTTCATCTGCATTCAGAAAAAAAATTAATATCACATTTAATTGCATTTAATTTCTGCGTCTTGCAAATGAAGCAAATGCATGATGCAACCAAACTGAAGCTGCTGAGTGGAAAGCTATCAGGGGCAACACATGTGAAAATCAGGGGATGAAGGAACTATTGTTTAGTTCATGGCCCCACTTTGCAAAATGATTTACAGAAGCTGTCGCATCTCAAAAGTTGCTGCCCACCAACATTGTTGCTTCTCATAGCAGCCTAGGGGCCTCCAAAGTGACTACAGGTTCCTAACTTCTTTCTGCTATCTTGGTTTTCTTGCTATTGACTAGAAAGTGACCATATATAACGATTTTGGCATATGTCTTTGTGGATTTAATTTAAATAATATTTCCAAAATATTATTTCCTTTCACTCTGCAAAGGAAATGTAAACTCATGTTTTTCCTTGTCCTTCACTTGAAAATATTTATGTCTGGAGATTTAATTTGCCCAGAGATTAAATTTCATGTGTAATCTGGCTTGTGTTAAACATATTTTAAATCAACTATTTCTTGTGAAACCTTAGGAGGGCTTGCCCTGAAAGATGGATGGTATAAATGGATGAAGCAAATAAGAAAAATACTGTACATGTTTGTTAATGTGGAAGGAAAAACAAGAGAGTCGTCTACAATGTGATTGAGTTTCCTGGCCAATATGGCCATTGCAATCCAATTACACATTGCGTATTGAAACCCAATTGAAACAAGAGCTGCTTTAAGCTTTGTGTGTGAAAATACCTACTCCTTTTGCCTAAGAAAAAAAGCCTAAGTGGTGCTTTCAAACAGCTCTAGCTTCAGACTGATTTTAACACTGATCTCCTGTGGCAGGGATTTCACACAAGAATTGTCACACTGCTCCATTTAATGCAGCATGTGTCTCCAACAAACAAAAGGAGGCCACTATTCCTGGAATGTTGATAGGCAGAAAGATAGCTCTCTCTTGCTATTAATATGTAGCATCTGGTAGACAGTATATGATGAATCCATACATTCATCATGTATTTCAATTAGATTTGCTAGGAGCATTTTGGTTTCTAGTTCATGCTCTTACTTACTGGTTATCTCAGGCTTTCCATTCTTGATAGTAAGAAAGTAGCTGCATCTTTTCCCATTCCCAAGGAACTTCTTAAATTAAGCTGGATAGCAGGAATTAGGTTTGGGGGATGGGAATAGAGCAACCTGTGCATGAGTGGAAATGCAGGTATGAGACTTGACACAGCTTGTTTTGAAGTGTATCGAAGGAAAATCCTAAAAGGGCAGTGTCAGAAAAAATTATGGATATTATTAAGGGCCTCTGGAATGCAAACTCATGCTGTAAAACAATTACAAGAATGGAAAATTGATATGAATATTGAAGATAAATGGAATTCTACATGGGGGGGGAGACCCTGAGATCTGTTTCTAGCAGAGTTAGAGAAAATAAATTTAAATTAATGCATCACTGGTATTGTACCCCAACCCTTTTAGCAAACATTTAAAAATGTATATCTCAGGACAGCCAGAAAGAATATGGCTATATTAAAACATACTGGCACATTGGTAGGATTGCCCAAAGACTCAACAGTTTTGGAGGGCAATCTTTAAGGAGATAAATAAAGTCTGGGTTTCATCAGTTCAAGCAGTGTTAAAAATATGCACTTTATCATTGTTTAAAGAGGAAAATGAAAATACTGAGAATACAGACATTATTAGGTTTATGCTGATAGCATCAAGAATGTTCATTGTTCAGAAATGAGGAGATAGGAATCTCCACACTGGATATTTAGTACTCTAAATTATTAGCATTGTCTCAATGGAAGGGCCTATGAATACAAAAAATGCATGGTCTTTAGATAGAATACTCATCTTAATCTAATTTATAGATTAAGTGCAATTTAGAACCAACTGGAAGGTATTAACCTCAACAGCAGGGTGAATTTTGTGGTGTGAAGATGTGTCATCATCTTAAAGGAGAGGATTTTAAGAAAGAGTCTTGAATTCACCTCTATTAGTCTTGAATTTGTTATGCAGAACTGTATTTTTCAATAATATACTTTGTTTTCTGTATTTTTTTTAAGTGAATGTTTAGTAGATGATGGCCTGCTTTTTGCAATTCCCCTAAATACTTATTTAAATTCTATTGTATTAAAAGTGATATTTGGCAAAGATTTTCTGGCCTTCCTTCCTCTCATCATCTTTCTCTGACCTCACCTCCAATATGACCCTTGCAGAGAAATGATTTAGCACAGTCTTATTCATCTCCCAGTGGCCTTCCCAAACCTTTTTGTTGCTCTATCTGACTTTCTTTTCAAATACCTTCTTACTCCTGAGATTCAAAGGCCTTGAAACTCAAAAGATTATTTGTTTTTCTAATAGGAACTGTGAATATCAGGATCTGGAGCTTAATTGGCTCCCATACCCTACTGCTTTTCTTTCTTTCATCCCACTCAATCCCCTTCTGACAGCGGCAGCTGCAAAGCAAATCAATAAAAGGGCCCTAAAGTAGAAGGACATTTTCTCCATCATCTGAACACAGAGCATTCCCAAGAAAGGTGAAGGTTTATTAAACTGTAAAGCTGAGATTCTAAGGAATGTAAATTCAGCATATCACCCTCTGAATTTCTCTGAGCAGGAAGCTTAAGTAGGAACTGGTTGTAAAGTAAGGAAGAGTGATAAGCTCTCACCAGGGATACTTGGTGTCCCCTAGGTGGGTGAAGTAGAGGCCAAATTCTGTGTAAGTGAAGACCAGGCAAGGCTGAGCCAACTAGATCTAAGGAAGGGTGCAAAGGTGGGTGGATGATTGTCTAGTCCCTTAGTGGCTTGGCATTGCTGCCTTGAACCATCAGCCTCCTGGATTTTTTCCCTTTTATTTTTGTGAATGTGTATTGTTATAGGTTTTAATTGTATTTTTATTTATTGTTTTAACGTGTTGTGAGCCGCCCAGAGTCCCCCATTGGGGGGAGATGGGCGGGAGACGAATGAATGAATGAATGAATGAATGAATGAATGAATGAATGAATGAATGAATGAAGCCCCACCTGCCTGTACTATATACTTAACCATCTCTGGCTCTTTCCCCTCTAGGTTCCAAGAGATTTTCCCTTGTGAGTTTTTTGGTTACTGCCCTTTGTATGTTTTACATGTCTTGTTGGTTGCTGTTTGGTCTTCATTATTATATTTATCAGGAATCAGTGGTGAATATTTGCGCCCTTATTGTATGGGTACAATAGACAGCAATGTGTAAATAAGATGAGCATTAATATTTAGCTGGCAGGATATGCAGCTACTCAGAATTCATGCTCACCCAGACTATCTGTTGCTATGGAAGCCTCATGAAGGCAAACACTAATCCCTCTGAAATGCAATTGGTTTAGTGAAATGTCAGAACCTCAGCAACAACCAGAAGTTCTAAATAAGTGTTGAATGGAACTCTTTTGGCCATGGGAGTCTCTCCTTATTTTTCCTCCACTATAGCTTAATGTTGCTTTTTTACAGCAATAATAGGCAGAGCAGAATAAAACGAGGCTGCTCTCAGGGCATGAATATGTGCAAATTAGATTCCATCTATTTCTTCCCTCCTCTGTGTGCTGCAATTGTAACGGGAAGGGATCTCTTGGATGTCTGAGCTATATCATACAGTAGCTTAGAACTGCTATCTGGGTCCAACAGTAGAAGATGGGTTTTTGCCATCTTATTTTCAAATTCTATTTTTGTATTTCTAAAAAAACTTGGATAAACTCAGCTCATTGTGGAGTGTTAACCATATGGAGCTAGTGCTGTGTTGGCTTGGTAAACATTGGCCAGCTGCCTCTGGAGAGAATGCCTTTGCAGACTGCAGCACACACTGTTTGATTAATCAGCTAAATTCAGAAGCAGATGTGACTTGAAATCCAAACTTCTCCACCTGAGCTCTGTGGCAGCCCCTTTTACACTGGTCAGCCCTGTAGTCATGAGGTTCTAGAGTTCCTTTGTCATATACTCAGCTACAATTTGCATATTTGGCTGGGAAATCAATGTGAAATCAAGTAATAGAAAATGACTGGTATTTGTATATACTATATCAAGTATATGCATTTTTTTTTTTTTTTTGCAGCCAGGGCTGTACTTAAAAAACAAAAATACTTCTAAGGAGCACAGCAGGTATAAGTGATGATATGATGTGGATGATGCTAGATTGAGGAAGGTTGGTTGACTGTGGACAGCGTACTGTACCCAAAGAAAGAAATCCAGATATTAATGCTGTAGCACTATTACTCATTAGCTGCACCCTATGAGGAATGGGGTCAAGAAACAGTGATAAAATAGTTGAGATGTATATAATCTATGTATTGGGAAACTGAAGGGGTAACTCTCTATGTATGATAGAACATCATTGTGTAAATTGTGTCCTAACAATTCTGCTTCTGCTTTCTATACTCAAGGAGGCTTGGGTTCTATTTTAACAATAGCAGCCTTCCATCAAATTTCTTTTCAAACTGAGACTTTCTGAAGTCTTGTTTATAAAGTCTATGATATGGTGTGGGGGCCTGATATTCCACAGGGAAAAGAATCTCACTATGTATGCTGTAATACTTGAGTGCACTTGTTTCCATTGAAGCAGTACATTATAAAATTAATTTTGAATCAAAATAGCTGCTGACATTTCTTCCATTTTCCCTCTTTCTTACAGGCTACAATTGGAATTGACTTCCTATCTAAAACCATGTATTTGGAAGATCGGACAGTAAGTGGCAGGAACTGCTGAATTGCTGATGTTCTCAAGCTCTGTATTCAGACAGAAGTTGGGGGCAAACACCAAGAGGATTTCCATGCTAAACCCTCTCATTTAATTAAACTGATAATTAACTTATCTACTGATGGTGTTTCATATCTAGTGGTAGGTTGATTTTGATATGTTGCCATGGACCCTCGTAGGACAGTGGTGTCCTAAAAAGAATTGGAATCACACTCTTTCCACATGGCCTTTTCTTGCTTTTCACAATATTCTGCTGGTGCTCTTTGTGATGCAGAAGTAGGACAAAAGAACGGATTTCTGTCTAGCAGTTATCACCTCCCATGAATAGGTCACAATTGTACCATATATAGTAATGACCACAAACCCTGTGAACTACTCTAAAACTTAAAAACATGTTTATCTGGGATTTTGGCTAAATCTTAATTTAGGGATTTGCAACTTCACTGAATTCCTTCCATAGCAATAAATAAAGTAAAATCATCTTTGAATTCAGCTTGATTGCAGGTAACTTCATGGGCACATCATATAGGCTCTGTTTTCTGGTAGTCAGATCTTTCTGCCCATTGTTCTAGTGCACAGATTAGGTAGCAGTAGATCTAACCCTTCTCTCTTTAAAGAACCTTTTCTAGATCAGTGTGCTTGCAAAAACCAGTGGACATTTGCCACCTCCCCACAGGGTATTGCAGAGAATTCAAAGGGAGAGGTTGTTTTAAGGGTTGGCCTAATGAAAAAGATGGAAGGGAGAATGTCAAGCTGCACATAGCAGTAGAATGGAGGGCACTATTCTGTGGTACAGAAGGACAGGATTGTATGTCCAGGGCAGTCTGCCCTGAAAGATCTATCGTGGTTTGCAAAGATTAACTGTCAAGGTAAAAGTCACTTGTCAGTCTACTTGAGTTCTGGAGATGGAATGTGGATCTCATCTTACTCTTTCCCTGTGGGCCGCTCTTGCAGGTGGGACTTTAAACATCTGAGCTTCCCCTATTCTCTTCATCTGTGTGCATGCATGTATATAATTAAAACATAAAGGATAGCAAAGTTGCTCTGTTGTGCATTGCTGGGAAACACTGAGAGCAGATGGCAAGTAGCCTATCTTTACTGGCCCACCTAAGGAAATGAGGAAACTCCAGTCTGGAAACTCTATTCTGCTTCCGCAGGGCCTCTAAGGCCTAGTGCCCGGATCATTGTGTAAATAAGAGCCATTGAGGTTATCCCACATTAGCCAGCAATTGAAAACTAAGAGTCTCAGATTTATGGGAATTTTTTTCAGTCCCCTTTATTGGCCACACCAGCTAATTTGTTACATTCATTCACATGGAGACCAGGCTAAGACAATCCCACTGGAAGGTCTCCCCCTATACATATGCATTTTTTTTCAAGGAATTCCAGAGGCTGGAATTTCAGCCAAGAAAATCACCAATCACAGCCTTTAAAGTGTTGTGCTAAGCTGTATGAACAGCTGTGCAGCACAGACCTGCTTTTGGATGCACTGTACAGGTGGACTCTGGGGTTAGGGTGATAGATTTAAGGTGATATGATTGCCTGCCAACTCTGGGATGAGAAGGAGCATGTGACCTCTTCAAAGAAGGGCACATGGCCCCTTTCCTAAGTGCCTATATTTTGTGATTTCTCCTCTTTTCTTAGAAATGTCACTGCCACTATTTAAAAAAAAAAAATCTTGATTTATAATTTTGGGAGAACCTTTTTGCAAGGATAATCCAATGTCAGCACAGATGGGAGTTAGCTTTAATGAGAGAGAAGCAGCAGCTGCATTAATAAGTAGCATCTAACTGTCTCGTGCAGTATTAATGCAATCTCAACCATCCATCTTAGGCCTAATGGATTGTTTCCAAGGCTTTCCAATCACTCTTATGAAAATGACAGGCTGAGTGTAATAGAAATGCAAGAGGAAAAACGCTGATAATTTTCCCTAAGCTATCCCTGAGATTGTATGATCTAGTGGCTGGAACATGAATAGCTTTCTCATTTCTGCTGCCCTTTCATTAGAAGATGCTGCAAACTAGTTATTTTCCTGGGGAAAACAGTGAAGCCACATGTACCATAGGGTAGGTTGCCAGCATTCAGAGTAGGTTTCGTCAAGCGTTCCTCTGACAAAAATTCCTGAGTCAGTTTGTATATGTGTAAAACTCTTGTGCCCAGTTGTGCTTTATGCTGACACTGTGCTTGAGTACTCCTGGTATATTGATCATCCTGGTCCCTCTAAACAGTGCAGATAGCTACAGACCATGTTGCAAATTTCACAAATCAGTGCAAATGCGCCTTGCCCATACCTTCCTTCTAGTGAAATTTGGCTGTGTCTTTCATGATACTGCTGTAGTCTGATCCAATTGCTTTTTAAACCTACTATTACCCCTCTGCGTCTCTCCTTCAAATTTGTGTCTCAGTGGCCTTTTTCATTTTGTTCCTTGTATCATAACTTTCATAGTTATAACATTGTTAATATCATAACATGTTCTCAAGATGCCAAATTTTTAAAATAAGAATTTTTAGATGTTTCAACCACATACTTTAAACCATGGATGCACAACCTTTTCTGGATCAAAGATTCCATGAAGAGAGAGCACACAAAATATCACAAGAGGTCAAAGCAGATAATACACATGTCCAAAATTTTAAATTTATTTTCTTAAATTCCATGCACAAATTAATTCCTCCCCCCCCCTTCAAATATTCCCTATTTCATATTTTGTGCCAAAACTGCAAAGTTTAATTTTGATTTATTTTCTGCTCTTCCCACAGGGAATCATTACTTTTATTCTAATCAAAACATGCAGCAGCCTTTCTCCTGCCTGGTACCTTCCAAAGGCCAGCATGTCTTAAGGACCTCAGGTTGGGGAAAACTGATACACAAGTTATAGATGGAAAGTCTTTCTTCCCATGCATACTCTATATACTCTAAATACCGAAAAAGGACATGTTTGTAATCTCGTGTGGGCATTACATCAGATTACAAATAATGCTTTGAATAACTAAAACATGATCAAACATTAAATGATCCATTTAAAAACAAAACACCTGGCTAGAAACCTCTTCTGTTTAATTCTTTATCACTTTTGTTTTCTCTTCGTCCTGTTGTTTATATCTGTTTCGCCTCCTAACTGTGTGTGTGTATGTGTATATGTCTTTCTCTTTGCTGCTCTCCTCCCCTGGCCCTGGCAGGTGCGGTTGCAGCTCTGGGACACAGCTGGCCAAGAGAGATTCCGAAGTTTGATTCCCAGTTACATTCGTGACTCTACAGTAGCCGTGGTGGTTTATGACATCACAAGTGAGTTAAGTTTGGATGGGGTTGTCTAAATGGGAGCACACTGTGAAGGCACTTGTTAGTTCAATATCACTAGAATAGCACATCGCGTGGCTCAGTATAAAATGAAACAAACAATTACATTAGAAGCCTTGTACTGAAAGGATATGAGATGTGACATTGAAGAGCTTCGCTCTGTTCTCCTTCTTTATGCTATCACAATATTTTAAGCTGCAGTAGGGTGCAAGAATCATAAGTGTCCTCCTTAGCAGCTTCCCCCATCCAGTGCCCTTCAGTCTTGTTGAAGTGAAACTTCCCTTAATGTGGAGATTTGTAATCTAGTATATCTACGTTGGGGAAGGCTAATTCTTAAGAAGTTCAATGAGTAGGAGGGACATGCCTTAATACAGTGTTTCTCAACCTTGGCAGCTTTAAGATGTGTGGACTTCAAGTCCCAGTCCACACATCTTAAAGCTGCCAAGGTTGAGAAACACTGTCTTAAGGAGTAGCTTGATGGTCAGAATAAGTATCCTCTAATTCCACATTCTGCTTCCAGCATTATTAGGCCTGACGTCACTGGGAGGTCTCACACCAAGTGAATCAGGAATCCTTTAACTATATGCTGGTTCCTTCCAGAGAAATTAGGGCAACGCTTTTTAAATCTTGTTAAGGGTATTATTTCTTTCTGTGTATGTAATATGGCCCATATGGTAAAGATGAGTTGATTTATGGGCTGAGTGAAAGTAGTAAACAGGCAAAACACTGAAATATCTTCTGATGGGTATTTTTATAAACAGGCTGTGTAAATTTCTGTGGGTCTTTTTTTAAATGGCACATTAGTTTACATCCCTTTAACGTGTTTGCATCTAGGGCGATGATACTTTCGATTGCACTCATGTATTCCTTTGCTGTATCTATCATTGTAATATTTCCTTGGCCCAAGACGGGCTTGAACTGCCATCAACAGAACAATCTGTTGCAGTTTTGCTTTGATACTGTTATCTTTGTGTACTAGTATTTCTTTTATTTATTACATTTATATCCCATTGTCTCTTCAAGGTGTTTAAGTGTCTGTAATATTTACATATACCCATTTTATCCTTATATAAGCTGAAAGGGAGTGATTGACCACATGACACCTTGTAGCTGAATGTGGATTTTAATCCAGGTCTCCAAAGTGTGATCTACCCATTCTAACCACATTGGCAAATCCAATTCATAAAAAAAGTCCACCAGATCAAACTTAAGGCTGAGTTCACCAAATGTGTTTCTTGTGACTATACATTATGGGCAGGATATAAGTGTAGTAGTTTTATCCTCAGTGGTGTAGTTTGAATTAGACCACAGGGTGAAAGTCCAGTGCCCTATGCCAGAGTACCTTCAACAGATCACTCGGAGAGGTAGGGATGATAGGAGCAATGATAAAACTGGCTGGCCTACTCATAGAGGAACCCCCTGGGGCTGATTTTTTTCCATGCATCTTCCTTTCCTGTTGTTTAAAAAAGTATATCATAGTCAGGACAGATAAATATCTATGTGATTACAGATGCTTAGGTTATTACTTTGACTTCAAAAATGACCTATTGTTTTTCTACAACAATGCAGTACCTATTCTCAAGAAACAGTATTTAACATCAGGGTAGCAGAAGCAATTACATTTGATTTCTGTAACTATGCTGGTGCTGTGATTTAAAGCATTTAAACATGCCAGATTGTGTAAGTACATAATAATTCTTTTTTATCAGCAATGGCATCTTTTCCTGGTCTGTAAAAAGTGATTGTAAATCAGGGAATGGTGGTGTGGTGAAAGAAGGAAATATTGATTGTCATTCACCACTGAAATAACCACAATCATCTAAAGAGATTCTTCATAAGACCTTGACTTCCTGGGTCTAAATTTATCTAACCTGCAGTACTGGTTATTCTTCATGAATTTGTCTGCTGCTACCATTTATAAGCCATTTGAATTGGTGGCCATCCACAAACCTTCTGGAGACAAATTCCATAGTTTAGTTCCCTCAGTGACCAATTACTTTCAGATAGCACTCACTTTCTCCTTTCCAAGGAACTTGCCTCCAAGCTGAAGGAGTTGCCAGATAAAATATTTCTGATCTTCACGGTCCTGGATCCAGGTTCTGACATGGATACTGTAACCTTTTCTGAAGCCATCTCTTGCCCTTTTATTGTTCCTACTGAAATGAATATAAGAGGAAGTGGAAAGTGACAGAAAGGAGGATCTGCCTCCCTCTGCCGGCTTCAGCTGACCAAGGGTATTGAGGAGTGAACAGACAAAGGTGACTCAATATAAATGCTCCTTTTCTAACAGATCGCTTTGGAAGGATGGAGACCATTGCTTTGGTTGCTATAGTTGCATTAACTCTGTCTCTAACTGGCAACTGATTCTCTTAGAAAAAAATGTAGGCACCAGTAATTTGTTGAATAAGAAAGCCTGGGCCACGGCTCCTGTCACAGTTAGTTCATTTTAGAAGAACTTGCAGTTGAAGCTGTTGCCAACGAGGGACACACAGGAAACTAGCTGTGTGGACAAAAGACACGTGCGAACAGATAGTCCAGAAGATGAGGATAGTGGGAAAAAGAACATTGCTGTACTTGGGATTTACTGCTGTGCTGACACAAAATTTCCTTCATAAGTGATATTTCACCAGAACAATGGCTAGATGTTGCTGCAAATTGCTAGTATAGAAATACTTAACGTGTTAATATCAGCTCTGTTTCTTGCTTCAGGTTAAAAAACAGATTAGGTGTGAATTGTATGTATGTTGCGTGTAATATGCATGTTTTAAAATCAAGTAATTGGCTAACGGGAAGAGGGAGTACTAATTACATTGTTGTTCTAACAGAAAATATTCAGCTACTTGAGAGAAAGTTCTTCAATTGGCCTTAGTTCCACCTCTTAGAGGACATAAATGAGGTGTTGCTGAGAACATTCTAATGCACATTATCGTGAAAGAAGCATTTAATGTCATGCCCAATCTCAGTTTGGATTAGAATTATAACAAAGCAACAAGTCTTCCTCATTCCATCTTCCTGTTCATTTCCTATCTATTCCCGTCTTTGTGAAAATAACTTATCTTGTATAACTTTTTGTTATTCAAATCTTCTCCCTGTTGGCTCTCACTGTCCTGAAGTTTATGTCAAAAATCTTGGTTTTGGTTTCTTTGATGATTCATTCTTATTTCTTCCTTGCTCTAGCCTCATAAAAATAGGCAGAAAAGTTTATAGCACTTCTTTATTATACAAATTCTTCAAATACTTTTATCTATTTCACCCTTTTCCCAAGGAAATCAGGCTTTCTATAAGGAAATCCAATCAGTTGTCCAAGTCTTCTTTTATTTTCAAATAATCCTGTGAGGTAGCTTTAGTATTGGCCCAAAATCCCCTGTAAATTTCACATATAAGTAAAGATTTTAAACTAAACTCAATATTCAGTCACTCTGCTCCAGTGATATATCAGCAGAGTATGTTGTCTTAAGCCCACGTGACAGTGAAGGGAGCACTGCTTTTCAGTGGTCTAGTGTTCCAACCTGCAGTCATCAACAGCCAACATGAAATGGCAAAATGGAGGCTATAGTCTTCAAATTGACTAATTCAGAGAATGGTACCTGGACCTCTCCAGATGTTGGTGGTGTAAAGCTCCCAGCATCTCTCACCTTGCTGGCTAGAAATTATTTGAGTTGTCATTCAGGAACATTTGGGGACTACAACTTTTTCATTCCCAAGTCAGATGCACAGGCATTTTATCAAATTCATTCAGCACCGTGACTACTGTCAGAAATCTTTTTCTTCAAAATTCTCCAAATATGTTGGCTAAGCCATTTCCATTGTCTGTTGGAAAGACCGGCATTTGCCTTGTACTCACCTTCTCTTTTTTCCTCACAGATCTCAATTCATTCCAACAAACTTCCAAATGGATTGATGATGTCAGAACAGAAAGAGGAAGTGATGTCATCATTATGTTAGTGGGAAATAAAACAGACCTTGCAGATAAAAGGTAAATACACACTATGAAAATGAAGGGGAAGCGTTGCTGATGCAGAAGGTGACTGCTAATTTTTTTATATACAGAAAAAATGCAGAAAGGCAATAAACCTCATACTCTGGAGGACCTGTGAGGTCTCTTTTTATCAAAGGGACAGATTTCCTAGAATGTTATTTCTTCTTGCATTTGTTATGGAAGAAGACTGATCCTGATTCCCAGGTATTCCAACTGATCCTGTTTTCCCCACCTTTCCCAACTGCAGTAAATCAGCTACCATTTTCCCTCTGTCTGACCCTAGGCAGATTACCATTGAAGAAGGGGAACAGAGAGCTAAAGAACTGAATGTCATGTTTATTGAGACAAGCGCGAAAACAGGATACAATGTAAAACAGGTAAAGCATGCTTGTTCTTGGGCACACATAAGAAATTGTGCATTTTTTATACATGAGAAAGGATACATAACAAGAATTTGGGGAGGCTGGGGGGTGGAATATAGCTGGTCATCCTGTTAGGGAAAATGTTATGTCGCAAATAGGCCTTCATGACCTGAGCATTTTCAGGATGTCGTCACTTAATACTCTATATTTAAAGTTCATTTTTATTTAATTCTTTCCTGCTTTGCAGTTAGTTGGGTCTTCAGTCATACATACTACTTCATGTGCTAGAAATTGAAATGATGCCTCCTAGAAACCTGTGGCTTTCACTGCTCAGAGGAAGGGCTTTGCCTCTGATACTAATCTGAAGAGCACTCATTCTTATAACCTTTAGCCAGTGCACTAGTGGAAGACAGCTTGGGGCTCCTCTTTTATAAATGTCACATGCACAATACTATTGCTAGTTTCAGTTTCATTTTGGATACAAAGGTCCTAATTATTGCTTCTCTTTCTCTTTAACCCCATCTCCATTGGCCTTGGTTTCTCTAGCTCTTCCGACGTGTTGCCTCAGCCCTACCAGGGATGGAGAGTGTTCAAGAGAAGAGTAAAGAAGGGAGTATCCTTTATTAATTAAGAACAGCAGTTTCTCAAATAGCACTTCCCATTTAGGAACTCAGAGGTAATTCATATAAGAAAGAAATGGGATGTTTAAAGTGGCTTTGTTGCCAGCTGGATTAGTTTGTGATTGTAGTAATAATTTGCTATAATGCTTGTCCATGTTGCATATCTTCTCTCTTCCACATTAATTTAAGTTTGAAGAGATTTCCTCCACTGCTCCCTTAACTCCTATGATCAGTGGCTGGAATAGGGGAAGGGTTATTTGTTTGTTTATTTAGAAGAACGTATATGGCTCTGCAACTGAAGCAAATAACTCTGAGAGGTTAACTGCAGTTCAGAAACTAATATAAAAGCAGAACAGAAAAATACAATTAGTGTAAAAGTAGTTGTAACAGAATACAAGATCTGAGGCATCTCAAAAGCAAGTCATGCCCCCTAAAAACACATGTCGAGCTCCTCTAGCAGCTTGGCTCTAACGTCTGAGGGAACACCGGTCTTCACAGCCTTCCATAAGGCCAGCAAAGTTGGGGCATGCAGGCCTTGGAGGAAGACTGCTCCATAGGGCAGGTGTTACAACAGAAAAGGCATGTCACCTGGATCACACAAGATGGCACTGTTTCACAGAAGAGATCTGGAGGCTTGCCCATCCTATTGGATCTGGTGGGACAGGAAAAAACAATTTTAATTATTAAGTTAGTAGAATCCAATATCTACAGCAGAGTGAAATAATTAATAGGACCAACCAAAATAATAGAAATTTCCAAGTTCTCCAGGGCTCCAAAAATGTGAAGAACATTAGTTCTAATCTAAGGTCTGTCTCTTGCCATGGACAATATATGCTTTGGCTTGACAGAGTACAGAAATAAAAGAAACAATACAAATTGTTATGTCAAGTCTGGGGAATAATTTGGTTAGTGCATTAGGTATAATGTCAATTAAACCAAGCTTTGTAGACTGGAAAACTGATCTAGGCTGTTTGTAATGCTGCCTCAATGCAAACTCAGCATTGCATCCCCCAGAGTTTTATTCAGTTTGCATTAAAATTAAAGTTGGGATAGTATTCAGGCTTTTAAATGAAAGGTAGTCCTTAGTGGTTGCAGTGAAGGACTTGAAAGTGAGCAATATGTCAGGCTGATTATAATCATCAGTGCCCACAAAACTGGGTTTTCCACTCTCCTTTGTCTCTTCCTTTATCTTCAGCCAACACAGTGGGGACAGTGAATAAGTGCATAAGGATACATTTATTTAGAACTCAGCTTTTCCTGGTGGAGAGCTTTTGGTGTTTATTACCTTGGAGAAAATATAGCTTTCCATATATTTTAATGTAAGTATATATCAAGAAGAAAATGCTAATTAAGTTCAAACTTTTTCAGCTTATGGGCAAACAATGCAGGGGTGCCCTTAGTTATTTTCAAGTTAACTATATAGTGGTCCGCCTGCGTGGATTTGAAAAGGCAACTGTTTTGAAAAGTGTTACAAATCCACATTCTGATTCCATATTTGTTTCAAAACTTTCAAGAGTTGTATGTCTTCAGAATTTTTAATCACTGATGTGTAGAAAACGCTTCAAAATGTTCTGAATGTGTTTTCCTACTGAGAAAGACTGGCTGCACAAGCCAATACACTTTGTGTCTCAGTAACATTCAGCTTGCACTGCAAGGGTATCTGAAGGCAGATGAAGAATCAGCCAACCACTTCCTTCCTATTGTGAATTCTTCAGACACTCAAAATGGCCTTGTTAAATTGAACTCAGAATCTCATTTCTCCCATTGTGGGATGAACACACCAAAGGAAAGCATTAGCACAGAGCAGCACTAATGAATATTGTTCAATTAACGGTTATTTATTTGAGATTAGTTCCTGGTTTCTAAATGAAACACAGCAGTAACGACTTCCTTCTGTGTCTGAGGCTGGCAGGAAATAGAGAATACACAGGGAATATTTGCCAATTAATGGCAGTTTATACCATGCTAACATTCTTTCTGTAAGTTATGCAAGAGGACCATATAAGTTTTTTTTCTCTCTGAATTCTTGACAAATAAGTGTGATTTAGAAACTAACTTGAACAGACTCTCTAATGTGCCGAGTGACTCTAGAAGCAGACATTGAATAACTATGCCAACACTACTTTAAGAGAGCTTTAAAAAATCTTACTTCAGCATTCCTATCTGAGTTTTAGTTTATTTAGTGTTAACAGTTGTTAATTATATTTCCTTGGTTAGCCTTAGGCCATGCCTTCATTTCCAGTCAGTCAGTCACTGCAGTGGCTCTCAAATCACAGCCAACAGTTGTGACTTTGCTAAATTACAATGTTCAGTTTGGGATTTTTTTTACAAATTTCCATTTTTCCATTTCCATTTTATTTGCTTACACAGCAGTCACAAACATAATTTGAACTTTCCACACTACCTGCTGCTCAGCTATCATCCTGAGGAGGTAGTGCATATTTCAGCTCCTCTTAATTATTGAAAAACTAATCCTGTACCAATGAGATATCAGAAATTGAAAGATTTCTGATCGAATGTCAGCTCATTCATGTGCCTTTTACCAACAGGAATGATGGACTTGGCTTATTTTTTTTCTACCTGGGCTTTGCATGCCAATACTCAGATTTTACACATCTTGCAATTCAGTCTTCCTTATTAAATGTACTATAACACAGTATTTCTCAACCTTGGCAACCTGAAGATGTGTGGACATGAACTCCCAGAACTCCCTAGCTAGCACGCTGGCTGGGGATTTTGGGGAGTTCAAGTCCACGCATCTTCAAGTTGCCAAGGTTGAAAAACATGGTTATAACACAAAGCATTTAAAATGAAGGTATAAGGCTGCCAGCACAGGAGCTGCTGCCTAAAAGCTGCCTTGCAAAAATGGGGCTGCTGTAGGACCTCAGTCTCTTTCTTCTATTACCTTTGACCCCTCCCCTCCTGTGCCAGGAGGTGAAATGGGCAGAAAGTTGGTAGGTCTCCAGTTCTGTCTGCAGTGGCACCACCCCCAATTGCAGCATGGATATTTGTATGTCTGTTTTTTTTTCATCAAGTAGATTTTTAAAATGTGACAGGTGGTCACAGCTTCCCAGCCATCTCTGGGAAATGGCCACTGTCCACCTAATGGAAAAATCTTTCATTGACCTCTGCTGGCTTACCAGGGTAGCTGATTATCCCAGAGTAGCAATGGATGGCTAAGCTGTATTATACAAACATCACCCATGTTTCTCGGTTAGAACATCCTCTCCCTGGTCATAAAAAAGTACCAGGCTATGGAGAAGGCTGCAGCCTAGTCTTTTCCATCACGTTTTTTATGCAGGGATGTGCTGAGATACATCATCTCACCACCTTCAACCTGAGGCCTGCACTCATGCAATCTAGATGGTGATGGTTTCTCCCATTCATTAGTTTTCCCTTCTGTCATATTAACAATGACAATTCAGTAACAACAGCAGAGGCCACATCCAAGGTTTTGGAAGTTGCAACTTCTGCAGTTGCAGTACAAGGTACCTTGTACTCATGGAAGAGAGGGAGGTACGATCAATCCAGACCAGCAAATACTTATCTGGACAGAAAAAAAGGCATGTGCCTTAAGTCCCTGTAGCAAAGGAGAGATAACGTCTGTCTTCTAGTCTAATTCCTACATTTTGCTTTGGGAAAGGGAAGCTCCCTTGTGGGCCTGGACTGAGTGTGATATATGTTAGTTATGTCAGCAGCACATGCAGAAAGCACAGCCCGGACTTTGCACCTGCTGTGCAGAGGAGGAGAGACCTTTACTGTGACTAGTTAAGGATGGCAGAGAAGTGACGCCATCCCTGGAAGCTCAGTGCTCTGCTCTAAGAAGCAAGATTTCCCTACCAAGGGACACAGTTCCATACATCCAAGGTGATGTAGGCGCTATACACTGTTAACAAAATACCTCTCTTGGATTGCTCTTTAAAGTGAGTATCTGTCTTCTAGGGTGGTTCAGGGAGGACTTCCACTCACCTTTTTCTATGAAACTGTTTACACTTCGAGGAAGTGCACTGAGTATATGTTCACTTTGACTTCTAGTGATTTATTCACAAAACAGGGAACTGCATTATGGCATGATTTAGGTCTTCTTTTGCCTCCTGATTGTGCATTTTTAACTACTACCAGTGGTTAACTAAATGTCAGATGTAACACTTGGCTACATCATCCGTTTCCTGACTCCATCACAGATTGCCAAATGATTGGTGACAGACCGGTTCTAAAGAGGGAACAGGATAAATGGAGATGGCACTCTTAACGTTTTCAGGGTAAAGAGAGAGATAACTAATTAGTCCCTCTGAGCTTTGCTGCAAGCATTCTTAGCAGTGTACAAATTTGTTTTTTAATCAGAATTGTCTCTGTAGTGTACTTAAGGTGGTTATAACGGTAGTTATCCTCTCCCATTCGGAGTTGATGTTACGGGTTAATACTGGCGTACTACAATCTGCAATGACATCTTGTTCTCTCAAAGGAGACGGTGCTCATTTCATAATAACCAAAGGAAGAGCTCTTTTGCTTGTCTCCCTTAACCCTTTTCTTCAGTGATTGACATTAAATTGGACAAACCACAGGAACCACCGGCTAGTGAAGGAGGGTGTTCTTGTTAATGCAACGTGCAGGATTTGTCAGCTTCATTTGACACCACGCTTGTTGTGTTGCTTCCTATTGGTTAGCTTCCTAAAAATACAAATTGAGTTATTGGATGGGGAGGATTTCTTTTCTCTCGGTGCCTCTCTAGGGTGGGGAGGGAGAGGGTGGGTGGGGAGGCTCAGACTACACAAATCAACAGCTGGCTCTAGCCTTTTTTTTCTTTTTTTGTTTTATTTAGTTGTAATATAATGTACTTTATTAAAAATGCCAAAACAATTCAGAATTTTCCACAAGACACTTTAATCATGTGTGTATACAACTTTCAGCCATGGGGACTTTTATCCTTTTTGGGGTACTTTTCTTTTTAATTGTATATTTGTAAAAAATAAAAGTCAAGTCTCCATCAAGTTGAGCTAAAATTTACAAAGAACCCCCCAATATTATACAGGCTGCCTAACTTAACATATTAGCTGTAGATGCATCTTGTAGTAACCTAATTCCTGCTTAGTTCACTGAACATTCCCATTTATGCACCAGTGACAGCATAGTCAATCCCGTTGCAACTATTATGACATAATACAAGGTCTCTGATTCGGTAGCCATAGAGAAGTGGAAGAGCAAGCTACAAGTGAATTCTAATTCACGACAGTGGCAGTCTTTCTCCATAGTATACCCCATCCTCAAAGAAAAAAACTTGGCACACTCTGTGGTGCATGTACAGCTTCCCATTCTGCATCATATTTTAATAATATCAGAAATGTTTTAAGGTCTTCACTTATGTCACGTCCAGGTGTGTGACTTTTAAAAACTTTAATGGAAGCCCTAGAACATACATATAACAGAGTGTACATGGGAAATCAGGGTTGCTGCTGTTTATTTACAAGCATGGTTTGTATCAGGGGACTCTGGGTTAGCCTTTTTCCCTGCATAAATCACTATAATCAGTAATGGCGCCATAAAATTTAGGTTGAAAAATATATATTTCTCCTTCCCATTCCCCAGTATCCTTATGCAATGCTTTCAGTTGTTAAAAGTAGATTCCTCTAATGAAACAATTCAAAACAGTTGCCAAATTTCAGACAGGATTGTTAACTACTATAACTTCAAAAAAATTACCCCATAAGATCACCTGATTTTAACCAACAGGACTATTCAAGGTGGTTTATTATTATTATGAGTGATAGTAATTTCTGCATGAACGAACAAAGATTGAGAGAGAATAAAGGGTCTGTCTCCATAGATTACCTTGGCAATGATGAAGCGATAATGTATTTAATTTTTGTATACATGTGTATGCATGTCTTATAGTGACATAAAACATACATTAACACACAGAGCTGTGTAGAGGTGTATGTATACACACCCATGCACAATATAGATGCTTGGTTTCACCCACTATTACAGTTGAGAGTGCAGCCAACAATCATTGTAAAAAATTATAGTTGCTGCAGTGTGTGGGTCTAGAAAGTCTTTGTTAATTGTTGGGGAAACGTGTGATTTGTCATGTCTTCAATAAACGAAACTCAGATACATGTGAAACTAGAAAAGTACACAAAGACATATCTCCAGATTTTGTCAATCAATGTGTGATAGTCCATGTAGTCACATTCTGAATGCACTACAGAGAAAGTGGCTTTCTGAGATCCCATCTTGGCTGTCTCTTCAGCCAAAACTACAGAAAGTGTCACAGTGATTAACTACAATGTGATCATTAATGTGTTTGCCCTTTTTCAATTATGGAATAGTACTTTTCTATCCCAGTTCTGTACAGCCAAAACATTTCACTTATATATCAGCATATACTTTGGAAATTACTTTTGCTTACTTGTAGTCCTACAGAAACATTTATTCCAGGCACAGTTTAGTTTGTCTAATTGTAGCCAAAGCTATTGATCAGCTGTCTGGAATTTTCCTTCCTTCTCAAATCCATTGACCTATTAATTTCCTTGCTGATTTCTCCTGGATGCTATCATCTTTGCAAGCACCTCTGTGACCTCCCTGCCTCACTTCTTGCTTCGTTCATTCACCACTGACAGAGGCAGCTTATTTACCTCCACTGCTATCTTCACTTCATGGTTGTCACACTTGTTTTCCACTTTGTCTTCAGAACTGTGTCATAAAAATAACATTCAGGTTTTTAACCACGAGAACCTTGAGCATTTCCATATGACCAGCCATTCCCGGCTCTGATTTCAGAGATGAAATGAAGCAAGGTTTGAGTGGTCTCTTGCCATTTTAGTTAGCAGGGTGTTGCAGTGACGTCTGCACTACAAATCTGCAATGTACGCTGAAAACAGGCTGCCAATCAGATCATGCCCTTACAGGCCAAAAAGCAACCAAGTACAAGCAAGCCACTGGCTGTCACTGAGTATCACCTCACTCCATTTGGGGTGAAAGTTCCAGTAAAAGAAACTTCGTTTCCTCCACCTGGCATAATCATCCTGTTTTGCCCAGCTGCCTTTTGATTATTCTGGGTGACTGGATGCTGAGAGGCAAAATCAGTCAGTCTTCTCATCCAATAACCATGTAAGCATCCTCATGCAAAGTGCCAGAATGAAACAGCTGTTTCTGCAGTGCCATTCACCATTGCAAGAAAAAAAAAAAAAGTGACCACAGTAATGGGAAGACAGGATTAAGTGGTATTGCCTGATTGTTTTGAGACTCATTCTTGCTGCAGATGTACTGGGGCCCGTGTTTGGTAATGCTCTTTCTGCATTTCACCATTGAAAACGCAAATCTTTTAAAGTGACTAGACTATTTGAAGTGGTCCTAGTAACACACATGTATCCCCAGGAGCAGATTATCCCGTCCCATTTTCTTTCTACAGGGGATTTCATGAAAAGAGAACACTTTTAAAGGATAAAACCAAACTTGTTGAAAATGTGTCAGCCTTGTGAGGTAGTCCAGACAAGAAGCACACCCAGATGAACTAATTATTGTAAGATTACATTAACAGAACCTTGCAAGTCTGAAAGTACATTTCTTCTCCATTGCCTTTACAGTTCAAGAAACTGGGAGGGTCCCTTCCTAGACATTTGCCATGCCCACATTCCTGCTGTGGGCTAAACTGCCTTTTATCTGACTGTTCCCCTGGCTGTGGTTCTTTCTTCCTATCTCTCAGGGTCATTCCCACATACCATTAGAAAATGGGAATAAAAAATCAAAGCAAGGTAGGGTGGTAAGGTAAATAAGTTGATCATACTTGAATTTGATAACAAACAGAAAGGCAGTAGTACAGTTTACAGTGAGCTGAATATTATAAAGAGGCCCACAGTAAGTAATTCCCAATTATTAAATTTCTAGATAAAATTAAATGGAATATAGTTTATTATTGCTGTTAACAAAGGAAAATAGCTTAGATGGACTTTCTACCTGGAGATAAACATCTACACCAAACCATTGGGAATAGATAATTAGGGCAAACATATATACCATTTATTTAATGAATAAAAGAAACAAATTTTCCCCAGCCATGAAACTTCTGTTAAGAATGGCACTCTTAACAAAAAGAGACCCTTAAAAGTGATAGCTAATTAATTTTAGCTTTCAAAAGAGTTCATATTCTAAGAATCAGCAATATCTTGGAGAATATTTGCATGATCAATATCTCTTTTATTTCCCATCCCAAAGAAAACAAAGCATACTAGGATTTATCAGAATGGTATATATACAGTGGTACATTGGGTTACGAACGCCTCTGCTTACGAACTTTTCGGGTTGCGACCAGCTCCGGCCGCAAAAATTTACCTTGGTTTGCGAACTCCGCCTCGGGGTACGAACCGGATCCGCGGCCATTTTCTGCCATGACACGTGGTCCGCAGCCGTTTTCCGCCCGTGCCACGTGGTCCACAGCCATTTTTCCACCCGTGCCACGTGGTCCGCAGCCACTTTTCCGCCCGTGCCACGTGGTCCGCAGCCATTTTCCGCCCGTGCCACGTGGTCCGCAGCCATTTTTCCGCCTGCCGCGCGGTCCGCAGCTGTTTTTCCGCCCTGCCGTGTGGTCCGCGGCCGTTTTTCCGCCCTTGACGCGTGGTCCACAGATGCCGGAATGGATTAATAGTAATTACATTGAACCTTATGGGAAAATTTGCTTCGGGTTGCGAACAAATCGGGTTGCGACCAGAGTCACGGAACGGATTAAATTCGTAACCCAAGGTACCACTGTAGTTTACCTTCCTTTACGCTATCAGAGCAGAGAAATGCAGACATTACATTATGCCATTCCTCTGTGTACGGGATGTACCTTGTAAAAACAGAGAAATCCCCCACCTCCAGGGGGCGGGGGGGTGGAAGTCGTAAAACCTGGTGGTCCTTGTAACTGCAAGCATCCTGGGCTAAATCCAAACAATAAGCATCGATTGACATTCATGTAAATGAAAAATGGCACAGCTGAGAGAATTGGAGATTTTCTAAAGGTCTGAAATCTGATGCCTTGGCAAAAGTATCGCTGCAAACCATAGAAGTCTCATTCACATTAAATAAATCTCACAAATTAGACATCCAGTGGCATTGGAAGGGCTCTTCCAAAAAAACAAATGTTACATTTTGCAGATATTCTATCCAGATGCACAAAAATAATCACAGCAATAAATTGGAGTGAACAGCACAATTTTTTAAAACTCAAAAGAAACTGAACTTGTTTTAACATTATGCAGAAAGTCCAGTTACAGCATTTCCTTTTAATATCTATTAATTCATTACCCTACAAAGATTGAAAGAACCCATGTAGAGTGCATCAGTATTAGATATCTCTAAGGAACAACTGGAAAAATCTAAAGTTTTTTTTTTAAGTGACAAATTATACAGCCTCGGTGTATAACTTTTATTTATTTTTAAATTTATTTTTCTTCTAAAAACTCAGCTGAACAGTAAAGATGAACTATAAATGAGAATTTTGACACCAGGGCGCAAGGCATTTTGAAGACACCTTGATCCAATCATAATGCATGTCTGAAGTACGTGAATTGACCAAAAAAAAAAAAGTGGAATCCGCAAGACAAGGATACAAACTCATCAGAAACAGCAGTTCACCTTACAGTTCATCTGCTTCAACTATAATGTCCTGCAACAATTATGCAATAAGCACACACTTCCATCTTTGAAGTAGGAATTTTGCTGTTCTTTCTCCAGTTCATCACAGAGATACAGGTTACAAGAGTTCCTTTCCAATAAAAAACACAAAAATGGATTAATAGATAATGTTGATAGGATGGTTTGTTTTGTTTAGAAGAGATAAGGCGACTTGGTCTGGATTTTATTCTACTATTATTTATAAAATGCAGGTTTGTGTGGGTTTTTTCCCAATATGCCTCCAAATTCATATGAAGAATACTGCCTCTAGCTGAAATTTCAGATGCATATAAGCCTATTCATAGTTTATAACTTACTAGAGAGGAAAAATTCCAGACTGCTTTCTCACCCCAATGACCAGATCATATAACTAAGGTCTTTATAGTCTGAAGGCAAACAACATGACTTAAAAGTTTCTCAACTAATACAACTAATAGTTAAAACAATCAGTGCAAACTCAAGCACTGCTGTGCAGGTCCACCCTCAAAGCAACATTCCAGTTGTACATTAGCTTTGGGTTTATGTTCTGATGGGATCTCTCACCACCAGTTGTGATTTCACACAATGATTCATCAAGCACAAAAGTGTTTTAGTTCAACATGCATTTCAAATGTCTTCTATGAATGGAATTAGCCCTATTTCTCATCATGCCACATGGCTTCACCCAAATGGTCGTGTCACACAAGCAGCAAGTCTCAGGCCGTTCTGGAGTGCATTCCCTCTCAAAATCTTTTGGGTTTTTTGGCTACCATATTCAGACAGATGTCAACTGAATGAAAGAGGACAGGAAAAAGGGGAAATAAGTATTTTTCTTCATACAAGGCCAGAATGGGATGTCTTTTTATTTGCACTTTTAGAATTTCCCAAAAAGAAAGGCCCTGAACAAAAGGCAATTTGCAATATTCCACCAAGCATAACAAAGGAATGGCTGAAAAAAGTGGTTTTGAACTTCCATCATTTTGAATCTACTGGATGAAAAGAACCCAGCTTTCATGCTGAACATATGCTGCATCCTCCATCTCTTTTCTGCATAAAGCCCGAAGCATTTTTTTTTCTCCCAGATCAGCCATCACAGGCCTGAACATTGTTATTTCTGCTGTGTGTGTCTATAATTAAACAACTACTGACATTGCCTATTAAAGCAATAAACTTCATATTCTATTTTAGCTTGATGCAAGACTCTAATTGGAAGAAAAATAAGCTCATTCTTTACATACTAGCATATAACTATCCAATGGCTTGACCCCATTTATGAGACCTGAACAAGTCTAGAACGTGTTCAAGCAGAGCTCCTCCAGGTAGCCTAGATTACAAGTTTCATTAACCCCTGGCATTGTCCATATTAGCTGTACATAAGGGATTTAGGTCAACATATTTGGAAGACACTAAGATGGGAGAATTCTGCTCTACAGCATTCCTGGGGCAATGATTATGTATTATTTCATGAGAACCCCATCTTTTTCCCCCCATACTTCATCTTAGACTTCTCTTTCCTTGAGCTTATGCGGTGGCTCAGGGCATGTCTTGAGTTTCTCCCTAGCCTGATAGAGGTTATACAATGAAATATCAACTCTCCTTGAAACTATATTTTTTTTAAAAAAATCTAACATGTTAGTCCAATGGCTTACCTCAAACACAACTTTTGTATAGTTCTTTTAGTAGTAGGTTTTTGCAGAGGCAAAACTGCATATTATTTTAAAATTCTTTATTAATGAAAGTTCCTCTAGCTATCTACAGCTACTCCTGTTTCTTGAAGACAGAGCCACAAAAGGCAGGTGCAACTGATTCCCTGGTTAAAAATATATTTAGTGAGCAAAAAGCCAATTTACTCATATACATGTGTTCATTCATACACAAACCTTTACTGTATTATGAAGATGATAAGAAGCCTGGAAGGCAAAACTTTTGCAGAATGGCTGGAGGCACTGGATATGTTTAACCTGAAAGCATAAGACAGTGGGGAGACATGACAGCTTTCTTTTAAATATCCAAAAAACCATCATGCAGAAGATGGAATTGAAAGGTTCAGAGTGGTTCCAGAAGACAGGTTAAAAAACCATTTAAATTATGAGGAGGCAGATTTTAACTGGACCTCAGGATGAATTTCCTAAACAGCTGTTCTGCAATAGAACAGAATGTCTCAGAAGTGGACTGTTCTTCACAGGCTGATCAGCCCTCTATTAGATATGCCTTAGTAACAGCTCTCAGCACAGGGGGGTTGGGTTGGACTAGATATTTTCCAAGAACCCTTCCAACCCTTTAAATCTATGATTTCAGAGATAACAACAGGATGAGGGAAAGGAGGAGTTGTTGGTGGATGACAGAAACTTGGGGACATAGGAAGCCACATCTGACTCCAAAGGATTTGTACATACACTGCCTGCTTCTTTATAATTCCCACAAATCCCTAATAAAAGATACTCCCACAACAAATCTATGGAAGTGTCAACTACATACAATTCTTTACTGCACAAAATTCTCTTTCATCCTTGAGATTTTTGAAGCTGTATACACCACCAGAAATATTCAATCAATTATCTGGAAGAGAAAGCAGAAAACCTGGCCAGTAATGTTATGCCATCTTCATCAACCATACTAGCTAGAAATTCTGGGAGTTCTAATCCCAACACATCTGGCTGCAAGTTGCAAAAGGGTGGTTTTGATAAATAGGCATACAGATTAGCTATAGGCAAACCCATATAGATAAATCATATCCCCAAAAGATTAGGGAGAAAAAGAATGAATTTTGCAGGCAGGATATTTGCTTACTCAAAATTCTTAGCAAAGGGCGCTCCCAGACACCATCAAAGGCATATCATCCTTCTCAACATATTTTTTGTTTGTAAAGACAGCAGTAGGGTTACACCTGTAAAATTCCCCAGATGGACAATGATTGCAGAATAAAAACTTAGTCTAGAAGCACTCTAGGTAAGTAAAGCTGGCAGATTTGAATTTAATGGAATAGCAGGATTCCAGGAATTAAAATGAAGTCACAGCCTGAGGTACATAAAATTGCAATATTTGCACAAGTGATACACAAGCAGAGGAAACACTGGCAAATGCTCAGAATGTAATGGCTCTGCCCTCTTCAGGCCATTTGCATTAACTTAAAGAAACTCAACCAAAAGGCAAAACTAAAACTCAAGGAACATAGCTGGGCTGAAGGGCTTTCAAGGAACAGTTTCTATAATATTCTCCAGAGCAATTTACAGAAATCACACAGGGGAGAGTCTTCCACTGAACTAATTGGTAGTTGAGAAGAAAAGCACTGGCTATAGACAAGAAAAATGGAGCAGAGACAGTCTCATTGGGACCATTTTTCACTGGAATTGGTAGGGTAATTGAACTTGATCATAAATCACAGTAATCATTCATTCCTCTTACACACATAAATGTTATGAGCCACAATTTAAAGATCCTGATGTGTTTTTTTAAGCAATACTGCTGCATGTAGGTAATAATTTATTCTAGAAAAACCACTGAAAAATCACTCCATTCAGTTTAAAGAGGATCTACATGACAACAGTATCCATTCAAAATCCTTCTATGTTTTCACAGTGCTACTACTGGTTCTTATCAGAGCCTATTTTTAATAAAGGCAGCAGAATCTCCATAAATTCAGATGTTCTTAGTACCATTAACCTATCTTAAAAAAAAATGCTGCTTTACAATTGGCAGATGGGTATTGGGCAAATAAAACTATAGGAGCTCAATATGCATTAACATAATTTTTGCAGTGGGAAAACATTTTTATCATTTACTTTTATTCCAGCAGTTATTATTTAAATAAAAGAATGCTATAACCACAAATATATATAGTTTTTTAAAATGACATAAATGGTTGATTTTATTCAGAATAGAAATTGACAACATATATTTCATTTTTAATAACAGCAACCCTAAGATGCTGTTTCCACATATTTGTGCCTTGTAATTCAGTCTGTGTATATTCACATTAAAAATATATAAAGTATTTTTATTGTTACATCTAAAGCCCCTGTATTCACACATTTAGTCCAACGTATCTCTAACTTGAAGGGTTCTCATTAAACCCAACATCCTGCAGTAGACAGATGTTTAATGTTGGTTGTAACAGTGATATAATTCTTTATATACTGTAATTTGACATTTCTCCAGGAATAACATTAACATCCTGCAACAAATTAAGTCTCTACAACATCGCTGTAGCTTCCCCCCACCCTCCCACCCCAAATTCAATTTAGAACTGGAATACAAAAAAATGTACAATAACTCCTGTTAAAATAACACATCTTTTAACCCAATACAATTTTGTAGCAAGAGTAATAAGGCTTTCACAAGCAAAAAAATATTGTGTTTAAAAATGCACTCTGAAACAATGCATTCACACATTCTATCTAAAGAAAATATTAATGACTGGGAAAATCAGAGGTGTAATTAGGCAAATATTATATCTTTATTTATAAACACAGATAAATAATAATGTAAAACTTGTGGGTTCCTATACCTTTGCAGCTTGTTCAAAGGCAACTTGAGCCATGGGCCTCATGGCAAGCCTAGCACTCATGATCTGATTGTTTTTACCACTTTTATTCTGGATTTGGCAAGAGGCTTATGAAATAAAAGTAAGGTTCAAAGCAAGAGAGCACAACTCCATACCTAAGCTCTAACATATTTAGAAGCATGACCCTGGTGTTCCACTGCCAAGTCACCCAATTTACTTACTCATGCACAGAAAGCTAATTCTGAGTCTATCTGTAATTTGGAGCAAATCATGAAGCTACTAATACTGAACAAATCGATGTACATAAATCTTCGGGACCAATTCATACAATTTAAGAACGATATTTTAATAGAACTTTGTCTTTAGTAACAGGTATGGCTCAGGGGAGATATGTGATAAGCAAGCATCCAAAAGCAACAATTGAGTTTTCTGTGTATGTGCCACTTTTTTTTTTTACAGATAATGTTTTTGGGAAATGCAACTCAAATAGAAAAAGTCTCAAGTCCAGCTTGTGACATACTAAAAAAAAATTCTAAGTAACCTATTTCTCTAATGCTTTCTAGAGAATGAAAGAGAAAATAAAGTAATGTGAATAACAAGTGGACATGGATCACAAGCATTTCAGATCAGAAGACTAATGGAAGGAATGCAGAAGCAAAGGAATTTGAATCTAGGAATATCTAAAAATGTTCCTTTTCATCTCGAGAGTTTTGTGTAACACAGGATTCCCCCTTTCAAAGGGTCTTTTCCTAAGATAAAGTAGGAAAATTACCTACGACCATGAGAATGGGAAGCAGAAAAGGGACTACACTTTGCTAGGCTGTGCTTAAAGGACAAAGATCCTTCAGCAGAGCCCTTCTGTGAACAATGAATAGAAAGTAAACATTTCCCTGAGCAAGACAGTGAATGTTCTCACCATTGCTACAGCTCCAAGTGTCACTCTTTTCCTAGCGAAACTAAGGTTTAAAACTCAAGTTCTTGCTCTATTAGATTGCATGCATCATTCCAGTTCATACTCTTCTCAGGGGCTGTCTTTGGCACCTTCCTATGCTCAGGCAATTTTTGCTAGCCATTTTTCCAAGTCATCAATGTCAGCACCACCCTCCTCTCCCTTGTTTCCTCTGGCACTACACTCAATAAATTCAACTTTCATGGGCAGCTGAGAGAAGTCAAACTCCTTTCCCTTCTTCCCAAGCTGAATGACAGATCCTGAGCTTGAACTATCCATAGTACTTGGGGCAGCGGAGACGGTCACTCGTAAGGTATTGCTGTAAAAAAGGGAGAACAAGTTTAGATGAATAGAACAGATCTGTGTAAAATCAACAACTGGCACTGTGGGCAGCTCACATCATGTTTACAGAGAGATACATATTAAACTAGCTAATATCCGTAGGATAATAACTATTCCAGGACCAAACTACTATCTGTTTTACTGCTTTTCTTTTTTTTAACATGACCCTTACTTTAATTTTTGTATTTATTCTTTTCATGTTTTGTTGGCTGTATTGTTTTTAAGATTGCTTCCTTGCAAGTCACTGTGAGCTGTCCAAGAGAAAGCATGGCATAGAAGTAAATAAGTAGGTAAATGATCCAAGTATGGGAAAAGGTCCTAATTATTAGATCACAGAGATTTGTAGCCAAAACATACAGAAATCTGGCAATAACCCATCATAATTACATTAAATATAATCTTCAATAGTTGGTCAAGAGTCTTAATTCTTCAACTGTATTATAGGAAAGGGAGAGGTGGGGAAAAGGATGACAAAGCTATATTTTCCTCTCAGCTCCATCTTTGCAATATGTTGTCTGTTCTGGTGATACTCAACCATAGGATTATAATGATTCAGGGACTGGCTTTAAGGATTAGCTTTACATAAGTCCAACAAAGAAAAAAAACATTTTTCTGTGTTGCATAATCTGCTCAGAAATTTAATTTGAAAATACAAAACAAAGTATGGCCTTCCTTTAAATTTTCCTTATTTAGAAAGGAAGGGAGGAGACTCAGGTGTATGGGTAAGAAAACAAAGTATACTTTGTTAATTTTCAATGTGAACTATAAAGTATACATAAAACTATAATTCTTCATTCAGGTTATAAAAGAAATACAATTTGGTAAGATTGGATATTGTAGGACAGTGAATTAGTAGCAAGGAAGCAATTATCCAGTTTGGGTTCTATTAATAGACATGTAATATTGGAAAAGATTTCTCAACTTTATGGCTTTCCATTTATATCAGGGAATCTATCTCCAAAGAAAAATCTGTTGCTTAACTACTGAGATGAGTAGAAGAAAACTGCGGGGACTAGTACAGGAGGTTGCCAAGAGTCAACAATGACTTGAAGGCATTCCTCCACTCAAAAAAAACTTACTGAGATACTAAATCAAGAATAATTTGAATCAAAGCATTATTTCAAAAATATGCACTACCTATAAACTTGTTTAAATTAATATCTGTGTTGCTATTTAAAACTTTAGCTATCCTCATGCGTGAAAACTGTTTGGAAATTCTATAAGTAAAATGGGTTTTGTTTTTCACTGCTCAGTGTTACTTTCTACTCTGCCTTCCCAAGTATATGAAAGTAATAAGAAAAATGTAGTTGCTACTGGGCAGTAACCTTGAACATAAAGAAAGACATATGAAGGTGATCACTGAAAAACTAATCCTTTGAACTTACAGTTCTCTTTCCAGCTGCTGCTGTATGAGCTTGGAAGATTTTGCCATTGTAACATCTATGGAAGGAATGGTAAAAAAAAAAAAAGCATATTATATTAAGTACTGTATTAGAGACAGTAATGGCTTGGTGCATTTTAAGGGCCTTTCTAAAAGCTAATAAAACTGCTAGGCCTCTCAATTCTAGGGGTGCATTCCAAAGAAACTGGAGGGTACCTAGAGAAGCCTTGATCTGAACTGTCACCAGACAAGCTCATGGCAAATGAAGGCAAATCTCCTCAGATTATTGCAAGAAGTGGGAAAGTTCACACAACAATTAAATCCAGACACAGCCATCACTCAGTCCCTAAAAAAGCAGCTACTAAACACTGAATTCACACACTGCAGTACTATGGCTTGGTATCAGATTGGCAATATCCATCCAGATGTGTAAATTATAGTTTATAATTAAGAGTTATATGCATATCTGGCCAATTGGCTGATTTCATAAAACACAGCTAAAATAAACCATGATTTCCCATCACAACAGAAACCAAATTTCAGAAACAAAGATAAAAGCTATATGTTAGTATACCAGGATTGACAAAAACTTGTTTCCAAATGTACAATTATTCTGTATCTTGGGCAAGGTATGATGAAATACTAATCACTATAAACAATCTAAATTACATGTAAATGAAGGCCAGCTTATTTCAAATATCATAGGCATTACCTTGCTTGTTGCAGACCATTAAGAGGGGAGGTGCATTTTTCAGAACTGTGTTGTCAGTCAGGAGCTGGTACAGAAATTCTGCAACATCTTTCATCTCCCGTTGGAAAGCTACACTATCCACAACAAACACAATTGCCCTATACAAAAAAATATGGAATGCATAATGTTAATTGATGTTATCCTTTAGGTGGCATATCAACAAAACAGACGAATAGACATGAGACTGCTTGTAATTAGCACTATTTTTTTCTCTAAGCACAAGTTTTGATACTGTCAAAATCTGGTATCTTAATGTGAATTGTTTTGTTTTGAAACTCTTCTCCTATGCAATTAGCAAGAAAGAAAAGTTTAGAAAAAAAGAGATGTGAACAAAATCTAACAACTGAGATGCCCATATTTCATCAGGTTTATTTGCAGCATCCCTGCAGAGGCTGTACACCGGTAACATCTTGAAAACACTTATATATCCATTCCTTTGGATACTTACCTAGCTGCAGCCTTGAACCTATCCAAGAACTGAAGCCTCAAGCTCTCATGGCCAGGAAGGTCAATTAAAGTCACATTCCTATTCTACAGGAGAAGCAATAAGCATTTAATTAACATCTAACAATATTTAAGCAGTATTTTGCTTAGGCTTATACATTTTCATTGCCTTCCACCATTATTTGAGTTTATTTCAAATGAATAACAATCCTTTTATATATGTATTTATATTCCATAAAACATAACATCTTCATCCTTACCTTGTCATTTTTTATTCTGTACAAGGCAGAACTATCAGTTATGGAAGTCTGAGTATTTCGGAAATTTCCTGTTAAGAGCTATGAAAATTAAAAGAATGCAGAGAAAATTAAATATCTCAGTTAAATTACTGACCTAATGGTTTTTGGTATTTTACATTTCTAAATGCTTTAAAAAGAAGAAGAGACTAATATAAGTTTAATCTTCCAATAACATGTGAAAAAAAATGCAACAAAATATGAATCTGAACAATAGTCTAGAAGAGATTATGAAATAAACTTGCATACCCTAACGAATAGAAGAGTTTTTCCTGAGTCACACAGACCAACCAGAAGCACTGCTCTCCGACTGCTCTTTCTTGCTTGGAAAACTTTCCAAATCACTAAAAAAGATAAACATTAGGAATCCACTGACTAACTAAGATATATGCATAAATAACATTGCTATCCATGAAAAGATGTTTGATTCATGCAACCTCTCAAACTAAAGCTGCTTCACATTTTATACATGGAGTATAAGTTGTCATCTTAAGTGATATGTGAATTTTTCCCAAACCTGTAACTGTGTTATTAGCATTCAATTTGACAGAATAACCAGGCAATTCACAATATGTATTTCCTACAAAAATCACTTATTTCAACTTTCTATGTAGCTAAGATTCTCTCATACTAGCCAGATCAGAAACACATGCACACCAACCCTAAAAGTATTTACTTAGAACAAGCCTTAGTCATTTATTTTTTTATTGATATCAGCCCCAAGGAGGTTTACAAAGGTCTGTACAAAACGATGCAATGGCTATCATTCAAAACAAATATAAGAATATTTTTAAAAGGAGCACTGCAGACATACAGTGGTGCTTAAAAGTTTGTGAATCCTTTTGAATTTTCAATATTTCTGCATAAATATGACTTAAAATGTGATCTGTTCTCCACACAAATCCTAAAACTAGATAAAGAGAACACAATAAAACAAATGAGTCAAAAACATTATATTCCTTCATTTATTTATTGAAGAAAATGATCCAAAGCTACATATATGCATGTGGCACAAATATGTGAACCTCTAGGATTATCAAGTCATTTGAAAGGAAAATTAGAGTCAGGTGTTTCAATCAATGGGAAGATAATCAGGTGTGAGTGTGGGAGGTCCTGCCTTATTTAAAGAACAGAATTCTGGGTATTCACTATCAAAGTCTGATCTTCTCTATGTAGGTATGTGTCATGGCTTGAACAAAGAAGATTTCTGAGGGCCTCTGAAAAACAGTTGTTGATGCTCACTGGTCTAAAAAGGTTACAAAACTATTTCCAAGGAATTTGGATTCCATCAATACACTATCAGGCAGATTGTGTACAAATGGAGACAATTCACCACTGTTACCCTCCCCAGGAGTGGTTGACCAACCAAGATCACATCAAAAGCAACATATATAATACTCTGGGAGGTCTCAAAGAACTCCAGGATAACATATAAGGGCCTCTTGGTGAATGTCACTGTCAATGAGAACACTGAACAACAATGGTGTCCATGGCAGCATTGCAAGGATAAAGCCACTACTCTCAAAAAAGAACATTACTGCCCATCCACAGTTTGAGAAAGACCACATGGGTAAGCCAGGCTATTGGAAGAATGTTCTGTGGGTGGATGAAACCAAAACAGAACTTTTTAGCTTGAATGAAAAGCGTTACATTCAGCGAAATGCAAATACTATGTTCCAGCATAAGAACATTATTCCATCTGTGAAACACAGGGGGAGCATCATGGTTTGGACCTACTTTGCTGCCTCTGGACAAGGACAGCTGTCATTGATGGAAGTATGAATTCTGAATTGTACCAGCATATTCTACAGGAAAATGTCAGGGTATCTCTATTCATGAACTGAAGCTCAAGAGAAAATGGGTCATGCAGCAAGACAATGACCCAAAACACACAAGTCATATGATCAAAGAATGGTTAAAGTGGAAGAAAGTTAATGTTTCAGAATGGCCAAGTCAAAGTCCTGACCTTAATCCTACAGAAATGTTATGGAAGCAGGCAGTTCATACAAGGAAACCCACCGTCCCTGTGTTGAAGCTGTTCTGTAAGGAGGAATGGGCTAAAACTCCTCCAACCTAATGTGCAGGACTGATCAATAGTTATCTGAAACACTTAGCTGCAGTTATTGCTGCCCATGGGGGGCACATCAGTTACTGAAAGCAAAGGTCTGCATACTTTTGCCACACACAAATATGTAGCTTTGGTTAATTTTCCTCAATAAATAAATGAACAAGTACAGGTAGTCCCTGGGATAAGAACACCTGGGTTACAGATGACCCATAGTTAAGAATGGAGCCTATTGTAGCAAAATTTGAGTTAAATATACAATGACTTGAGTTAAATACACAGTGGTTCGAGTTCATAACACAATACTACTTATAGAATATTATACAATAATACTGTTGTGGCTTACGTACAAATCTGACTTAAGGGTAGACCTCGGGAACAGAACTTGTTCTTAAACTAGGGACTACCTGTATAATGTTTTTGACTTATTTGTTTAATTGGGATTTCTTTATCTAGTTTTATCTTTTTTATCTAAATTGGGTTTTCTTTATCTAGTTTCTAGTGGAGACCACATTTTAGGTCATATTTATGCAGAAATATTGAACATTCAAAAGGGTTCACAAACTTTTAAGCACCACTGTAGTAGGGTAGCAGTTCATTCAAAGTAACATAAAACTCAATCATAAAACACACTCCTTTGTTCAAATTACAATTATCTTGTCAGAAATCAGTAGCCTTTTGTCAGTAAAATTTGCCTGCTTCTCACTGAGAGTTCATCTACTAACCAGCTCTCTTTCCCCTGCACTCTCATCAAATACTAAAATCCTCAAGGCAAAGTGCAAAGCAACTTTCACCAGTCTGCGGGTTGCCAGATGTGTTATACCACAATGCTTATTTTCCCAGCCACTTTATTTTGATAATAGAGCAGAAGACTAACTATTTGGAGTTGACTGCCAGAGTCAGTCAGAAAAACAGGCTGACAAGGGAAAAATCTCCCAAATCAGCCCATTAGTAGCATCCTTCAAGGAAAGGAAGAAAATACAGAAGCTAAAAGTGAAGATGATTCCAAATTCATCAGCAATCTACAGCTCTCTGCAGAAAATATATACAGACACTCTCAAAATATGGCTAGCAATCTCTACAATCTAGGGGACACTTCTTAATACCCTACCCAGTTTCTCCTCTCAACCTCTATGGCAAGACAGACAAAAGCTCCACTCCCCCCCCACCCCCGACCCTCAAATAATCCTGCTACATCATTCTAAAGATGCACCAATGATATGATTTAGGAACTCTCCAATTCTAATCTTGCTTATGCAAGCTACTCTTATTCCACTCTCTATGTAGTGTCAAGCACCATTTCCACGATATATTACAATAATTATAAATGGAAGGATTAGAGAAGTGACATGCAATGCTTCCCACACCTCCAATGCCCATCAGCCAAAGAGCTGCAGCTCAACATTCTCTGGAGGGTCACAGGTTGCTCATCACTGACAATAATGAAGACCCTCCAGAGTCGCACATATGTGCCAATTCATAACAACCACAGTATGAAATAAGCGAACATTGCACATTTTGGCTCCGTAGCGGGCAAAACGGCTGCAATTCCCAGAACAAAAATGTACGACTGTTTTCCATGGAAAAATAGTTATTGCTTTTAAAACAGGAGCCACCGCGACGTTATTTTCAACGGGCAGCAGTTGGGGAGACGCGTCATTCCCCCGCGAGGGGCTCCATCAAAGCAGAAAGGTGCATTTGCCGAACGCCCGCCCTGCAATCGAGACTTAAAGGGGCAGAGCGGTTAAAGGCTCCGCGTCACCAGGAGAGCCCGGCTCGCCTTCCGCAACACTTCCATTCCCCGGTTTCTGCGCCGCTCGAAAGCAACTGCCGAGCCGGGCCAGGCAACTCAGGGCGCGCTGAAACTCACCCAGAACCAGGACGACGAACACGGCCACCGCCACCGAGATCAGGAGCTGGACCTGCGCCGCGTCTTGGGCCGGCAGCAGCGCATCTTGAGAAGGGGAAAACCCCTCGCGCTCGGGCGTCACTTTCACACTGTTCATGCCGAACCGCTCACCACGCGCGGCAGCTTAATCTGAATAACGTGTCCTGCTCTGGAACCGTCATCTTCCGGTTTCTACGGCAAGTAGTTGGCTGCTGGGACAGAGGGTTATGTCCCAAGAGATTTATGGGAATTGTAGTTCACACTTCTTCAAGTAAGGAAAAAACGAACAGCTGTGTAATTACATTGGACTACAACTCCCAGAATTCCTAACGAAGACAGCAGCGATATGTCCTTGGTCGGGTAGGCGTAGCCTTAAAATCAAATGTTGTCCGACTTTTCGAGTATCTACAAGCTATCTCTTCCGGAGTAGCTTTTTTAAAAAGCGCTAACCACAAGTCTGCTCTGTGACCTTAATTAGTTGATTAGTGCCCTGGGCTGGCTTTCACTGATGCCTGAAATTGACGAGACCTTAATTAGTTACATGCTGAAGGATTTTGCCTCCTAACCGGCTCGCAGAGCAGGCTGGCAAACAGCCCGCACTAGCACATTCCTCTCAATGTGTATTCCCCATTGTGTGCCTGTTTACTCACTTGTCATCCCTTCCACTCCAATGAAAGTAAATACAAATATTATACAGTTACTGCACCTTCCTTCCCCCCCCCCCCCCATTTGCTCTCCTTTCCAATTGTCCCTGTCCTCCTTTGCCTGCTCAGATATCTGGTAACCCTAGGTGTACCCCCTCCTCAAAAGGCCTCCTTGGACCCAACACTTCTCAACAACTACCAACCAGTCTCCAGCCTTCCCTTTTTGGGGAAGGTTGTTGAGACAGTAGTTGGTCTGCCCCTAATAAGAACCCTGGAGGAAATGGATTATCTAGACCCATTGCAGTTAGGTTTCACGCTGAGATTTAGTACTGAGACAGCCTTGGTCGTATTTGTCAATGGCCTATGGCGGAGCTGGGATAGAGGTGGTGTGTCCATCCTTGTGCTCCTTGATCTCTCAGTAGCTTTCGTTACCATCAACCACAGTATCCTTCTGAGCCAGCTCCATGAGCTGGAGACTGGGGTCACTGTTTTACAATTGCTGTCTTCCTTTTTCCGGGGCCAGTTCCAGTCAGTGTTGGTTGAGGAGGCGAAATTACTCCCTAGGCCCCTCCTGTGTGGGATACCACAGGGTTCTACTCTCTCTCCCCTCCTTTGTGACATCTATATGAAACCACTGGGTGAGGTCATCCTCTGGCTTGGGATTTGATATAATCAATATGCCAATGATACCCAATTATATATTTCATTCAAAGTTGGTATGCAATGGGGAGAGGGGCATCCGTCCTGGACTCGCAGCTCCTGTTTGAAGAGCAGGGGTCAGCTATGGCCAGGAAGGCCTTTACACAACTCCATTTAGTGCAGGAGTTGTGCTTCTTCCTAGATCCAGTGGCCCTTTAGACAGTCATTCATGCCCTAGTCACCTTGCAGCTTGACTACTGCAATGTGCTCTACATGGGGCTGCCCTTGAAAACTATCCAGAAGGTTCAACTGTTCCAAAATCCAGCAGTGTGAGCAGTGATGGACATGCCCTGGTATGCCCATGTAATATCTCTGCTTCATGAGCTACACTGGTTGCCAGTTTGCTTACCTGGTGCCATTCACATCTCCTATTGTCCCTTCAACAAGGCTATCATGTTAGTGAGAAAGGCAGCCACCCTGGAAGACATTTATGGGGTCCCCTCCTAATCAACTTTCTAGACTGAAGAAGCTGCTTGGACAAGAAGCGAAACATATCAAACCAAAAGAAAAGAAGTCCAGTTGCCATGACTCAACCTCCTGATAATTCCACCTGGATGACTGAAAATCTTTATCAACATATTCAAGGTGCTTGTTGTAGCCCATAAAGCTCTACATGGCATAGGGCCTGGTTACCTGAGGGACTGTCAGTCTCCCATAGCATCTTCCTGGCAAATTCGATCCTGCAGAGTTGGCACACTCTGGGTTCCTTTGATTAAAAAATGTCATCTATCAGGACCCCAGAATTATTTATTTATTTATTTATTTATTTATTTATTTATCAAATTTCTCCCCCTGCCCATCTCCTCCCAATGGGGGAACTCTGGGTGACTCACACAGAATATTAAAAACATAAATATATATAAATACATAAAACATCAATTTAAAAACATTTCTAAAAAAGGGAAAGGAGAGTCCAAGAAAATGAAAAATCTGGGGCTGAAGACAGGAGGCCTCTATGGGGCTAGCCATCCTCATGCTTGAGGTACTGTATTCCCTCCCCACCCCAGGCCAAGTGGCAGAACCAGGTCTTCAAAGCCCTATGGAAGGCCAGGAGTAAGGGAGCCAATTGCACCTCCGGGGGCAGAATGTTCCAAAGAGTAGGGGCTACCACAGAGAAGGCCTTCTCTGTAGCAACACCTGCACTCTGGAATGAAATTCCCTCCAAGATCTGGATGGCCCCCACTCTGCTGTTCTTTAGAAGAGCCATGAAGACTTGCCTTTTCACCCAGGCCTTTGGCAAGGGAGACTGAGACCACTCACCTTATTCCATCTGGTCTGTTGTGCTTTAATATTTTATTGATTTTATTGTAATTTCTTTGATTGTTGTGAGCCACACAGAGTTATTGAGAGTTGGGCAGCATACAAGTTTAATAAATTATATAATTTTAATTAAAATTAAATTTTCAGGGCAACTGCTTTACAGCTCATTTAAGAATGTTTTTCTATTATAGATATTAAATTCACTAAGCATGTGAATGCCACAATGCCAGTGGCTGAATTATCATTATGCTTATGTTGTGTACATTTACATTTTGCATGGAAATGTTGCAAATGTATTTCTTCTATTTTATTGTTTTTGGCTCCAGAGTTCAAAATTTTTTCTCTATACCTTATAAATGTAAATAAATAAATAAATAAATAAATAAATAAGTTCTCTCTTACATACAGGTAGTTTTCGACTTATGACCAGAATTTCCATCACTAAGTGATGCAGTTGTAAAGCGCAACCACATCACTTAGTGACAGCAATACCCGCAGTCCTGGTTGCCGTCATTAACAGAATCCCACAGTCATTAGGCAAGGCAGCTTCCTACCAGCTTCCCACTATCAAGTCAGTGGGGAAGCCAGCAGGAAGTTACAAGTCCCAGGTGGCTTGCAAGCAATGCTGGTAGGCAGGTAAGTGGCTGCTGCTGGGTGGGTTTAGGGTTTGAGGGGTGTGCAAGGGAGGTACAGCAAGGCTTGGGGAGGTTGCAAGGGGGTACGCAAGGGTGCAAGGAAGGTGTGGTGAGGGTCAGGGAGGGTGCACAGGGGTGTGCGAGTGGCCGGCGAGGCACAAGTGCAGAGGGGCTGGGGGAGGGTTCACGGGTGGGGGGAGACTTACCCCAGTGACTTGCGACCTTCTCTGCCAGCCTCCCCATTGACTTTCTGGGGAAGCTGACAGAGAAGGTCGCAAATGGTGATCATGTGATCATGGGGTGTTGCAACTGGTCATAAGTGTGAGCCAGTTGCCAAGTGCCCAGGTCATGATCACATGACCGTGGGGGTCCTGGGACAGAATTCTGAGGACCAGTCATAACCACCATTCATTCAGCACCATCGTAACTTCAAACATCACTGAATGGTCATAAATCAAGGAATACCTGTATCTAATCCAAAGGCAGATAACCTAAGTAGTTTGGGCTGAATTCTGTCCAGTCCTGCCCATTATCCATGTTTATTTTGTCTTACAGTAGTTACAGTTCAACATACATGAAAATAACAAGCTACCTGCCCTGATCTTATCAAACAGTCAATTCAAAAAATATGGTAGAATAAAGTATTCATGTTAAGCATGAGAGGAATGAAAGAATTGGCTAACTTTCAAATAATTTCAAAGTGCAGATTCACTGGTTGACTTCTGGGCTACATTCTTGTTTCCCATCTGTAAAATGAGGAATGTGGAGTCCTTGGCGCTCTCTGAGCTTGGTTGTTTGCTTACAGATGTTTCATTACCCAACTAGGTACCATAATCAGTGCGAGTGAGTGTGGGGTTCCTTCATTAGGATATTATTTTCTGCTTGATTGTTTGCCTGGTGTTAATCCCTGCTTATCTGGGTGTTGGCTACTGGAGATGTGTTACTACCAAGGAGAAAAACACGCCCCCACCAACACTGGCAGGGCAAGCTACTGTATATAAACAGGGAACAAACCCCACACTCACTATTGTTCTTTGTTTTTAAATGTTTTAACGATTGTAAGCCCACTGGGAATTGGGTGGCATATACATTTAATAAATTATTATTAGTAGTGGTAGTATTAGTCTTTGTATCCCAGGAATTATTTTCAGCCTTGGTAGAGAGTGATGCAAAATGCTAATATATGAAGGTAAGCTACTAAAATAAACAATAATCATAATAAACATGAATTAAACTGTAGATGTTAATTCTATTTATTTTTTACACTAGTGACTACAGAGTTACAAAGCCATATGTGGAAAGTTTGAACATGTTGTTGTGGTATTAAGGAAGAAAAAAGTAAGTAGACTTTTGTCAAGTTTGGGCAAATAAGTACGAAGCATCCATTTTATTTCACTGCAAGAACTTGACATTCCTCAGTCATGAGAGTGGAAATTGCAGGCTTTAAGGAGTTCTGTCACAGAAAAACAGAAAGAAAGAAAACAAAATGTAAGAATCAAGAGACCAAAATAAACAAACTATGTTCTACAATAGCATAAAGTGGCCCAGAAACTGTTTTATCCTTAGGAAATGTAGTTAGAATCTTTTGCTTTACTGACCATTTCAGCCCAGCTTGAATCACTGCAGTCCTAAAATACCTAGAACTTGTCAGGTCAGGGAGGCTGAGGTACGGTGTCTCTTAAAGGGCAATTTGTGTGAAATAATGGGGGGGGGGCAGAAAAAATAGTTATCTAGCCATCTGATAACTGTATATTTAATTCCACATTTCTCTACAATTTGTTGGGAGCATAGAAACAAAAGAGATATATTCTACAGATAATGAGACTGAAAAGCCCTTCCAGAAGTGTATATTCTACCCTGCACCATTTAAATATTATCACTATTTTTAAATTATTCCTTAGTAAAGTTAAGGTCTATTAATTTAAAAAGAAGAAAGAAACAACAACACTATCCCAATTGGTTTCTTCTCCTTTATCTCTGGATAATTCAACAGAAGAGTTGAATAGTGAACAATGGAGAAAGAAAACCTTATGTCATCTTTACACCAGAAACAGGTGTGATATATTACTGCAATGAAGAAAACAACATGCCCAGAGCTCTTGATATATTGCTGTACAGAACCATCCAGAAATATTTCATATATTTGAAATACCTTTTCAATATAACCTATTACAACTAATATTTAATTTTTCCTTTGTCACAAATTACCTAATCCTTTGAAACCCTTTGACTAGAACTCGCAGTTTCCTGGTTTCTAGCCTGGTGCCTTAACCACTAGACCAAACTAGCTCTAACAAGCTAAGTAGTATAAAACTATATTGTTTGTCATGGGGAACATAAACCTAATGTGGCTGATTTCCAGTTCCAATCAGACCTAGCAATATAGCCGAAAGCAAGGTACAGTGTTAGTTACAATCTAGCAGTATCTGGAGATGCTTTCCTCCATCCTGTTTTACATTGTCAGAGTTATATTTATAACCTAGCTTGAAATTATGTTTCTGCCACTAAAATTGATGAATGTCATTCATCTTAATGTAAGACTGGTACCTGAAGGTGAACAGTTTGAGAGCCCATCAAGAGAATTCAGATATTCTTCCCCAAGATAGCTCTCAAATGTTTTTTCATTTGGAACAGCTAAGCATTCTGTGCCATCTTTGAACAAGCTATCTTTCGCTTCAGATTGGAACATCTGGAAGTCATCTGTCTGATTTCCATGGCTTCCAAACATTTTCTGTAAAAATTAACAAAAGCAGGATTTCATTAGTTATTATAACATTTAATAAATAATTTAAAAGATCCCAGTGAATGCATAGCATTTATTGTCCTTGGTACTATTCCTCCTTTTTATTTGTGCCTGTCATTTCTGCCAGGAATTTTATTATTGGAGTATTATGGATGCTTCTACCAGAGCTGATACACATGTCTCCCTGCGTATATTTGTAATATAACTTTACTATTAAACATAACAGTCCCCAGTTCAGAGCTTACCTGTTGCTCAAGTGCCACCATTTTAACAATTTCTGCTCGTTCAGGCCTTGAGACTACTGCATGATTGCAAACTTGGGCCAAAAAACATTTGCGATATTCATCATGAGCGCAACGATTACCATGTAGATCCAGAAGAACAAAATCAGAAGCACTTACGCCAGCTGCCCAAGCAGGTATGTTCTCTCCTATAAAAAATGATTAAGATTATTAAAAGAATAAGGATTTCCTGTACCACTATGCATATACTTTCCATATCATCCCTACTCCATGGAAAAGGGAGGTGGGACTTGGCCAGCTGCCCCCTCATGCCATTTCACATCCCACTGGTGATACAGTCTGTACAACAATGCAGTAGTTCCAAACTTCTTTGGACTGGTGTGCATATATAACATTTTGTCAGCGTGCTCATAAAATGGCTACCAGGGAAGCATGGACAGAAAACACCTAGGCAGAAATACCAGCAGTTCCTTTCACCAAATGCTTGCTATAATAACCAGCTTATCTTTTGTGTTTTTTCTGGACAACTATGCACATTCTAATAAACAAAGCCATGGGTTGAAGCTCCTTTTCATCTTTTAGGGACATGGAATCCAGAGGCATTTTTGGGCGTAAATGTGATGTTTTGTTTTGTAGCTTAACAGCTTCCCAAGTATGTATGTATGTTTTGTAGCTTAATAGTTTCCCGTGTGTGTGTGTGTGTGTGTGTGTGTGGAGAGAGAATGAACAAACAAACTAACTCATGGTCTCCCGGTTTCTAGCCTGATGCCTTAACCACTACACCAAACTGACTCTCATATGTATATGATGTGTATGTATATATATTTAATTAAAAGAATCTAACTAAGGAAAATATGTGGTGCAAGAGGTCTGCCAAGAACCACGAGTATTGTCCATCCACCTTGGTACCAATAGGAAGTATGCTGGAAAGATAGAAGCAGTATATGCAAAACCTCCTCTTGACAGATATTTGCAATAAGGCAGTGTTGTCAATACAGCTTGCAGTATCAAGTGTGGAGCCAGAAAGCTCTCCCTGCCACAAGTTAATTCTGTCCTATGAAAGAACAGCCAATAAGAAGGATGGGTACAGATCTGGATTTAAAGATGTAAATGAGATCTATTATATAGTTGAGGGTTATTAAACTCTTTATTCTCAGAGACCAGTCTAACAAAGATAATTTCTCTAATGCAGCTGTTAGTAGTACAAACCTCACAGTAATAAGAAAAATAATTTTAGTATGTTACAGTGAAATGCATACATTTTCATGTGATATTCAAAGTCCAAAATGGTATGACATGGTTAAAGATTGTATGACAAAATGGGCTCCTAATTTTGGAGATAACATAGAGATGGACACTTGGGAGAGAATGTGGGTAACTGTATTAAATTTACACTGTGTCATAATTTAAAAGAAAAATTTTATAAAATGATGTAACACTGATATATGACACCAGGGAAGTTATCAAAAACGTATAAAGGTATGTATTTCAAGCCAGTGTTGGAAATGTGAAAAGCATGAGAGGACCTTTTATAATGCATGGTGGATTTGTGAGAAAGCTAAGAAATTTTGAGTACAGTGTCATATAATGATGCAAAGGATCTTAAAAATTAATATTGCTAAGAATCCAAAACTTTTTTTATTGGGACTTATGAATAATGAATTACCAAAGACTAATGGTAAATTGATATTGTATATGGTAACTGCAGCAAGATTACTGAATGCACAATGATGGAAGAATAATGAAATTCCCACAGTGGAGAAATGGATTGTGAAAATGTCAGAATTTTCAGAAATGACAAAACTGACTAGTTTGGTCAGAGAACAAACAACAAATACTTTTTTGAAAGACTGGAAACCTTATATCAACTTTCTGCTGAAAGAAAAAAAAAAGAACTAATTATTTAGTTTGATTTATGGATTTGAAGATTAAGAAATATGCGGACTAAATGAGGGGGTAAAAGGATATGTAATATATTTAAGAGGGAGATGGGACGATAAGAATGTAATTATCTGTTGAAAAGGTCAGAAGTCATTTCTATGTTTCTTAACTTTAGTTTCGTTTTTTCTTTTCTGTTTTTCTTTCTTTAGTTTTTTTTTCCTTTTGGTTTTCCTTTTATTATATGAAAATTCTTAATAAATAAATATAAATAAATACAAAATGGTATAATGGAAGGAAGCTCATATGGAAGAGACTGAAAATTACAAACTTTTCCTTCACATTTAGAAATAAAGAGAAGCATAGATGTAATAGATTGGAAAAGTGTAGGATTTTCTCTTCTGGCTGCCAGGTGTTTTGAAGAGGAGCCAAACTTCTGGCAGATCAAAGTTCTTCCCTGTGTAGTAGACTCACAACTGTTTGAGAGCTGAACTGTGGGGCTGACAGAAAAAAGCAGAGTCCACTGAGGGCGAGAGCAATGTATAAGCAAAGGAGAAACAGCCTACAGTCTGAGATAAAAGACAAAGTTTACTTCCAAATGATTCAGCCATCTGGAATCTCTGAGACAGAGAAACAACTCCTTCCACATGAGCTGGTAGGCTAAGAAAATGCTATGTAAAAAGATTTGGAAAGAGACTGTAAAGCCAAAGCAGTTTAAAGAGAAGGGTAAACTACCTTAAAGGAGCAGAGGCAGAAAAAAAAGCAGAAAGAAAAAACTGGATTTGGCCTACAAAACAAAGACACTGGAATATGTTGTACTGTACACAGGTTACTAGGCTTATAAAAAAATATCTGGGTGTTGGTTAAGTTAGGTATAGAAGTAGGATTATGTTTATGTTAGTAAAATTTGCACTACCTGTGTATCTGTGGATCAATAAAGATAACTGTTTGAGGGTGAAACCTATTCTTTCCTTGCCTGTGCTGAAGCCACCCTAAACCAATGTTTGGCAGACACTGAATATTTCCAGGTATAAATTAATTTGTTAGAACTTGAAAGCATTTCGGATAGATAAAATTGTCTGCATCTTAGCCATAGTTCACCAATAAGCCATCCCTATCTAACATACCCATTGTACAGGTAGTCCTCACTTAACAACAGTAACTGGGACTAGAATTTCCATCGCTAAGCAATGTGGTCATAAAGCACAACATAACATGACTGCACTTCAGTCCCAAGGACCGCAGGTCATTAAGCAAGGACCTCATATGACTGTGACTTGTGACTTCCTGTCAGCTTCCAACAAGCAAAGTCAGTGGGGAAGCTGGAAGGAAGTTGCAAGTCACTGTCATGACAAGCCTTTTCTTTTTAGGTGGCTTGCAAGCAGGCTGGCAGGCAAGAGCTACAGGCGGGCAAGAGCTATGGAGTGTGGGCAGGTGGGCGGATGCATGCTACCGAGTGCAGTTGGGGGGACAGGTGGGCGCTATGGATATGCACTATGGAGTGTGGGCAGGTGCTATGGGCATGCGCTACAGAGTGCTGGCAGGCAGGCAGCCACTACAGAGTGTGCGTGGGCACTATGGGCAGATGCATAATACAGAGTGCCTGTGGGTGGTCAGGCACTATGGAGTACGAGGCCCCCATGCCACCCAGGGGCTCCTTGGGAGAAAAAATGGCAGGAGCGAGAGTGACTTGCGGTCTTCTGCCAGCTTCCCCGTTGAATTTGCTTGGGGGAGCCGGCAGGGAAGGTCACAAATGGTGATCACGTGACCACAGGATGCTGCAACTGTCATAAGTACAAGCTGCTGCCAAGAGCCTGAATGGCAATTAGATGACTGTGGGGACTCTGCGACAGCCACAACTTCAAGGACCATTCATAAGTCCCCCTCGTTCAGTGCCGTTGGAACTTCGAACGGTCACTGAATGAGTGGTTGCTAAGTGAGACCTACCTGTACTGCTTTCTGTTTCAAGAACTTATCAAAACTAAGCTGATCCTTCAAATTGAACATTTGATGGGAGACAAAGTATTTGAGGCATGCAATAATGAGAGAATTTTCCTTTTTCTTTGCTGCTCTGTGGTTTCCAAGAACACAGATGCTTGTGGGATTTTCTGCCTGATGTCCCAAAATTGCTTGGCCAGGCTTGGGTTTTCTGCATCTCGACTTGAGTGGGTGCACTCAACTTTGTCTGGGACAACTCTGGCACAAAATGCCATGGGTTAACCCTGGCTGAAGAGTAACTGAGGTGGTTAACACACTCTATACTCTTTGGTGTGCTGTAATTCCCTTTTCAACTTGACAGTTCAGTGAGCATAGCATCCTAGCTAGTCTAAATGACATTACATGAATATGTAAACTGTCCAGAGGGAGAGTTGACTCACTCTGTTTTCCAGTACCTCTCACTAAGTACTGGATGTTGCTTTCTAACTCAACATGATTCTGGGTCACAGTTATTTTACATTACAAACATTATTATTATATTATAACCATTATTTTACATTACACCCATTACTCCTACAATCATCTTCAGACTACTATTTCTCAACTATCATAAATCAGATGATCAACAGTTCATATTTATTTTTATGACTCCATACCTTCTGTGACCTCAGTGATGGTGGTATGTTTAACAAAGCCTACATCTCCTTCTTCTATCAAGCATCTGGAAAATACAACCAGAGGAAAAGGTAAATGACACTTTTCATTTCTTGCCTTCCTCTTCTCAGAAATGATGTTGAAAATTATTCAAAAATAATTTAGGAGAAATAACCGTGTAAATATTCTTGCACTGTTAATATAATATTTTAATGAGAATTATAAATAGTTGTAAGCTGAAAGGAATCTACTCAATTTTTTATGATATTATAGCATTATGCTTGTGACTGCTTTCTACATGTTGGTATATAGTTTTTAACAGCCACATATAAGGACAGAATAATATGCTTACCTTGTGGAATAACAGTTATCAATATACCACTAGATGGGGTAATGATTGCATTAAAGAGGACTTCCAATCTATTTTCAATATTAAGGCTTTGTCTTGCAATGTGTGTTACAATATTTACAACAACAATAAAAATAACTATAAAAAGAAGAATGTTCATATGATCCTGTGCAGATCCTGACTGACTGACTGATCACAATCAAACTTCAACAGAAGACTCTAGCAGACACTAATCTTGTCTAGAAAGTGCACAATACAGAATCTTATATCTGCACAAGATTCTCAGTCTTAGGCATTATTTAAAATGTTATTGTTTTGGCAATTTCATTTCCCACAAAATAAAATAAAATAAAGAATATTTTTTAAAATCAGAAGGTAGAGTGACAGATTAAAGCAATACACATGATGATTTTGAATTGATGCCCTATAATATTTCCCATGGAAAGACTCAGGAAATGCTTCTGTAATTTTGAAACCTCAAGATAAGCTTCTCCCAAATCAGCTTCACTTGTTATCAGGGTGAAGGGTTGCATTTTCTTCTCCTGCAGGATGCTGACCAACTCACTTGTGTGAGCCATCTGAAACTATTTGCTCTGACAATTTACCCAGTTGCATCTACTCTCTCAGTTGATTAGACTTTTTAATTCCCACAAACATATAATACATAGATATGTTATTATAGGCTATCAATTATTGGTAACATCCATAGGAAGAAATCCTGAACTACAAGATGAAAAGTGAGGAATGATCAACAAGTGACTTCTCATTCATCTATCATATTCCAAGGAACAGCAACCTACCGAAAAGCACCATTATACCCATAGTATATCTCATTGCTGTTAGGTTTACACTTGTGTTTCTGAGAGAGGCCACCTTCACCGCCGCTACCTTTGCATAGTTTGCACAATGTAGACTCAGGAGGTGCTCCTGGCGCACAGCTTTCTGAGAAGAATTTATCTAGCATGGGATCAGAGAACAGGCATTTTAATACTTTTGTTTATATTCTTATAAAGTAACATACCCCATTTGGTTATCCACCAGATGTGTTAGATTTCACCTTGCATAATCCCCAGAAAGCATGGTCAGTGGCATCAGATTGGGGGCGGCCAACAATACTGTAGTTGTAATAAAGCTAAACATTGACACACTAGAACTTCAGAATCCAGACCCAAACCCCCAAAAAATTATTATTGGGAACCATGGCCAGCTTAAAAATGTCAACTTCAAAATTCTGTCTTTTCAAAATATATAATTGACAACGTATCACATTACAAATTAAGGAAATACCAGCAACAGAGTTCCTTAAGAGGTACTGACATGAACACATATAATTTGCTCTCAGCCATATTAGGTTAAACAGAAAAGGCTGTGCTTGTACTTGATACAAATCATTTTCAAAGCATGACCAACTCCAGTATAGAGGATCAGTTGGAGAGGTGATAGGGTGGAAGGAGCAAACTCACCACTTTACCTTCTGGAAAAAGCGTATTTTGTGATTGGCTGTGTTCATAAAGGCAGCCATTTTATGAACAGGCAAGCCTTCCTATTGGTAGCCATTTTGTGATAATACCCACAAGCATATTTTCACAAATCAGAAGGAATCCAGATGATTAAATGGGTTAAAAACTTTGGACACAGTATCATGTTGGAACAATGGGAAAATATGTGGAACAAAGATTTGAAATTTATGTTGGATTATAATTTAAAAGAACATTTTTATAAAATGATGTACCGTTGGTATTTAACTCCTGATAAGTTGTCAGAAATGTATCCTGGTATAACAAATGTTTGTTGGAAATGTTCACAGGGTGAAGGAACCTTTTATCATCTTTGGTGGACTTGTGAAAAGGCTAAAAAAAATTGGGACCAGATATGCATTGCTATTCAAAAGATTCTTAAAGTGAACATTAAAAAAAAAACCAGAATTGTTTCTATTGGGTTTGATGGAGAAAGGATTGGAGAAACAACATGGAACCTTGCTTCTATATATGATCACAGCTGCAAGACTGATATATGAGCAAAGATGGAAGGACTCACAAATACCTACAGTGGAAGAATGGATTATTAAATTAATGGACTTGGCTCAAATGGCGAAGTTAACAACTTTAATAAGAGATAATACCATTTCTAAATTTGTCTCCTCATGGCAACCCTTCCTAAATTACGTGCTTGGGTTGGGAAAAAATGAAGCTTTGATTGTGGAATTTAATGATTAGATGGTTTGTGTTGTTAGAAATAATGTGAATTTGGATTAATTAGTGATAGGAGATTAACTTTTTTCAAATTTGTATTTGTATCTGTATTGGAGATAGTCGGAAGTAACTTTCTGTTTTATCTTTCTACCTATGTTCACTATTTTAGTTTTTGTCTTTTACTTTTAGTTCTATCTTCTTTTTTTTCTATACTTTTTGATTTGTATTTTAACTGTACTTTTTATATATCTTAATAGAAGTTTTAATAAAAAAAAACAAATCAGAAGGAATCCAGGATTGCCTTTTCCGACTAATAAATTTAATTAAAAGCCTATCATAGACATATATGCTCTCCTGCCTACAATACATACTTTGAGATATGTCTAACAGGCCCCTAAAATAGTTTATTTCTGCTCCAGAAATTCAGCTGGGTGATATTTATTTAACAGAGTTCTTATGCTTTTAGTCAGAAAAATAAACTCTTAATAAGAGTTCACTTTAAACTCAAGATTCTTTTGAATAATATAGAAGGTGATGTGCTAGAATTTTCAGAAATATAGCAGTTACGGCTAATCATTGAAAGAAAAAACAATAAAAACTTCAGGATTTTCATCATGAATTCCATTCTAGATAAAAATTGAATTAGGAATGGCTTTCATAATGCTCATTCACTTACTGGTGTTCCATCCATCCCAAAAATTTAATTGCAATATTCTAATGTGCACACAATAATGAAACTCTAATAATGAAAAATAGCCAAGTTCCTTTTTTTTTTTTAGTTTTTCACAATCTCCTTGCTAGAATATATTAGCAACTTCCAAAGACAGTTTCTCATTACCCTGTTCCATTGTGTCTAAATCTCTTTTGGGGGGTTCTGAATTTTGATCCTATACAAAATCTTCCATTTTTGTCTTCCACAATCATCATGTGATAGAAATGTCATCATAATGAATATACAGTTTTTTAAAGTTTTTAAGATTAGAGCTGCATCTTTTCCTGCCAAGGAGGGCAGCTGTAGGGATTCAGGGAAATACTCATTTGAATTCAGGATAGACGGCCTCTCTATTGCTGCCCCCTTTAACACTCCTTTATATACTCATATTTAACATATAATTTATATTTAGGTTTTTTTAAGCATTTTTAATTTTAAAAACATTAAAAATTCAGTAAAATGTGATTTTAAGCACTGACGTATACATACCTTAAGAAGCATTTTAATTAGGGACAGGGCGTGCAAAATGTCTTATTTAAAAACATTGTGGGTGTGAAATTTCACAAAACGTCCCATCTCAAGTGCAAAATGTCCTGTTTTCAGCAGTTTTGGAAGCATTTTAAGCTCAAAAATAAGGCATTTCACCAAAAATGTGCTCTAGACATTTCAGGCCAAAACATTTTGCACACCCCTAATGTTTATGTTATTTAAAAAAAAAAGAAGAAAAGAACTTTAGCCTCTGGAAATGTTACCAAGAAAAGTGTACCAAAAAGACAATCCGCTTCATGCATCATGGCATATCAGAACTGTGCTTCTTAAAGAATAGGAAAACTATGACAATCTCTATTCACTATGCTTCCTTTCTATCATTATTATGGTAATGTTGCTATTTCAGCTAAAAAAAAGGTGGTTGGATGTTGTACTGATGCCTCATTTAAAAAAGAGTAAAACATTTTCATTTCTAACACAAAAAGGGCTATGAATTCAAATCCATGTTGGGTCAAAATATGTCAATCAAATAGACAAATGAAGATGTTTCAAGACAAGGTTTTTCATGTCTAGTTGTCTTGCCTCAAATGTTTACTTTACAGAGGATCCAGGAAAAAAGAAAAGGAAAGCAATCAAATTTGCATAAAATTACTTTCCAAAGTAACAACTATAAATATTTTCCATTTGTAGCCCACCACTTTTTCTTTCTTCTTTTTCCCTGCAAAATATCTGTTAAGGATGGGGAGACACAATTGCTGCCTGATCCTTTGATAAGGAGCAACAGAAGCTACTGTTCTAGAAGCACTGGATTCTTTAGAGCAGTGTTTCTGAACTTCAGCAACTTTAAGACGTGCAGACTTCAATTCCCAGAATTCCCCAGCGAGCATGGGGAATTCTGGGAATTGTCAAGGCTCAGAAACACTGCTTTAGAGGATGGGTGAGATAGCAGCATAAAAACCAAAGCAACCAAATAGACATAAAGCCACTCACCAAAGTCACAACTACGATTATTTTGAGTGTAAATAAGGCCCATGGGAATATTCCAGCCAGCAGTTCTACCAACAGCAGTGTGACAGGATTTCTTTCCTTTCAGAGTGTTCCAGTTGATGTCAGTGTCTTTTTTCTTAGCAACAGCTACAGCAATATAGCCTTTAGCTGGAAAACAAGAAGCAAACATTTCTCCACTGAGAATCCAAATAACCTAACAGAAGGCAAGCATGGCCCGGTGATTCATTCACATCTTTAGTGAACATTTAAAGAGGAAAGAGCTCACATGGACCTTCACTACTCTTATCCCCATATTTGATGAAATACACATATGGAAATTTTAAGTATCTAAGCACTTTGCTAATGAATTTAAAGCCATAGCTGCCATCTTGAAATGAGAAGATAGCTTGTTTGTTTGTTTTTCTTTGTGCAAAAGGAGGGATTTTCTTCAACAAATTAGGAAGTTAGGGAACAAAATGTTTGGCCAAGTTTTAAATTGCCAGATAAAAGTTTAGAAGTGTTTCTCAACCTTGGCCACTTTAAAATATGTGGACTTCAACTCCCAGAATTCCCCAGCCAGCATGGCTGGCTGGGGAATTCTGGGAGTTGAAGTCCACATATCTTAAAGTGGCCAAGGTTGAGAAACACTAATTTAGAGCCTATGGATCTCTTAAGTTGCAATATATTCACCATGTTTACCCACCTGTTACACCTTGCTCTGGATTTTTGCATGCAGCAGAATCTTCAGCTGGAAGGAATAAAAACAGGATTTGGAGAAGTCACTTCAAGCTTAAGCACATTCAGGTTTTTACTCAGCTTTGTCAGGACTGCAGGAAAGGTGTCTTGTAGACTTAGAGGCAGACAATGCCAAGCATATTTACAAGATAAAAGACTCCATTCTGGAGTGCAAGGTTACCTGTACTCAAGACATAATACCTATGATCCAGGGTTGATGAAGTTGATGGATAAAAAGATGGACTCAGTTTCTATCTGGCCCCTTAAAATTTTGCAATAGGCCATGTATATCACTCTTTGGTGATGAGGTAAAAGTATTGGCAATATCATTGGTAAGATATGACAACAAAAAGGAACTCGAGGAAAGTGCATACCTCAGCTATAATCAAAGAACAGATCCCAAGAAGGAGTGAGGTGATTTAGAGCAGATTTTCATTCCCTTAGATCAGATGTTTGAAGGAATAGTTTTAGCGAAATGCTGCCCTGAGACACCTAAGTTTTTCTTAGTCTAAAACATAGAGCTAAAAGTGCAGACCATCAGAAGTCATTTCCACATACACAATCATGGGCATTAGTGGCTATTAACCTTGATGGCAATGTGACTGCCTCTGAAGACCATTTGCTGGGAGATTAGTGGGCTTCATTATGCAGTTGGTTGGCCGCTATGAGAACAGAATACTGGAATCGATAAGCTAGAGGTCCTATACAGCAGGGCACTTCCTATGTACTTACAACAGCCATTGATCTACTGAGTTCATACTTACGAGGGATTTCTGTCAACACTGGGATGAGGCCACATTTTCCTGCAGTGTAGACATGCCCTCCATCCAAGGTCATTGCATCAGCTTCTCTTTTCTGCAAAGAGTAATGAATTTTCTGGCAGCAAACACATTTCCTAATGTGGTTCTTTTTATGGTCAAAACAAACCACTCATGCTCAACAGGGATCCCCAAGATTTAAAGAAGAAAAAATATATTGAATGGAAGAAAAAACCCACCAACATTTTGAATAACCAATCTTGGCTGAGCAGACTCTATGGGACAGAGAGGTGATTGTCTACTGAGGGAACAAAACTGAAAAGCAAAGGCAGGAAAACAGAATAAAGTATCTTAGAAAAGGGCCTATCTGGCAAACCAGAATTTAGCAAGAGCACACTCAACTCTGCCTGTTGTAATTTCCATATTTTCAAAACTAGAAGAAAATATGGATCATCTTCCTCTTTGTTTCCCTCTGTTGGGCCTTCTGGTTTGTGGAACTACAGCTATATATATCCCCCATATTTCCCCCAAAGTTTTGGAAGAGTCAGGGTAAATCCAAAGGTTTCAGGATCTTAGTCTGTAGAAATCAAACTATAGGAATTCCAAAATTTCCAAAAATCTCTATAGAAATTCCAAACACAACATACTGGAAGGAATAATGTCAAACAATATTGACCTAACTGAAGAGAGGGACAAAGGAGCATACTATCTCATTCTCTGGATGGACATTTTCTAGTTCACCTTGAGATTTAAATATCCCAGGGACCAATGACATCACTAAAGAAATAAAATATAAGGACATCAAATTATACTTCCAGTCAAAATAAAATAAAGGGAGAAAAATAATGGAGAAAACGCTCCAAATGGAGGAGATAAAATTTAAACAGACCAATGAGTATGTTCCCTGGGCACAAAATGGTACTGGCCATTGGGGGCAGAGACAGTACGGTGGGTATAGAGGGAAATCCTGAACAGGAGCACCAGCTGTCCTTATACTGGTATTCTCCTAACTATTTCAAACACTCCCAGCTTAGGAAAATGGGGATTGTAATTCAACATATCTGTAAGATATGTTGGAAAATGCTGCACTATACACTCAACATGTTGTTGCAGAGGCCTCTTGCCCAGAATGAAAACTCATACCATGGGATTCCATGGGTGTATTAAATTAACATGATCTAGCAAAATCACAAGCCTGCTTGTTTATTTTACTAGCCTTCTTCATGGATTGCACCCTGTAACCTGTTTTTTCTTACATTCTTTTAACTAAAGTGCAAATCTGGCCTCAGTGAAAAGTGAAAAAGTACAGTGGGAATTTCAAGCACTTACTATGATCTTGACAATGCAGTCTTCCGTAGTTTCTGCAACAGCACACTCAATGGCACCATTGCTCTGTCCACTCCACAAATCACACTTTTTCTGCTCAGCCTTGCCCACTGCACACCATACAACTCTTCTCGTTGTATCAGGATCTGTAGTAGGTCTTTCTAAAGGACGAGAAAATACCTCAGTTAACCAAACATTCAGATTCCTCATAATGTTGCAAATTAATTGCTAGCATATGGAGACCACTGATGTAAGAACCACTGCAAGCTTCAGTGTACACCCCTTACTCTATCTGAGTCTAAAGTGTCTTGATTGCTATAAGGAAAATCACCAAGACTAGAATTAATGGGGAAAAGAACACAAAAACATGTATTTTACACTTTATAACAGTTGGATTGCTTTTGTTCTAGAACATCATTAAATAAGACATTTAAAGGGTAATTTGGCCATTTTAATAATGGCAATAGCAGGAAAACAGTAGAAATTACAACATTTACATGATCCAATTAAAACATATCTGCTCGAAGAAAAACCTTAGACCTCTTTATTGTATGCTCAGGATTTACATACTTAGCCATTTTATTTAGCATAGAAATGTTTCAGCTCTAGCTCCCAGATAACCTGAAATGGGCTACCTGGGAGTTGGCAGTGAAACATTTCTACCTCCAGTCATTTGAAAAATGATAAAATGGTATACTCCTGTACTTAAAAAAAAAAAAAAAAGCCCAGAAACTAAAATAGGTACTTGGAAAAAGAAAAAAAAAAGTGCTTATGTACTGTATGTACATTTTGATGCTTTAACCTTGTATTTATAAATTTAACTTCACTTTATGTATGTTTCTGTATGTATGTATTATACCTGCTCATATATGTACTATATATGTGTGTGTACAAATGCACCGTCTCACATGCAGAGAGAGCAGGAGAATGGGAGGACATGGTGGCCTGTTCTCCAGACTAGCTATTTTGGAAGCTGTTGCCAAAGTGTCTCAGTCTCGACAGGATTTTCTTAAGGCAGCTTAGAGTCACGCCAGCATGAGCACAGAAAAATTAAATGGTGCTCTATTTAATTTTCACTGGTATGTCTCTGTAATCAAACTAGTATTCAATGTTTATAAAAACTTCTTCCCACCTGCCTGGAGTTCATCCCACATTATGCCACAAAAAATGGGGACTGTGATTTACTGCCTGTAACAGTTTTTCCTCGTGATTTTCAAGAAGAAAAAATCCCAGTCCTCACCTGACTTTTGCTCCCCCACCTATCGCATACAGTTTGATATTATTGCCCTTTTTATTAATTCAGGGTTATCCTCAGCTAGCCAAACAGATTAAAATATGGCCCTTAGCCACAAACAACTTGTGCCTAACCCTGTTGTTACACTGATGTAGTCAAAGCAAAACGTTTTCTACTTTGACAATTTCCCTATCATATAGATTTTAGAAGCAGTCAACAGATTGTATAGCAATTAAGCTAGTATTGCTGTTAGTGAGTAAACCAAATGTCACAACTTTCTAATGCCTTCTTTTCAATACTTGGTGTTCATCACTGGGACTCCATAATGCATGATGACTCCTGCCCTGCTTACCTCTTCTGAGATTCTGTATTGCAGTATAGTACTCAATACCCAGGTAAAGTTGAGCATCCATTAGTTCAGGCACTTGAACAAGACTGAAAGCATCATCCTTAAACAGGAGGTCTTTGCCAGAGTCTAGAGGGGAGCCAAAAAGCTTGCATGCTGCCTGTCCTTGATTGGACTGTTCCTAAAGTAAGAGAAAAATGAATCAAAGAAGAGTGCGCTGAGATGGAGATATGCAAGTGAATGGAATATTTATTTATTTTATTTTACTCAATCTCTATAGTCGTCCCTCTCAGTTTACATGACTCTAGGTGGCTTACAATAAAACAAATAAAAACACAAGATACATAATACAAAACAGAAATAAAAATACATAGCAGCTGGGCACGATCTAACTTATCGTCCATACAACCAGGAGACGGGCTCTAACCCATGCCAGGGCCCCAGGCTTCAAGGCCTTAGGAAAGGCCAACAGAGACAGGGCCAGTCTAATCTCAGGGAGAATGATGTTTGAAAGGGCAGATGCCACAGCAGAAAAGCCTCTCCTCTAGGCCTCGCCAGCTGACACTCCCCAGCTGACAGGACCTGGAGCATGCCCTTCCTGACAGATTGGATAGGCCAGGTAGAAACAATTGGGGAAAGGCGGTCCTGTACGTAATCTGGTCCTAAGCTGTGAAGGGCTTTAAACGTGACAACCAGCATCTTGAATTGCACCTGGAAGCACATCAGAAGCCAATGCAACTTATGGACCAGTGGTGTCACATGTGCTGAGTAACTGGCACCAGTAACTGCCCACGCCGCTGCATTTTGCACCAGTTGAAGTTTCCAAATACTCTTCAAGGGCAGCCCCACGTAAACTGCATTGTGGTAGTCTAATCTGGAGGTCACAAGGGCATGAGTGATTGTGAGCAGAGCCCCCTGAGAGGCAAGAGAGAAATGAGGGAGAACAAAGCATCCTGGATAATGGAACTGCATGGAGAAACTCAGGAGCTAGGTTGCAGATAGAAAGTTTGAGATAAGACTACCACAGCCTGAATGAATCCAGAATTAAATATTGATTTTTTTCTAAATCAGAGCCTGCAACTGAAACTGGAAAGAGAATGGTAGCAGTTCTGGCTTTATCTCAACCAAAATATTCTCTGACTCCCTCCTCTTTCCTTGCATATAGTTCTGTTCCAATTCTCATCACTCCAATGATTTATAGAATAAATGGAAGACTTTTTAAACCATGGAACACTATCAGGAGTCAAACATGACCGTTCTCTTTTTCTTCCTCCATTTTTCTTTTATTTTCCAATGGGTAGCTTTAATATTCCAATTGTTTGCTACCCTCAACTTATCTGAATAGACTTCCACACAATACTATTATTGTTCAATCATCGCTCTGCCTTATTCATGAAACATTACGGGGGAGAGGGGTTCAGATGAGGAAAGTTTTCACCTGTTACCCTTCCATATTTTCTCATGATTTTGTTCATTTAAAAAGCAGATGGAATCGTTGCACTGTCCTTTAATTGGAAGCCTTAGAACCATCCATCTGAAGACATCCAGACCCTTTTGGGGAAACCCTTTTGGGAATTTGAGCATAGTTTTGGCTGGGCAGCAGCTTATTAGCTTTTGCTTTAAAAAGGTAGCGGCAAAATTATTCTTTTTAGCCTTTGGTATAAAGTTAGACATTTTACAACCATCGTCTCTTTGGCTGATTTCCCAACATATGTAGTTCCTCCATGAAACTATCTCAATGATCTCGTTACTATTTTTAGTAATGGGTCGGCCTGATGCTCAATTATATGAAAATCATTAACTATGTCCCAAGCAACACAGTGCTGCCAAACAAAGGAACTTATTTTAACATGTTCTCTATCTGGCTGCAAAAGAAATGGCTCACAGTTCCAGGCCAGGAACAATTTATTTATTTCTTTGTTCTCTCCTTTTTAAAATCAGTGAAAACAACTTTACTTGTGACATTTCCTTTTCTTGTTAACATTTTCCTACTAGTAGCTTTTATATATTCTTCTTCTTTTAGTCCTCCATAACATTTGAATTAAGATATTTGTGATATTAATCTTTGATCTGTTTTATAAAAAAGAAAGACTTGATAAATACCAATAGATGAGAGAGGAGTGCCCAGATTTTATCTGCCCGACCATCAACAGATCGGGCCACCACAGCATGAGAAGACACTTTAGCCCAGAAACAGTGTTCATACTCTTCAACAGGCCTTGTGGAGCCATCAAGACAAAGTAACTCGTACTTGCTTCTTTCTTCTGGACTGGCAGCTGTGGGGAATAAAAGGCAAACAGTGCGTGTAAGTAAGAAAGCAAAGTAGGCTCCATCATGTTGTTGTTGTTATTGTTATTTATTAAATGTATATATCACTTGGCTTATTTAATAACAAATTATTTAAAAGGGAAAAAACAAAGACAATGAAAAAGACCAGAAACAAAAAGAAGGGTAGGGATGGCAGGGTAACAAACCAGGTGGAAACAAAGGAAAACAACCTAAGTAAAAAGGAGGTTTTAGTCATCCGCACCAAAGGCCTGGGTGAAGATCCCTTTGAAACACCAACAATGTGAGGACCATTTAGATCCCGGGGGTGGGGACCTCACTCCATAGGGCAGACACTGCGACAGAGAGAGAGAGAGCACACCAAACCTGCCAGATTGAATTGGCCGGGCAGATACTATGGGAGATAAGCAGTCCCTCAAGTAACTCCTTATGCCATGTAAGGCTTTACAGGTAACAACCAGCACCTTGAATGACACCTGGAAACAAAGTGGCAACCAGTGCAGCTTGCGAAGCAGAGGTATTAGATCACTGCTCGCGCTGCTGCATTCTAGACCAGTTGAAGCTTCCAGGTGGTCTTCAAGGGCAGCCCCATGTAGAGCACGTGCAGCAGTCAAGCTGTGAGGTGCGCAGAGCATGAGTGACTGAAGGGCCTCCAATCTAGGAAAGGGTGCAAGTGCCTCACCAGATGAAGCTGTGCAAAGGGCTTCCTGGCCACAGCTGATACCTGCTCAATGAGCAATAGCTGTGAGTCCAGGAAGACCCCCAAGTTGTGCACCACCCTTGAATGGGGAAGTGCCATCCCATCCAAGGTCAGAGATGACATATCCCCAGAGCTGGGTGGCCCAAACACCCACAGCCACTCGATCTTGGTAGGATTGAGTCAGAGATGGCTCCTCCCCCATCCAAAACCTTCACAACCTCCAAGCACTAGGACCCAACCTCAACAGCCTCCCTTGGCCTGCCCAGGTTTGAAAGATATAATTAGATATCATTGATGTACTGATAATACCAAACCCCAAATCAGTGGATGACCTCACCGAGCAGTTTCACATTGATGTTGAAAAGGAGGGGAGAGAGAATAGAACCTTGTGGCTCCCCACAGGAGGGGCCTAGGGAATAATCTCTCCCTCTCAACTAACATCAACTGGAACCAGCCCTAGAGAAAGGAAGAGAACCACCACAAAACAGTGCCTCCAATTCCCAACCCAAAGAGTTGGCTCAGAAGGATACCATGGTTGACAGTATTGAAAACTGCCAAGAGATCAAGGAACACAAGGATGGATGCACCACCCCCATCCCAGTTCCACTACAGGTCATCTACAAATGCGACCAAACCTGTCTCAGTACTAAATCTCAGCCTGAAACCTGACTGAAATGGGTCTAGATAATCAGTTTTCTCCAGGGTTTTCAACAGCTGCAGACCATCCACCTTTTCAATAACCTTCCACAGAAAGGGAAGATTGGAGACTGGTTGATAGTTATTGAAGACCATTGGGTCCAAGGATGGCCTACTGAGGAGGAGGTGCACCACCACCTCTTTCAAGGCTGGGGGCACCACCCCATCTGTCAAAGTGGCCAACATTACACCATGGATCCAATTGCAGGTTACTCCTCTGGCTGCTTTCACAACCCAGGAAGGACCTGGATCCAGTAAACAGGTGGCCAAGCTGACAGCACAGAGTGCCCTGTCTACTTCCTCAGGAGTCACTGACTCAAACTTATCCCAGATCACATCACCAGACCATGCCCCAGGCACCTTGGTCTGCCCTACCTACTCAGTCCAGATAACCTAAATATTTGCCAGATAGCCTAAATAATCCTTACAGCAGCCCAACAGATATTCCAAGGGGCCTTCCGTACCCAACAGGGACCAGGTCATTTCGCCACTCCTATTGCCATGAAGTAATTCCTAATATGTCCAGTTAGACTCACTTGAAGTCTTCCTCCAACAGTGCTCCAGGCATCTCTTCTTGCACATCATCTCCTGGAGCTGCTCAGTAAACTAAGATGCACACCAGGGCCGGTGCAAAGGGAGAGGCTATATAGGAGCGATATGATCCAAAGCCCCAGCCACCTGCCCATTACAGGCAGCAACTAGGACCTCAGCCAAACTGCCCACCAAATCCTCAGGGAAAACCCCAAGCTCTCTCTGGAACTCCACTGTGTCCACCAATCACCTGGAGCGGGCCAGCTGAACGGGCCCTGTCTCCTTTGCGTATTCAGTGCAACACCATTTTTTCTTTCCAATTGCAAACCATCATAAAATATCATAAACTGGCTTTGAAATTCCTGTTTCAAAACCAATTTATCACATATTCTTGGAACATGGACTGTTGTTCAGGAAATACATGCCTAAAGTTTCCTTGATTGTCTAAATTCAAGCAAATATAATAACCCATAACATGATTTCCATGTTTAATGTGCTTGGTACACTTTGCTTAAAAACTTATGCAGTGCCATTATATGTATAGAATTCAAGATCTACAAAGAAAGATGATATAAGCACACCCCAAGTTCTCTCTGGAACCCCTATAGAAAACTAGAGTTGAGGATCCAATAGATGAATACTTGATATAATGAAATCCACCTGCAAAGAGTCATAAATATGAGCACTTAATAGCACTTAAACTGACAGGTTAGCTTTTTCCCAAATTCATACCTAATACCGTTGCTTCATTCAGAAAAGCCACATCTCCACCTCCAGATTTCAGACACCTTATAAAAAAAAAAAAGCAGTGGATAAAATATTAGGAATATGGGGTGGGGTTAAGTATTATATTTCTTGCATATTGTATGATGCTTGTACCAACCTTTCGGGTTTTTCAACAGAACAGAAACAAGCTACCCAAACTGAGCATACAGGGGCAACAAGGTACTGGCTTAAGACACCAAAGCTTAGGGTGTGCCAACACTGCCCCTCCTTCCAAAAACTATTCTAAAGGCTATTCTAAAAATGCAAATCTTCGTATCGGTGGGAGGTGGCACCATATATCCTTGAGCTGGCAGTGCAGATGTCATAGTTCAATTATTGTTTATTGCCAACAGAATGAATAAATATGAACTGAATAAAGAACTTAACATCTTTTACAGGAAATGAGTAGTGAGAATATGGAAGAATAATTAAGGCAGGAGTAAGACAATTGATTTCTCTCTGGTTAGGCAATTAGATGGTTGGTCCATCTAGCCCAATATTGTCCAAACAAACTGGCAGCAGCTCTTTAGGATCTTGGGCAAAACCCTTTGCCATCAATGAAGACTGGAAATCAAAATTGTGCCTAGCTGAAGAACCTGAAACCTTTGGTAAGTAAGGCAAGAGATGAACTACTGACTTACATCTTGTTACTGAAAAAGGGATATCCTGGAAGAGATGGATAAAGCGCAGAGAACATATATGTTCCAAAAGATTCGCTATAGCTAACATTTAAAGTAGAATTCCATTATCCAATACAATAGAAGAATTTAATACTGTTGTCATGTAAAAATATATAGCCTACTTCTTGCTGCACACAGTTATAGGACTGATTGATTGAACAGGTTGTATGATGCTTTAGTCACGCAGGTAACTGCAGGCAGCTTACATATTAATAACTAGAAGTAATAAACAAGAACAAAAAAGGCTAGATCATAATGCTGTGCATCGGGGGAAAATGACTAATGTACCACCTCCATCCCAACTCCACTACAGATCATCTACAGATGTGACCAAAACTGTCTCAGTACTAAATCTCAGCCTGAAACCTGACTGAAATGGGTCTAGATAATCAGTTTTCTCCAGGGTTCTCAATAGCTGCAGACCAACCACTTTCTCAACAACCTTCCACAGAAAGGGAAGACTGGAGACTGGTTGATAGTTATTGAAGACCGTTGAAATGGCAAGAACTGATCTGTTTGGTCAGAGAAAAAACAACAAAAACTTTTCTGAAAGACTGGAAACCGTATATAGAGTTTTGCTGAAAGAAGAAATGAAATGATTTATGGATTCGGAGATTAAGGAAGATGTGGATTAAATGAGGGGCTAAAGGGACTTGTATAACATCTAAAAGGGAGGTGGGACAATAAGATTGTAATTGTGGAAAAAAGTCGGAAGTCATTAATATATTTCTTTAGTTTTTTTCTTTCTTTTTCATTTCCTGCACTTTCTTATTTCTTTCTCTCTTTTTCTTTCTTTCCTTTTTTTCTTTTGATTTGTCTTTTATTCTATAAAAAAAAAAAAATATATAATAGCTTAATAGCTTAATAGCTTAAGTCAAGGGCATATTTATCTTATAAAAGATATTTTGGAAATAGTTATGAAGCATTATAGAAGCTGTTTCCCACTGCTTATGTGAAAAAGGATGTGCCACTTACTCAAAGGCTCCTGAATATCCAGCATAGGGGTCATTCCGGTCACAGTTTCCAGCACATAAACGGCAGAGATTTGGTACATCTTTGACACCTGGGACACACGAAACACTGAAATATCTTGCTACAGCTATAAAAGAAAATCAGACGGGTTGGTCATTGACAGTTCGTTATAATTAAATTGCATTCTCCAAGTTTCTTTCAGAATTGGATTGATCATACTGTGCCTCACGTGGCTCTCTTGAAGTCTTAATATATTCAAGACTGACAGGGGCACCTTTTTCCTTCAACAGGAAGCAGTTAGAAAACAAAATCAAAACGAAAGACTCCAGGTTCCCCTGTGATGTCAAAGGATTTGCTGGATCACAAATCTCACTCATATGTTACTAACAGGCAGCAGCTGCATACAAACTGAGAAAGTTAATCCAATGGTCCCTACACGGTTCTATAAGAAGACACACTTCTCACATCCTGCCCCATAACTACATAAGGCAACAAAATGTGTATTAACAATAAAAATATTGTCTTATATGTGGAACATTTTAGTTGTGGTTGTATGGAGAAGCAAAAAAAAGAAAAAAACAAAGAAATATTCCTAGACATAAATATAAACACACACACACGTCACACTGTTTTCTTTTGGAGTAAGCAACTTGTGTAGAGCACAGAAAAGGGGTAATAAATAACACACCAAAGAAATTAAATACATAAGAAAAAGAAAAAGAAGTGTATATAAAATTAGTTTACATTCACTCAATCTCTCTATATAACCATACAGTTCTGTCATTGCAAACTATCCTTGCTTTACCATAGTCATAAACACTTCATACTAGTTTGCATGGGGGATAGGAGTTTTAATCGTCCCTGGGGGTAGTTAGCACCCTGATGACGCTCCCTGACTTATTTGCCAATTCTCCATCATTCTTGGAATTTATTATTAAGATTGTTTTTATATTGTATTTTAATTGATTTTATCTCTGCTGTAAACCGCCCAGAGTTGTTTCAATGAGATGGGCAGTGACAAATTTGATATATAAATAATAAATAAACACATTGCTTTTTGTCTTTGGGAATTCTAGAGATTATACATAAACCCTCCTCAACTTCAATATATCTGTTAGGACAATTCACACGGAGTGCATACTTTTCTAAGCTTTAATGCTGCCAGAGACATTGATTATTTTCTGGTATCTTGACTATCCTTTCCAGCTCTGCTCTTCTGATACACATGACAGATCAGAAAGTAATCATTTGCTCTTATTAATTACCATTTCTGAATTGTCAGTTCCTCCTGCGGTATAATTTATTTTGGACAATTCTGTCCAGGATAAATAATGTTTTAAATGAAGTATTGGCCTTACTGAGAAGCATTATGCAATTTCATAAATGTAAGCGTTTATGATGCTTTCTCTAATATTATTTCCATTATGAATTCCAACTAAGTACAGTTGGTAAGTTTCAGAGAAATTATTCAAAGACAGATTGGTTTGATTAGAAATGCAGGTTTATGATACCAGCTTGCAAAAACTTCAAACCAGAGTTAAAGAGAATAGATCTGAAACCTCACTTCAACTTTTGATACAATTCTATTCTCAATATGAGCACTTGCTAAAAGCCAAGAAACTCTGCTATTACAAGGACTAATGGAGAGAGATGGATTTCCACAGTAAGGTAGTCCCCAGTTTAAGGACAAGTTCCATTCCCAAGGTCTGTCCTTAAGTCAAATTTCTATGTAATCCAGAATAGTATTGTTGTATAATATTGTATAAGTAGTATTGTGTTATGAACTCGAACCATTGTGTATTAAACTTGAATCATTGTGTATTTAACTCAAATTTTGCTAACATAGGCTCCATTTTTAACTATGGGTCATCTGTAAACTGGGTGTTCTTAACCCAGTATACAGAAAAAATAACAGGAGGCTTTGGTGTCATTTGATTTATATGCATGCAATCCCACCACAGTTACAAATATTCCACACTGAGATACAATTCTACTCTTCCTTGTCCATCTACAGTAGTACCCAACATGAATTAATCCAAAAATATCCACTTCCTAAATTAGTCTTATTTCCAGAGTGGCCTGTACCCTCAGCCCAAAAATGCTGATTGAAGCTGTGACTCTCGGGAAACTTCCTGGTTTGTAAAGTGAATATTCATTGATCATCCCCCTTTTTTCTATTTTTTTTTCCAGAAATTGATCATACCTATGCTATCTATACCAGTTGGAAACAAAGTATGATATGCCCAAGGCAAGCAACAGGAGCCCTCCAATTGTTGCACAATTAATCTATTGGAATATTCTCCAACATATCCTCCATATCTTCTAAACAAGTTGGAGAACTGGGCCGATTTTGTGAATCCCTATCACCCAGAGCAAGCAGACTTTAGCACAGATTATAGCACAGCAGACCACTGTATCACCCTGAAGGATTTGGTGCAAAAATATACTAATGGCCATAGCAAATATTTTTATGTTGCATTTATGCTTCATCATCCTTTGATTCAATCAATAGATCTAAATTGTGGGGAAAACTTGGGAGAACCAATATCATTAGATGGCTTCATGTTATTGATTGAATTGCATTCTAACCTCATAGGTAAAGTGAGAGTGGGTTGAGCAGAGTCTAGTTTTAACTGAACTTGAGAAATCAAACAGGGCTGTTTACTGCCTTCCTTCCTGTTCAGTTTTTATATTAATGATATTATTTCAGATATGGAAACAAAATTACTCCCCCCCCCACTTAATAGGAGTAATGTATGATAAAGTCCATGATAACAATTGCTGTCCTTATATTGTGGAAATATACGTTTTGTCCTCTGTAGTGGAATTTAAATCCTGATGTAGTCATGTGGTGACTTTGGATATATATTTAATATAGCTATAATTTTATTTACAGTAGATCAATTTGGTTTTTCGCCTTTTACTTTATGTGTTGTGTATTAGGTATTATGCCTGTATTATATCTATGGTTATTAGAATATATTTTACTTACTAAATCTGCCTCACTAAACTCAAAGTACACCTCCAAGATTTTAATATAACTGTATTTATATTGAAGTTTATTGATTTTGCTACAAATTGGTTACTGCTTAAAGTTTTAAGTAAATCTGATTAACAAGACTCAGATCTCCCAGTAGCCACTGAAATACATAGATCACTATAGGACCTGGGCTATAGTGGACTCTCTTTGAGCCCAACCCACCACATGGGGTTGCTGTTTTAGAGATAAAATATACATTGTCTTGAGTTCCCTGAGAGGTATACATGTGATGGGTGGATGGATAGAGGGAGACAGATAGAGACAAAGACAAACAAATAGATATCTTTTCTTACCCAGTTGTACAGGTTCTACTTCTACTCCTTCCCATTTTATCAGACCCACACGCAGTAAAGTTCCTATTGGGATATTCCAGCCTGCAGATCTGTCGAAACCGGTGTGACAAGATTTCTTATTTTTGAGCTCACTAAGTGAAGAGATAGTTCCTTTCTTTACAACAGCAATAGCATAATAACTCGTAGTAGTTTCTGACAAGGAGAGAAGGGAAAATCAAATATAGGTCCATAGCGTAACAGTAAAGAATATTTCTGCTTCTCCTTATGGTGATAGCCTCTGGCTATTTCCAACAGATCATGTGAATTCAATTCATGTAACATCTTATGCCATAGACGAATCAGCTGGCTGTATTAAGCAAAACTAATATACATTTATGACTGGGACTGCCAACGTACTTCTATTATAATTATTTGTAAGGTTAATAGGCTGAAACTATTTGTATAAATGAATTAAATAAATTAAAGACTAAAACACCCATAATTGCGTTAAGGTGAAATTGAACACAGCAAATGTAAAACAAGGAGACTGTATCTGAAAAAGGAGGAAGGACAAGCTTTTTCTTTTGATCAGTCCAGAGGACTTCACCAGTTGTGGGCTGTGGTAAATGTGGTTCACAGAGAACATCAGGCCACCATCATGACTAAAGCAGAGGAAAGAACTGAAATTCAGAAAGGGGATTTAAGCTGGCTTAGTTTCCAGAGGTTTGTATGCAGGAGTCCAGCAGCTTAAGGCTGCAGAGCAGAAAACCCTGAGTGTGTCAAATTATCCTACTGCTGCATCCTTGTATCACAGATCCAAATCTCATCCTCTGATATATCTGGAGCCTCCAGGAGCCAGTATCAGGAAAGACCATTAATTTAGCACTACAGCAGTGTTTCTCAAACTTGGCAACTTTAAGATGTGTGGACTCCAACTCCCAGAATTCCCCAGCCAGCCTGGGGAAGTCCACACATCTTAAGTTGCCAAGTTTGAGAAACATTGGACTAGAGCATAAACTCGGCATGCACTAGATCTCCAGATCTGGTCCCTGATGGCTTTGTCTGAATCTCCAAGTAGATTCTGCATGGGAGCTACAGCAACCTACGTATTCAGTTGCATTCATGTTAGCAATTCTTTCTTTACTTCTTTATCAAATTTGTAAGTTCACCCACCTATCCAACAAAACTGTAGATACCAAACATCAGCAATAATAGGACAAACAAAAATCCAGGTCAAGGCCTTCTCATTAAAAACAAAACATCTACGCTGTATGTCCACACCAGAGCTCCCAAAATAATAACCTGGCCCCAGTGCCTTGGGGGAGAGCCAGGTTTTCACGGCTTTCCGAAAGGCCAGTATGGTTGGAGTTATTCATATCTCTGAGAGATGGCTGTTCCATAGGACAGGTCCCATGACAGAGAAGGACCCACATAATCATCCCCCCGCCCCCATGAGCAGCCATTGGATGAATTATACAGTCTTTCTGCATTTTCAAATCAGTAAATTCAGATTTACCTTCTGAACCTTTTTTATGAACTTCAGCTACAATAGGCTTTAGATTGTAAGGGCTCAGCCCTGCTTCCGCAATAAGACCAGCATCTAAGGTGATGGCATCTGCCTCCGAGTTCTAAAAAACGTAAAAATAGAAAAATAAGGAGAGAATATTTCTTTGGCATAAAAAATGTCATGAATATGTGATAGTTATATCTCCTTGTTTTTTACTAGAACTGGAAATTAACATGACTTCCTGTTCTTTCACAAACATGTTTGCCATGAAGAGTGATACAGCTATCTTGAACTGACCACTGGGCCTATAGGTCAGATTCTTAAGTTGCCATCTGGTCAAATTCAAGGGCATCCACAGAGGGGATCAAGAAAGTCAAGATGGTAGCCACAACTGTGTGATTGAAGCATGTCCCCTTTGTTACATATTGTTTGAAGGGAAGGGAAGGGAAGGGAAGGGAAGGGAAGGGAAGGGAAGGGAAGGGAAGGGAAGGGAAGGGAAGGGAAGGAAAGGAAAGGAAAGGAAAGGAAAGGAAAGGAAAGGAAAGGAAAGGAAAGGAAAGGAAAGGAAAGGAAAGGAAAGGAAAGGAAAGGAAAGGAAAGGAAAGGAAAGGAAAGGAAAGGAAAGGAAAGGAAAGGAAAGGAAAGGAAAGGAAAGTTTCAATCGCATGGTCATGGTTGTCTTTTGATTTTTTTGACTACCCCCTGCAGACCCCCTGTAGGTAACATTTTATTGATGTAACAATTAAAACATGCAAGCAGTGAATGGCTGATCCTGCTATCTGAAAATCCAATAAATGGACAAAACTATTTTATATTGATTCCATCATTTCAGGCTATGTCAGCTTTCCCATTGTCCAGGCAAATTCCTCCAAACTCTGCTTCCATGTATCAGATTTGTATACAGGATCAGAATCCTGTATCAGATTCTATTTTCTACTTGCTCCTCTTTTTATCTCCATCCAGAACCTTTCAAATCAATCATTCTTTGCAGGGGGATAAAAAATTGGGTTGCCTTGCACAATGAACTCAGGGAAATTCTCCAGCTTTCCTATCCAGCTTTCAGTGGTCACTTACTTTAATAGCTCTTATGCAGTCCTGGTGATCAGTCTTCCTCACACAATTCAGTACTGGCAATTCCTTGGATTGTTGGGGGGGAAAGCATTCCTGTTGCAGCCTTGTGCATTTTGCCTGCTCTTCATTGGATATTGTGCACCATCTTACAGAAGAAGTTGCAAGACACAGAGCTATGGAAAGAATGAAAAAGGGGCAAATAATGTTAATATCACAGTTCTTAAAACAATGGTTGATAGCGCTGCCTGATTGAAGCTTTTCTCCACATTTAAATTACTTACGAAATCAGATTAAAAGGATTACTGAACTGCAGTGGATTAAATTCATTTTTATTGACTGTAGGGGTGATACTTTGCACCCCATAGACAGGAATATCTGGATTATATATAAATATTTGGGTCGCCACACTTATTGAACAGAGGCTCTGTCACCTGATATTCACAGTCCATTTTATATGTAAGATTATATTTACTACTAATTTTGTAGAACATAGAAGCAGCACAGATTTTGTATATAGATAGTGTATCTTTTCTAGTTTCCAAAAGGTAGTCCTCTGTTTGAAGATATGTCAGCAGACACTCCTAAAATCCAGTTGAAATCCAATTTCAGTTTAAGATCATGTAGGAAAAGCAGACACAGAGTAAGAAAGTTAATAAATGAAATTAACTAGAAATAAGATTGTGGATACTGCATATCTAAATGGCTAACAAATTACAATTACATTATTATTATATGAAAAAGTGGTGATCTGTGGAGGTGATTAGCATGCTAAATGATAGAAAAAAGGATTGCACTCTTTAGCAATACATTATAGATAAATTACTGAGAAGATTTTATATTTTGCAAAACAGTTTAGAAATGGTCTTTTGGGCTTCAGTAAGGGATATGAATCAGTCATTAAAGCAATTTAAATGCAATTAAGATTAAAAACAGACTTAAAAACTTTCCAGAGAGTAAAACTGGCTGCCAAACATTAAAAAACAATACATATTGAGCAGAACAGGAATGTTCTTGTTATCCCACAGAACTAATCAGTGAAGAGGATAATCTAAACTCCTTAGGGAAGAAGTTACTTAATCATGGTGCTGCTACAGAAGTCACACATTTTCCATCATCTAAATTATTTCATTGGTGGGACATATAACAGGGCCTCATACCAAAATATATGGCAAGTACATATGTAAGGATATGGCTTTTTCAGTATATTCTGGCCCCAAACAATTTAGGACTTTATATTAAGAACCAGTATATTAAAACTGGATCCAGAAATGCACTTGATACCTGTTCAATGATATAGAATAAGTGTAAAATAATCTATAAAGTGTACACCAAAAGACAATCTAACTGCACTGTTTTGTACCAGTTTTATCTAATGACCATCAAAGCCTCTGTGTTATCATGTCAGGCTCTTACCTGCTATCTAATCAAGATATCAATTCTATATTTTTTCCAACCTTTCTGGCATCCCTTAAATATAGGCAGTGCTACTGCATGATCTCTTCTACCAGCTTCATACAGATCTTTAAAAGCAAATAGCTTTTTTAGCAAATCACTTTACTTGACTCTAATAGTAATGTTTATGGCAAAACAAGCTCAATTGCAAAAACAAAACAAGAAACAGCAAAACAAAACAAAAAAGACCCAGTCTGATTTTTAATATACAGATAATTTAGATTTCAGGTAGGCAATCCGATGTTCTCTAGATGTTCTACTACGATTCCCATACACTTAACCAAAATAGTCAATAGTAAAGGATGAGCCAGTTTGGTGTAGTGGTTAAGGCATCCAAATAGAAACCATGAGTTCTAGTCCTGTCTTAGACACAAAGCCAGCTGGATGACCTTGGGCCAGTCACTCTCTCTCAGCCCTAGGAAGCAGGCAATGGCAAACTACTTCTGAAAAACGTGCCAAGAAAACTGCAGGGACTTGTCCAGGTGGTCACCAGGAGTCAAAAACTGACTTGAAGGCACACACCCACCTACAGGGACATTGTCTAAAACATCTAAATGGTCCCAGGTTGCCTATTTCTGATTTACCATAATAAGTTCAAAAGGTTTCTTAGCTGTAGCTAGATGCATATTAGATAGATGATCTTGCCCAGTATTTGAATTTTTCTTTAAGCTGTGCACTGTTTAGCAATTTCCCCATCAGAGTTCTGCTCTTCAACCAGCCTACAAAAAACTTGTCCTAAGTTATGTACTGTATTACATTGTGTCCTAGGATAATGAAAAGCTAACTCTGCTTAGAGCAATTTCATTATCTGTCATGATTTCTACCAATATAATATAGAACATTTGGGGTCACTTTGTATTACATATGCATATCAATCCATTGCATATGTTGTGGTTTTTCAATCTCTGCTGAATTACAGCTGTGTTGCAGCAATTCATGTTAGCTGTGTACCAGGCATCACATGTCAACTCATGGCATGCATGTAATTTTCATATTCTCCTTTACATTATAAATGTTCATTATTTTTATTACTCAGTAACTTGCACCAATGCGTGATGGTGAGTATCACATGAAAAGATTGACAACCTTTGAAATAGACATTCTGGGTCCCTGCACAATCCCTTGCCATTAACTCTGCTGGTTGTGGATATTGGCAATTGAACTGAATCTGGGGACATCTGATTATCTGTTCTGTAAAAGAACTTTTATTGAGATTTTTATAAGATCAGAGGAAGATTGTGTTAACCTGCCCTTTCCTTACATACTTGTCTCATGATCTTGATTCCAGCCCCAAAATTTGCACAGAGGGATTTTAAAAAATGTGGGCATGTTATTTAAAATAACAGAGTTAATACAATGTTTTGTTGAGCCCTAATTCAAGGAACAGCCTCAGCTTACTGATGTTGCTGAGAAAGTTCCTATTCTGAAACTTAGGAAAGCCACTGCCAAGTAGATCAATTTTCCAAAATTTCTGCCTTTCAGATGTGTTGCACATCCCATCATTTTCAGTCCTCAAGATCACATTACAAAAGAAATATAATGGGTTTCCCACACTCAGGTTTACTTTGTAATCCTGTGTAGGAGAAAGGAGAAAACAATTGCAGGGGCTAATTGTGATGAGAAGAGTGTCTATTCAATTTCATACCTGCCCCTTCTACCTGTATTTTGTTCTAATCTCACCAGGAAAGAAGTCAAAAAGTATTTGCAGGGACAATTTAATTGGCAGAGGAATAACTAACCAACCTAACTCTTATTCACCATTTCTCTCCTACAGTTTTCTTTAGCTTGCAATCATGTTACCTTGGAAATATTTCTTAAATCTCACCCTAATTTTCCTTGATCAAAGCACATGTTTTCATAGTTAATAATATAATATTGCACTCTTCTTCATCAAAATAGTATTCTTTTAGTTTCTTCTATTGGCTCTGAACTCACTTCTAATTAATTTATGAAATAATCACCTATTTCAGACTGTAAGAAACTCTAGCTCCAGGTTCAGCATGTGCTTAAACTGAAGCTTAAATCTTCACTTTTAAAAAACATACGTTTGAAGCTGGCAGAATTCTTGGACCCAGTCCCCAGCTAAAAAGGAAATTTCTGGGAATTGTTTCTGCAATTGTCTAGCTCTTTAAAAACAAGTATCTGAAATAAGGCAGTGGGTGTAGTGTAGTGGGTAAGGTATTATATGAGGGAAATCTATATTCAGGTCCTCATATGACCATGGAGTTTGCTGAGTGAGTTTACACTAGTCTTTTTCTTAGCCAAACCAACCTTCAGGGTTGGTGAAAAGATAAAAGTAAGGAAGACCCCATATATGCCAACCTGAGTTATCAAAAGGAAAGGTGGAAAATAAATGCAATAAAAAGAGAAAGAAATATCCTAGTTAAAGGTTTTCCTTTAGAAAAGTAGTTTTCCTTTTGAAAAGAAGTTGCCCTTTTAATTGCATCATGCAACTCTGATGCTGGAGCTGTTACTATCTGTTAGCCTGCATTCACTTACCCAGCAGCCCAAAGGACAGCGTGGCTCGGAGGGCAAGTTTCATTTTTTCCCCCCTCCGGTGGCTTTCAGGCAAGGTGTTGCAGAGCTGTCAGTCACAGACTGCTCCTGCAGAGTCTGTGAAGGCTGTTGACTCAGCTGCCTTGCCTTTTTATAGAGAGCCTGGACTCCGCAGGGTTAGCAGAAACAGTGACCCAACAGTGTTTGTCCTTCCTTGTTTCCCAATAGTGCCTCTCCTCTATCTCACCAGCCCACTTCAGGGGGAATCTCACATTGGCACTGAATTCACGGCATGCCGGCAGAGATGGCAAAAGGGGAAATCATTCGAGAAACTTCAGTTGGGAAATTCCCCTGTCATTTAAATTCTTCCTGTACCTGAAATCCAAGTCTATTAGCAAGGATACATTCTTCCACTCCTATCATTGGAATGCCAACCACATGTGCCTGTTGAAGCTGTGACTAAATTTTGTCTACTTATGCAACAGCTGTGCTCTGTTAAAAGTCACAGATTTAATTTCTATAGAAATAAGACTACACCCTAAATGCAATATCCATTATTGATGGCTCTCTGTTAGGAGTCATCAATGTAGATCTTGAATTGAGCAGAGGGTTGAAAATCAAGGAACCCCTCCTTCCTTCCTTCCTTCCTTCCTTCCTTCCTTCCTTCCTTCCTTCCTTCCTTCCTTCCTTCCTTCCTTCCTTCCTTTTATCATTTACTTTTTCTATTATTGCATTACAAATTTGGAACTCTTTGTATTTGTATTAAAAAGATAAAGGAACAGGTGGTATTTTATGCCCTATATAATAGCTTGCCTGGAAATCTCATTCAGGATAAAACTTTAAGGCCTGAAGACAAGTATACAAGGCAATGCACTGAAAAGTCCATCATGTCTCTGGACTTGTTTTGAGCAGGAAAAATATTTATTTATTTATTTATTTGACTTTCATGCTACTCCAATTGCTACCTGATTCTGAGCAGTTCTAATCCTACCATGCATAAACAGGATTAAAGTAATTCAGACATAACCAAATAAATAAACTGCATTATATAGTAACATATTCCTGTGCTGAGGACCCCTAAGAACCCATATGCAAGAATATAGAGACGTTATTGTGTTCTGGAATAACAACTTTTCAGAAGAGTAGACATTTAATCAATTGTTATAAAACATCCACTTTTAGCAACTTAAAAACTAATGGCACATGTATTACAGCATGAGTTTTTGTGGACTCTCGCTTTTTTTCCTTTTTAAATCTATATACAAATTCCTCTTCCAGTGAAGGGTAATACTTTGGATCTGGCCACAGTGATGCATTCCTTGAGTTACATTATATTGAGACTACTGGAAAATACTGTATCTGAGCTAGCTTTGAAGTGTGTGTGGAAATTTCAGCTGGTTCATAATACTGTAACACAATTACTGACCAAACAAGGTAACGGAGAACATTTCAAGGTCCAGTTCAAAGGAATGGTTTAAAGCACCATTAGAGCTCATGTTGGCCTTCTCACTAGTTGAAGCAGACATGCAGAGACATTAGCAGATAATGCCCTAACTGAAGAATACAAAACACCATAATCTTCTGTAAGCCACTGGAATGCTAGCAAGGCTTCAGAGGTGAGGCAAGAATTGACCAGGTGCCTAGAAAGAAGGGTGAAGGGAAGGACAAATGAAAGAAAAGAAAGGAGTGGATTGACCAAACAGGAACAGGAATTACTGGTAGAAAGGAGATGCATTCCTGTGAGAAGTCTGAGAAAAAAGAACCTGACTAAGAGCAGGACAACCAAAAACTGTTTGGAAGACAGGGAGATATCCTATTATGATGCTACAATAGAGATGGGGATGCTGTTTGGGACAGACTCCCACAAAAAAGCTTCTGATCAAAGAGAACTGCAGGAGAAATAGAGAGACCTTATCAAGAGCTATCAAAAATATAGATTGGGCCCTGTGGCCACTCTCCTCACAATCCACTTTGGGGACTAGTAATCCTGATTGGGTTAGACAGGAGACAGATTCAGTGAGATAGTCATGCAAACTCAGCAGGACTTCTTCCACAACATCAGGCTACCCAAAGCAAGTCAGATTTGCCTGTCTTATGTTCACCTACAGTCAAAAACTGTCAAGCTGGTAGAAGTGAGAACCAGTGACAACCACAATTTTAGAAGCAAAACAAGTGGAGCAGTGCAATACTTTAATTTCGTCAATGACCAACAAAATTTTAAAAATACAATACAAAAGTAAAATCAAAGGAATGAGATAAAATACCAAAGATATAACAAAGATAAAATAACAAAAATGTAACATAACCTACTATAATAGTGCATTAATTACCTGTGCAAGTGTAAATCTAAAATATTACAATCTATGAAATAAAAATATATATCATCTAAAACAAAATAGCTAGCATGTATTAAACCTGAAGTGATGAATAAAACAGAAGTGGTTATTTCTGTGACCAGTTATACCTTATTTTTATCACAGCAACACAGAATTTGGCTACTGCATAAGTGATAAAGGGTTTTGAATCTTCTAGAAGATAGTTCCCATAGAAATTGTCTGGCCTTCCTGGAATTTTACATATCAGGGGCAGAATATAAGCAGACCTGATATCCCTGTAGAATTTACACTGCGAAAAGGTTTTAATCTTGGAGAAAACCAAGTATGAGAGTAACAGGTTAAAAACAAAAACAAAAAAACCTTCTGTTCCAGTAGAATCTGTATTTTTCTGTATGATCCTAGCTATACATTAATTGTACATTAATAATCAAATGTATGGTTAATTATCTTATAGTGTAGCTAAACTGGGAAAGCATAAAGAAAATATGAAGAAATATTTATCTGTGTCTGCCTGCTGTGTGAATCCAGTGGATCTAATGGAGCAAGGTGGGTGTGATTTGTCCCTTTCAGCTAATTATGACCTCCAAAAGCTGTATGACATGGGATCAGATTATCTGAAGCTACCTTTCCCTATATAATTTTCTCTGTTTTAAAATCTTTGGATCTTCCTTCTAATCTGACATCTACAACAACCTCTTTTCAGTCAACACTTCTACATGTTTTGGTCTTTGATACTAATCATTCCCAGCCACATCTTTGCAAGTGATGTCTCTGGAACACTTCACAAAAAAGGATGCCTAACCTAATCTTATTTCCAGGCTCTTTACACCAGCAATTCAAGGCCTTTTCCTATAGACAGTTCTGTGATTCCATAATCTGAGCTGATCTGGCCATAGATACAATGGATTTAAGGTAACTATAACTGTTTAGCTGATTATTTGCATTGATTTTACTGATGTGTTTCACTTCCCTTGTGCTTATGGTGTTGTTTTCTTTGTATTCTATTACTGGTTTATGGTATTTGTATTTTACTACTGATAGGCATCTGGAAACCATGTTTTGGAGTGGTGGGCTACAAAATTAATAAGTAAAATAAATAAATAGCCTACTTTATCCTTAGTCTGCCAGCCTAACACAATCCCTGTATTGTGTAATCTGGAGAGAAGGTAGATCAATTCTGCATCTGTACTAGCCTTATCTAAACTGATGCTCTCCAGAGATGTTGAACTCCTATCACTTCATCCAATATGTCTATGATATTTAAGGATGCTTTACTTTTTTATGTAGTACATAGCTGCAGTTAATGTAATCTGTAACTGGTAGAAAAATATAGGTGTAACAGAATGGTTACATACCTTTCCTTGAGACTTCCTGTAGTGAACTAGGCTACAGAAAGTTATTGTGCATAAGTAGTCACTCAGAAACTATGAATATGACAATTGTCATCTGATACGGATGTGAACTGCATCATAGAAATGGGGCTTTATTTACTTAGCCAGTGTCATGGAACATGCACCTCTTTAACAATCCCTTCTTATTTTTGGCAAACTAAATAATTCTCATGATTCATGGTTGTTTTTTAAAAAGTAGAAATTTGAATCAAATAAAGGGGAAAATATGTGAACTAGTTACATTCCATTTTGTAAGGCTCAGTGACAAGGTATTTATCTCACACTGTATGAATAAGACAGTTGGGAAGACATTTCTTTTCAGAAGAAACAACGGAAGGCTTGGTTTAGTCAATAGGGGAAGGATTCAGACTGAGAGCCATTATTCACCATAAACATGACAGAGGGCACAACATGTGATTATGAGAACTTTAATGACACCTCACTCCTAAATATATGTACTTGGAACACAGATGTCAAGGGTACTTTCTTCAATGTTCTAGGCAGTTGCATATAACCTTGATTTCTAATCCATAAGCATCTGTTTTTGATCCACTCCAAATTATTAAACTAGGCAATCTTAAAATTTGTTGTATTATCCATTATTTTTTTAAACTGTCTTTCAATTAGAAGCCTTTACACAGGAGATGTTTAGAACATTTAAAAAAAAAACTAGAAAGATGACTGGATTAGGCCAAGAGCTGATGCAGACCAGCATTCTTTGTCACCAGCTATTCAGAAGCTCATAGCATGGTGAGAGGTAAACCCAGTTTGCTCCTCAAAATTGATATTCTAGTTGCATTGCCTGTGATTTAGGCTATTAAACATATATCAGACTGATAGCCCAATCCAAACAAGTGTCTAATCTCTTTTTAAAACCATCTTAGTTGGTAGCCATCACCACATCTGATGGCAATGTGTTTCATAGTTAAGTGATGATACAGTATATATTTTACATTTATTATATCTTCCCTTCTTTTGTTCTAAGTTAAAAAGTATTTTCACTTTTATCTTTTGGGTGCCCTTTTCTACAATTTTACTAAGTTTACAATGGCTTTCAAGTTAAAGTTGAACTACTTTTGCATTCTGATTCAGACCAGCTGTACTGAACTTGAAGATTAATAGGAAAAGGAAACATTCCTATTTAGGGGAACACCCCCCCCCACACACACACACAAATTGCCATCAACCACTTTAGTGGATTAACCAATGTGGCTTCAGCCAATAGGTTGCCTTTTCTGAAATGGCATTTGCTGCCTTGAGCACTTCCTGTTCATTGATACAAGGGCCCTGGCACACAGCCCCCAGTTATATTAACAATGGGGGTGTGTGGCTTATCTTGTCCCATTACTGAGACTGCATCTTCACTTGAAAGACTTTCCAATGCCACAAAACCTGGCCAAAATCCCCCAATATTTCCTTTTCCCCCCTTCACCCTCTGTTTTCAGATCACAGAAGATATTGCATTTCAATTCCACATTTACTATTCAGGAAAATATCTTCAGAGGGGAGCACTCAGCAGTCTTTAAAGTCTACTTTTAAATGATGAGATCTATAAAAAACTAAATGGTATTGGCAGTCCAAGAAAACACTAACGACAGAGGGAAGTGAGATTCAAATCTCAGCTTGATCAAGCTGCTCCTTGTACTACTCAGCTTTAACCCACCTCATAGGGCTACGGTGAGGATAAAATGTATCCCAATTTGTGTTCCTGAAGAAAAAGCAAAAAATTAATATAATAAATCATTGCAATGAATAATGATGTCACAGGTACTAGATAACAGGCATTCACATTGCTCACTTTCACAGTAGCAACTACTGTACTGTCCTTTGGGGAGATTTTTCCAGAAACTCACCATTAAAATTTGATTTAATAGATAACTTTCTCCCCCATAATAGAAACATCTATTAAAACAAACAGGGAAAACCCAACGATTCTCATTTCAAATGACTTCATCTCAACTGAATAACTTTATGACCCCTTCATTGTGATCTAAACAGTAAGACATTCTAATGCATATTATTGTCCTGTTGTAAAACTGAATGTATATAATAAAATGTTCACACATATTCAGACTGGGGGGATCAGGGTGTTATGCATACATATGTGAAAAAAAAAAATCTTGAATCATGTTAATCAGGTAACTGTTACCAAATATCATGAGTTCATACTGTTACTGAAATTGTGAAAAACTGGAAAGACACTCTTTTTTTTTTAACCAACACCAGACTATTAGTAATCTGTAAACATTTCTTACTTCAAAGAGGAACACTTCATGTCAAAATAAGTAGAAGGAGAAGTTAAAAACAAAACAAGTCATATTTCTCCACCTCTAACTGTAATAGAAGACCACAGCTTTTCTATATCATAATTAAAAACAAAAACAAAACAGAATTTGGGCCAGTTTTTCTCTCAGCCCACCCTACTTCACAGGGTTGTTGTTGGGAAAATATGAGGATAAAGCATTATGTAATCATCTTTGAGTTGTACATAATGAAAACAGAATATCAATCAATCAATCAATTCATCAAACAAACAATATCTAACTAACTATTGGGAGGTCTGACTAGCAACTTGTGAATAAAGTGTTAATTGTGAATAAAGTTTTGAGTCAATTTTATAACACAGAATGTTTCTATGGCCCCTTTCACACGTGGGACAATCTTGTAGGGCTTCCACGTGGCTTGGGAGGTCAAGCAGATGATTAGCTTGAGCTTTGCTCCTGAGGAAATGCTGGGAAAATCATTTCCCAGCCTTGAGGCCCTTGAAAACAATCACCCCTGAGCAACCTTTCTCTGTCATACAATCCTGGATGGTCCTTGGTTTCCTGGGAGTCTTTGGGAGATGAAGCAGCAAGAGACACTGCCAGTGACCTCAAAGGAGGCTGTGCTGTGCCCTAGATTCAGAGGTGTAGACAACTATTCTGGGGTCTCTAACCTTCCCTTTTGAGAGAGTGGGGGAGTCAATTACACAACACCCTTATATCCTTCTGGTGATTGGGCTGGGCACTATGCTACATGGTTTCACTCCTTCCTCAACAGGCAGTTCCAGTTGGTGATCATGTGAGAGAAGAGATTGGCCCAGTGGCTGCTCCTTAGAGTGTGTTGCAGGGGTCAGTCCTCTTTCCCTGCTGTTTAATATTTACATGAAAAGATTGGGGGAAGTCATCTGGTGGTTTGGGGTTTGATATCATCAATATGCTAATGATACCTAGCTTTACATCACTACCCAATGCAGACTAGTGATGCCACTGAAGTCCTGTCCTGGTTGTGAGGATTTAGATGGGAGAGAACAGGCTTAAACTGAACCTTAGTAAGACAGATTTATGGTCTGTCTGCTCCAGTGCAGTCTCTTGGCAAGGTGGCACTACCTCTGAAGGAGCAAGGTGGTGGCTTAGAGGTCCTTCTGGACTCATGGCATCTGCTAATACAGCAGGTGGAGGCCATGGCCAGGGAGGATTTGGCCAGCTTTGGATGGTGCCCCAATTGTGGCCCTACCTGGGATGGGAGAATCTCACTACAGTGGCTCACCACTCATTTAGACTATTGTAACTTACTCTACGCGGGGTTGCCTTTGAAGACCGCTCAGAGGCTGCAGCTGGCTTTGTGGTCGCCAGTGAGAACACATTATATTAATGCTGTGAATCCTATGTGGTGGTCAAAGGTATCCTCCTTTCACATGTGAGCTGTGTTCACTACCAACCCTATGAGATGCTGACATGCCACCCCCACCCCCTACCCCCAATATATGTGAACTGCTTAAAGTGCCCTTGTAAAAAAGCATTCACAGAAAGCTGAATTGACCCTTAGTGATGACAGGGGGAGGCATCAGACAGGGACCAGTGGTCCAGTAAAACACATTGTTTATATTCATTGACCATATCTCAAAGATAGCATAGCTAGCATGTTGACCTAGTGGGAAGGGATAAATACAATAATAAGAGAATCATCCAGATGAGTTTATCAAAAACATTCCAACATCATGCTGTAATTTACACTGTGTTTTTCTTTGTCTTGTCTTTGAAATGTCCCAATGATATCTAAGCTGTGGCTCTGCTTTTGCTCAGGGCTGCTCAGCAAGTTGCCAATGCTTTGCTGGGAGCTCAGTGTACACTGTAACTGCATGCGTGCTTAATAAATTTATGCTGTATCTTCAACATGATTTGGTTGTTTTAAGTGAGCCAGGTTTTAGCCGCAACACCTACACTGGTTACCGATAGGCTTCTGGATGTAATCTAAAGTGCTGGTCCTAACCTATTAAGCCCTACATGGCTTGTGCCAAGTTATCTACAGGACCACATTCTCCCATTGCAATTGGCCCCATCAGCTCAATCAGTTTCAAAAGAAACTGTTAGTGGCCCCCACTTTAGGCAGCACTGCTCTTCAGTGGTGATGCCAGTGCTTTGGCAAGGCCTCCCCGTGGACATACGGTTAGCTCCCACTCTTATGGCCTTCTGGAAGCAGCTCAGAACTGAGCAATTCTGGAGAATGTTTGAGCTGTGATTCCATCTTGGTTAGGGTTATAATCTGGCTTTCTTATTTAATGTTATTTTATGTTTTTTCATTGGTTTGTAGACTTTTTATTTGTGTATTTTTACTGTATATTGTGTATTTTATCTTGCAGATTGCCAAGAGTTCTTCAGGATTGCAGGGGTCTATAAATGTGATAAATACATAAAACACATACCTACATGCATGCATTTGTGTATCCAGCACATCTGGGGGGCACCAGATGGGGAAAGTTGGCATATGATTTTCAAAAAACATCTATTCTATGTATTTAATCTTCCAGTTTTCTCTCCCCAATTTTTCTTTTTTTAACTGCTAGTTAAGAAGCAATTAGCCTTAATCTGATATGGCTTTATAGAAGCTAGTTTAGTGTTTAGTTTAGTTTAGTTTAGTTTAGTTTAGTTTAGTTTAGTTTAGTATTATTGATTAGTCATTAGGCCGTATCAAGATACAGAGTATAAAACATTTTAAACATAAGACATTAAGACCATATATTAAAAATAGGATAAGAGAAACAAATTAAAATTATAGAAACTAGTTGCTAGAAGATGGTTTCTGAATAACCAAGCATCTCCAGTGCTTTGAATGGGAAAGCCACTAGAGGTTGGAGAAGGTAATCTTTCTTTCTTTCTTTCTTTCTTTCTTTCTTTCTTTCTTTCTTTCTTTCTTTCTTTCTTTCTTTCTTTCTTTCTTTCTTTCTGTAAAATGTTTATTAAAGATTACAATTAGAAAAAATAGAAACTAATACAAACTACAAAAAATATATAAAAAGGAAAATAGAAGGTGCAGGAAAAAAAGGAAAGAGAAAAAAAGAAAAGAAAAATATAAAGAAATAACTTCCTCCTTCATCCCAAGTACAAACAATTTTAATAACTAATCACCATCTCTTAAAATATAACAAATGCACTCTTCTTCCCATAACTCATCTCTTAACTATAAACAAAATCTTAAAGCCTCATAATTCATTCCTAGTCACCAAAAGTCCATTAAGGGCTACCAGAAATAACTACATATCTATTTTAACCTTGATCAGATAAGCCAACTCTATAGTTGTACTTTTAACAATCTTGGCTTTTAATCCCTTCAAAAAATGTCCTTGGGCTTGATTTCTTTTAATCTTCTGTTTGTCTCCTCTCAACAGTTCCTTCAAACTTTAACAAAACTCTTTTGTAAGTCCAATAAAAAAAATGTTATTCAAATCACTCTTCTAGTTTAATATTTGTATGTCCTTTTCAAGTGTTACGACATCAACCAGTTTAATTTGTATATCCAGGACACTGTCTTTTCTTATATCAAATCTTGTCACTTGTCATGTTTAAATCCAGATTCAAATAAATTTCAATCTTCAATCTTATAACGATGTTTGCACAACATTCATCTATGATATTAGACAGTCTTAAAATTAATTTCTGAGTCCATGACTCCCAAATCTCCATAAAAAGATCCACTACTATGTTGTTTTGCTCTGTTTTATACTAGTGTGTCAAATTTGCATGTTCTTCTTTAATTATTATCTCAGTTTCTTCTGGTTCCCTCTAGTGTCCAACATTCCCATCTTGTCATGTTTCTTTCCCAGAAAACCCAAACAACCAGTTTCCCACAAGAAGGATTCTTATAATTAATTCCAAATTCTTATTTCAAATCCATCTGGACACTTAGTCCATTTTTAACTTTCCAAAATCAACACTCTAAACATCCTTTTGCTGCTTATTCCAAAAAATAATATTTTTCTAAGTTCTTCAACTCGTATTTAAAGCTTCTTTCACAAAGGAGAAGGAAACTCATCCTGTGAATACAATAAAAACTTGCCATTCCGAAGGGTCTTAATATTTCAAAAGCAGTAAAAAATAATCCCAAAGGTAATTAAGAAATGAGGCTCGGTCAAGCTTTTTGTTCATAAAAAATGTTGCATTATGGCTGTGAACGTAGATGATATCCCTCGACTCCCAGTTGCTCAACTCATAAGCCAACTACAAAAAATTGATTCCTGTGGTCTATTCACAAGAAGTGGCTATATGGAGTGCACATGGGCAATTTCACAATCTCTCCTTTCTCTGGAAAGATTTCTGCAGCCAGGATCCAGCATCCAGCCACTGATCTCTGCCATAGGGATGTCTAGCTCACCATGGCACTCACCGGAAGTCAGAGAAGGTAATTTCTCAAGCGTCTACAGAAAAAGACAAATGGAACTCAAGTTCTCTTGACAATAGTGGAAGCTTGGCTTGGCTTGGCTTGGCTTGGCTTGGCTTGGCTTGGCTTGGCTTGGCTTGCCTTGCCTTGCCTTGCCTTGCCTTGCCTTGCCTTGCCTTGCCTTGCCTTGCCTTGCCTTGCCTTCTCTGGGGGTGTTTTTCACCTACTCTATAGCCTTGGCATTTCTGGTAGTCTCCCATTCATATCCTTATCAGATTTGACCCTGGTCAGCTGGGATGCATCAGGAGTGGACAGTTTTTTCTGTCCCAAGGCTGCACAAGTTGTTGGGTTTGCAATCAGGGCCCACAAATATGTACTCATATGTACCAGCTTGCACACCCATGCATCCTTCACCCAAACACGAGCTAATAACTTCCACCCATTCACAGTTTGATCCTTTTCCTCCTTCTACTGGCCTCCAAGCAACTTCCTGCAGATTGCTTGTGATTCTCCTCTGTTCTCCCAATCATTAGTAGTGAAAATTGGTGATTCTGGTCTTCATTGCACAAATAATTAGCAAGTTGAAACAATACAGTGAAAGGAAATCTGCAGTCTATTTCTTGCCAATTAATTGGACAGCCAGCCAGTGAAAAGAACAGACAAGATTACCCATGGTATCTATGTGAATGTAGAGCCATGGGTAATCATGTCTGTATATATGCCTCTATGTGTGTGTATGCATGTAGGAAAGCAGGAAACTAGCAATTTGGAAGATAATGAACTGAAGAGATCCTTTAGTTCAGAATAGACACCGTGATGCCCCAGACACCTCCTTTGGTATCACCAAGGTTCCCTGTCCCAACCAACTTTCTTAAAAACATATATTATTTAAAATAAATAATAAACATTAGCATACTGCGCTGCAAAGCAAAGCACCAGCCTGGCGTATCATCTTGATTCAGCAAAGGGTAATTGGAAACCAGGTATGATAGAGTCCCCACTCCAGATCTTTTCGAGAAGAATGATGGGAGGGGGCATTAGAAATGGGCATTCTCTGTGGCAACTTCCCTCCTGTTGAACAGCTTGCTCCCCTCAAAGGCCTTTGGGATTAAACAGCTGGAGTGAGATCAGTCCCAAATGGGGAGATATAGTACATGTCATTTCTTTATTGCAATTTTATTTATTGTATTGTTATGATATTGTATTGCTGATTTTATTTTGTGCACTGCTTAGAGTTAAGCTGTTTATAAATCTAATCAAAGAAATAAATAAAAATGTACAGAAGTAATTCACCTTCTAGTAAATAGGTGTTTTGGGTTTAGATATGCCCACTATTTGGTTAGTGAGCCAATATATGCTCTGAACATTTCAAAATATTTCTTGTCTCCCAAAGGTCAGTTCAGGTGCAGAAATCACTCTTTCTGGAAATAGGGATGTCTTTAAGCAGAGGGCCAAAAATTCAAGATGGCAGCCACAACCATGTGATCAAAGCTTTCCCCTTTTTTACATGTGTTATGATGTGCACCATTTTTTACTTTTTTAACCCTGCTGTGGACAACCTTACTGGGAAAGGAGGGAACGTATCTGATTTGATGAATGACTACATGGCTTGCTTCTACCTATATGTTACTAAATAAGACAAGTATTTAGAAAGCTCCCAAGTTTCCCGTATTCCCTACTTTTTACCATCTCAGGTTATGGGAACAATATAAAAAGATGCAATTTTTTATGTTGTGAAGATAGTGCATTAACTCAAATGCTATCCCACAAAACAGTAAATAGCTGTTGAGAAGAAGCATTGGGCAGAGTTCTTTTCCTTCATTCTTTCCTTAATTTGTTGGGTGGGGAATCCCTCTGATGAATGAAGATGGCCATCTGAGAAAAAGCCAAGCAAAAGTTCTTTTGGTCAAAGGTGGCTGAAGAGAATGATTCTGAGTAACACTGTATCCTGAATAAAAGTGAGATGCCAAAAGAATGGTCGTCTGCTTAAAATCTTTCCTTTGTGGACAAAAATCTATAATCTCAAGGACTGAGAAGGGGAGAAGGAGCAATCTCATTGCCTTTCCACTTCTCCATTGTACCCCCTTCTAGGACACTTAGAACTTCAAACACATAGGTTCAGCACAAAAAGGACCAAGTCCAACCCTACCCCCCATCCCTTAACAAACACTGTTCACAGAAAACTAATAAAATTCAGCATGGTATATGTTCCCTGTGAAGAGGATGAGCTGAAGCAACAAGAGTGAGGAAGTGCTATTGCCTGTTGAATCAATATTTGCATGTAAATATTGCCTAATTTTACAAATCCCAAAGGCAAACAAAAAGGGCTCTGTCTGTCTGCAATATCCAGTTCTTGCTCTTCCCAGCATCTTTGGCCACATACTGGGGCTATTTGCCAAAAGTTGCTTAACTACTGAGAGTTCTTCAGCACCATTAGCAGCTGCATGAATGGAAGACATTAACAGGTGAAGTTTTTACTATTGTTACTTCACCACCCCAGAAAATGATGACTTTGTCAATTCCCTTGTCCCCCTTTCCCCCACCATATCAGAGAAGGAAATCTGTACAATCCCCAAGTCTCAGGGTCCATAAGATAGCACCTGTAATGGATCTGTCTATTGTCAACCAAGTAGATTATAGTTTTCTTTTACCTCTTATGCTATCCTAAAATTATTTTAGGGAGCACTCCAGTCAATCTAGTATCTCCAGCTTTGCCACTGAGACTGAAAGAAATCTATCCAAAAACACACAAAAAGTAGTCATTCCTACCACTTACAAGAGAAATAGGCTCCAATAGGCTCTATTGGAACCTAGGGACTACATATCTCAGATGTATGAGTTGGGCCATGGCCATACTGAGCAGGCTAATGATGCAAAGTGGGTAGGACCCTGGCACACTTAAGGCTTTTCTGCATTGCAGTCTTCAGCTGTTGTCACCCACAGCTGGAAATGAAACCCTTCAGAAACCCTTTTCCAGATTTCACCCCCTTCCTCCACCTTGGGCAGGTGCTCTCTCTGGATGGTAGTTAACACAGCCCCAAAGAAGCCACTGCTTCTTTTCATCTCCACCTATGCTAGAATGGAATTGCTTTCCCTTCTATGTGTGTGTCTTCTAAGCACTGGTGAAAGTGGGGGGAGGGGAAAGAACAGAAGTTTTACAGTTCTTCCCAGGAAGGTCCATAGTGATGGTCACTGGCTTCCAAATGGCAGGTGGGAAAGGAAAGGAAAGGAAAGGAAAGGAAAGGAAAGGAAAGGAAAGGAAAGGAAAGGAAAGGAAAGGAAAGGAAAGGAAAGGAAAGGAAAGGAAAGGAAAGGAAAGATCCAGTCTTTCATGGCAGGCAATCCAACAGCCCAGTATGAAATGGCCACCAAAGGCAGAGATTGAGGATGTCCACCAGGGGATACAGCACTCATTTCGACTGGAGACACTTGGGTAAGACAGAAGGAAGTGCAGCAGGTGGACCGGACGGCTCTGCTTGGGCCAGTAGAGACGGAATGCATTACTTTTGATGCAGAGCTAGAAATCTCAGGTGGAGGTTGCCTTCCAGCAGGCTGAGGACAATGCCACCATTTTCTGTCCTTGTGAATGGTTGGTGGTCTGTCCCCACAACCGGGGCAAGCAGGAAATGGAGATCAGCCTTCAAACAAGGCCAATATTTTCTGCCCTCTTCCTGAGTTTGCAAAGAGGAGCTTATCATTTTTCAACTTTACTTGCATTACTTTATGGTTTCCCACTCCCACCTCAGAACATCAGGATCCTTAGCCATTGGGTTGGAGGGAACTCCAGGGCTTCAAAAACTGAGTGTAAGGGTTGTATAGTATCTCAGGTGGTCCACTCTCAAAGGGAAAATACATATTTGGAGTTCTGAATTATTTGTATCCCCTAAACTCCTTAAAAGGCTATACACATGTTCTCATAGATTATGCCAAAAAGACAGAGGTGTAAATGGAGTCATTATAAAATTACATATAGTCCACCCAGTGGATAATACACTCATTCATTTAATCCAGAAAAAATACATATTCTAACCTCATATAATTAGTGGGTAGATAATATTTTAATAGGGCTGGGCTGACTTGTCTTTCCTTAATTGCTGATCTAATTTAGTTTGGAGAGAATTTTGTCATTAGGAGTACAGTTTCCTCTTTTGAACTGTTTAGAGTCTTTCAAAAAGTAGAGTGCTTCATTTCAAAATAAGTTTCTAAAGCTATGACCTGGTTACTCTGGTTGGAGTGTGTGCCAATCGTGTTGTGTAATTTGTAGAACAAGAGAGAGAAAGGGGGAAGGAGATGGGGAAAGTGAAGGATTGCTACCAGCATAGTAAGTATCCTGCCAAATCAAACTAACCAGTCTGAGCCCCAGTCTTCATTCTGAGAAGACCCAAAGGCGTACTCTGTTTCAGGAAGTCCTGAAACTGGCAGAAATGAAGCCAGTCACAATTTTGTTTGCCAAATGGCAGCCCCCTCCCCCATGATTTTCCGGATGGGAGTTGGAAGGGCTTCTAACTGCTCCTCAAAAGAGAGATTTGAAGGAAATGTGGGTGTGAAATGAACACAAGAGCAAACCTGGTTTAAAAGTGGTTCCTACCTGCTTGTAGATAAGATTAATCAGGGATTATTTCAGTTTACAAGCCAATGCCCAAGCACAAAGCAACAATAAATACAGCTCTGCTCTTCAGGAAAACAATCATCTTGGTATTATAGCATGTTATGTTCCTGGCTCTTTGTGACATCTGTATACAGCATTCATTTTAGGTCTTTATAAAGTGATTTCTCCTTATATTTTGGCCAAGAAAAGGCTCCCAAGGCAACTTACAATGTTGACAATTTAAAACTTGAAAAGAATGTCAAAGATTTACAACAGTTCATAGCAAAAATTAGAGGACAAAACCAAACTTTTTAAAAGAGCAAAATTAATGACCCCTGACGCGCCACCAACTGTTGATTTGCAAGGATGGGAAGCTCCTTCAAATGCAGGGGAAAATTCTTCCATCTCAACCTCACCCAGCGCAGTATGGAGACTGCTTTCCAGGGCTAACTGGAAGGTGGAAGCTGTGACAGGAAAGCAGCCTCCCAAATCTGCAGCAAAGGCCTGGACAACATGCACTCCCATGCAATGTCTTCCTAGCATAGAGAACATAGAAGACCCCAAAATGACCTTCCAGTGGTTGCAGAGTAGTGCAGGTTTTGTTTGGAGAGGATCCAAAGCTATCCTCAGCTTCAGAGAATCCTGAAAATGGCAGGTTTTGTTTTTCATTGATTATGAGCCACTGCTGATTTCAGGATCTGTATCAGTCAAAATTGTAGGTGAGCATGAAGGGAAGGGCCAGCTGCTAGTATTCTCCATGTCTGCTTAGATGCTCTGTTGAAAATCACTCAGCAGAACAACAGAACAGTTTTAAACACCTGTCTGAAACTCAACCAAAAGGGACAGTTCAAAAGGTCTCAACTCTTTAAGCAATTCTTAACTCTTTCTCTGGGAGAGGAGGTGGTGCCCCAACCTTTTAAGGAGGCTGTGGTCCGCCCTCTTCTTAAGAGGCCATTGCTAGATTCCACCCTGTTGGATAATTACCATCCTGTCTCCAATCTTCCCTTTTTGGGGAAGGTGGTTGCACTGCAGCTCCAGAGGTTCTTGGATGAAACCAATTATCTGGACCCTTTTCAGTCAGGGTTCAGGCCTGGATGTGGGATGGAAATGGCATTGGTTGAGCTTTTTGATGACCTCTGGTGGGAGCGAGAATGGCGTAGTGCATCCATCCTTGCTCTACTTGACCTGTTGGCAGCCTTTGATGCCATTGATCATGGTATCCTTCTGAAGAGCTTCAGGGGTTGGGAGTGGGGGGCACTGTGTTGTCCTGGTTCACTTCCTCCCTCTGTGGCCATTCCCAGTTGGTGTTGATAGGGAGAGAGGGGTCTGTCTCCCAACCCCTGCTTTGTGGGGTTCCGCAGGGTACGGTACTTTCTCCGCTTCATTTTAACATCTACATGAAGCCACTGGGTGAGATCATCTGTTGCCATGGGGTGAGATATCATCACTATGTTAATGATACTCAGCTGTATATCTCAGCCCATGGTGAGTTAAGCGATGCCATGACCACCCTCCCACAGTGCTTGGAGGCTGTTAAGGTCTGGATGGGGAGCAACAGGTTGAAACTGAACCCTGGTAAGATGGACTGGCTCCGGGTTTGGGGTTCTTTGGTCCATGGAGAATTGCCATCTTTGGTCTTGGATGGGATTGCACTGCCCCAGACAGACCCAGTGCATAATCTGGGGGTTCTCCTGGACTTGCATCTCCTACTCAAGGAGCTGGTGGCAGTCATAGCCAGAAGGGCCTTTGCTCAACTGCGGGTTGTGTGCCAGTTACACCCTTTCCTAGACCAACAGGCCCTGCTCACAGTCACCCACACCCTAGTCACCTCCCGTCTTGACTACTGTAATGTGCTATATATGGGGCTACCCTTGAAAAGTATCCAGAAGCTTCAGTTGATTCAGAATGTGGTGGTCCACATAGTTTTGTGCAAATCTAGATTTGCACATGTGTCACCTCTCTTGCGGGAGCTGCACTGGCTGCCAATTTGCTTTCTGGTCCAATTCAAGATACTGGTTATCACCTTTAAAGCCCTACATGGCTTGGAGCAAGGTTATTTGAAGGGCCGCCTTTTCCCAGTTTCATCTGCCCAACCCACCAGATCGGGGAGGCAGGGTATGTTACGGGTCCCCCCCCCCCCCGATTAAGGAAGTCCATCTAGTGGAACCAAGAAGAAGGGCCTTCTCCATGGTGGCTCCCTCCCTGTGGAACATCATCCCTGCAGAGATACGACTGGCCCCCACTTTGATGCTCTTCCGCAAGACCCTGAATATAAGGTTTTACCAGCAGGCCTGGGGATCCCATGTCAATACAGAGCCCATCAAATGGCTAGTGTAAATGTGTTGTTGTCACCAGGGGGGTGGGGGGAGTAGTGGGTTTTCTATTTGGGATTTCTATTCCTGTAAGCGACCCAGAGTCACTGTGAGTTGGGCAGCCATATAAATTGCTTAAATAAATAAATAAATTGTGGAAAGAGAAGCATTGTTAAGTAGTAGGTAAACTTTGTTGTGTGCACATGGACAGTGTCACAGTCAAAACTATTATTTATGGGCAATTCAGCACAATTGCACTGCAGTGCAGGAGGTGGACCTGCTTTTTTCAAGGAACTCTGAGGTGTGGTATTCAACAGACTATTATGAAACATAATTTGACTAAAATGTTTATTAGATTTAAAAGTAGTTTTCCCTTCTCCACACTTTCTACCTCTCAGTGATGAAAGAAAAAAGTTAAGTATCTTACAAAAACCCTGCCAGAAAAAGACCTTACATAGTAATAGTTAGAAGGGGCCCCTATTTGAATGTGACCTGTAGAATATTATCTGTAAAGAGTGAGCTCTGCAGAAAAGTTACAGGATTTCAAAATGAGCAATAAAACAGCAGAGGCTTTGCGAGCAATAAAAAACATAAGCCATAAATAGAACAATTCATGAGCTACAGAAAATTCTCTTTAAAAAAAGATCTGTAGAAGAAGAATGTAAGGGTGCTGCAACTATTTAACTGTACAAGAGGGAATGTCCAGAGCCAGTCCTGTCAATGGACAGATACCTGACTGGATGTCCCCAGACAGAGCTGGCCCTTAAGGGTTGGTTCACACACTGTGCTAAGGAACAAAGCATGCAAATCAATTTTTTTCCCACAGCACACTAAGTCACAAACAGATCTCATTAGGGCTTAGCATAGGATAAATAATGTTTGTTTGTCAAACTTGTATAGCCACCCATCTCACAGAATAGTGACTATGTATGTTGTTGCCTGAAAGCCACCATTTTCCTTTAGTTTGTTTTTGTTGGCTTCTGAGGGCTTTCAGGAGTGATACCAGTAAAATGGAAGATAATCACTTAAGGAGATCAGGGCTGAAAATATGTTATCCTTTAAAGGGACTTCCTGTGGGTTATTTCTATTCAAAATAGATATATTAAGTGTGCCAAAAAATTAGCACACCTGTTTTGGTTTCTTCATTAAAAAAAAAAGGCAAAAAAAATGTGCTGCAGGCTTGCTGTTGGGTGTTGGTGGTGTTAAACTTGGGGCTTAAGAGGCTACACATAAAAAGGGAATTCATCCAAAATATGGTTCAGTCTTTTAAATGTTCAGCCGAAGAGATACTTTTATTTGAGGATAGTAAAACAGATAAAATATCATCTCAATATTAATAACATTAGAAATTCCCTTCTGGAGAACTTAAGGTTTCTTCTCAGATTCTGAGATCTGCAAAGCCTTTGCAGGAGAAAGTAGCTGAAGGTAAAGGAATGCAGTGAGAAAGAGGTGGAAGACCATCAGGATGGACTTTTCCCATAACTTACCCTGAGTCCTAGTCATGGCTTCCTGGGGGAGGGGGCAGCAAAGGGGGCAAATGTCGAAACATGCATGATGACATCATCACACAAATGTCATATGTTTATATCAGGTTAAAGGTTTGAATGTTTGATTTGGGTTTGTAATTTACTGATGGTCAGTGCCATCACCATAATTTATCATGATTCTCAGACTGCTATTATAGCCTAGCCAATAGACTTTCTTCAGTGGTCAAATTGATCAAACTGGGTTTATCAAAACTAGATATGGATTAGATGAATATTCAGCTGATAGTGATTTGATTGATTCGAACAAAGACAGAAAAGAAAAAGCCACAATTCTATTACTTGATGTAGAAAAAGCTTTGATAAAATCTATAGGTAGTATACATATATTACCTTTGTCAAATCTGGATTTCCCAAAGGATTTATAAAATGGGTCCAGTTTTGGTATGTGGCCTACTAATATAACAATGGTCCTTTTCCATATAATTTTTCACTCTGTTAAACAAGGGTGCCCATTTTCTCCTTTGATTTTTGAAATTTGGTCAGAATTCTTAGCTTGTGCTGTTAGACAAGATCACAATATCTCTGGCTTTTTGCATATTCATTAGAATATAAATTGGTATTATATACTGATGATAATTTATTATATATCTCTGAACTTCATACTTCAGTTCCAGCTTTGAAACACTTGATTTATGTGTTTGGGTGAATTGTGGGCTATTCTGCAAATTAGTCTAAGTCAGAACTGATGCCAATAGGCAAAGATTTGTTTATTAATACACTCAGTAATTATTTTCATAAATGTACCAAATGTATTAACTAGTTTGATATTCTTATTGCATCTGATATTTCTCTAATAATTACATTAAATATAAACACATTTTATGAAGAGATTTCTTTGGATATTGATAGATGAGAGCCTCTATGCCTTACCTTTTGAGTAAACACTTTCAAAATGAAAGTAATTCCCAGAATACTTTATATCTTGTGTGTAATTCATATATGCATACATACATACATACATACATACATACATACATACATACATATTTCTTTCTAGTGTTTTCCCACAGGTGCAGGGTCTGCTTTTTTTTTGGATCAACCAAATGTTGATCCATTGGTTGTGACAGGAATTAACCGACTGCGACAGGAATTAACCGACCGGCTTGTTGCACAAACCCAATGTCATGTCATGTCATGTCATGTCATGTCATATCATGTCATGTCATGTCATGTCACGTCATGTCATATATATTTATCAGTACATTGTTCAGCAAATTTATGTGGAATTTTTCAGTTTTAAATATATCTTTGAAAAAGATGCATTCTAAATATATCTTTGAAAAAGATGCATTTGACAGTTACGTGGAGGGAAGGGTTGGTTTCCCAAATCTTGAATAATACCATTATTAATACCTTTTGACTAGTACCAAATTTTTGATAGCTTCATCTAGCATAAATTCTCCTGCCTGGGCCCTTTTGGAATATTCATACATAACACCATTAGTTAATTGGACTACCTTCATAATACAATATTCAAAAGGTAGTAATTTAAACATATCTCCTCTCACTATTACATTAATTCAAAAATTGCACATAACATTTCTGGAAAATTATACTTCGATCATTTTTCTTATGGTAAATTACTGCTACAAGGCAATCCAGAACTTAACATTAATTTTTAAAAACTGCTGTATGGAAGATGTCTGTGTCAAATAATTTCAACAGATTTCAGACTATGGCATATTCAACTAAAATAATATTTTGGACTTGTTGAACCCCATTGCTTTTGTATAGAAAGGGAATGAGTAAACCATTGGATTATCAGAGATGCAATGAGAATCACACTTGTTAAAGTAAATGTCTTTTCACTGTCCTAAAATTGTTATGTTCTGGGAAGAGGTAATTAAACAGTCATTTGAGACAGGATTTAATATTTTGGGGCATCAATATATTTTTGATCTATGCCTATTACATGGAAACAATCCATAGAAACTCCATGGACAATGGGAATGGATTCTCTACACCATTCTCACTATTAAGAGTTGCTGTTCAGCACTGGAAAGTACACCTGTGGCCCAATTTCTCAATGGTTTGAAGACGTGATATTACTTGTAACTTATGAATAAGTTGTTTACAGAAAAAGAACTTGTGCAAACAATTAAAATGAAATATGCTCCTCCTTACTGAAACTGTTAGGTAAAACTTTATATACATATGCATATATATGACAAATCCAATATGTATGTGTGTGAGGGCTTTTTTTTTTTCCTTTTCCAAAACATTTTTATTAGCAGTAGTGCTACCAGATGTGGGCTGTAAAAAACTGGACAACGGCTAGATGATATCGAAAGTCCATATCTGGTACCCTTAATAAAAGACAGAAAATCAGCATATGTAGTTTTCTTCATGATGGAAATTAATTAATTATTGCTGTGCAAAGCTGTTCTCTGTCCAAGACAGAAAGGACAGAAAGAGATGTGGTTTTCTGAATGACAGATATTCCAAGGAAGGAAAATGCAACTGAGGGGGAGAAATTTGCAGTAGCTAAGGAGAAACGCTTGTTATTGCTGCTCCGTAGCACTTGTGGCAATTTTCCTTGTGAGTAGTACCTGGCTTCAAATCCATCACTGAACCAGCTGTTTTACCCATAAAGTGCATGTCACATCTAGAAAAGTCTCCTTCATCATGATGGCAGGGTATTTGAAAGCCGCACTTGGGGAGAGGAGAGTTTGGAACGAGGAAGTCCAAGAGTTTATAAATGATTAGGAGAACTCCTGGGGGTGCTCATAATGAGGAAGCTGAACAAGGAAAAAAAGAAAATGAAGCACTGAGGGCAGCCCGTCTGCTTGGCAGTTTTCCTGCATTGATTCAAAATTCTCTGCATGTAGCTAAATGTCTCTGTTCCCATCCTGATGTTAAGGGTGAAATAGAGTCCCCTCATTTGCGGATGGCAGAACTCTCTTCAATCATCAATACTGAGACAATTGAAAAACAATCATATTAGAAGACTTTTGGATAACACGTCACAAAACGTTTAAGTGAAAAGTCATTGGAGATCCTGCTATCTTTTCCTTCTATATCTTTCTGAAAGTGGGTTTTCAGCACTCAAAACTAGGATAAATATCAAAGTAGATTTAATGTTATTCTGACTCTAAGATTTTCTTTCTCACTTCCGACAGTGATGAAATACACCACAATATGCAAGGTCACGCATCCTGTTATGAGTTATAATCCATATGCTAAAGGTAATGGAAAGTAAAGAGTATTATTAAAACATGTTTTATTTCATTTTTTTTCTTTTCTTTTTTTTACAAAAGAAACAATCCTAGGTGTTTAATTAAAAAAATAAATTACTTGCTGCTGTTGGTGAAAAGTTGAAGAAACACTGTTCTCCAGTATCCCCATGATGTACAGTGTCTTGAATTCTATTCTAAGTGAGGTCACACAATAGATCTGTATTTGCAGTTTATTCCTTTCCTTATGATCATCACCATCTTTTTTTTCATTGTAGTCACCATGAAAACACTATTTAGATAAAAATTTATATGGGTCTGTCCCTGAAGACCATCAGGACACTGCAGGTGGTAAAGGATGTGGAAGCCCATATACCGGAATGTCTCAATACTCACACATAATGCCTGTACTGTGTTAGCTGCATTGGTTACCAGTTTGATGCCAGATGCAATTCAAGGAGCTGGTAATAACCTATAAAGTCCTATATGATTTAGGACCTAGATATCTACAAGACCTCTTGCTTTGAGTACAATCTGCCAGCCTGGAGTGTGCGGATAGAGACCACTTGTTAAGAATCTCCACCCTCTCTGAGATGTGGTAGAAGAACACCTGGAGATAAGTATCAGAGCTCTGCAGAGAACGGCATTCCCATTAATAGTTAGAAGTTGTTAAAAACTTGGTTATTCAAGCAAGTATTTGGGAATTAAAATTGTGACAGATACCTAGGAGATGTATGGCACTATTATTTATTTATGATTTTATGATTAATTGTGGTGAATGTTAGTTTTACAGATTGAGTTATCAATTATTTTGTTATGTTTTATTATATTTGTAAGCTGCTTAGATTCACCTGACTGAAGCAGCATAAAAGTATTTAATAAAAAACCATGATAATAAAATAAATTGTTTTAATAACTTTACAGCCAAACCAGTAGCCCATTATTTTATTTTTTATTAAATGTAAATGTCATCCCACAAATCAGTTGATCAACTATACTTGTATAAATCAAAATGTAGCTGAAATCCAAACAACTGTTTATATATTATTTTTACAAATGTGTTGAGGATAATGCACAGGGATTCTATACCTTTGACAAAAGAACCATAACTAAAATTTTCATTGGGATTAGTATATTCCAATTCATGCTGGGTTACTAGTTTCAGACCTTCAGTTATTTTCCTGTGCCTCTAATATATGCATTTTAAAAACCCTCATAGTATTGCTGAGAAAAAAGAAATTGTAACTTCTGAGCAAATTAAAATAACTGCTAATATAACACATGTTAATATTTTATTTATTTATTTATTCAATTTAAATAGCCACCCATCTCAGACCAGCTACCAACAATAAAAACAGTCAACATTTAAAACAGTACAAAAAATTAAATATAAATATAAATGCAGCCAAGAGATCTTTAAAAACCATCGGTATCAGCACAACCATGAAACAGGGCCCTTCACACGCTTGGGGCCCCAGGCCCAGGCATAAAGCCAGGTCTTCAAGGTCTTCCAAAAAGCCAAAAGGATCGGGGCCATGCTAATCTCAGGAGGGAGGATGTTCCAGAGGGCAGGCGCCACAGCAGAAAAGGCACATCTCCCTGGTCCTTGCCAGCCGACATTCCTTGGCTGACGGGACCCAGAGCATGCCTAACCTGCCGGACCAGATTAGACAGGTGGAAACAACTGGGAAAAGACGGTCCCTAAGGTAACCCAGCCGCAAGCCATGAAGGGCCTTAAAGGTGACAACCAGCACCTTGAATTGCACCCAGAAACACACCGGCAACCAGTGCAGCTCCCGAAGCAGTGGTGTTACATGTGCTGAGTAACTGGCACTATTTACAACCCAGGCAGCTGCATTCTGCACCAGCTGAAGCTTCTGAATGCTCCTCAAGGGCAGCCCCATATAATATATATGTAACTGATACATGTGAACTACAGTAGAAGTACCATTTCGAAAACTGCTCTGTGTGAAAGCTTTCTGAAGGCAGGAAACAAATTTATCAGAGAGAATACACATCTACACATAAACAGGGATATCTGTTTCATATGAACACAGGAGATTCATTTATGATTGTCTCCTATGTTAAAATCAAAGAAACTGTAGTCTTTTTGTTAGTGATCAACAGAATTCAAATAATGAATTTGAAAGATAGATAGGGTCTGGGAGTTCAGGTAATTATAATTTTGAAAGCTTATAACTAAATGCAGGGTATGATTCATATATTCTTTTTCTACTGTCTAGCTTTCTTTCCTTCCTATGTATGTTTGTGTACCATTTTATATAATCCATAATGCCTCCTTGCTGTTAATAGCAGTTTCTGTGCAATTCACTTATCCCTATCAAAGAATGGAACTGCTGTCTTCACACAGCAGTTAAAATAATCAGTGCTTTGTTCCTTCTCCTCCTCATTGCAGTGGTATCCACAACATACTATAAAAAATCCATTCTAAGAACTTTCTTGGAAACTCATGTGTGAAAGATATATTCTTAGATTTGGGGTTTCTCTATGCAAGTCCAGATACTTGAAATTTAGGAATCAGATAAAGAAATAATGGGTGTACCTTATAACTTCTCACTTTGTCTCTTTCAGAATTCTTTTCATAACTCTGAAAATGCTTATTCACCCTTCATGCTAGCATCAATAAATACTCCCTGTGCAATTTCCTGGTTTTTGTCAGTAATTACTATTTTGCAGTACTGGAAACAAATGCTTTTGATAGTTGTATAACAATAATGATCTCAACGTGGGATTAACACCAGTAATTATGTGCTGGACTGCAAGAAAGGTTTTGCTGTGTTTTATTTTGCTGATTTTTTTCCTGTTCCCAACCACAAGGTTGAACAAGCAGAAACAACACATCTTTGGAGAGCCAAATGCCAGAAGCAAATAATATGATAAACAGATCTTAAGTAACCAGGAAAGTGAAAGGGGGAAGCTTATTTCTTTAAATGCATATTGCACAAGAGTATATGCCAATGTTTCTCAACCTTGGCAACTTTAAGATGTGAGGGCTTCAACTCCCAGAATCTGTCATTCTGGGAGTTGAACTCCATACATCTTAAAGTTGCCAAGTTTGAGAAACATTGGCATATGCCTACTCAACTCACAAGCAATAAAATCGAAACCTTCATTGATATCTAAGGAAACAAGAATGCAAATGTGTTAAGACATTAATATAGGTAGCTTGTAATTATAATACTGCTTTTTAAATAATAAAATTAATCAGCTGTCAAATTAACAGTAGTGCTCCTAAGACGTAGAACAAAAAACACTTTAAAAAAATCACATAACTATCAAGGCAATATATGTGGCATTATGAATACAAAAAGGCCAGGTACAATTCCATGGAGCTAATTTTTATGAGTATCTGCAGGGCACACTTATGAGAAAACCATATGTAAGTGATTCACTGAGACCCATCTGCAGACATAAAACTTTTCTGCATGTATTTTGGAAGTTTTTCTGTGCTCCTTTGTGACTACATTTATTACGCTATTCCTTCACCTTTAGGAACACACTGTGGGCACAAAGAACTGCAGTTGGAGGAGACAAAACCCCCCAGTGTGCAGGATCTTCTTAGGGTGGAAGCCAGTAAAGCCCAGATGTTACTGTTCTAAAATCCTCTTAGCAAGCAATATAGTACCTCCACCAGCCAAACTTCCTTCATACATTTGGGAATTCTTCTGGAAATGCAAATGATTTATGTTATTCTAAATCTATCTAGAACACCACAGATAACTTTCTGTTCCATGGAATCTCATTTCCAGAAATGTGTGAATAACCACCAGAATTTCAGTTCTGCCAGTTTGGGGAAAAAACAATGCTCAGGAGAAAATAAAATGTGCTAGAGATGAACTACTCCATTTTGTACATCCCTAGTATTAATCCAACTAGTGCAGTTTGTAAATAATGGTTTATGACTTAGCATCTTGTGCGAACCTAGCTAACTTTGGCTAAACAAACCATGACCTAGCACAGGGTATAAACCTAGTCAACATGTATGGGAATGAGCTGAACATAAGTGTTTTTGTTTGTGTTTTTTTTAATTGTTTGCTTTATTTAATAAAAAGAACGAAGAGAAGAATAATAAAATAACAAAAAAGAAAATAAGGCAACAAAGGCAACAAAATTATGCATATAACAGCTTCTGTAAGATATATTTTTATGTATTTGTTTATTTGTTTATTTAAATTTATTGGCCACCCAACTCCAGTGGATTCTGGGCAGCTTACAAAATCAGAAAAAAAACATAAAAACAGCTTTGTTGTGGTTCAGTCGTTAAGTCATGTCCAGCTCTTCTTGACCCCATGAACCATATTGCGCCAGGCCTTCCTGTCCTTCACTGCCTCCCTCAGTTTGCTCAGTTTCATGCTCATTGCTTCAGTGATGCTATCTAACCATCTCATCCTCTGCCGTCCTCTTCTCCTCTTGCCTTCAATCTTTCCCAGCATCAAGGTCTTTTCCAAGAGTCCTCTCTTCGCATTAGGTGACCAAAGTATCTGAGCTTGAGCTTCATTATCAATCCTCCCAATGAGCAATCAGGGTTGATTTCCTTTAAGATTGACTGGTTTGACCTCCTAGCAGTCCAGGGGACTCTCAAGAGTCTTCTCCAGCACCACACTTCAAAGGCATCAATTCTTCGGCGCTCAGCCTTCTTTATGGTCCAGCTCTCACAGCCATACATTACTACTGGAAAAACCATAGCTTTGACTATGCGGATCTTTGTCGGCAAGGTGACGTCTCTGCTTTTTAATATGCTATCTAGGTTTGCCATAGCTTTCCTCCCAAGGAGCAAGCGTCTTTTAATTTCATGGCTGCAGTCTCCATCTGCAGTGATCTTGGAGCCCAAATAAATGAAGTCTGTTACTGCTTCCATTTCTACCCCTTCTATTTGCCAGGAATTGATGGGTCCAGATGCCATGATCTTAGTTTTTTTAATGTTGAGTTTCCAAGCCAGCTTTTGCACTCTCCTCTTTCACCCTCATCAAGAGACTCTTTAGTTCTTCTTCACTTTCTGCCATTAGGGTGGTATCGTCTGCATATCTGAGGTTATTGATGATTCTCCCTGCAATCTTAATTCTGGCTTGTGATTCTTCCAGCCTGGCATTTCTCATGATGTACTCTGCATATAGGTTAAATAAGCAGGGTGACAGTATACAGCCTTGTCGTACACCTTTCCCTATTTTGAACCAATCGGTTGTTCCGTGACCGGTTCTAACTGTTGCTTCTTGGCCCGCATACAGATTTCTCAGGAGACAGGTAAGATGGTCTGGTACCCCCATCTCTTTAAGAATTTGCCACAGTTTGTTGTGATCCACACAATCAAAGGCTTTTGCATAGTCAATGAAGCAGAAGTAGATGTTTTTCTGGAACTCTCGTGCTTTCTCCATGATCCAGCAAATGTTGGCAATTTGATCTCTAGTTCCTCTGCCTCTTTGAAACCCAGCTTGTACATCCAGTAGTTCTCAGTTCACGTACTGCTGAAGCCTAGCCTGTAGGATTTTGAGCATAACCTTGCTAACATGTGAAGTGAGTGCAATTGTGCGATAGTTTGAGCATTCTTTGGCATTGCCCTTCTTTGGAATTGGAACGTAAACTGACCTTTTCCAATCCCATGGCCACTGTTGCGTTTTCCAAACTTGCTGGCATATTGAGTGCAGCACTTTAACACCATCATCTTTTAGTATTTTAAATAACTCAGCTGGAATACTGTCATCTCCACTAGCTTTGTTGTTAGCAATGCTTCCTAAGGCCCACTTGACTTCACTCTCTAGGATGTCTGGCTCAAGGTCAGTGACCACACCAGCATGGACATCAGGGACATTAAGATCTTTCTTGTATAGTTCTTCTGTGTATTCTTGCCACCTCTTCTTAATCTCTTCTGCTTCTGTTAGGTCCCTGCCTTTTTTGTCCTTTATCATGCCCATCTTTGCACTAAACGTTCCTTTGATATCTCCTATTTTCTTGAAGAGATCTCTAGTCTTCCCCATTCTATTGTTTTCCTCAATTTCTTTGCATTGTTCATTTAAGAAGGCCTTCTTATCTCTCCTTGCTATTCTCTGGAAATCTGCATTCAGTTGCTTATATCTTTCCCTTTCACCCTTGCTTTTCACATTCCTTCTTTCCACAGCTATTTGTAAAGCCTCATCAGACAGCCATTTTGCTTTCTTGCATTTCTTTTTCCTTGGGATGGTTTTAGCTGCTGCCTCCTATACAATGTTACAGACCTCCATCCATAGTTCTTCAGGCACTCTGTCTACCAAATCTAATCCTCTAAATCTATTCATCACCTTCACTGTGTACCCACAAGGAATATGGTCTAAGTCATACCTGAGTGGTCTAGTGGTTTTCCCTACATTCTTCAATTTAAGCCTAAATTTTGCAGTAAGAAGCTCATGATCTGAGCCACAGTCAGCTCCTGGTCTTGTTTTTGCTGTCTGTATAGAGCTTCTCCATCTTTGGCTGCAAAGTATGTAATCAATCTGGTTTCAGTATTGACCATCTGGTGATGTCCATATGTAGAGTCGTCTCTTGTGTTGTTGGAAAAGAGTGTTTGCTATGACTAGCTTGTTCTCTTGACAGAACTCTATTAGCCTTTGCCCTGCTTCATTTTGTACTCCAAGGCCAAACTTGCCTGTTATTCTGATTACTCCTTGACTTCCTACTTTAGCATTCCAATCCCCTATGATGAAAAAGACATCTTTTTTTGGTGCTAGTTCTAGAAGGTGTTGTAGGTCTTCATAGAACCGGTCAACTTCAGCTTCTTCAGCATCAGTGGTTGGGGCATAGACTTGGATTACTGTGATGTTGAATGGTTTGCCTTGGATACGCACTGAGATCATTCTGTCGTTTTTGAGGTTGTACCCCATTACTGCCTTTCTGACTCTCTTATTGACTATGAGTGCAACTCCATTTCTTCTAAGGGTTTCTTGGCCACAGTAGTAGATATAATGGTCACCTGAATTAAATTCACCCATTCCCGTCCATTTCAATTCGCTGATTCCCAAGATGTCGATGTTCAATCTTGTCATCTCATGTTTGACCACATCCAGCTTGCCTTGGTTCATAGATCTTACATTCCAGGTACCTATACAATATTGTTCTTTACAGCATCAGACCTTCTTTTCACTTTTCATCCAGATACATCCACAGCTGAACATCCTTTCGGCTTTGGCCCAGCCGCTTCACTCTTTCTGGAGCTACTTAGAATTGCCCTCCGCTCTTCCCCAGTAGCATATTGGACACCTTCTGACCTGAGGGGCTCATCTTCCGGCATCATATCTTTTAGCCTTTTAACATTGTCCATGGGGTTTTCTTGGCAAGGATACTGGAGTGGGTTGCCATTTCCTTCTCCAGTGGACCACATTTTGTCAGAACTCTCTGTCATGACCTGTCCGTCTTGGGCGGCCCTGCACGGTATAGCTCATGAGTTACGCAAGCCCCTTCGCCACGACAAGGCAGTGATCCATGAGGGGATAAAAACAGCAAAAAATGTTAAATCAAACAACCCAAATCTATCTACAGTATCTATGTTACAGTCTGAATAAAGGATGACCATATTTCATTGCCTATAAGCAACTCATGTAAAAGTCACAGGCAACATCAGATCTTCAATTCATTAAGTAACCAGGACAATACATTTGCCTTTCCAATGTTGAAGGAACATGAAAGTATTTTTAATAATATTCTTGGTTCAGGGTTGCTAAATTGTGACTAGTTTGGAAATACAAGTTCTCATTTTCTTCTTCCTGTGGAGAAATATTTTTATGGAAGGATCTTAAGTCATCTCAAATATCATCAACACCCTCAGATCCAGCACAGAAAGAAGGGTCACAATGTTGCTTAGACTAGATGTTTTCTGTTAGGAAGAACACGGCTCCCAGAGCATTCATATTTCTGACAACCTAATGTAGAGTTTTACCAGATGCAAAAATACCTTTCATCAGCAACTGGACATTTTTCCAGCACCTGCACACAGCATATGTACACAGTCAATACTGCACTTGCAACGCACTACAGATAACCAAAACCAATGATTCTAAACTGCCAGAAACAAAGTTCATTTCTTCTCATGTGCCTCTTCATCAGAATGAATGTGCATACAAGCAAATCTCTCCTGGTCTTTGCTTTCGAATTGAGGAAGCTGATTCTCCATCACACTTCCTGTCTCCCTTTTGGGATTGGTATGATGTGAAAGGGATCCTAATTGCTATTATAAATTGTGTTTTGGTAGGAGTTCAACAAAACAACCAAAACTTTGCACAAGTTTGGTGATTCAGGATACTTCATATACACTTGCCTTCCTGACCAGATATCCTCCAGATATATAACTCCCCATGTATCATTCTTCATCAGCACTGTCATTACCCATGTTAACTGAGGGCAGTTGGAATTGTACTGCATCATATTTGGGTGGTGCCAGGCTGGGTGAGAGTAATACTTATTACTTCGGTAATATTTAACATTTATTTTCTAAATTAGGCTAATGTTAGTTGTGTATTACACATTGGAACAAATGAAAACTCTTTAAGATGCTTGTCTTCCATGCAGAAATGGCTAGAAATGAAGCTGCTTTAAGAAAATGATGGGGGGGGGGGGGTTCAATACAGTCTTCAGCTTTGGCAGGAATGCTGGCCCAATGTTCTGTCCAATGTTTTGGAATCCTTGCTTCTCTATCGCTCCCATCCACGCTAGGAAAGAAACACCAATCACTTTTTTTTCCATGGGAAGGTCTTTGCGGGCAAATGGTTTCCATTGATACACCTTTTGTATGAGAAACCTCCATTGACAGATCCCTCATACTTAACCACTTGCCATCCACGGAAGGAAGGAAGGAAGGAAGGAAGGAAGGAAGGAAGGAAGGAAGGAAGGAAGGCAGGCAGGCAGGCAGGCGGGCAGGCAAGCCTGCTGGCCCACAGTGTTACCATCATTCCTGTCACTTGAGCTACTAGGAAAAACTGGCAGGATTGTTGCCAATTTCACTCCGTTTAAAAAGAATGGTCCACCATTGCACCTGTTCTGTGGTGGACCAATGAATCAAAAGAAAGAAATTTTTTAAAAAAACATAAATTCACCTTATCACTGGTCTACCTCCAAAAAAAAAAACCACCACAACAAAGGCCCACTGACCCGCCTGGGCATAGTTTCTTCAGAAGCAGGCAGGCAGCCTAGCAGTTCAGAACAAAATGTTCACTGGGAGCAGCAACCAGTGGCCAGAGGGGAGGGGGCATTCTCACTACAGCACACGTTAGCCAATTGGAGCAGCGGCATTTGCTTAGACTGAAATGAAGAGCAGCGGGTGAATTGCACCACACTGTTTATGCCAGCAGAAACCGGGAAACCCTACCTTTGATGCAGAACAAATAAAGATGGAAGGAGATCACCTTTGACGACAGTTCAGGGTGGGTTTAGGAGAAAACTGTGTATTCCTGGCTTCGAGAAACAGTGTTCTATTCTCACCCCAGGACAAGCAGTTTGGGTAGATGAGCTCTGACACACTGATTTGCCAAGTCTGAGATGAGATTTGAAAGAGAAGCAGAATATGCCAGCCTCTATTTCAGATTACTTCAGGAAATGCCAAGATCATTAATGGCTGGTCAGATTTCTTGTTAAACTGGTTGCTTGCCATGACTGCATCAGTTGCTGAAGGTGTCAGATTGGGCAACTCTTTATTTTATTTTATTTTATTTTATTTTATTTTAGTTTAGTTTAGTTTAGTTTAGTTTAGTTTAGTTTAGTTTAGTTTAGTTTTTATTTAAAAAGTGTACATGGCCACCCATCTTAAGCAATTCTGGGTGGCTCACAACATGTTTATTTATTTAAAAGATTTATATGGCCTCCCATATAACTCTTGGCTGCTTAGGGGCCCCACTTAACATGTGGTGAGGTGAACATCACAGTGCTCGGGGCTATGATGAGCCTCAAGTGTAGGCTAGATAACATATCTGTTTTGGGTTTCATTTTTTTATTTTCTTCAGGTTTTTAAATTTTTGTTGGCTTACACTACAGATTTTAGTGGGAAACACACTGTTGATTTTCAGTAATTGCACAGCTGAAATTAAAGGTCATGGTCAGAAGTCAGAAAAAAATGGGTTAAGAGTCACATGTCATAGTTTTCCTATAATTCTGGTATCTCGGAGAATGCCTTCCTCCTCATTTAACTTAGGGATAATAGGTGACTGTCTGCTTGGAGTTGTTGATGTTTTTAAGCTTGGCTGGCCTCTTGGATTCATAACTCTGAAACACTTCATACCATCACTGGTGATAACAATACTTTGTTTTCCTTAACAGCAGGCTGTAATCCTTAACCTTCTCAGAAAGGCTTGGTGTGGAAAGCTGTTTTGTAAGAAGAAAGAAACAAGAAGAGATTCTTGCCTCACTCCTTACAAAATATTATGTATGCCATGGGGTTTGTATTCTATTTTGAAATTAATTGCTGTGATTGGACTATACAGTATTGGACAAATAACACTGCATGCTTGACTAGGGGAAATGTTTCCAGATATTTTAAAACTAGTTTGTTGGCATATATTTAGAGAATCTGATATGCTTTTTAAAATTTCTACTGATTTTGGAATCAAGAGCTTTCATTCTGCTATCTGCTTTGGAGAAATTTGCAATCTAGTCAAGGCTTCCAGTATGGGTTGCCCAAGTCCTAAAAAGATTGACATGGAAAAATGATCACATTACACTATGTGTTTTCCTATGGAGAGATAATTCTCCTTGCTCTCCCATGTGCCATAGTATAACCAGGTTGGAATTCTCATACTAAGGGTGTTGTGCCTTTAACCGTTCCCTAACTTATATAAATAAGTCATAAGGTATTACACACAGTAGAAATAAAGATATTTATAGACTGAGTTTACATGTTGCAGTAAGACATGACTTGCTTAATCATGCTTAAATACATCACAACAGCTGATTCACACAGCACTGCTGAGCCAAACTAATCAGTCCACATTATGGTATAGTGAGATGTTAAACTCAGCCTTTCTAAGTAGATCTGTTATGTGAACAGACTACAGCTCCCCAAATTATCAGCCAGCATACAAATTGATAAGCATTATTTCTTAAATAAGCTGCAACTGATGAATTAACTTAACATGTAAAGCCATAAACTATGATTCACAAACCATAGTTGCTGAGTTCACACAGTGTACTAAGGTCCAAACAAGCAAACTATGAACTAGTGAGTGTGAAAATGGTTAGAAAGGAAAAGAAAATTGACATAAAAAGGAAAATACTGAAGATTCATATTGAGAATTTGTCCACATGAATCACTGAAGGCTAGAGAAACCAGTTTCTATTATATAACCCTCCTCTTGGTTTGGGAAGAATTGTTGATTCTCCACCCTGCTGGATCTTCTTTCCTGCTCTCCAAACTGCATGCAACCAGCAGGAATAAATTGCCTTTAACAAGCTTGTGTATATCTTTCTTTTTGATTCCCCTTGCATCATCCTCTAATTATAAAATAAAACATGTGAAGTAAAATATCACTCATGGGTATCTTTCCATTCTTCTGGCTTAATGGTGCCAACTTCCAACTCAGTCTGGAACTTTTTTATCTGTGAAAGTAAAACTCTGATAGTTTAATATTCTTTCACCCATGTGACTTGGGTGTGACATGTAGGCCACATGGTAGGGTAAAATCATCTCTTGGGTTGCAGTTTTTATAAATGTATCATTTTCTGGTCATCTGGATGTCAGGAGAGCTATAATTTGGTTCACACACTATTTGCTGAACAAGGCATAAATGCTTGTTTTGCACCTAACCCTCCATCCTATTGAGGGGTTCATCTATATCTATAGTATCTGCCTGCCCACTTTGATCTTGCAGGGTTGGCATGTTCTGGGTTCCTTTGATTAAACAACATCATCTGTCAGGACCATGGAAGCCTGCCTTATCAGTAGCAGGATCTGCCCTCTGGAATTCCCCCAAGATCCAGATGCCCCCCTCCCCGCTGTTGTTCAGAAGAGCAGTGGAGACCTGGGCTTTCACCCAGCCCTAGGCAAGGAGAGTAAGACCCCTTGCTTTGTTCCACCTGGTCTGTTGTGCTTGCCATCTTTTATCTTCTATCTTCAATTGGCTTTATTGTAATTTATTTGTTTGTTGTGAGTTGTTGAAATTGGGTGGCATACAAGTTTAATAAATGATTAGTATTATATCTTCAAACAAACAACAAGCAAACCTTATGAATCAGGCCTACATTTTGATGATATGTGGAGTACATCAGGCCTATAAAGAGAATGACCATACAAGTGTTTTGAGGACAGCAAACCCAACAGATCAGCTGTGCTGAACATTTGCCAGCCAGCATGGCTGAAGGAATTTTGGGAATTCTAGGCCATCACACCTGAAGGGTGCCAGGTCAGGGAAGGATGCATTACGAACTTGCCAAGTCTCTCAACAGAAATCAATAAACATCATTTTTTTTCTCAGCTTCCCGCAGGAATGATTCAGCAAACAGTTATTCTTTGTTTATTCTTGTCAGTCTTCTCCTTCCTAGGGGATAGTTTTATAAAAATAAAGTCTTGTGAACCAACTTTGAATGTTTATTATAAAACCTTTCATAGGTTGCCAGTATTCTCCAGCTTTGAAGTTTCTCCATGCCAGGGGATCTGAAGTCTTGTCTAACATTCCACCAAAAGAAGAAAGGAACAGAGACACAGTTAAGAGAGAAAAATTAACCCACAGCCATGGAAACTCCCTAGGTGACTTTGGATCAGTCATCATCTCTCAGCCCAATGCATCCCCAGAGTTTCAAAAAAGGTTGTGCATGCCGTCTTGAGCTCTTAGAAGAAAATCAGGATATTTAGGTCTGACAAATAAACATATATTTAAAAAATTTTTAATTTAGTAGATTTAGAAGCTGCCTGACTCCAGAATGTTCTGGGTGGCTTACACTAAAAATAAGAATACAAACAACTTCAACAAAATTGAAGCATCCGGACAAACTGCACAATAAGCAACCACACAAAGTTCCACAAACACCTTACTCCAAGGCCTGGAAGGACAGCCAGGATTTAAAGACCTGTAGAACATTATTGGGATGCAAGCTAAATGTAACTCTGGGGCAATATCATTCCAGAAGGCATGCAGCGTGACAGAGAAGGCATGCCTCCTGGGTCTCGATAAATGACACTGTTTGATCAAGGGGACCTGAAGTGCACCAACTCTGCCTGATCTTAATGGATGGGCAAAGACCATGGGAGACAGGCAGTCCCTCAAATAACCTGGCCCTATGCCATAAACGGTTTATTAGTGATAACCAGCACTTTGAATTGTACCCTATTGGCAACTAGTGCAGCTCATGAAGCACTGGTGCTACATGGGCATACTGAGGGATGCCCAACACTGCCCATGCCACTGCATTGTGGACCTGCTGCAGTCTCCAGGTGGTCTTCAAAGGAGGTGATCAGGGCATAAGTGACCATCCGAAAGCCTTCCTGATCCAGAAATGAGTGCAACTGGCACACCAAATGAAGCTATGAAAGGACTCTCTTGGGCACAGCTGCTCCCTGCTTATCAACAAGGAGCTGTGAGTCCAAGAGAACCCCCAGATTGTGTTCCAGTCTTGAATGGGGAAGTGCACTCCTCCAAGACTAAAGATTGAAAATCCCCAGATCCAGAGGGTCCAAAAATCTACAGCGACTCAGTCCTGGCAGGATGTTCCTCCCCATTCAGACCCACACAACTTCCAGACACTGGGGCAGGACATCGATGGCATCACTTGGCCAGCCCAGGATTGAGATGTACAACTAGGTATCATCCTCATATTGATGATAACAAATCCCAACATGACAGATGTTCTCACTCTGTGGTTTCATATAGATGTTAAACAGGAGGGGAGGCAGCATCAATCCCTGAGGCATCCCACAGGTGAGGGGCTGAGAATGCCACCCCTCCCCCCCTCCGGCATCAGCACTCACTGAAACCAGCTGCTGAGAAAACAGAAGAAGTTTATAGCATGAGGTTCCCAATTTCCAAACCCTGCAGCCAGTCAGAAGGATACAATGACTGACAGTATCAAAAGCCTATGAGAGATCAAGGAGCATCAGATGGATGCACCCCCCATCCCAATTCTGCCAAAGGTCATCAGCAAGTATAACTAATGCCATATCCGTACTGAATCCCAGCCAGAGATCCAACTGAAATGAGTCCACATAATCTGCTTCCTCCTGAATCCTTTGCAACTGCTGTCTGAGCACCTTCTCAACAACCTTCCCTAAGGATGGCTTATTCAGCAGGGGGTACACCATCTCCTCCTTCAAAGCCAAAGGCACCAGCCCCTCTCACAAAGTAGCCAAGACCACTGGATAGATCCAATACAGGTTACATCTCAGGCATTAATTTGTTCACACACTTACCCCAACCACACTCTAGGTTTGTCACACACCAACACACCCAGTCGCTCCAAACACAAGACTCCAGGCAGTCCCTGGTAGCTCCTTCCTTCAACAATGAGCAATCTGGAAGGTGTCAGGGACCCACAGGAAGTGGACTTCACTTCCAGAATTCCCCAGGCAACATGCTGGGAGTTGAAATCCAAACATCTTAAAGTTGCAACGTTTCAAAAACATTGCTCTAGAAGGTGCCTAATTAGGGGAGGTTGTTTTAGAGATGAAGATCATTTGCATCTTCCTTTGGTTCTTATATAGGAGTGAGCAACTTTTGCATACCTAGGTAAGGTATGGGAAATGCACTTGAGCTTTGACAGGTATATCAGGGGCTGAACTCTAAAAAAGAGATGAGATCTGAACAAAAATACATTTTATTCAAATATGTATTTAAATATAGTACAGCATCCTGTAAAATTACATGGAGAACCTACAGGTAACACAATTTTTTTCCTCATGTATTTAACACTTTTCTCCTGTCATATTAAAAATTGCAGTTCACAGCAAATTTTGGAAGGAGGCATAGCACTCTTTGGAGGCCTTTGGTAATGTGCCCCTCTTGTAATTCAGCAGAAATGTTCTATATGAATTGTGAAATCCCATTGTGCATTGGCAGCTGTTCTTACAATCACCAAACCTCATTTTGTTAGTGGATGGTGTAGATCAGACTTCTAGTGCTCTCCAAATATATTGGAAGTCCAACTTCTGGAATTTCAAGCCAAAGTGATTCTTGGCCATAATGGCTGAGAATTCTGGAAACTGCAGTCCCCACACATCTGTACAGAACAGAGAGGATGACCTTGATTGAGGGAATATCTGTTACTAAGACAACAAACAGTTAAACATGGCTTAAGTCCATGTAAAGACAGAAATTTAAGAAAACCTCTCAAACAAGCACCCCCCACCCCCAGTTCTCAAGAAGATTAAAGAAGGAGGAAAGATTAAAGCACATTCAGACTTGCCAGATTTTGTTACCATAGACATTCTAATAAAAGTAGCTTTAGGCCTACATGGGATCTGATTCTTGGTCTGGTCTACTTTGTAAGGCTGAAAACATATGAAGAATATCTCATGAGAAAAAGCCATTTTGAAAATAGAACATCCACGTAGATACTACATTCTTAGTATCTGTTCACATCAAGGCAGAGGCATATATATAGTATTCCTCTCTGGTAACTGATGGTGCATTGTGGTCCACAAAAGCATATGTGAGCACGTCTTGGTTTTAAGCTGACATAGGACTTATAGTTATTTTTGCTTCAATACACTAACATAGCTATCTCTCTAAGCCAGTAGTACTTTTCTATCAAGCATAAACAATTAAGGACATTGTGCAGAAATCCAATTTCCATCAAGCAGCTGGTTTGTTTTTTCCTATCAAAATTCCAGGCACAATAGCTTTTTTTTTTTTGTTCGCTTGAAGCAGTGGGATGGTTTATCATGCTTGTCTGTGATTGTACAAGAAAGGTTATAAGGCAGTAAGTGGTGTTTCAATGATTCATATATTAAATTTCTGACAATAAATATATGCAGATGAAACTATTATTCTCTCTAAGAGTCATGGAAGTCAGGTATAAAACATTAAAAATCATCCATGATTATTATGGATGAACAAAGACACAACATTCCCAAGAATTGGCTGATTCAGCCTACAGACTGCTGAAGCCCAATTACAGTGTAACATCTGTGGAGCAAAGGTACAAATTAATCTGTTACCCTACATGCAAACAAAGGGCTTCTGGCTGAGCAAACATCTGAGCTTCACACAACCTTGAAGTTTAATTGTTTAAGCAAGTTATACCAAAAGCTCTAACTTACAGGGCATGCTTAGGCACATCTACTCAAATGTCTACCCAAGTCCTGGTGAATTCAATGGAACTCCTTAGTAAGTATTCATAGGATTGGAATCTTGTTGCATTGCCTATGTAGGTGCAATAATCCTGTGCTAATCCACTCTTGGAGAATTACAACTGATGGCCTTTCTAAACAGTTGAGCTACGTGTGTCCTGACTGCAGTTAAACCTTTGTCCAAATGTGGCCTAATAGTACTAAGTCTCCTATGGAATACATTTTCTATTATGGCGGCATGCTATCACATCCACATTTTCAGCAATGGAGATAATGTTACTTTAAAAGGGCATTCTATCTTCTGAATGAACTCTGCATAGGTCAGTGGTCTTACACAAGAATGATGGAAATACGCAATCCCCAGTCAATTAATCAATAAACATACACACTAACGAAAGGGCTTCCAGGGTGGCATTGTTGCAGGAGAGAAGGAAATAGTTAGTAGTCTTAGTATTTCCAGATAGGAATTTATTGCATAATCACTACTGTATATCATTTGTGGAATTTTACATGCTATCCAGTCATTGTTGCCTTCTGCTGATAATCTTGCCATTTTTCCCCAACTTTCCCCAACTTCCATCTTTTTTTCTTTCCATAAAAAAAGGAAAATCTAAATCTGCTAAGGAGAAAAGATGGAATAATTGAATAGTGTCTTTTGATTCATAGCACTAGGAATCACCTGTCTGAACAAAACATTCTTGGGTTGTCCTTTACTAAATAACTAAATTAAATCCTGCAGTGTAGTTTTTTTAACTGGAGAGCATACATTAAGCAGACATCTTAATGAGACAGAAAATGATTTAGGCACATGGAAAAAAATATATTTCTTGACACTAATCACAAAACAAAACAAAAGGCAGGGAAAATGCCCAGGATATTTTCAGCAACCATATTATGGTACTGGATATAGCACTGAGGCTGCATTTGTCATATTAGTGGATGACTGTACCCAGAAAACAGATGGGGGAAGTGTGATCTGAGTAGTTCTCCTGGACCTCTCAGTGTCTTTCACTGCCATCACCTCTGGTATCCTTTGGATGGGATCCCACAGTATGCTGAGGCCACTCAACTCAATTGGTGCCTCATCTACTGCCAAGAACAAGTAGCCTTGAATGTTACCTAGACTCAGTCATATATGGGTCACTGTATGTGGAAGTCACTATATGAAGAACAGCAATCTGAAATTAAATCCAGGCAAGACAAAGGTATTATTGTTAAAGAGTAACTTGGACTCAGAACCGAGGTGAAGCCTGTTCTGGATATGCAAGAACCAGTTTGCAAGGGAGTGCTCCTTGTCCTTCAGCTGTCATTGGATTTAAGGTGTTGGCTGTTATGTCCACCATCAGCAACCCTTCTGGAGAGGTCATTTGTTGTTGTTTAGTCGTTAAGTCGTGTCCGACTCTTCGTGACCCCATGAACCATATTGCGCCAGGCCTTCCTGTCCTTCACTGCCTCCCTGAGTTTGCTCAGTTTCATGCTCATTGCTTCAGTGATGCTATCTAACCATCTCATCCTCTGCCGTCCTCTTCTCCTTTTGCCTTCAATCTTTCCCAGCATCAGGGTCTTCTCCAAAGAGATCTCTCTTCGCATTAGGTGGCCAAAATATCTGAGCTTGAGCTTCATTATCGATCCTTCCAATGAGCAATCAGGGTTGATTTCCTTTAAGATTGACTGGTTTGACCTCCTAGCAGTCCAGGGAACTCTTAAGAGTCTTCTCCAGCACCACAGTTCAAAGGCATCAATTCTTCGGCGCTCGGCCTTTTTATGGTCCAGCTCTCACAGCCATACATTACTACTGGAAAAACCATAGCTTTGACTATGCGGATCTTTGTCGGCAAGGTGACGTCTCTGCTTTTTAATATGCTATCTAGGCTTGCCATAGCTTTCCTCCCAAGGAGCAAGTGTCTTTTAATTTCATGGCTGCAGTCTCCATCTGCGGTGATCTTGGAGCCCAAATAAATGAAGTCTGTTACTGCTTCCATTTCTACCCCTTCTATTTGCCAGGAATTGATGGGTCCAGATGCCATGATCTTAGTTTTTTTAATGTTGAGTTTCAAGCCAGCTTTTGCACTCTCCTCTTTCACCCTCATCAAGAGGCTCTTTAGTTCTTCTTCACTTTCTGCCATTAGGGTGGTATCGTCCGCATATCTGAGGTTGTTGATGATTCTCCCTGCAATCTTAATTCCGGCTTGTGATTCTTCCAGCCTGGCATTTCTCATGATGTACTCTGCATATAGGTTAAATAAGCAGGGTGACAGTATACAGCCTTGTCGTACACCTTTCCCTATTTTGAACCAATCGGTTGTTCCATGACCGGTTCTAACTGTTGCTTCTTGGCCCGCATACAGATTTCTCAGGAGACAGGTAAGGTGGTCTGGTATTCCCATCTCTTTAAGAATTTGCCACAGTTTGTTGTGATCCACACAATCAAAGGCTTTTGCATAGTCAATGAAGCAGAAGTAGATATTTTTCTGGAACTCTCGTGCTTTCTCCATGATCCAGCGAATGTTGGCGATTTGATCTCTAGTTCCTCTGCCTCTTCGAAACCCAGCTTGTACATCCGGTAGTTCTCGGTTCATATATTGCTGAAGCCTAGCTTGTAGGATTTTGAGCATAACCTTGCTAGCATGTGAAATGAGTGCAATTGTGCGATAGTTTGAGCATTCTTTGGCGTTGCCCTTCTTTGGAATTGGAACGTAAACTGACCTTTTCCAATCCCGTGGCCACTGTTTCGTTTTCCAAACTTGCTGGCATATTGAGTGCAGCACTTTAACACCATCATCTTTTAGTATTTTAAATAACTCAGCTGGAATACTGTCATCTCCACTAGCTTTGTTGTTAGCAATGCTTCCTAAGGCCCACTTGACTTCACTCTCTAGGATGTCTGGCTCAAGGTCAGTGATCACACCAGCGTGGACATCAGGGACATTAAGATCTTTCTTGTATAGTTCTTCTGTGTATTCTTGCCACCTCTTCTTAATCTCTTCTGCTTCTGTTAGGTCCCTGCCTTTTTTGTCCTTTATCATGCCCATCTTTGCACTAAACGTTCCTTTCATATCTCCAATTTTCTTGAAGAGATCTCTAGTCTTCCCCATTCTATTGTTTTCCTCAATTTCTTTGCATTGTTCATTTAAGAAGGCCTTCTTATCTCTCCTGGCTATTCTCTGGAAATCTGCATTCAGTTGCTTATATCTTTCCCTTTCACCCTTGCTTTTCGCATTCCTTCTTTCCACAGCTATTTGTAAAGCCTCATCAGACAGCCATTTTGCTTTCTTGCATTTCTTTTTCTTTGGGATGGTTTTAGTTGCTGCCTCCTGTACAATGTTACGGACCTCCGTCCATAGTTCTTCAGGCACTCTGTCTACCAAATCTAATCCTCTAAATCTATTCATCACCTTCACTGTGTACTCACAAGGAATATGATCTAAGTCATACCTGAGTGGTCTAGTGGTTTCCCCTACATTCTTCAATTTAAGCCTAAATTTTGCAGTAAGAAGCTCATGATCTGAGCCACAGTCAGCTCCTGGTCTTGTTTTTGCTGTCTGTATAGAGCTTCTCCATCTTTGGCTGCAAAGTATATAATCAATCTGGTTTCGGTATTGACCATCTGGTGATGTCCATATGTAGAGTCGTCTCTTGTGTTGTTGGAAAAGAGTGTTTGCTATGACTAGCTTGTTCTCTTGACAGAACTCTATTAGCCTTTGCCCTGCTTCATTTTGTACTCTAAGGCCAAATTTGCCTGTTATTCCGATTACTCCTTGACTTCCTACTTTAGCATTCCAATCCCCTATGATGAAAAGGACATCTTTTTTTGGTGCTAGTTCTAGAAGGTGTTGTAGGTCTTCATAGAAGCGGTCAACTTCAGCTTCTTCAGCATCAGTGGTTGGGGCATAGACTTGGATGACTGTGATATTGAATGGTTTGCCTTGGATACGCACTGAGATCATTCTGTCGTTTTTGAGGTTGTACCCCATTACTGCCTTTCTGACTCTCTTATTGACTATGAGTGCAACTCCATTTCTTCTAAGGGTTTCTTGGCCACAGTAGTAGATATAATGGTCACCTGAATTAAATTCACCCATTCCCGTCCATTTCAATTCGCTGATTCCCAAGATGTCGATGTTCAGTTTTGTCATCTCATGTTTGACCACATCCAGCTTGCCTTGGTTCATAGATCTTACATTCCAGGTACCTATACAATATTGTTCTTTACAGCATCGGACCTTCTTTTCGCTTCCAGATACATCCACAGCTGAACGTCCTTTCGGCTTTGGCCCAGCCGCTTCACTCTTTCTGGAGCTACTTGGAATTGCCCTCCGCTCTTCCCCAGTAGCATATTGGACACCTTCCGACCTGAGGGGCTCATCTTCCGGCGTCATATCTTTTAGCCTTTTAACATTGTCCATGGGGTTTTCTTGGCAAGGATACTGGAGTGGGTTGCCATTTCCTTCTCCAGTGGACCACATTTTGTCAGAACTCTCTGTCATGACCTGTCCGTCTTGGGCGGCCCTGCACGGTATAGCTCATGGCTTCACTGAGTTACGCAAGCCCCTTCGCCACGACAAGGCAGTGATCCATGAAGGGGGGAGAGGTCATACTTAGTGATAATTGTCCATGCCTTGATTACAGCCTGTTTTGACTTTTACTGCAGTGCACTTTACGTGGAGGTTCTTTGAAAGCCAGTTCCAAAATTTCAGCTGATATAAAATGCTGCAGCCAGGCTGCTAATTAATGCAAGGTACAGAGATTTCATAATGCCAGAACTGAAAGATTGACACTGACCACCGATTGTCTACTGGGCACAATTTAAAATGCCAGCATCGAATTTAAAGCCCTAAATGGTTTAGGGCCTGACAGTCTGACTGCCTTGCCTGCTGTGGAACCAAATGGCAGGAAAAGGATCAAGTGGTCTTCTCCCCTCCTCCCCCATGGCTTTTCCACTTTTAACTACAGCCTCACACAGCTGTTTTTTGGGGGGGGAAACATTTGGAAATTGTTATAATCATGTTATATCTTGCTTTGTTTTTGGTGAACCAACCCAATGGATTAAAGGACTGAGGACAAAGAATATGAAGGGCTCACTGATTCTGAGTTTATGCTCCTGGGTGTCTGCAGAGGGAGCAGTTGGCGGGGGGGGGGGGGGGTCAATGACGAAACCTGGGTACATGAGCATTAACAGTGGCATTTGTCCAATGACAATACTCTACATGTATCATTATTTGATGTCATTGTGGTTTTCTACACACATGCAATGCTGCTGATTGCAACTATCTACCAAAGGAGAGATAGTTTTATCATTAGGGAGGTTCTTAACTATTTGCTTAGTTTTAGATTTGTTTAACTAGGATTTCCTACTAGGAACAGTACCGCAAGGATCGCTTAGATAATACCCTCTTTAGGATTGGCAGTTCTTCCCATTAGTGTTTTAATTAAATCAATTTATATCCTAGCTCACTGACTGAGTGGGAGTTTGACAATCAGGCATTTTATGTGCTAGCAGTTCTCTAGTTGCAAGTTAATTTAACTTAATTAGAGGAAGAAGCAGGAATTAATCCTTATATTAATCAGCAGAGACATTGCATAAGCTTCTCTGTATTTTTCAAAATTTCTTCCTGATGGTCTTCCAAGCTTCTGTTTCTTGGATGCCTTTTTCCAAAACTAAATAAAAATTTGAAACAAAGTGTCATACAGAAATAACTCTAAGCTCTTCTCTACTATCTTGTCCTTTTTCTTTTTCCTTAGTTCAAGTTTCATCTTCATCAGTTTTTCTGTTGGTTGTGACTCTTCCTACTGCATGCACTTTGAACTCTGTTCATGTTTGTTTCTAAAGTGCTGATTTGCTAGTTATAGCAAGCTAAAACTAAACCTTGGCCAAACTATTTGAATCTGATGGCCTTGATCAAACACCAAAAGCACGTCGTTTAACAAGATTGTGCCGTTTTTTAAAAGACAGATCTAAATCTTTCTGAGTTTTCAGAAGGAAAACTATTTTCATTGCCTCATTGTGTAGCAGAGGTCCCACTTCCCACTTCAAATTTACAGCCAGCTCTCTCTGGTTTTGCTCTTCCCTACAGAGTAAAGATCTACCAAAGATCTTTGTTGGATGTTCTTCTTTAGTGAATCATCAACTGGCAAAAGCTATCACTAAAAGGTCATTATGACAATCAAGCTGGTGATTGCAATCAGACCCAGGAGTGGAAACTGCATCCCTCAGGACTCTGGTGACCTTAGAACTTTGTCATAACAAACAGAGTTTGTCTTTGGATCAATAAGAGCTCATAAGCTACTACAGGAAATTATTCTATCTTGTCTGGAGAGATCCAGGCCCTTATTTCATCCATTCAAAGTTGATATAAAAACATTTACTGAGGATAAGGTGTTCAGGGACATAATATTCTGGCAACATAAGTAAAACGCTACTGAGATTAAAGTAGTAAGTCATCCTACTACTGAAATCATCTTAGCATTCCAAGTTATGTAACTGGTACTGGAAGCAAGAAGGAGAATGCAGTTTTGCCATCTCATTGATCTATGAAATTTTCTTCAAGTCAAAGACATATCAGCTAGGAAGCTGCCTTCTGGTATAGCATTCAATATAGGGGACTTTACTGAATTTAGCTTCTTGTCTTACATCTTTCAGGATTTTTTATTTTCTCATAATTTGGATATACTTCTGAACTAGGGGTATCTACTGACCACAAAATATGGTTTGGATCCTGATTTGATGATTCCAAAAGTAGCCTAATTTGTTTCAATCTGATTCAGAGATCATCTTATTCAATTTAGAGCCAGATCCAAATACTGGTAATCTGAAGTTTCAGTATTTAGATTGAGCCTTTTGGAAAACAACCAAGTATCTGCAACTTCTTAATATAATTGGACAGCGTTTGCAGGCATAGTAGACCTTTCTCAGGAGATTAATCCTACCAATCCTCAGACCACTGGATGCAGGGATTTTTATCCTTCCCTTCCCTTCCCTTCCCTTCCCTTCCCTTCCCTTCCCTTCCCTTCCCTTCCCTTCCCTTCCCTTCCCTTCCCTTCCCTTCTCCTCTCCTCTTCCATTCCATTCCATTCCATTATAATTTGCAATTAAATTATAACTTTTTTAAAGTGACAGAATTGCATTAATTTAGTTGACCGAAATAGATAGGTAGGTTTAGCTGACCTATCTAAAGCTGCCAAAGTTTGGGCAAGAAGATATAGCAGGTTTCTGTGCACAAAGTACTTGAAGTGGAATGCCAAAAGTGATTAGAGTCAAGAACAAAAACTGGGCAGAACCACAGTAAAAAGAAAAATCTACACCCCCCCCCCTCAAAAGTAAACTTGATACTTTAAAAAGATTAAATATTGCAAAATGATACTTTGCCACCACATTTCAGTATCAACTTGAATTGCTGGATTTTGGCAGAAACAATGGAATTCACCCAGGGGCTTTCTGGGATCATGGCAGAGGCCATTTGCAAGCCCATCATAAAATGGTCTGGCAACCCTAATTTTACTTCCTGTCCCCATGAAATTGGACATGTTGCAATCTCCAGCCAAGATTTTATTTTCTCAGTCTTCTCTTGTCTTCTGTAGTGCAATATACAGAGGAGCACTGACAGAGTCATCACTGTGGCAACAACTCTTTCTATTACTACAACAAGAGCTGGGTTCTACTAAGGATTGCCAGTGAGGAAATGTGTTAAATTTAATGTCAGATAGATCTTCCTGAATGAATAACCAGGCCTGCTGTTTATGAGCAATATCACATATACATCATAGCAGGTGGATGTTGGGATCATTGGGCAAGTTCAGAGTGATGAAACATTGGATGATACAGTCTTGCTGAATAGGTGTTTTAATGTCTGATACAAATTGTACCAGATATCATCATGAAATAACCTTCAAATGATATGCAACCCAAACATTTGAGGAGAGGGGGAAAGGAAATTCAGCTAATGCTGAGGAAGCTACCATCTTGCCATTTTCAGAAGGTGCAAACAATTGAGAACTCTCTGGAGTGATTTATTGTCACTCACCGCTGCCACCAGATATATGTAGAGACATTTGGGTTTTTTTCTCAAAAATTGGTTCTCTAACCCGGCACCTTATATCAGGGTTCCTCAACCTCAGCAACTTTAAGATGGGTGGACTTCAGCTGGCTGGCTGGGGAATTCTGGGAGCTGAAGTCCACCCATCTTAAAGTTGCTGAGGTTGAGGAACCCTGCCTTAGATGATTGCCTAGTTCATTTGTTTGGATGGACCATTTGTTGGGACTTTCCTTTGCAAATAACTAGTTAGTTCTGTGACCACAGGTTCCCTTCTTCCCCACATCTCTGTTTATATGGATTTTCCTCTACAATGGGCGGGTCTTGTTTTTGCTTTAATTACTACACCTCTTACTCATATGAGTGCATGGCTTTGAAAACAAACAAATGGAGTCCAATAGAAGTTCATTTACACTTCCACACCCATGTGCAAGGATGGCCATTTTTTTAAAGGGGGCAGATTGCAAGATTAGGTTTTAGACAAGGTGTTTGCTGTTCATCCAGTGAGAGAGGGAATGACCTGGACAAGGCATATTAGAAAATAATTAAGATATAGACAGCCAGTCAAAAAGCCGATAGTGTGTTGCAAAACCATTGCATACAAAAACATTGTGCTAGGAGCCACCCACCAAGAATTGCTCTGAGAGGCATTAATCCTTTCTAAGCAGGAAAGGTATGGTACTTACCTACAGAGACCAAAAAGAATAAAGCATCTTGAGGTTTGCTCTTTTTCAGCTGACAAACTCTACTATCCATTCAGATTTGTTTTCAAGAAACAAACATCTCATCACATACGATTCCATACTTTATAGCTTTATTCCCAGGTTTCCAAAACACAATTGCTGAATTCACATAACAAGTTGTGCCCACAGAAATAAAACTTGTTTTTAGAATTTCATGGATGGCTTGGTGCACATAGGTTAAGATGTGGAATCACAAATTACCCCATTTTTAACTAGTATAAGGTGTGGTGTGAACCCGGCTAATAAATTATTTTTTATTTTTGTATTTTTGTCTCACCATCATTTTCTAAGAAAGAAGGGAAACAAAAGGAAATTCAGTGGGGAAATACTGAAAATGTTCTTCTGCATTTGGGCCCAGTAGATGGCACTATGTAACCAATTCTTTATTTAATGCCTCTTATGGTTGTCTGACCTATTCAGATTATAAATGAATCATTGACAGACTCTGTATGGGGGGATTAAGAATGCTGCTATTAAGAACGCTTAAAAAGAGGCATTCAATCAGTCTAGATCAGTGCTGGCTGGGAATTCTGGGAGCTGAAGTCCACATATCTTAAAGTTGCTAAGGTTGAGAACACTGGTCTAGATGATCATTAGATAACAGCAGTTGGATTTGTCTGTATATCTTTGCTGCCATCTAGTAGTTCTCCCAACTTCCAGGCTGTACCCAGACATGGTAAGCCTAACATTTGTCATAACAGAAGTGGAAGTGGCTGGGGGTAGATTTGTAATATTGTTTTTATAGCAGAGTAGCTCTCCTATGGAATGGTACTATGAAGTAATATGCAAATAGCATACAAATTACTACACACACACACACACACACACACACACACACACTTACTTTTTATCAGCAGTTAAACTGCCTTGATGTCATAGGCAATAGTCTCGTGACAGTAACATGCTATATAACAACCGCAATAATAATTAGAACTGAAGTCCTATATTATCTTAATGATGTAAATAGAATACATCTGAATACAGTGCAATGTTTTCTGCATGGGATAGGACTACCCTCAGTTACAAAATCCTAGCATTGTGCAGTGAACCAAATGCATCTTTGCCCAAGATCATGCATCATCTGCAGAGGCAGCTGAGTGAACTCAGGAAAATACACCAACGTTTTAAGATGTTCCCAACAGGGACTCTGGCCAAAACCACTGTTGGATCAATTAAGACAAGCGTGTCTCAGAACTCTATCTAAACTCTTGAATACTGTTTTATGACCTTGACTTGATGTCTGTTTTGTACCTTCAAGTCAGTCTTGACTTCTGGACAAGTCCCTACAGTTTTCTTGGCAAGATTTTTGCAAGTGGTTTGCCCTTGCCTTCTTCCTAGGGCTGAGAGAGAGTGACTGGCCCAAGGTTACTCAGCTGGTTTCATGCCAAAGGCAGGACTAGAACTCATGGTCTCCTGGCTTCTATTCTGGTGCCTTCAAACTGGCTCTCTGACTTGACTTATAATGATCTTAATAAAAATATTACCTTAATAAAAGTATTCACCTAATCTCAATTTTTTTTTGAAAAAATTGAAATCCTTGGAAGTTTGAAGAATGATCTTATCTTCCTGAAATCAAACACATTCTACAGCTATTCTTTCTTTTCCTGATCAATGGATTAAGTATATGGAAAGAGGAAAGAGGCTGGAAGAAAAAAAAATACTGAAAAGTTCTGAGTGGAAAGTAATATCATTTGATTTCTTCCCCTTCTCCTAATAAAATTCTGGGACTGAGACAGAGCACTAGTACAATAAAGGGGCTCCTAATTGCGTCTCTTATCCCATAATCTGCCTAGAAACAGGTCAAAGTTTAATCGAAACTAAAGCCTGGATCTTAACAATTAAATATTGTCTCAGAATCTTATATAGAGCAGGTCCTCAAAGTCTGCTATCATATCTCAAAAAAGACAAATACATCTCGCTGTGGTCGCGACATACTATATCCAAGCTTAAACAGATTGGGATTGCAATTGAGGACCTATACCTTTCAGATGAAAGCTTTGTATTTAGCACTCTTAAACAGGGACTTTTGGACTTAGAATACCACAAATTCAGACCAGCCCAACCTCGTATATGCTCCCCTGCCATGCTTGGTATAGAAAATCAATTGGGCAAGATGGCGCATTATTTCAACGATCTTGTGTTACCTTCCCAGCGAAAGGCCTTTTTCTTGGCTAGAGTGAATGCTTTTCCTTCTAAGGTGCTCCTTGGAAGGTATAAACGCATTTCCATCTATGGCAGGCTCTGTCTTTGTGGCAGCTCAGATACAATCTATCATATCATTTTTTATTGTTATTTATTTGTGTCTCTTTGGCATGATTTGCTTCTAAGACCTTTGCAGGGCAAATATCCTCTGACAGACGTGGATCCTGTGCCATCCTGCCGGTATTTGCTTTGTGATGCTATACCTGAGATTACCCAAATTGTCACTAAGTTCCTGGAGGAAGTGTTCAAAAGGAAATGTAACCAAACTCTTCTTTGAGTATTGTTTTCCTGCTGACATCCTTATGATATGCTAATTCCTTGTATTTTAATGCTTGTAATGCCAATAAAGGTTTGAATTGAGTGAATTGGGTGAATTGAGAATTGAGTAGTACAATAAAGTACCTGTAATCCCTAGTAGCCATAAGTCGCCTTTGCAAAAGAAAGAACAAATGGGTGGCCTGATTTAGTTACCTGTCTTCAAACAATCTGATAACGTATTTTTAGAGATTTAAAGAAAATAAATATGTGGTCATGGCTAAAGTCCTGGGAATTTTCAAACTTCTCAAGTAACTGTGGGCATAACAGCTTTTTAATTAACATTTTGCTGAACTGAATACATGAAGTTAAACATTAATCCAGCCATCCTCAACTGGAGCCCTCCAGATATGAGTGAAATTTAATGAAATGTGGGAGCTACCCTCCCAAAAGCAATGGGTGCAGTCATGACAAAACTAAATTAAAATAAAATATAGTTGACTTCCAGGATAGGCATGGCAAACTGAAGACATCTCCGCAAAAGCAGCAAATCCCAAAGAACAGGTGAGCAGACAAGGTGTTTGCTGTTCTGGATAAGGAGAGGATAGGAGGTTGCCCACATGCGCTCTGGACAGCTGCTCCTCATGAGGAAACTGCAGGACAGCAGTATTCTGCGGGTTTGAGTGCTGGGAGACGAAGGGATTAACCATCTTACTTGTAACCGTAAGGGAGCCTTTTAAAGGACACTAAATCCAAAAGGCTCAGCTTTTCTCCTGAGGTTCATTTCTGACAATGAAAGCAAACACTTTTGTGAAACAACAGAGAGCAAGCCAGTGGCCCCTGCTATAACCCACAGATTGAAGAAGTGCAGGAATATGAGCTTGCAATATGAGAAAAACATACCATGTCAAAGATGTTAAGGAAACTGGGCCAGCACAGAAAAATAACCGGGGGCTTGCAAATGGCTCCAGAATTGAGCAGAAGCACCAAGGAAATGAGTTTACTCCAACTCCAACTAGTTCTCATCCAATATTGGATGTCAGATCTCATAATTTAAGTCAGAATGGGCTTGTGTTGCCATACTGTCCAGGCAGTGATAAGCATACCATCTTAAGGAAAGCATTCAAGAAAAGGGTTTATTTCATCAAGACTCTGTGATCCACTCAGCTTATCATGGTGCAGCTATTTCACCTGGGCTAATACTAGGACTGGCCCTGATGGACAAAAAGAACAACAACAACAAAAAAAGGGGGAGAAAAAGTTGTACATATGAAATGCATATCTATGGACTTCTTTCTATTTCATTCCTGGTTGACTTTTGCTATTGTTGTCATTTATACAAATATACTAAGTAATAATAGGATGATGACTGATACAAAAAGAAGCATCAAGAATAACTCTGGGTTATCAAATATATCAGTCTTCCCCAATATGATGTCTTCCAGATGTGTTGGGAATTCAATACACAAGGTTGGAGCAGGTGATATACAAAGTTGGCTGGAGCAGCTGGATAATTTATTGAGAAAGTAGCTTTTCTTTTCATCATGTGATGCTTGCTAGAGCTTTCAGTCCTCCAGGAGAACAAAAGTTATTTCCCATTAGTAATGCTTCATTAATAAAGTAGCAAATTCCAGGCAGTTCATGGTTTATGTCAACTTAAGGCAAGACTAGCTCATAATAAAAAATACTGCTTATAAAGCCAACAAAACAAGTAGGTGGACTTTTTCAGATAAACCTCTCGGAGAAGAAAAGCAAATCTCTTCTTTATCTCTGAGCAGCCTGAGCTGATTTCACTGGAGCAAGTTCCTTTCCTGTGCTCCATAAATCAAATCATGTGCAAACTCAAAAGACACAGGATGATGTAAGTGCCTCTGTTTTGTTTTATTCCCATAAAGACAATCTTGCTTATTACTCAAAAGTAAGGTCTTCTAATATGCATTTAGCACAAAGTGCCATTGCATTGCTGGTGGTGCAAAAACTCAGATCTGTGACCTGAGATGAAAACAGATTGAAATATTTGTGGATAGTGAAAACTGAGTCTGGGGATATTTGCAAAGCTATTTCTCATTACAACAGAGTAATAAGGGAAAGTCTGAAGTTAATGCAAGAATATGGCCTTTAATGGGGGTTGGTGATGGATGGACTTACTTCTCCTGCATGCAGCATTTTTTTCCCCTACCTGAAAGTAGCTTTCATCAGAAGCAGCTAGGAACTGTTATATTATTCATTCATTCATTTCAGGTAGTCCAACTAGTGCCTTCTTGTTTTTAGAAGCATTTTATTCTACTTACACATGATGTAGATTTAGGATTACTCATACCAGACCTATACAGAGGATTTGCTTTGTAGTTCTGAAATACAGGAATGAACTACATGGAGAATCTAGCTCAAAAAAGAGGACCTTTTGTTAAATATACGTGTATAAGCCATAAGACACAATGAGATACATCACTATCATTGTTACAATTTGGCATCCCCACCATAAGTATTTGCCTGACTATAATCCTACATATATTGCCCTAGACATAAATATTTATCTTGATGACTTTCTAAGTGCAGGGTTTAACTATCATTTATTTCTTATTTATTTAGTAAATAAATAAACTTTATGACACAGGGCATGAGAATTTATCTCTCAGGAATCATCCCCACCGCCCCTTTGACACAGCTCTGAGATGGCCCACTTACTGCTTGTTGAGGGATGTCCTTACATCAGAGCTTCATCTTGTCCCCAGCCCACTGCTGAGGCCGGCTGAAGCCACATCAAAGAGTTATGGCAGGAAGGTGATGTTTTCTACTAGAAAACAGAGGAAAACCTACTATGTGAACATCCTGTGGCACATACAGGAGGGTTTCAGAAGGTCTAACTGGCCCACTGCAGGATCACTCCCTCCCTTTCAGCCACAGGGCTTTGTGCCTTCATGGCCACATTTGCTTTGGCTGCCAGAGAGAATAGATCCTCATGTAGTAACCAAAGGTTTTGTTGGTTTCTTCTTGCTGGAGACTATTGACCTTGAAGTCAGTATTCCCACTTGCACACAAGAAAAATTGACGGAATGACTGCCCTAAGTTGCAGGTGCACACTGGCAGCTTCCCAGCAGTGGCTGCACTAGTGGCAGCTGCCACGGTTTGGCTATACGCTAAGGAGCTCATCTGGGGGTCTGGAACTGTTGCCCTCCCTCCTTCCGTGGGCCAGCTGTAAATGAACTGCCCATCTATCCCCTATCCATTTCTGGGAAATGCTCCACAGGCTGACCAGGTCCCACAGTACCCGCTTCCCCTTCCTCCTCCTCCTCCTTGTTGTCTGGTGGCATGGCACTTCAGGGGCCAGCATTCCCCCACCACTGAAAGATGTTCCTTACTGTTCACAACTGATTGTCAGAGTTCTTCTTGTACCCTACCCCCAATCCTGTCAGCATCAACAACAGCAGCCATGTTGTTTGCCCTCATGTTAGGGCAGCAACTTTGCCAGCTTCATTCTGGAAGTGAGGGAAAAGGAAAACTATGGAGGCAGCAATTTTTTTTATTAACTTACACTGATTCTGTCTCAGGCATGAGAGAAAAGCACCACCTCGGAGTTGTATGGGTAGCCCTTAGAGATAGTAAAATATAGTTTACTGAATCTCCAGGATTCTGATTCTCTATATTTGAGCTTGGGACACCTCCTCCTCAAGTGACATGAGGAAGATGCCAAAAACATCATCTATTTTTGGTTTCAGATTACTATCCACTATCATTTATATGCAGGTGCCCATTTTCAAAAAGGTCTACCTAGGCTGAGCTTTTGTTGGGTCAAGAGCTATACCATCCTTTGAATGGCATGTCGAGGGTATAGACATAACATCTCAACCAATTCACAAGATGAATTCAAGGAAAAATACACAAAAATAAATCCATTTTCTTACATACATATTCTCCCATACTGTACATACACACATGCAAGCCTCGCATAGAGAAGAGGAAGAAGCACAGAACAGGGAGAAGTAGTGGTAACACAGGGGATTTGTTGCTGGTGGGTAATGGCAAGTTATGTATCTATATCCAAGGGAGTCTACTGCAAACTTCAAAAGCAAGGATTTTGATTTATTTCCATAATAATAAAAGTAAATGAAATTCAGTAGTGCTGAATCTATCCTATATATATCTATATCTATATCTATATCTATATCTATATCTATATCTATATCTATATCTATATCTATATCTATATCTATATCTATATATATATATATCTGCACTCAGTCGTTACCGACTCTGCAGTGACTGCTTTTGGATAAGTTCTTTGCGGTTTTCAAGGCAAGGGGTTTTTTTTGGAAGTGGTTTGCCAGTGCCTCCTTCCTAGAGCAGAGCCCAACTGGTGAGCACAGGAGGCAGGGTTTCCGCTGCTTCGTGCCTTTTTCAGGCAAGCGCGGCTTCCGCGCTACCGGCAACTGCTCCCGACTCCTATTATTATTATTATTATTATTATTATTATTATTATTATTATTATTATTATTATTATAATATCTGGTCAACTCAAGGTGGCAAACATACCTAATACTTCACATTTATTTCACATTCTGTTCTATGTATCCATTTATAAAATTCATTTATACAAATAAATAAATCTGGACACCCAGTAATATTGTTGTGCACAACACCTTAGTACAGTACAGTACAGCATGTTTGCTTGACCTTCTTATCTGCATTTTCTATTCCCTGTTTGAAGGCTCTAGGCCTTGTTGTCGGGCATCCACCCATGCAGAATACCTGCCTAGCTTTCGATTTATATCTATGAGAATGGAAGAAATTGGATAAGTCTGGCGTACACAACAGACAGAATGGGTAGTTATCACATTTCAGAACAGTAGTTATAATTCTTCTTAATCAAGTGGGTAATATAATGCAAGTCCTTTGAGCATTCAGCCTAGGCAATAATCTCTAACCTCCTTCTCAGTCTATCAGAATCTCTGACGCCTACCTTAACCATATCTCCTTAACCTGCAATAAACTTGTTTCCGTTGGCACCAAATACAATAATTAAGTGTCAAAGGGGCTTTTCAGATAAACCTTCAAATCAACAGATTCTTCTTGAGACACAGACAGAAATTAAAAACTACAGGCTGGCCCTTGTGTTCTCTTCTGCTTGGCACTGTTTTATGTTTGTGCTGTTTATCCCTTCCCATTCAAGACATATAACAAGGTAGCCAAAACTAAACAATATACACTAGGAACAACCATGTTTTAGCTCAGTTTTTGTTGTTCATAGTTCAGTTTTTGCATTTGGGGTACAGGAAGCAGCCTTACACTTAAGTAGAACATTGTTTCATCTAGGCCAATACTGACCATACGGACATATAATTATTCCTGAATTAAGACATTATTTTGTTGGTTTTGGTTTAGCATAGTGTAAACCAAGTCAGTACTAGCTGCTCAAGAACCATGCTTTGAAAAGTTTAAACCCAACAACTGGTCTCATTCACATACCACACTAAACCATGATTTGTTAAGTAAACTACAATTAACTGGATTGATACAACATACTAAATTATCAACTATTATTTCACAACAGCTAAATTCATATCGCACACTAAGCCAGCAACAAGAAACAGTATCACCACAAAGTGAAACTTCTGCTCCACCAGCAGCACCATCATCAGCATAATGATATCCATAGAAATGAAAAGTGATCTAGCAAGATTATTGACATGTGCTGTCTTTCATCTATGGCAATTCCACCACCACTCACGCCTCATGGTACTGTTCACCAACAACAGTCTCACATTTCCACAGAAACAGTACATATCTATTTGCAGCCTCTACATGAGTAAAAGTTTAGTTGCTTAGGTGACCTTCCACTCCACAAGCATTAACTAGTTCCCCAAGCATCCACTGACAGTCCTTCCATGTCTTCTTCTGTTTGTTTGTTTGTTTGATTGATTGAGGGAGAAAGTGTAATGAGTGCAATCAAATAACTTTAGAGTTGCTATTCTGACCACAAATCTATTTGTCCTACCACATGTTCCTGGCTCGTGTCTGAAAAACAGGAATCAGCCACATGTATTTGGCCAACACAGGCAGCAAATAAGTAGCCTGCTATTCACCAGCTAAGGGGCTCCAACTCCCACTGATTTTGAGAGTGCGTTGTGGGAACTTATTGAGACTTGGAGGTTGTGGCTAATAGTAGTTCCCTTTACGCAGAGTGCCTACTAATTCTGTAACCTGTCTACATTTAGGGCAATTCAAATTCCTGTCTAGCAAGTGGCTTCAGCAAGTGGCGGCACCTAATTGGCTTTGGCTGATCTCAGAAGATAAGTAGGGTTGGCCCTGACTACTAGTGGGTAGGGGACCTGGGAATTCAAAGGCTGTTGTCCAGAGAGAGTAGGTGAAAAAACAGTGTCAAAGAAGGCAATAGAAGATCAGTTCTCCAAGCCTGCAAAGAGACCCGCATGTATAGGAATCAAGCTTGTGTCAGAGGCGTGCATTTAAGCTCTTCCATGGGTTTGTGCCTTCTGCAAAAAATGTTATCAAAAACAAAGCCCCAATCAAGGTAATGTTTTTCCTTCCCCATAAAGGAAATGGAAGCCCACATGTAGAAGCCAAATGAGAAAGTTCTGGATTCTCCTTTTGTTTCTGTCCTTCATCTATATGATACTCCATATTGCTGAGAAATTCCAGTGTACCAGGTATGTTTAGTTTTGCAGAAGATGACAGTCTAACCCACTGTATGCATACACACAAACACACAAATCATACACAACACAAAGATCTGTACAAATGCTGATGGTTGGTTGTTTAATTCAGTTTAATCTGTGTCATATCAATGCCCTTTTAAAGTAAAAAAAGATGCAACGGTAAGGTAGATCATTATCACTGTGAGTTCAAAGAAGAGATTATATTAAAATTTAACTCTCTCATTAAGTTTTAATCCAAACTTGTTAAACAGCCCTTTTTGTATTTCTGTGGTGCAACCTGTTGTAGTATCTTTTTTCTTTCTTTTCTTTTTTTTGGTTCTTCAGAATCCCAATAATATAAGGAAATTCTAAAGGATCACTTGGTTTTACTACCCTTACAAAACCCTTTCCTGATTGGAAATGCTTTTGTTCACAGAGAGAGAGAAAGAAAAAATATATAATTTGGTGGAATGTGGGGAAGGCATAATACAGGCCTGTGAAATGGTTCCTCCAGCAGCTGGAATTCTGTGATTTCCCATGCTTCAACCAAAGTGAGATATTCCAAGGGAATTCTTCCCACAGGCCTTTTTTGGATTGTGAAGTGTGGGCAACCAGGATTGTGGATGTTACAGGGGGATGAACCACTGCCACAGCAAAAGTACATGAAACATTCATATACTTATGTTCTTGTGTTACCACTTGAACAATGGCATCAGGATGCATATGTCATCTGTTTGATATTATGGCTTGCTGCAGATAGCTACTTTAGGGTAGGAGGAGATGGCCTTGATAACCACATCTAAAGGATTTGTGTTGTGCTTTCCATAGCAATTGCAGGTGTGATTTGAAACAGAAGCAGCTTGCTTCCAAAGAAAGCAAACCATACAAGAAGTCTTTCCAGGTTCAGATAAACCCAGTTCCTGCTGAGCTTCAATCAGAACATACACAGAAGAGCATTCCACAAAACAGGCTGAAGCAGCTAGGGCTGAGGCTTAATTCAGGAGAGAAAGATGATACACATATCATAGAACTCCATAGGGCATTTAAGAAAGCTGAACTGTTGGATGCTAGCTTGGGAAGCAAGGAAAAGTTCTGGCAAAAACCAACCATAATGGGTGCTGAGAGAGCGTGGACCATCCCTGCAACCAAAAGACTGAGAGACCAGAACCATGCCACCAAACAGATTTTTGCAAGAGATCAGGTAGTGGTAACCCTTATTGGCATTACAAAGTCAATTGCTGACACAAAGACTAGAACCTCCCTGATCAAGGGAACAGCATTGGGAACAGGGATCATAGCAGATGATCATCCCCTTAGTATTCAAGACCAGTGGAGAAACCAATCTCAACATGCTGCAGCAGTGACCAAATTACAGGTTCATGATGTCCTAAAAGGGAAAAGACTAGCTGAGATGGCAGCAGTAAATCCAGGAAGCAAGTCATCTCAAGCAATTGAAGTGAGTTTTCCAAAGCGTGGAAGAACATCTACAGGAAGCTTCTCCAACTCCTCTCATGCTCATGCAACATGCAAGGCCAGGACTTATATTGTTTTCCTAAAAATGCACAAGAGTGCCAGCAGTACTGTCATGAACATCTTGTTTCGTTTTGGGGAGATGCACAGTCTCACCTTTGCCTTGCCAATCAATGGTGCCAGTCAGTTGAACTACCCCCATTATTTCACAGCATCAGCTGTGGAAGGATTTTCTACAGACAAAGATTCCCAATTTAACATTATGTGTCATCACATGAGGTTCTTTCAGCCAGAGGTAAGAGACAGAACTTTTTCACATAATTTTGGAGGAAGCAAGTTTCATTCACATGTAGAAAAGTTACAAATTTTGTTAAGAAGAGAATCTCCAGTGGCAAAAGAAAGATGGACGTTGTAAGGTATGGGAAGGTCACTCAGAGAAGTTTTGGAATGTCTTCAACACCTGTTGCCTTCAATAATTATTGCAAAATTAGAAAAGTGCAATTATGCTCCAGTGCTGCTTGTGGATTTCCCATTGGTCTCTGATTAGACATTTTGGGAACAACAGGTTGTACTACATAGCCTTTGGTCTATTTCATCTCTTATATTCTTACTAGAAATGGAGGTACTTCATTGTGAGATGAGCCTCTTTCTAATTGGGAGAGTGATGCTGAGCAGAATGGAATCACAGCAGTATAAAGTTAAACTGATCAGTTTATAATGTAAATAGTATGCCAGATCTTGATTGCAGACAATACTATATCCATCATGCTATTCCCTTAAGCAAAGCACAGAAAACAGGGATCTCTGCAGGGAATGGGTCAAAAAAGTCAAGATTGGTAGCCACAACCATGGGGCGCAATGCACGTAAAAATGGTGGGGTTTTGATTGCATGGTTGAGGCTGCTATCTTGACCCCATCATGTAGACACCCCAGACAGAAAAAGTAAGAAAGAAAAACACAAAGGAAAAAGAGAACAAAAAAGAAAATTTAACCCAATCTTATTTAGAGCAAACTATATCCCTCTATACCTTTCTATTACCTTAGTCTTGGATATGTTAATTTTCAGATTCATACCGCTCGTTGGATCATACAATTTATCTAACATCCACTGCAAATCATATGGTTTCTCGTCATCTGCATACAGCAAAAGCTCAGTTTAATGGACTTCCATTTAATGGACTTGAAGTGCAAGAGATAAAATTTGAATCCAGACCTCCCTCCCCGCCCCCCAAAGTAGTTAAGTCCATTAAATTGAGGTTTTATTGACATTTCTGGGAAAGTGCTGGGAATTTAGGTAGGTGGGCTGGCTGGTTGGTGGGTAGGCCAGCAGAGATTAGCAACAGGAAAATCAGTGGGAAGATATTGTGAATATTGGAGGAATGAGTGGGTGGTAGGAAAGGAAATATCTGTGTGAAGGTAATGGCAGGATTAGGGGTGGACAGACAAGTGGGATATGTCATGCAATGACATCAGCGACAGTAGCACTGGGAAGGATCATACCACTTAAGTGCAGAGAATGATCAAGGAAGTAAGTTTTTATAGATTTTCCTTAATGAGTTTTAATGCCAGGAATTGGGGTTCAGAGTACATAATTTTGAGAACTAAAATAGGAACTCTCCAACCATCCTTTATTACATAATTTTGAGAACTAAAATAGGAACTCTCCAACCATCCTTTATTAACGAGTTCATTAAGGCAGAGTCTCTCTGAAGCTTTTAACTCTCCTTTTCCCAGAATGTTTGCATGATGGATTACGAGTCAGTTTATTTGATAAACCTGTAATAGGAACTCCTGTCTATTGATTGTTTCTGTTTAGGGATATTCTTCCTTCTTTCTTTCTTTCTTTCTCAGCCTCAGCATAATGTCTTACAGAAGGTACTTTCCTTAGCCTCTATTTGCAATCAAAACACAATTCTAATGTCATCACAAGCAGCCCTTCTATATTTATCTATAAATACATTAAACAATCCTATAGACTCATACATCTTTGTCTTACTTCCAACTCAGTGTTGAACCATTTACTAAGCATTCCATTCACTCTCACACATTTTACTTCTACTGTTCTTACTGCATTCAGTAGCCAACCTTCAATCTGTATTCCCATAAAACATTCTATAATTCAAGCCATTTCCTTTATCGTTCACTTATTCTAAATCAACAATGTACGCATCCATAGTCAATAACATATTCTTTCTCGTACCTTGTCATGATAATAAATCCCTCATATAGACAAGATTTGAATTTCCACAGTGATGGATGGCTAATACTAGCATGAAAGTGCTCCCCATCTGAATTTAATTAGAGCTTAATGAATATAATGCTATCCATATGCATGACACCATATGAATGTTGAGAAAGTAAGCCCCTACTCTGAGGGGTTACAGTCAGGGAAGAGAAGGAAAATAAGAGGGAAAACAGAAGCAGGTTAAAAACAGGATAAGTATATGGGTCAGAGCTTCAGGGAAAGAATGAAACTGTTGAATTTTGTGATTCAGATATTTGGGGGGGGGGGAAGAGTATGTTTTTCCTTAAAAAATCCTTTTCCCTTTACTCTCAATCCCAGATTGCCAAAGTCATGCCAAGTAGTACATTGTATTTTACCATCCTTCGGAATCCTGTTCACCTCATGGAATCTTCATTTGCTTATTACAAAGGAATGTCCCCCTTTGCCAAAGCCGGAAGTTTGGAAGAATTTCTCAACCAGACATCCCTATTTTACAACGCCACAGCCAATGACAGCCATTATGCCAAGAATCTAATGGTGTTTGATTTTGGATATAATCACAATGGAAATTTCTCAATAGAGCATATTCAACTCATAATAAGAGCCATTGAAGCAGAATTTAATCTAGTCCTCATCTCAGAGTATTTTGATGAATCCATGGTGTTATTGAAGAAAATCTTGTGCTGGGACTTAGATGATGTTGCCTCATTCCCTCTCAACAGAAGAGACAGTATTACCAAGACGCAACTTTCAGAAGATACTATAGAGAAATTAAAGAGATGGAATAAGCTAGACTGGGAACTCTATATGCATTTCAACAAGACTTTTTGGAAAAAGATATATTTATATATCGGCAAGGAGCATCTCAAGCAGGAAGTGAAGGTATTGCAGCAAAAGCAGGAGCAGCTGGCAAAAATCTGCCTTCAAGAAGGTGACAGTGTATCCCCAAAGAAGATTAGAGACCAGGCATTAGTCCCACTGCAGTATGGCAGCGCAAAAATCCTTGGCTACAACCTGAGGCCTGAACTGGATAAGGCAACAAGGCAGATGTGCCGGCGCATGGTGACACCTGAACTACAGTATAGTCATTTCCTGTACAGGAAGCAGTTCCTCAAGAAAGCTTTGAAGTTCAGTAACCCTGCTTACTTATTCAGACTACACAACTATAGAACAAATCAGTGAGAGACACTTTAGTTAGGACTGGATTCAGATTCATATCATTTTTTTCAAATAATTTTATTAAGAATTATAAATGAAAAGAATAAAAGCCAATACAAAGTACAAAAAATACAAACAGCAAAATACAAAAGAAAAAAGGGGGGTGGGGAAAAGAGAGAAAAAAGAAAATAAGAAGTGACGTCCCTCTTCATCCCAGCAAATAAAGACAAGTTTAATAGCTTATCACATCTCTAAATACAACATAAACTCTCTTCTCCTCATAGCTCATCTCTTAAGTGAAAAAACAAAATCCAAATGCTTTGTCAATTGTTCTTTGTCAGCAAAAGCCCAGTAAGGGCAACCAGATATAACTTTTTCCTCTTTTATCCCTGATCAAACAAATCAACCTTATATTCATTCCTTGAGTTTTTAAAAATATTCTTTAGCCCCTTCAAAGAAAGTCCCAGAGGTAGAGGCAAAAATCTTTCAAAATTTTAACAAATTTCTTTTGTATATCCAATAAATAAAGTTTATCCTTTTGTCACTTGTAATAAAGTCCTTCAAAACCTTAACAGAGCTATTTTGTATATCCAGTAAGAGAAAATTATCCAAATCAGTTTCCTGGTTTGATATCTGTATAGTTCTGTTAGGAAATAAGTCATCCATTAGTGTTACATTTAAGTCCCCCTTCCAAGTAATTTCATAGACATCCATTGCAACTTGTTCTTGTTCTATAACTTGGGCGGCATACAAATTTGAAAAATAAATAAATAAATAAATAAACTTCATTACAACACACTCTGTCCATCTTATAAGCAATTGATCCATTCTATCAAGCAGCTTGGTAGAGGGATATTCAAAAATTTGTAATATAGATTTCTGCTCCCTAGTCTTTATTTGGTCCATATTCTTTAACTCCCTCTAGTGTCCAGTCTTCAAGATCTCCTTATAGTTGAAAAAGCCAAATCAAAAACAATCGCCATTTTCTCATGAGAAAAAATCTAATTCAAAGCTATAATTCTAAATCTCTCTGGCCCCTTAATCCATTGTTAACTTAATCCATATACTAACCACCCTTTTGCTGCATAGTCCAAAAAATCATAGATTTTCAAAGCTTTTAAAATCAAATATACACCATCATCCTTTAAGGAAGAGAACGCTCACCTGATGAATAGAATAAAACCTTGCCCATCTAAAGAGTCTTAATCTCTCCAGTAAACAAGAAAAAAAATAACAACCCAAAAAGGTGATTAAGAAATGAGGCTCAGTTGAACTTAATGTCCATGAAAGGCTGCTTTGTGAGGGTGAGCTTGACGAAATCCAAACTCCCAGCCACTCCACTCATAAGCCAACTGCAAAATGGCAGTTTCCATGGTCTACTCACGAGGAGCAGCTGTCCAGAGTCACATGGATAATCTCAATGATCTCTCTTTCTTCCAGAGAGATTTCGCCAGTCCAGATCCAGCATCCAGCTGATTCTTCTCTCAAACCCTGTCCTACTAACAAGCAGGAGGCCAGGTCACCCTGGCGCTCACAGGAAGTGTCTGGATTCAGATTCATATCATGACATCAAGACTACAGAACGGGACGGAACCAGGATAAATGACCAGCTAGAAAACATACCCAGGCATAACATTTTATTTTTTCTATTATCAGGAACCTTCAGATATTTTGACCCAGATGGAAAACAAAACCTACACATTTCAGGTCTCCTCAACCTGAATTTCTATAAGTTGCCAACACAATTCCTGAATCCCATGGATTTCCTCCTTCTAGATTCTAAAAACACATTATTTACATTTAGGCATTGGTAGGAGGAAAAAAACAGACACAAGCAAAAGTTGGATTGTCACACCAATCAGCAACTGAGTTCCTCACATATAATCTACAAACACAGGAGATAAAAGTAAATCTTCCCTCATACACATAAAAGCCTGATACAATATTTGTGTTTCAGGGACTATCACCTGATTTTCTGTGGCTCAGTACTTAGCAGAATTTCTCCTTATCTGTAGCTGATACACCAATATATATTGATCTCTTTAGAATCAATATATCAAACAAGTAAAGAATCCTAGACTTACAATGACGGGATGACAGAACTCAACAGATCAATTTTAAAAGAAATGGTGCTTTGAAGGAATTCCCAGTTAAGAGCTTCAGTTCTTTTACCACTGTACTTTTGCTTCCAAGTGTTAACATTTGACCACTTCTTAAAAAAAGGATATTTCATACACCACCAGACGGGGACCTTGGAGAATATATCACAGTTACATATGCTTATTATACGTATGTCAGAAGTGATAGCTACTTTATCGGAAGGGAGCCCATGTCTCTGTTAATGGAGCTCTAAGAAATAATGAGAAAGAGTTAAACACTGCAGCATAATATCTTCAGAGAGGAAAATGCAGTAAGCATAAAAACGGGAGTAGATTTCTCTGTGCTTGTATTCAAGAATCATCATGTGTATAAGGATTTTATATTTCCTCATAGCCTTTTGAGGGAAAAATCAGCATTAATACATTGTAAGCTGCCCAGAGTCCCCCATTGGGGGGAGATGGGCAGGGACAAGTTTAATTAATTAATTAATTAATTAATGTAAAAATTGGATCTCACTTGCAACAAAGCTGGCAGCTTGACTTTTGCAAAGCTATCCTGCGATGATGATGATGATGATGATGATGATAGAAAATGAAGACTGCTAATGCAAACTTTGGCAAGTAGTCTGGCTGGAAATTATGGCAGTTGTGGCCCAATATATCAGGAGATCACAAGATTGGGAAAGGCTGTGCTAATGACATAAATAAATGTTATTGTAATTTCTCCTTCCCTGTCTGATATGGCAGAATCTGGCACAAGGAAAATTGTTTTGCACATTTTCAATAGTTTTTAATTGTGAAAACTGGCCTCCCAACCTGGTACTTTGAGAAGTGTTGGACTGATGTCTGGGAATGGTGAGAGTTGATAGCCAGCACATCTAGAGGGCGTTGGTTTAGACAAGACTGTGATAACTTCTTTGGGGAAAAAATGAAAAACACAGAGATAAAATGCAAAGTACTTTTTGGTTACTCAGTGATTTCCATGGCATAGTATATGATTATACAAAGGACTGCAGCAAATCATATGAAAAAAGCATATCTTGTTTTTTAAGACAGTGGAGAAATCTTAGATCATGTAAACTGAGCTATATAAACTGACCTCTGTATTCAATATCAGATGTCTAAATGCTGGGGTCAGCACCTGAAGGCTATAGAACAGATATCTTTTACTTGCTTCATCTTGATAGAACAATTTCCTGCAACCTGGAGATGCTCTAGATAACAACTCCCAATATCCCAGCAAGTATGGCTTAGACCAGGTGGGATAAAAGATTTCCTATTGCATACTGTTGAATTATATGGGGGGGGGGGGAGAGAAAGAAGTATCACTTGTTTCTTTGACCTCTGCCCCCAAAATGTTCAATTAATAAAGGGGAAACATGTCAACACATCCAAGGCTTGGCATTTAGATAAAGAATGATAGAACATTAAACAGGTTAATAATTTTGCAACTCTTAAAACATAGCAAAAATGGTAACACAACAGAGTATCTATAATAAACTGTTGAGGATATCTCTAACAGGAGTTATTGTCCAACACATCTGGACAGCACCAGATAGGGACAACTGCATTAAAGAAACCAAGACTGCCTCTTATATTAATTAATTTTCAGGAAGAGTCTGAAAAAAGTGTCATATAACATTTTACTTTATGTAAAATTTTATTTTTTCATAGGAAATCAAATGTGCAATTCAAACTTTTATTAATTCAAATTTCACTACTTATTTCAATTATACTCTACGCCATACTATAAAGGCAGTCTTCTGTTCAAAAGCATGCCATAGTTTGAAGAACACCCCAGCTTCCTAGGAATAGCCACTTTCTAGGAAGATGCCTGAACATGTAGAATTGAAGTTCTATTAGCATAATGAATACATGCCTTTGTAACTATTGACACAAACCTACTATTTTGTGCATCCAATAGTACACTCTTCATCAACTTTGTGCTGGTTAATGTGTTGGACTAGAACTCCCGGTATTTCAAGCCATGGCAAAATTTTCATGCTGGTTGGGAGTTATGGGAGTTGAAATCTGACACATTTAGAAGGTCCCAGTTTAGGGAACACTATATTATCACATGAACTGCCCTTTCTAATCAGTGCCCACTGCAAGTGCCTTAATTGCCATTTACACAGAAAAGTAGGTACTGGAAGAACTTTTTGCCTCCTGTCCAGCAGTGTCAATCCCTTTCATTCTGTTCTGTTAGCCAGTCCAGAGCTGCTGGTCGTCTTCTCTCTTTTTGTCTGCCTCTCTTCAATGACAGATTGGTGTTACTTTCCTTTTAAATGTCCTGTATTTTTTCCTTTGACTATAAAGCAGGTTTGTCTGGAAGAAGCGCGGAATATTTCCTTGATATACAAAGAGAGCTAACAGCATTCCTGGGAGGGAAAAAACAGCAACAGGAAATTTTCATCTATTTGATTTTATGATTCATTTCAAACAAAGTATCCTTTTCTCTTCTGAGGCAAGAGTGAGTAGGAATCAAGACCAGTAGATGCCATAGGTTACAGAACAGTGACAACATGCTGAATGGTGAACCAGGAAGCCAGCCTAACCCTCTGCAACTAACCTAGTCTGCAGCTCTCAGATGCAACGGAAGATGCTAACCTAGGATCATTGTTGAAATAAGTTTCAGGGGCCAGCTGAGTTTGTTTCTATATGTGGAATGGGAAGGAGAGTGTTTTTCCACAGATAGTAAAGAGTTTTAAGCCAGCCTTGAGAAAAATATAAAACCATTCAACAGGTTCTAGCCAGACAACGCATCTTCTCTCTTCATGCAAACCTCCACAATCACCAGCACAGATTCCATTGAAAACCCAATGGATTTATTGGGGCAAAAAAAGCTAATAATAAAATCTGTATGGTTGATAAGGCTTCAAGTATTTTTCTCAGACTGGAAAAAAAAGAGCAAGCCCACCAAAAGTCATGAAAGAAAAATGGATTTTTGTACTTCTATTTACAGTATTTCCCCTTTAAAAGCCTTATTTATGGGTTGCTTTGGTTGTATATTTGAAAGGCTTCCTTAAACAGTATTTTAGTAATTAAGATAAGCAACATTACTCCAAAGGATTATGTAAGCAGGTCAGAATAATAGTATTAATATTTAATTAGCCTTTTTGTGCATAGCAATGAGAAGAAATTGTGATGGTGACCAGGAAGGGACAAGTACATTGGAGATATTGAGAGGTAGGGAGAACAGATCAATCTGTGAGTGAATGTGTATGCTTTCAGTTCTGGCAAAAATCCATGGAGTAAGTTTTCTTTTAATGTTAATAGTTCTGGCTGCCCCGTGACTATGAATTTCCATTAGAGGCTTAACTTTCAAACTTCAAGATATGCTGCTGTTGAAGGTCAGAATTAAGCTTCTGGAGAGTTACATTTTAATTTAAAGTTATATATTTAACTTGTTTAATGCAGTCAATTTAGGATAATTATTACCAGCACCACCTTTTAATTTGTCTTAACCATATCCTATTTTGATTCAATTCTACTATTTTTTCCATATTTTCTGTTATTAAAACACATGCAAAACTATTTCTGTAAGGGAAAACTGACTGAGCTACATGTTTTTCCATTTCCTGTTTCATAGGTAATTAAAATTATTCTTTTCTTAGTTAACATAACATTACTTAACATTTCCCAGGTTGTTGAATAATTTACGTTCTCATGGGAAGACAAGTCTTCTCCAGAAAGAACCAACATGGCTTTGGTCATTAAGTGAATCCCACACTGTCATTAAGCGCAACTCTCACCACTCACCTTGCTTGCCGCCCCCTCCCTGGGACACCAGCAAACTATTTAGGAAATGGGCCACCTACTAACGCATCCCTCTCTGCCACAAACCCCACCATCTTGTTGAGACAGTGTAGCGAGCTAAGCCTTGATCGGCTGGAGGAGGAAGCAGGGGAGTTGCAGAAGGGCAGAACTCAGCTTAGACATGCCTGCCAAGCACTGGCCAATGCATATCCAGAGCTCAACCAGGAATCAGAGGGAGGGAGGGAGCCAGATGGGAAGGGACGGGAGCAGGAGCTAATCTTGGCTGTCCAGAGCCTGGGATCCAGGAGGCATTCTCTGCAAATCCCCCAGCCAGCAAATCCCCCAGCCAGGAAGCAGCAATGCAGTGGAAGATGAAGATACAGAGTGTGCCTGCTGCTCTGCCATTCCTGGCAATGTAGAAAGCCCTGGCAGGGGATAAGGCTGGAAGGAGCTGGGTGGGGTCAGCTGCAGCCCAGGCAGTTGCAGCTTGTTCTGTTCGCCTCCAAGCTGCTTTGAGCAGGAAGAGAGAGAAAAGCCACAGCTCTGTGGCATCAAGGAAGGGGATAAAATGCAGCATGTGCAGCCCCAGGTGGTGGTGGTAAATAGACAGAGTTAAGGAAGGAAGTCCGTTTGGGTGGATGGTGTAGTGAGCAGGGCACAATTTGGGCTCAGCCACAAGTAGCTGCTGGTCATGAGATTGCCATTTGCAACCTTCACTGCTGGCTTCTCCATTGAGTTTGCTTGTTGGAAACCAGCAGTGAAGGTTGCAAATGGTGATCATGTGACTGTGGGATGCTGTGATGGCCAGAACTTCGAGGACTGGTTGTAAGTACCACTCATTCAGAGCCATTGCAAGTTTGAACGGTCACTGAATATGTGGCCATTAAGTGAGGACCACCTGTATTAGGCTTGATCCTCACAGTTCCTTCAAATGAACCTTAATGTACAGTTACAAGGATTGCTGCAACTCCTGCAGTCTTTGGGAAGTGCCTCACCTGAGATGGGTGCCAGCCAATACACTTGCATGTACTCCAATAAGCTGTTTCCCGAGCAGGCAAAGGTCATAGCAGAGGCCAAGGCAGGGTTAAAAAAGGCACCCGTGACAGGTGCAGCTGCAGCAGAGGAAAAGCAAACAGTTTAATCCATCTCTTCTTCTCAGTCTGGTGTATGCAGGAACATGTGTCACAGTTAATCAGATTCAAGATGTTCAAATTAGAACAAAAATTAAAAGACTGGAGGAATTCCACCCCAAGTACTGAATTTTCAATTCTTTCAGGTAGCTTTTGGTAATGAACAGTCAATCTAGAGCAGTGTTTCTCAACCTCAACAACTTTAAGATGTGTGGAACTTTTTCAGCTGCCAATATTTTATACCTGGTTCCTAGGACTGTTGCTAGATTTAATGGTTTGCCACTTCAAGAGGGATTCAACAGCACTTTCCCCCATCTGTTTTGCCACACTAAAATGTGGGCAGATTGGTGGATTAGAAAGCAATCAGCACACCAGTGAGGTAAAAGCTGAAAGGGTTTATTAAGCAAAGCATAGCAAAATAGTAACTTTAACTGCAAAGTACAATATTGATGGGAAATATCCATAGACAAGGCGATAAAACAAGATACAGTAACAGTCAAAAGAGAAGTGTAAATACAAGACAAAATCTCACATCCTTCATAAAAGGCAGCTACAGATATTTCCCAGATTATTCCAGGTAGCATACAGCACCTTTCCTAGGTAGGTCTAGACTGAGGTTCACCTCTTAAGGGTGATTTAGAGAATATATACTTTTCCCTCTTAACCCATCACTTCTGTTGAGAAATATCTTCCCAAATCCTGGCATGTGTGTCTAAAAGTTTCCATCATCCATGGATAGAGATTGGAAACATGCCTGCCCGTGCCAGTCTAGGTCCCTACACCAGTCAGCTAACCTTGTAATCAAGGATTTAAGATCATGCTATTAAGGGTCTGAGATAAACATTTCCACCATGTTATTCTGACATCATGTCCAAAAAAACCAAAGGCATAATACATAAAACTACTGGTTTAGGCTTATCACCTAAAAAGTAAAAACATGCACATAAGAAAGGGATACACTCCGCTAGCTCCTGGCCTTTTTTTTTTTTTTTTTTGCAATTCTACTACATAGCCTAAGGGGAAGGTAGAATGAGTCTGTCATGTGCTTCTTCACTATTTTTTTCTATATGAGTTAGTATAAGGCTTTAACATTGCCTCCATTCATCATCTGTCATGGATGTTCAGAAATTATTTTTTTAATCTGAGCTGACAGATAAATGGCAATTTCTAGAAGAATGACAACATTTTGTTCAATTGCCACTGCTGTACTTCATTTGTGATATAGATCCTATTGCTTAGTATATTTTCTGTGTTATCCTACACTGCAGATTGTATATAATATGGTGTTCAACCATACCCAGATATGGTCACAGTTCTGCTTTTGAAAATAGATGTTTACCTGCACATTGTTGATTCATCCTATACCTTGCAACTGCTGATCACTACTATTTATTCTATTCAAGTTGCATCCTTGTCAACTTGCTACCTTACAGATGTGCTAGAGCTTCAGTTCCCAGAATTTAATCCCGAAGAGTCAGTAACCATCATCATTGGAGGGTATCAGTTTGGGGAAAGATGGATCTAGGTACACCAGTGAAAACAACTAAGCAAGATAGCCTAAACTGGCATGGCAAGGTATCACTGGGAATCAGCAGCAAAGGATCCAGAAAGGGGCTGAAGGATATAACAGAGGGATGAAAGGTCTGCACTCAAAATTCAGCCACAGAGATTCAATACAGAATTGAATCAATGCAGAATATTCAGTCCTAGTTACCAAAGAATTTAACCTTCTAAGGTAGAAATGGACAACAGCAATGCAAACAAAAATTTAGTTTAAATGACAAAATGTTTATACTAAACCTGAAAGCAGCAGCACTGCAGCAGTCAGTGTCTTTAGCAGCCAGAAGATTCAACTGTTTGCTGCTGTTGGGTAGCAATCAATGTCAAATGCAATGAGAATCGATAAAGTAAGCAAAGAAGCAATTGTTTAATACTTTGTTCCCATCTGATGACTCTTACTATCTGATGTTTAGCTGAACTGGACCATTATACTATGCTGGATTCTGTGTTTTGTTTTGCCATAAGGGCAGAGGCCCAAAAGCAGCAGTACCGTATCTCATAAGTCTATAGCAAATGTCAAGAATATATTCTGGGAGAATATCCTTTTTATTTTCACTAAGGAGGTCACTATGTTAAAAAAAAGAAAAATCCCTCCAACATTAATCTCTAGTGAATGTTCCGAGACTTGTTTCCATTTCTGATTACTTCTGAAGTCGGAAAGACAAGTTATAACCACCTTCATGCTGATGTGAATAAAACGTGAGAAAGCAGTGAAACATATTTAATTGCATGCCATGGATATGCAGAAATGCTGCATGTATTAAACAGCTGTTGTAATTTCTTAATGTTATCATGGCAAAAACTCAGATTGGATAGCAGTCCTTACCTGTGTAGGTTAAGGCAGTGATACTGAGTGCCACAACAGGAACTTTGTACATGGGAGAGCAGGTTTGAAGCTTGAGAATGATTAACTGGAAAAGAAAGGAACCCATGGCTTCTATAAAAATGCCATGGGAGATAGAAGTATTGAGAGATGAACTGCAGTCCTGGGCTATTAAGTTCTGAATCATGTGGAAGTCTGTAAATTCCTTGGACCAATATTTCTTGGTAAAAGCACAAGCTGCTTCCATCCCTAGAAACTGGGCCAAAATTTTAACAATAGTGCCTGCAAAAGAACATTCCAAAGCTAGAAATTCCTGAAGTGAGGCAACAGGGTTGGCAGCAGTTCCATCAGAAGAGGCACCATGAGCTAAGAAGACTACAAATAAGAGGGTTAGGCTCACGTCTGGGCCAAAGCCACCACCCCATGGGCCAATCTCCCTCAGCATCCTCAATTCAAGGTAGCAAGCACATATCTGGAAGGAACTGGCTAATTCACCAGCAAGACAAAAATACACCTTAGATGGAAAAATTCTCTTGAAGAATCTGCTAGCAAATTCACAAAAAGTTATAACTGAGAAGAAAAAAATGATTGAGACATTCAGTCCAGACATTCTGAGAACTACACTGGAGAGATACGATGTTCTAACTCAAAAAATCTTCACTGCATGGAGAGGGAAGGGGCAGGATAAGATATTTGCTATTCTTCCCATAAAAGCATATTTAAGAAAACGTGGCAGAGTCTGATAGGCACCAAGTTGATAGGGTCACAGAAATGTCTGGGGAAACCAACATATGTGACACCATGTTGCTCTTATCTTCACAACTGCTCTAACCAGAATTTCACCTTTGGTCTTCTTTTATCAGAAGCCCCATTTAAGATTTTCTTTTTCCAAGTAAGAACATTAATAAGCTGCACCTTGGAACTGGTTCAGAATGCAGTGAAACCAGCAGGTGACTCCAAGGGCAAAGCAGTTGAAACTTTTGAATTCAAAACCTCTTACTCTTTGAACAACTGACTAGCGATAAAAGCTTTTCCTGCCTTCAAGTCAATGTTGATTCATGGCAGCCTTCTGGACAGTTGTCTTGAAAAGTGCTCAGTCTTCAGTCAGGTGACTAATCATTGCTAGAGGGGCACCCATGGTAATTGTTATTGTTCCAATCATCACCTTGCAAATCTTTCCTTTTGTATTTTCTTTCAACTTTGTCAAGCATGACTTTTTCTTGAGTTTTCTCTTTGCATGCATCCAAAATATGAAAGTCGTAGTCTTGTCATTTGACCCCTTGGTCTAAAAGCTTAGACTTGATTTCCTCCAATATCAATTGATTTGTTCAGTGGTTCACTGCATCCACAGTATACTTCACCAGCACCATAATTCAAAAGCAGCTTTTTTCTTCACATTTCCTACGAGGCTTTAAAATCATCTCCACTGCTATCAATGGATGCTAGTTTAAAGCCTCATTGCTATGAAGGGAGGGGGATTTCCAGGGTGATCCTTTCTTTCTCACTGTTTTGACCCTCTATTACAAAAATTATTTCCTCAACTTGCATCAAGGTTTTAAATTATCCTCCATTAACATCAATGAACATAGTGATCATTAGCACCAAGATGTCTCTGCTGGTTGGCTGTCATGGAAGCTCTGAAGACAAATTATAATTATACTGCAAGTCTGCTCCAATGAATCATCATAGCCATACACAGCTAAACAAAAATGTTCTTTGATTGATCTAATCCTCTTATTTAATCAAGAAGGTGTGGGGTGAGAAGAAATGAGAACCCTCAATCATTTTAAAAATGTTTATTTCTAGCCCTGAAAGAATCATTAAACATAGACAAATACAGTAGTTAATATTGTGGTAACATTAAATAACAGAATGGAATTAAATTATATGAAAGCAACAAAATTTGAAGACAATTTAAAAAAAATTAAAAGCTTGCATTGTTTTTATCTCCATCTGACAAAGAAAGAGAAGGAACAAAGAAAGAAATCATTAATTCCAGCTACAAAAACAAATTCTTCAACACTTAACAAAAAAGTTAATTTACTCCATCAGCATATGCGTATGATGACCACTTAAGTTAACTGGATATAATTTCAAATGATGAATGACTCCAACCCAAACCCAAACCTAAACTGAACATGCTTTATTTTGTACTGTGCATAACTGTATTTTAATATCTTGGAGGGCTAAGAGCTCATCATTCCAGATAAGCCTGCTTTCATGGAATGAGATACGTTTCTTCTCATTATAGTTTCACACCATCAAACATACAGGGCAGTCTAGTGTAAAATACAGACGCTGATTTACACAATTTATTTGATGGCAGTGGTGAGTTCTGTTTATGAATTCATACACTCATGAACCTTTGTCATCCCAGTTTTAATGTTAAAGATATGTAATAGTTAAAGTTATCCAATTAAAACCTCCTCCCTCTTCAGCAACCTCCACAAAACAGTATTTTGATTTCGGAAATTGCCAAGTATCATGTATGATTTAAGGTGGACAGTCTCAAAACTTAATCTGGCTCTATGTTTTATGTTGACAAAAACAAATTTGTTTCAGAAATATGTCCCTCATGACTGAATGAAGCAGCCAATATTTATCCACCTTATTACTGGAAATATGGTTAAGGCAGTTAGTAGGAATGTCAGGAGTCAAGAATCTTTCAATGTACTGCTCAGTACTGACTCCTATCCAAATATATTAACCTCCAGCATTTAGCTTTCTAGGCTCAAAGTCCAAATCAAACCTCAAAGAGGGGGAAAATTGCTTTCTGTGTCTAAATCAAGTAATTCATGTTTAACTATACAAATTACAAACATAACTATGTAATAACCATAGGTTAGAAACTTTCTGATGTTTTGTTTATCTAATGGAAAGTTCCCATCAATTCATTTCCATTTCTATCCTTTTTAATGAATAATGGGCACAAAAGTTAGACGATTATATAAGCTGCAGGTTACATTTAAAGAATGTCAAATAGACATAATTTGGAGTACTCGATACCACAAGGCAAAAAGAGAGTGTACAATGTATTTCAACAACTCCTGTGCTAATCCAATTGTAAGCAACTTTAAATGATTTGAAAAACATCACTAAAATTCAGTTCATTACTTACTAAAATCTGTTTTTATTAAGGTGACAATAAATGTTAAGAATTTAAGTATTCAAAAGAGAACTACCTTTTCACACTATTATAAAAAACACTAAAACACACATATCCACAGGAGCCTTCATTTCTACATATTCCATTGCCAGCAACAGACAAAGACCCAGTAAAAAGATTAAATTAACTGGAATTTTAATGTCTTGATTTGGTTCACATTTATCAATATAAGATCAAAATTATTTAACTTCTATAGCATGAATATTGAAAACCATTTTTAAAAGAAAGAACTGGACTTAAAATACAACTCAGACTAGGACATCATACCTCCTTGGACCAAACCAAAACACATTCAAAATATTCTGAAAATAAATAGACTTTGTTATACAATTTTCAGATTAATACTTCTGACAAATATGGATCTGCAGGCTAGAGTGTGGCATTGCTTTTAGTTGCATTAATAAGGCATTGTTGGTAACAATCAGAATGCAAAGAAGTTCCAAGGTGTAAAGGAATTGGAGCCCTTTCTAATACAGTGGATCAAAACCTGGAATATGGCCAGCACCCATTTTACAATAGCTTCATCATGATGTTCTTATATGAATATTGTTCACAAACAGAAAAAGGGCTTATCACTGACCATGAGAAAAGCTACAAGAGGCAGCCTCTTAACTAGGGTTTTAAGAAACTCTCCCCAAAATACCATCTAGGAATGCAAGAAAGCTAGAGCACCAAATTAAATAATGTCTTATGTTATTATTTGGCACATTATCATTCAGAAATTTTCTATCAAGGTCAGCTGTACAAAAAAAAAAATACAATGATTTTAGATTGGAGCAATGTGAGAGTCTCCAAGTTACATCTTGCCACATCAACAAGAAGTTAACTTGATTTATTTTTTTAATTAGTTTCTTTTATCATGAGAGGCATTTCATCTTGTTTTTCTCCTTAATCATAATAGTAAAGTTTTTGAAGAGAAAGGATCACCAAGACAAATTTCCCTAGTCATTCACAAGCCAATTCCAATCATATGAACCTAAATTATTCTATTATCTCCCATTTTTATCTGTACAAAATAGCACTTCTGGTGTTCTGAGGCTTTAGTCAGCTGAATCATATAAAAAGTCTTGGATCTTCCATTTTTGCAAATCTGCTGGGTCTTTTGTTAGTAGAAATAATATGTATATATTTATATTTATATTTTTATATATATAAAGAAAGAGACCTCTAATACTTAGTCCTGACAATTCCAAATTTGCTTTGGAGAGAAATGTACAACATATACAAAATGTATTTAATACAAAGAAGGGTAATTTTAAAAATCAGAAGGCACCAGCATAAAGCCCAAAGCCCAAGTCAGAACATGGATAAAGCACTTTGCTATAAAACAACACACTTTCAAGACATTGCTTTAAAAGGTTACCAATAAGCCTATACAGGTAAGTAACAAGTGGAAGACAATTCACAGGATTGGGGTTTTCTTCCCAAGCTCAAAGGATGGTTTCAGTACTGAAAAGAAAATAAAGACTTTTCCCATTACCCAACAGTCATTCAATCTCCAACATTCAGAGGCATCTTTCCCTTATATTACAAAGTCCATGCATAAATTTCTACATCCAATTGTGCTGAGCCGCTTTCTTTCCACTCTGCCTATGTTCTGTTCTTTGTTTACGAACAGCTACTAAATAATTACAGTCCCCAGGTATCTGAATGGTTAACATCAAAAGGGTTATACCTAACTACATATTAAAAGGAGAAAGAGGAACTTCCACATTTCTATCTGTCTTAAATAACTCAAAAGTTCCCATAGTTTGAATTATTGCCTAGCAAAGGAAACCTAAGGTGAAAAAAGATCAGCAGATTAAAGTAATGCCTCCCTCTAAAAGCTTGAATCAGTTGTTCAAGTATTGCAAGTGCTCAAATCAGAGCACAGGTGGGAACTGTTACAACAAAGTCACTGAAAAACAACTCACGGGCATAGCAAAATATATTTGAGTTGTCTGCAGAAGTGGTGAAAAGGCCAGTGATTCAGTTTACAACTTCTTCAAGACTTGCAGAAAAGTTCACTATTATCATCATTTTTCTTCTCTTGTATCTTCAAGCTGAGGTGAATTTTTTCCCTTCTGCAGACTTTCAATATCCCTAACAAGAGCAACAACTTGAATATTATGAAGATTTAAACAAAAAACAAAACAAACAAACAAACAAAACCAGGAATGATGAAGGCCACAGCAGCAATGCTAGCGATTACTCTTCATGGCTTCTTTGGCCGCTAGAATCAATGGTGTCAAACTTGACAAAGGTTTTGCCAGTTTCAAGAAAGGATGCTAATGGAAAGAGAAACAGGAAGTTTTAATAGATAAATACTTCAAAATACCATTTCAAAACTAACACTTTGAAAACAATCCAAAAATGAGATTATACACAAACATTATATTGTTCATATGGGTGCCTGAGAAAACTGACAAAGATAGTGTATTAAGACAAAGAACAAGCATGCAAACCTGGGGCAGATTCAGTACTCAAAACATTAATTCACAGAAGTAACTCCACAGATGGATGTTACAATGAGGGAAGAACATTCTTTCACCATTTCCTTGCCAGAAGTTATTTTATTTAAATAAATGTGATTATAACTACCTTGCTATGCTATGAACAGTGATTGGGTGAACGCAAGTCCAATAAATTGTGGCTCTTAACTCTCAGACTTTGTTAAATGGCACTAACTATATCTTTCATGAATGGAACAAGACCGAGAAGTCTGCAAATTCTTCCTATTCTAAGGAACTCCACTAAAGTAACTGCAGATGCCATCTTTCTATACAGTGACTATTCTTAGCTGCATTTTTGCAAGCACAAGACCATCATCTTAGGAAGGCCATATGGTTGTCTTCCTTTCTCTCCTTCATGACAGTCTTCCTGTAACAGCAAACTGAATCATGCATCTACATTTGAAAGACAGACTTTTAATTTCAGTTTGAGCTGGAGTGGAAAAGGAACAAGTGGAGGTATATAGCATCTTGACACAATTACTAAATCCTATAGTATTTAGGCCAGAGTGGTAGGGATTCTGCAGTATACCAAAGGAAGAGAAAGGGTAATAGTCTGTTTTCCACTGGTTGTGGAAGCACACACACTCTTCTCTTTCCAAGAAAGTACATATTAATGCATACGAGAGTGGAACAGAAAGATTGCATCTAGCTATCCAAGAATTCAAAAGAAATAAGGCAGCAACAAGAAATCAGACTAGGAAACTTCCCAGATCCTCCCCTAATGAAAATGTATTTTATTTATATTTAACATTCTTAATTTACACACTTTAGCTCCTTTACCTGTAACAGTTCTCTGGCTGATCCTCTTTTCTCTACATCCATTTCCAAACAACTATTTAAAAAGTCACGGAATATTGGAGTCAGTTTCTCTGGGCTCTGCAGCTCTGGGGTGCCATTAGTTGCTATTAAATATAATGCCTGTAAGGAAAAACCCTGAGCATTAATAAATCAAAAGCTGATTTGAATTTTTCTGTATTTGACTTTAAATCACACAATTTGAAGAGTCATGAAGATTATCCAGTCTTGGTGATATTCTGCTACAGTATATTCCAGAAAATCCTGGTTTTCAGAAGCTGAACAGGGATACCCAAAAAGGAAAAACTAAAAAATGGCTGACACACACCCATTCACACTGCTTATCATTATTTCATTGAGAAGCTTTTTATTCTGATCACGATGTGTTTCTCACTAGATGTATACTACAGTAATAAGATATCACTCTGTTATGTTCAACTGAGGCTTGGAATGAGTCCAACCACTTTCTTTCCTCACCACTACTGGACTCTTAGTGGGCCTGTACTGTGATTTTGGAGGTCACCCAGTACCCTGAAATACCACTACAACTTCCATTCACTCATTACTTCCTTCTGGAATGGACATATCCCACTTACACATCCAGATTACATTCCCCTTGGTTCTTTTAAATAGTTTAGTCTGTCTGTGAGATGTTGTGGTATGTATTTTTATATGGGTGTTACTTGCAGCAGCCACTTTATAGAAGTGTGTGTGTGGGTGTGTGTATGTGTAAGGGGGGGAATTATTTGTTGAGGTTTATTGTTGCTTAATGTTATGTTTTGGTTGTTTTGGTTGTTAGCCACCCAGAGTCAGTATAGAGAAATGGGTGGCCATATAAATTAAAATGAATGAATGAATTTAAAAGAAATTAAAAAAAAGAAATTAAACAAGCCCTAAGTGGATTTGGACTAGGAGACTTGAGAGAATGCCTTCTCCTGCAAGATTCCCACCCACCACTAAGATCATTTGGGGAGGCCTTTTTCCAACAGCAGCCAGTCCATTTCACTTCCACTTGGGTTGAGCTTTCTCTATAGCTGCCCAGAGGATAATATGGGAGCAGACAGTCATACTAATATTTAAAAAGGATTTAGAAACACACTTGTTTCAATTGCCTTTCATATTTAATTGGTAATTTACCAATACAGGTTTGTTAAATAAATAACTCTTTTCCAAAATGATCATTTAATTCTATTGTAATGTAAGATTTTATAATTTCATGTTTTTATTATGAGAGTTTTAATATTTTTGTACTATCCAAGGGCTTTTATGGGTGATAAATAAAAAATAAAAGAACAATAAGAAAACAGAAGGTGCACCTACTAAAATAAGCCAAAAGCATACAAAGTACATTATGGTTTACCCCAACCCTTCCCAACTTGGGCACCTAGCCACTATATCAAGAATCTGACAGTTGAATTCCATATATCTGGAAAGTCCCCAGTTGGGGGAAGTTGGCTTTTCCTTACATGTGAATCAGTTCCATAACTTTTTAGGATCTCAGGTAGATGACTTGCTAGCATGACACTTAAGACACTGTAGCGGGTGATATAGCTAGCATGTAGTAACTGATACCTTCTTATATGAAAATAGAGTAAAGATGCAACATTTCATTCTTCTGACAATTTTTAATAGTAATTTTATTTAAAATAATTACAATAAAAATACAAACTAAAAAAATAAAATAGAAAAATAGAAGGTGCAGAAAAGAAAAAGAAAATAGGAAAAATAGAAAAGAAAAATAAGAATATAGTAAAGAAAAGAAATATATAAGGAAATGACTTCCCCCTTCATCACAAGTATAAACCATTTTGGTAACTTGTCACCTTCTCTTAAAATACAACAAATGATCTCTTCTTCCCATATCCCATCTCTTATGTATAAACAAATCCTTAAAACCTTGTCATTTCAGTCCTGATGGCAGCAAAAGTCCATTAAGGGTTAACAGAGTTAACAACATTTTAACTTTGTTCAAATAAACCAACTTTATATTCCTTCCTGTTACTTTTAACAAACTTGGTCGTTAGTCCCTTCAAATAATGTCCTAGAACGATCTCTTTTCATTTTTTCTTTGTCCCTTTTCACAAAATTCTTCAAAGCTTTAAACAAGCCTCTTTTGTAAATCCAATATAGGAAAATTATCCAGGTTACTCTCTTGGTTTGTTATTTGTATATCCCTTTTAATTATTAATACATCAGCCAGTTTCTTTTCTGTGTCCAGTGTAGCATATTTTTCCGTATCATTCTTGTAGCCTGTCATTTTTAAATCCACTGTCAGATCAGTCTCAGTCTTGTCCAACAAAACCTGTTTCTCTTCCATAACATCTTTTAAACATAGTCTATCTATAGAGGCCGACACTCTTAAAACTAACTTCTGGGTCCACTGTTCAAAAATATCCTTCAATATGTCCAATGTTAAAATATTTTACTCCATTCTGTATTAGTAAGTCAAGTTTAAGTGTTCTTCTCCTTTAATTGTAATCTTTAGTTCTTTCTAGTTCCCTCTAGTGTCCAACCTTCAAAGTCCCATCCTATGGTGAAAGCAATTAGAAAAGGCAGTATCCTTTTGAAGGCACAAACCGTGTTTTGAGTAAGATGGTTATTCCCTCATCTCCCAAAGCTCTAAACCTGCCAGAGACCACTGTCTTGCGCTCTCCTCACAAGGAGCAGCTGTTTGGAGCACTTGTGGGCAATCTCAAGTTCTCTCCTTGTCCGGAAAGGAATTACAAAGAGCTGATCTACTTGCTGGCTCTTCATTCCACCGCAGTTGTTGTTGGCTCTACTTTTCTTGGAGCTGTCTCTTCAGTTTGCCATTTCTTCCTCCTTCTGACAAATTTTGAATTATGGTGAAATTGCAGAGTTTTTGTTGTTGTTGTTGTAAAGCCAATCTTTCTCTTTATGTCTGCACAAAAACGTGTATTTCTTCCTATTCCTATAGGTTGAAGTATATGAACAGTTTCACTTAAATGCTTGCATTACGTTTTAAGTGGGAAAAATAAAAAAAAACAGTGTGCAAAGCTGAAGTAGAAGCTCAAGAAACTTCCAGGTACCTTATTTAATTTTAATGGATGAAAGCATAACATTATGTTTAGCTGTTCAGTGGATTAAAACTCTGAATCTTTAAAAAACTTCATAGAGGGTTTTCTTTCAGGTCTGCATCTTTCTGAAGATGCTGGCTCAGACAGCTACAGAGAAACGTACAAAAGCCTACATCAACAGCAGCAGTTTTGTAAGCTAGTAGCTCTGTCCTCATTAGCCTATGGTAGAATGACACACAAATGAGCAAGCTCTATGCCTCAGCCTAACTTCATACAGGCCTTAGCCTAATCTAATTAACTTTCTATAAAAATTGTCAACCCTTCTCCACAACCAGCTTAATCAGGAAAACGAGAGAAAATGGGTGGTCCCAATTCATTTCTTCCTCTGTCCAACCCATCCCATGCATGCAATCACCCAAGAAAATACTCTTAAAGGAATGTGACCCTCATCAGAATAAAACAGTTCCTCACCTCTATTTTGCAACTCTGAGTTTTTTTAAACATTATTTTAGTAAGATAAATTAGCACACATTTTCAGAGGATGGCTAAAATGTATTTACTAAGCTTTACTACTAGCGACTGTTTTAACATCCAAACATTTCCTCCAGCAAAAGATCACACAGCTTTTTTAGTGCTTTGTGGGACAGACTGCTGTAGTACTTACCCTCAAAGGGTTTTCATTGAGATAGGGTGGTTCACCTTCAACCATTTCAATAGCCATTATACCCAGAGACCAGATATCCACTTTAGGGCCATAAGCCTTCCGTGTGACCACTTCAGGAGCCATCCAATATGGTGTTCCAACCATTGTACTACGTTTGCTTTGCTCTGGGGTAATCTGAGCACAAAAGCCAAAGTCAGCTGCAGAAAAAAAAGAGGTGGGGAGCAAATATGTCTTAAATATATTACCAAAGTCATCTTTGACATCTTTATCACCCCAATTATCCCTGAACAAAGAGCTATTTTATGCTATTGCTTTTTCTGACACTGAATTTTGAAAAAGACGACCACTGAAAAACTCCAGGTTACTACCAATCACTAGGTTGTAACAACAGACTTACTGTAATATTATGCTTGACCCATTATAAGCACTCAGTATTCATTTTAAGTTAGAAATGTCCCTAATGTTTCACACATCACAGTTAAACACCCCAATTTAAAAAATATATATACCAAAGTTGACTTCATTTGGGCAGGAAATATGGGAATTCTGAAAGAAATTTCCTCTGAAACATATTATTCTTGGTAATCAGACTAAATCAAGCAGAATACTGATTAGCAATCTATAGGGGAAAAAAAAAAGAACCTTATAACATTATGTTTCAGGTGCAAATTGAATAGTGCAACCCAGGACAGATCCTGATGCAACTGATAAGGAACACCACAAAAGGGTAGGAAAGTATAAAAGCAATACACACTCCAACACAATATATTACTTTTTGTTCATTTATGTTTGGGGTGGGATGTCTGTTTTAACCATGACTTGATCTATACATAGGTTGTAAAACAGGATGAAAAGTAGACTTTCATCAATCCAACCTAGAGAGAATAATTATATATTTGAATGATACTGTCTTTGAACAACTCCTATAAATAAAAAGCCAGCACAAAAAGCAGAGAAAAACTCTGCATGCTATCAATCATATAACCAACTTTAGCCCATTAATATTCCGTCTAAAAAAAATGCATGCAAACAGAAGGTTGCAAACAGAAGGTAAAGTACAAATTCCAAGATCTGTACCAGTTTTGTATCTGCAGTTCACCTTTTACACAGTGCTACATTCATAAATAACAATCCCCACCTGCAATATGGTTCAGTCACATTAGAATTGTTACCAGCCACACTTTGGACTAGAAGTCTTGTTTCAGCTGCATCGATATAAAATGCTGAAGATGTTCAAAACTCTATCATTGAAAACACACCCTTCATAACATGAGAACAGGTATAGTCTAATTTTAACACCTCTCTCTTCAATTTAAAAACCTCTAAACCAAAATTTTATAAAATAACTTTTTATTTTTATTTAATTGTATAAAAATAAGACGGACAGATTTTAAAGATAATCCTTTTGCTTATCAATATTACGATGCATATGTTGAATATGCTGAAAGCAAAACCTGTTCAATTTGTACTTCCTTGCTTCTTAAGCATTGGGTCCCATCTTAAACTAGAGAGGGAAGGAAAGATAATGCCACAAACAATATTGGCTGGCTGAATAATTTCATTGTTAGTCTAATCAAGGTTGCCACCTGCTGGCTTAAAAATGAAAACTTAATGGTGATGTATAGATTAACATTACTTTTATAATATGAAAGCTGGAACTGTCATGTACTTACTCAGCTTAACTGAACCATCCATTCCCAAAAGCACATTGTCACTTTTAATATCCCTGTGAATCACCTGGTTGGCATGCAGGAATTCCAATGCCTGCAAACACTGCATGAAGACAATTGAAGCGTTTATTGGCTAAACAAATTCAAAATTTATATTGGCTAACTGAATGGTCTCAGTAGCTAAACTGGATTTAAGTACAGGTAGTCCTCACTTAACAACCACAACTGGGACCGGCAATTTCATCGCTAGGTGATGCAGTCATTAAATGAAACATCATGTCATTGCACCAGACTTACATCAGTTGCTCTGCAACCGTTAAGGAAATCACCCATGTGATTAAGTAAGACATCACATGACTGTGACTTGCATTTTTACTGCCAGCTTTTCCATTGATTTTGCTTGTTGGAAGCCAGCTGTGAAGCTTGCAAATGGTGATCATGGGACCACAGGATGCTGCAACAGTTGTAAATGCACACCAGTTGCAAAGTACCCAAATCATGATCATGTGACCACGGGGACTCTGCAATGGTCACAACTTCAAATGGTTGCTAAACAGGACAGTTGTTGAGGACTACCTGTATCTCCAGAGCCTTGAAGTACTTCACGTTTACTTAATCAAAGAAAAAAACGTTTCCAAAAATTCTCAGTTAACATCTTAGAAATCAAATTTGAAATGAAACCACAATTCTTTTTACTAGGTATTATCCCAGAACATATCAATAAAAAATACAATATCTGACTCGGAACGTAAACTTAGAGAATACGCAGCAATGGCAAAATTAACACTATATATACATTACAGAAGTTTAACTAAATTTAAGCAAGAATGGCTTCCATGTATAATATACAGTACTGTGCAAAAGTCGTAGGCAGGTGTGAAAAAATGCTGTAAAGTAAGAATGCTTTTAAAAATATATATTGTAATTGTTTATGTTTATCAATTTACAAAATGCAAAGTGAGCGAACAGAAGAAAAACCCAAATCAAATCAATATTTGGTGTGACCACCCTTTGCCTTCAAAACAGCATCAATTCTTCTAGGTACACTTACACACAGTTTTTGAAGGAACATGCCAGGTAGGTTGTTCCAAACATCTTGGACAACTAACCACAGATCTCCTGTGGATGCAGGCTGCCTCAAATCCTTCTGTCTCTTCATGTAATCCGAGACAGACTCGATGATGTTGAGATCTGTGGGGGCCAAACCATCACTTCCAGGATTCCTTGTTCTTCTTTATGCTGAAGATCGTTCTTAATGACATTGGCTATATGTTTGGGGTGGTTGTCCTACTGCAGAATAAATTTGGGGCCAATCACCCGCTTCCCTGATGGTATGGCATGATGGATAAGTATCTGCCTGTATTTCTCAGCATTGAGGACACCATTGATCCTGACCAAATCTCCAACTCCATTTGCAGGAATGTAGCCCCAAACTTGCAAGGAACCTCTACCATGCTTCGCTGTTGCCTGCAGACACTTATTATTGTACCACTCTCCAGCCCTTTGGTGAACAAACTGCCTCCTGCTACAGCCAAATATTTCAAATTTTGACTCATCAGTCCAGAGCGCCTGCTGCCATTTTTCTGCACCCCAGTTCCTATGTTTTTGTGCATAGTTGAGTTGCTTAGCCTTGTTTCCATGTCAGAGGTATGGCTTTTTGGCCACAATTCTTCCATGAAGACCACTTCTGGCCAGACTTCTCCAGACAGTAGATGGGTGTACCTGGGTCCCACTGGTTTCCGCCAGTTCTGTGCTGATGGCACTGCTGGACATCTTCCAATGTCGAAGGGAAGTAAGCATGATGTGTCTTTCATCTGCTGCATTAAGTTTCCTTGGCTGACCACTGTGTCTACGGGCCTCAACGTTGCTCGTTTCTTTGTGCTTCTTCAAAAGAGCTTGAACAGCACATCTTGAAACTCCAGTCTGCTTTGAAAGTTTTGCTTGGGAGAGACCTTGCTGATGCAGTATAACTATCTTGTGTCTTGTTGCTGTGCTTAGTCTTGCCATCATGTATGACCTGTGACATGAAACTCTCTTCCACAACCTCACCTTAGTAGCAGAGTTTGGCTGTTCCCCAGTTTTAAGCCTCCTACACAGCTTTTTCTGTTTCAGTTAATGACTGTTTCAACCTACATATGAAATTGATGATCATTAGCACCTGCTTGGTATAATTGGTTAATCATACACCTGACTCTAGTCCTACAAGATCCCTGACTTTGTGCAAGCATACAAAGTGTGCAAGTGTAAGAATTGATGCTGGTTTCAAGCCAAAGGGTAGTCACACCAAATATTGATTTGATTTAGATTTTTCTTCTGTTCGCTCACTTTGCACTTTGTAAATTGATAAGCAGAAACAATTACAATATATATTTTTGAAAGCATTCTTACTTTACAGCATTTTTTCACACCTCCTTAAAACTTTTGCACAGTACTCTATATTACGCAGCAAGGGAAATACAAACATTTAGAGTATAAACATAAATTTTAGAAACCATAAACACTGTAAATCAGTTGGAATACAAAGAAGAGGGAAGTCAGAAACCAAATACGTGTCTATGCTATATTTAATAGATTTTTTTCTATGTTTTTTTCTTTTCTTTTAGCATTTACAAATAATAATACAATGGAGATTTTAGAACTAAACTTAAAGATTTATATTCTTTTCCATACCATAAAAATAACTCAATGTACTTTGTCTAGTATGATCAATCTTTTATTAATGTTATATTGAGCATTAATGATATAACTTTAGTAATTCTCTTTGCCCACTTATACTTTTTGCAATTATATCTTTGTTTTAAATAAATACATCTCAGTTAACCACAGTACTTTTTGTTTGTGTCTAGAAATGTATTTACTTATTGTATTTTTTGTATTTACTTTATTTACTTATTTTATTTATATTTATTTATTTATATGTATTTACTAATGTATTTACTTATTGTATTTCCACCATAAACAACATGGACTTCCTTCATCTAAAACTAATGTCTATGTATACTGAGGTGAGTTATGCCACTCTGCCACGTGTAATATTGATTTAAATGCTCTGATTCATCTCCATAATCAACTGATTTTGCAACAGACCAAATTTTAACCTAACAAAGTACTGTTAATTTGCATAACGAAATATGGAGACTTCCAAACTGGAGGAGAGAAAATAAGTGTTTTAGAAGAATTATATACTCAGTGTACATATGCATGTGTGTGCGCACATGTGTGCATACACACATGAATACACACACACTCCTACCTATCAACAGCATATGAAATCTCTCAATTACATAAAATTGCCAAATTATGAAAATTGATGACAAGCAGATTGTCAGCCAGTTTGCTTCTTTGCCGCAGTGAAATACATTCCTCCCATTTTGAGTTTTAAATTATCCATATGAAAACATAAGCATAAAAATATTACGTATGATTGGGAATAGTAAAAACTTGGTGGGATGACTTATGACTAGAATATACCAACTAAAGGATACAATTTGTTGAACAGTAACAGCAGTAAGAAAAATGAAGGAGAAATTACACATCTTAAAAGCATCAACACTTGCTAAAAAATCGGAGTGAATGAATTTGGCTATGCTACACAGAGTACCTGAATTAAAGTAAATGTTGAAATAAAGTAAAGTACTGCCCATCCAAACCAAGGAGATGATACACATGATGCTTCCCAAAAGATATTTAAGAACTTTTAGAGTACAAGGGATTTCAATTACCCCTGCATCTGTTGAAAGGCAAACTCTAGGAATCATCATCCTTTCAGGACAGTACTGAATTATTTTGTTGACCATTTTCTCCTTTAGAGACTGAAAGTAGGCACAAGTCCTTGCCTTAAAAGTAATCAATAGGGAAGACTTAGTTGAAGAAATGAAAAAAAGCTGAAACACTTGAGGGAAAGCAGTGTATAATGCTGGAGTTCTCAATTTTAATAGAAACTAAAGCTCAGTATAAACAGATGCATATTTTGTACTTCAAAAAAATAGAATTTAATCAATGCAGAGCAATTATAAGGGTTTTACAGCCTACAAAAAGGAACTCCAGATGGGTGGGAATTTGTAATAAAAACACTACTGGAAACTAATCCTATGAAGGAAGAAGAAAAGGAATAGAACACAAGAAGCCAAAGTAATTGTACAACAGGCAGAGCAAAGAGTTAAAAAACAAAACAAAACAAAACAGACACATATAGAAGGGGTAGAAAGCGAGAAAACAGATCATAGAGATATGTACAAATAGCCTGAAACTGTACCAAAGATGTCAGGGAATCTACAGCTCAGAATAAGCTAAAATTGCTGAAGAATAGTACGCAGAACTAAAACAGCTTCTTCAGAGAAGATAAAAAGAAAAGAATCAGTATACAGGCGGTCCTTGCTTAGCGACCACTAATTCAGCAACCTTTCAAACTTACAACAGTGCTGAACGAGTGGCACTTATGACCAGTCCTTGTAATTATGATGGTTGCAGCATCCTTGGGGTCACATGATCACTATCTGGGCACTTGGCGACCGACTTGCAATTACAACATTGCAGCATCTCGCAGTCATGTTATCACCATTTACGACTTTCACTGCTGGCTTCTGACAAGCAAAGTCAATGGGAGTTGCAAATGGCGACCACATGACATCATGCTTAATGAAAGCATGGGATTCGCTTAACAATGGCAACCAGAACTATTGGAACTGCCGTTGCCAAGCAGTGCAGTCACGTGATGTCACGCTTTACAACCACATCGCTTAGCAACAGAAATTCTGGTCCCAATTACTGTAGTTAAGTGAGGACTACCTACAAAGGTATGAGGACTATCTGCTCAATAAAGATGGTGAAATGCTAACAGATTAAAAAAAAGAGCAATTCAGCTCTTAGTTTGGCTCAGTCTTCTCCAACAAAACAATGTATTTCATTAGGCAATTGTGAAGAGCAGAATGAAGAAGCAAGACTGAAATTTGAGACTGGCAGAAACACATCCAGAAGTATCTATTTCCTGCAAACAGTTTAATACTCTAAGGGCAGATGAACTGCATCCTACTAAAGGAACTAACAGATGGTCTGCTTGAACACTTTATGTATTATCTGTCAGAAATCCTGAAGATTTCTGTCAAATAACTGGAAAAGGGCAACTGTCATTATCTTCCAAAAGGGAGAAAAAAATTGGTCAACTCTCTTATCAATGCCTGGGAAGATTCCCAAGCACTTCATAAAAAGAGAAATCTGTAAGCACCTTGAAAACAATGCCATAATTACCAGAAGTTAGTATGGATCTGTCCTCAGCAACAAATCTTGCCAGATTAACCCTCCTCATTTTTTAAATCAGGTAACTTCCTAAACAAAATTTTGGGAAAGCTCTAAAGGTAATACATCTTCCTTTCAGCAAAACATCTGACAAAGTACTCAATGACATTCTGGTTAATGTGTGCTAGTTACGTATGGGCTAGATAACATGACAATTAAATAGATACATAGCTAGTGTGGTAATCTCATTGCTGGTGAGCTACTAAGAGGCTACCAAAAGATTCACTTCTTGGCCTTCTAATCATCAACATGTTTAGTAATAAATTGGATGAAAAGATGGAAAGAATCCTTATCAAACCGCAGATCTCTCTTTCCTACTTGTATTTTTAGTCAAATATCTCCTATATATTCAGCCATCAGCATAGGCAAAGGCAGTTCAGGACTGCCTGCAACATGGATAGCCTCAGTACAAATGTGGGTCCAAGAGACTGATCCACACTATCATCTCTCCCATTAACATGGGGTTTATATCTAGAGTTTCTAGATTCAGAAGTTATTTTTTATCCAGGATATGTTTCCTCAGTATTTACATCCAGGAAATCAATCAACATCTACCAAATCTTGTATAACCATTGATATTTCCCAAAGTGGTAATTAAATCTATCTCTTCCTCTAATCACCCACCTCTCTGCAGACAGCAGCAATCTGGGCCTCATCCATACAAGTCTCTGTAACTACATCGGTAAGAGATCCACCAGCCAGATACTCCATTACAACAAAAAGTTCATCTCCAACCAGGTAACTGAAGACAGAAAATCAATGTTAAATTTCAACACACTGAAACAACTGTTTGAAGTTAGATTTGGAAAAGAAGCTGAAATAAATATGTAATATAAATTCATTAATGGTGGAGGTGTTATATATTACACCACTGCTGCGAGCCCTGCATTGGCTGCCAGCTGGCTTCTGAATACAATTTTAAATGCTAGCTTTAACCTATAAAAGCCCTTCATGGCTTAATGCAAAGGGACCTGCCTCCTTCAACCACAATCACCCTGACAAATACAAGCAACCTGGGAAAGACTAATGGTTCCCCATTACCAGGAAATTAGAAGGGCTAAGGCTAGGAGCAACACACACTTCCCATTATGGTCCTCTCATTGTGAAATAGTTTTTATCAGATATTAGGCTTGCTCTGATCCTATTGGCTTTTGAAAGTAAGTTAAAAGAGAGCTCTTCTGGGGCAATGCAGAATTGTTTATATGCTCCTATTTTAAGATAATTTAATTTACTACAATTGTTTTTATTATTTTTGTATTATGGATGTTTTTCATAATATGCTGCCAGTTGCATGATTGCAGACATTTAAAAAGGCAATAAACAAACAAACAAATGGATTAAATATGGGAGATTAGGTGTTGGAATGCTTTTCTGTAGCTAAGTAGCAGTATTCTCTCCCTTTGCCCACCCTTCCCTCCTGACTATGTGGGCTGAATCTACCCTAGACCAGATAGGACTTTTATCAAAACATCATGCAGATGCCTTCCACATCCTAGGCTGGGAAACAAACAGCAAAAAGTGCATTATCACATAAAGGTGGAGAAAAAGATACAACATTTAAACCCTGGATCTGTTACACAGAGTGGGCTGGGTTGCTAGAGTCAAAAGCATCCTTGAGAATGGGGAGGTGGGAAGGAGAATGACAAAACCTCTATTGCACCCTCACAATGCAAGTTCCACCCTTTCTGTTTGCGCACCATGACATCACGTGCATGTATGAAAGGGCTAGAGCTTGCAGTGCAACACTGCCTTCATTGTGTTCACAAAAGCAGCAAGATCCTGAAAATGTCCACAGCTAGAATCTACTTATCATCTTCAAGTAACTTATCTTCATTACGGTTTCTTGCGTCTGCAATAAAAGCAAGTTATCTATTCAAGTCTTGACCTTGACTCTTTTACTGTTCAGTTCAAAGTTTATTTCAGTCAAAGACCAGTATACAACAAAACAATCAACAAACAATTTGAAGGTAAAAGAGAAAGGCCAAATATAAAACACAAGCTAAAAGGAAAGAACAGATTATTATCAGTATTACCGGTATAAACTGTGCCTCTAAAGCTAAGAAACAGTGTTATTTGTCTAAAACTAAAATGTGAAACTAAAATTCTAAGACAGAAGTGTGTGTGTGTGTGTGTATTTAGTGTTATTCAAGAGTTAGTCACATGTGCACTAGATTAAGGAATGTGGGGGTTAATCAGCTTGGATCCTACCTCGCAGGCAGCATAACAGAATTTGGCAATGTCTAGGGAGGTAGAGTCCCTTTAATCCAAAAAAGAGTTTGTATACAGAAGGTATCAGAGTAATATGCGTACTTTACCAGATAAGGAGAAATAAAACATTTTAGTATCCATATAAAAGGAGCAGTACAGTAAAATATAGGCAATAAATTCTACAGCACTTGTATCACATGGACACAATCTGGCATCATATGGAATTTTTTTGTATCTGCCTTCCAGAATATGACTCTTCTACTGTTAGCTTCTGACATCCAGTGAGATAAAGAAATGTAGAGCTAATCCTCGCTTAACAACAGTCTAGAGTTACAATGGCCTTGGGAAAAGTGCTTTACGACCCCTGCAGTCACATGATCACAATTTGTAACCTTTTTATGACAGTCATTAAGTGAATCACATGGTCGCTAAGCAAATTCCAGTAAAAAATGTCCACTGGGGAAGTTAGATTAGCTTTACCACGTGATTCACTTAACGACCACGTGATTGCTTAACAACTGTGGTGATTCGCTTAACAACCATCATAAAAAAAAGTCATAAAATCAGCTCTGATTCACTTAACAACCAAATCACTTAGCAACCTAAATTCTGGTCCCTGTTGTGGTCAGATAGTGAGGACTACCTGTATATATCACTATTATCTATCTATCTGTCAGTTAATTAGTCCATCAGTAACAGTGAGTATCTTGGGTCTCTTTCTCCCAAATCATAACAGATTCCTTGATGTTTGTTTTCTAGCCTTGGATGTGGAAAGCACCCACATCTTCTTTTGAAAATGGTCTTGTCTGGCCTCAGACACTTTGCTTCCAGCCTTGGCAGCTTCAACCCTCACAGTACCTTTTATCAAGGCAGTAACTGCCCTGATGATTCAGCTGTTGCCTGAGTATCAGTAACATATCTAGTGTTAATCATCTCTCATATATACATGTAATTTACTGTTATTAAGTAACTATTACACTAAAAGTTGTCACAGAGAGAAAGATAGAAAGGAAGGCAAGTAAGGGCCACTATAGAAGTCTGTTCAGCTAGATGCTTCCCTCCCCACTCATCATTATCACCAACAGCCAAGAAGATTATAACTTAAAACATTTATTATATTGTTATTTGCAATGGGTTATATTCTTTGTAAGCAATTTTAGAAGGGCTGTGATCCTAAAAGATAGGACACAAATAATTATACTGTATTAATAGTAGTAATAGCCTTTTTTAAAAATAAGTAATGATTACTACATGAAAATCTTTAATTGTATTGTCTAAAATTGTTGTCTTTTATTAGAGAGTGACTTATTCCAAGATAAAAGTCTAATTATTGCAAAACAATACTAACTCAGATAAAGTGTTTCTTTTTGGAATTCCAAAGTTATATATTAATGTTTTATGTATGCTTCTTACCATTCCTTTAAGAAACTTAACATATTGGTCTTACAAGATGGAAGAATAGACAAAATAAGACATGGCCAAAGCTTTGAGTTTTGATCTTGGCTTAAAACAATCCATCAGCTACATGATGTACTTAGTTACCTGTCTAAAAAGTTGACTATGTTTGGGTTCTTCAGCTCTTTCATTACCAAGATCTCATTGATAATCAACTCCTTTTTGGGCTGTTTCTGTAGATTTATTTGTTTGATAGCAACCTGAAAAGGTAAAGAAAGAAACCAGAAGTTGATATTCAGAGAGAGGCAATTGTATATAATCTGTGGTTTACACATTTTAAGTTAAATTATTGGGCAAAATCTAGACCAAGTTAAATTCAATAACCATTTGGTTCCAGTGTGAGGATAGACTGAGCAATCCCTGAAAATTACAGCCAAATAAATAAAACTAAAACTAATGATTAGTAAACAGAAAGAAGTATATCCTTGTTCTTGAAAGATACATAAACTTCTAACTCTGAAGTTAGCTTTTATGGCCAGGGGCAGTAGTAAGATCTACACTGTCAAATTAAACTTCCTCCAATAAATCAACAGAATTGCTTAATATTATGGCTAAGGTAAAACTGATTCAGAAGCAGATTAAATGTGGTAATTTTAAAAAATAAAGCAAGAACGCAAGACATTAAGAGTCTTATGGGATGTCTTAAAAATACTGAAGAGACAAGTAACAACCCACATGTGGAACAAAGCAGGCACATAAGACTGCCTAATTTAAAAACGATGGTTATAAAGAGGGTCTATGAATTATTTGGCAGAGAAATAGCAAGATAGCTTATGGTGGGACAAAAGAAAGAGGGACAAACAATTTCTAGATTACTTGCAACCACAGATCCTTGGGGGAAGGGAGAGACTTGAGTATTAAAAATATTCAGTGTGCATCCTTCACATCCAATCTCCTCCAGAGGTGGGCAGATTATTTTCTACCCCCTCTCCCCATCCCCTGTCCATTTGATACAGTTAAAACATGCATAGACAGACATAATTTCACTAATACAGGGAGCATACATTTGGATAAGATAGGTAAGTACACCAAAGATTTAATGGTGCAATGACAGTTAATGCCATCTTGCAAGAAAAATAGCAACAAGCATTTGACCTGGTTTAAGTTTAATTTATTAGTTGTGTATTATCATTATTTATTTTGGATGCTTTTTCCTCTTTATTCCTCTTTGGAAGTAAAAAGGAAGAGAAAAATGGCTAAGATTGGCACTGAGAGATGGCATACATTTATGTCAAGAGGAAGTTCTCACAAAGGTTAACCAGAGTACAAAAAATTAAATGTACATCTAACTCTTGTTCAAATATGAACAAAATGAGGAGTGTTTAAACAACTGAGAAACAGAATAACTAAATATAAATGCTTTGGTGTTTGCATATACAATTAATTAGACCTTACTTTTTACAAGACGTTCTAATTATTTTAATGGTCACTAGTCAATTCTACAGAATAAACCAATTGCTGACAACTTTGAAGTTTCTGCTACTATGAGACAGAAATTGGTTTTGCTTCTTTTTTTCACATCTCTTGAGGGAAATTCAAAGACATTAGAAGTTATATATTGTTCTTACCTCCTGTCCTGTCGCAACATCTATTGCAATGAAAACTGTACCAGAAGCCCTAAGAAAACCAAATACGCAATTAGTTGTAGCATTTCAGTTATTTAACATGCAGATGCATGAACAGACAAAGCCTTGTATTTCCTGGAGGATTTCATTGTACTTTAAAAACAAGGATAAGGTGGGACTAAATTGTAAGCTAACCTACAATATGATCAAAGGTTACACAAAATAACACAGCAAAACCTAAATCTTTCATTTTTATAAAACAAAGAAATAATACATTCACCTGGGCAGAATTTGTAGCCTGCTTTGGGTTACATTTGGGGCTTAGAATAAACTCATTCTCTATTTTCTTCCACAGGAGGGAGAAAAAGCTCATTCTGAAGTTAAGCAGGAAACAAATGGCAAGCTACTTGGAATTCTTGCCTCACAAGAATTTCCTCTTTCCATTAAATAAATTGTAAATAGTACAGCATATTAATAATTGTCCCATGGTTTCCTTTTCTATTGGAGATCTGGTTTGATTTATATGCTGATACACAGAGACTCACGCACACCCCAACACATATATATGCTAAGATAATAAAGAAAATTGAATTTGATTAATTATCAGTATACGTACAGCGTATTTGTGAATACTTACCCCTGTCCTATTTTTTCATATCTGGTATATTTTTTCTTGGGATCTCCTATACTCACAATTGTTCCTAAAAGAAGATTATAATTATAATAGTATAAGCAAACTAAGAAACAGCAGCAGATCAAAAGCAATAAAATAGACAATACGTAATCAGGTTACAAGTCACTATTTTCTGTTGTATTGGTTTGGATCCAACATTTCTGTATTTATTAAAAAGATGAAAGAGATATTTTTATCAATATTTCTGTTTCATGTAAAGCTGTCTGCACGCTTCCTTTATTAGCACTAATTCTGCTCTCTTCAACACAGACGTTATTCATTTCACCCCTTATAATATATGCAGACAATCTACAGGTCATCTGCAGTCCCACATCATTTTTTTCTGCAAAGCCCTGAAAAACCATTCCCTATCTCTGCTATTTAGTGAACAACTGTATGCCAGGAAACCGATCACAATTTCTCCAGTGTTAATTGCGCTGAGAAAAATTATCGGGGGTGGGGGAGTCACTGGAAAATGAAGGGAAGCAAAATTCCCCGGCACCAAGCAATTCTGATTATCAACTTGTCATTTCTAACAACAGTGGTTATCTGAAACCAGATTGCCAGGAAATGGATTAAGGATAAAGGCTCTTTCTTCTCTATTACTTCAGTATGCATTGACGTATGTTCGTATGTCATCATTTAGCGAGTTTTATGGAGTCCAGCACAGCCCCCAACTCAAGTACTGCCTGGGCTCTGCTATTTTACAAAAACTAGAGATCTTTTTATGAGGATCTGCAAAAGTAGAACATTCAAAAATCAGTTTTTGTCTGCAGCATAACTGATAATGAAGCTAAAGGGAGACCTATATGCAAAGGAGATTATGGAAATGCATACCACAAATATTAATCACAAATAAAGTTTATCACTCTGTGATTTTTGAACAAGCGAAGATCACTTTCTTCAGGATTTTTATCCACCAGATAATATCCACCAGATACAACATAATATATTTAATACTGCTTTCCAGTGAAATAGACCATGTTTCTTTCCACCCAGATGATCTGCAAATGAGACCTCATTAGGACTTCAGATTCTGAAATTTAGAGTTGTGTGAAAAAATCAGACTGGGTAAGGCTTAAGAAGCACATTTTTGAAGGGGCCTTTTTCTCAAAATTAAAAGCAATTCTCCCCCAGTGTAGCATCAGTAGTCATTCTGTCATTCACTTCAAATATAGCTTTACACTTTACCCTTATCATCTGATATATATACCTAAAGCCTCCATACAAAAATGTTTGTTTTCTGTTAAAAATGATATGAGAACAGTATGAGTATAGAAGATTCTCCTAAACAATATAGTAAATAGAAATTCTTGCTTCTTTTCCCTGTTCACCAGTTTATTAAACTAACACCAATCCTCACATCATTCCCACAGTGTATCTGCACAAGAAAGCCTACTCACTATTTCTACAGAGCTGGATCCAAATACACATGAAAGGATAATTCTTGATTCATTAGTTGGCAGCACCCAGTCTCTTTTGTCTGATCTCAGAAAAACTAAGTACCGTCAGACCCGACTTGTACTTGGATGGGAAAACACAAGGAAATTCCAGAAGTATAAGCTAGACTGGGGTACCTAATGTAACATCCCAGAAGAAAGCAGTGGCAAGCCACTTCCATATTTTTGCCCAAAAAACTACATGGCTGTGTTCATGTAGTCGCCAGGAATCAAGCTTGACTCAAGGAAGTCTTTACTTTTACGTGCAGACTACGCAGTAGGTATGGTTTTAGGCTAATCAATGCCTTATCTTCATGACAATCATAAAATTCCTACTTACGTAATTTTTCTGTGATCTCTTCATCTGACATCTTGGTTTTCTTTTTCTGCTTATCGGCTAATTTAGCACTGTCACTTGGATCGCCAGATGGTGCTGGGATGGGATCTATTACTGATCGTGTATAAACCTGTAACAAATAAGGTTACTGGTTGTAACTGCATGGTATTTTAACACCTATTCAAGTTCAATTACCACATATATTTATAGCCACCACTGTATAGCTACATAACTATTTGAGTTCACGAACTAATACCAAAGTTTGGTGCATAATGATTATAAAAACGGAGCCTTGAATTTTTTTCCAAGTATCATACTATGAACCCAGATAGAATTTAGCTTCCGAATGTGTTCTATAGTTCTAAATGAACAATAAAACTACAGCAACTGCTAAACTAGGAAGTTGAAAGCCAACCCAGAAGTCAGCAAGGGAAAATCACTTCCACACTGTTGGCAAGAAAGCTGCATGAATTTCTCCATATGGTGACCATGAGTTCATCTTGATTCAAACATGTTTTTACTTTTTTTTTACAAAGATAAAGAGGATTGGTTTGTATAATCTGATGAATTATATTATTTTGCATATTTTGATCTCCAGACTATCACCCTCTACAAACATGGAGTTAATTATTCAAGTCATTCTCTGCCCTTAGTAGCCAAATACAGGAACAAAGTAAAAACAAATCACTTTTCTGATATTTAATTCAGATGGTGAGTGCTGACCAAAACAGGAAACTTAAGATGCTAAGAAACAAGAGAGATGGTAACAATTTTGCAGAAGTATAAAATATTGGCTTTAAAACAGAAACAGTCCTGTTAAGGTAGGCAACTACACTGCAAGATGTAGGCCTCGTTAATCAAAAACAAATTATGTATCTTTCTCTGAAAGTGCTTAACAGCTATATCACACTGAACAATAACAATACAAAATAGGACTGTGGCTAAAAGTAAGAGACTGATCTAAGTTACCAAGACAGTTTGATTTAAGAGAGATTTGAACTAAACTTCCTCAGATTAGAGGAAAACTGCAGAAAGCTCTGCTATGCATTAAGTAGTGAAAATGAAATATAACTTCTCACTGATTTTGTATGATCTGGTCGTGGAGCAATAACTGGAGGAGCCACTTCATCTTCCTCTTCCTCTTCAGTTGCTGTTGAAGGCTCTGACCTTTTTGCATTAGGCTATAAAGTAGGGATTTTTTTAAAAAATGTGGAAAATAAGTGAACTGTACTATAAAACATCTATTTATGAGACTTACTACTTCATTATAAAAAGTATAGTTGAAAACACTATATAAGAGTGCAAAATATCATACCCATTTGAAACGTTTATAACTGAGAAGGCTCAGTACTATTGTTGCACTTCATGTCTGGGTGGAGAGAATATAGAACTCAAGATACATATATCCAAACTATGCAATCTGTATACCAAAAAATCAGTGTGCACAGCTTATCCTATAAGGACTTGTGAACAAAAGGGTTTTATGTATATAAGCTGCCACAGAAATTGAACTCCAAAACTTGAATGGCAACTGGAATCTGAAGGACCAAACTATATCGTATGGATTTAAGCCTTAATATTGGACTTCTGTTTTTGCAGAAGGTAAAAGCAGCACCTAACTGATATTGCCTCTGTGAGAGAGAAGAAGGTCAAGAAACCATCTCACCCTTCCTTCTCCCAAGTTGTCTCTCTCCCTTTCCACTGAGCTTTTGTATGAGACAACATGGCAAAGCACTGCTGGTACTTTCTACAGAAAAATAACTTATAGTAGAGATCCCACTTTTCTTTTGTTTAAGCTGAATTAATTTATGAGACTTTGGCTTTGTTATAATAATAGTTTCTGATCACATGATCCTGAAAGACCTACTAATGAACTTAACTTCTAATTAGAACTAGACAACCCATGACCAGTTGGGTCATCATTTCAGAGATATTTCCTTATCTAAACAGAGAAACAGAATGGGCAAAAAAGCAGTGGGAGTATGAGTGACTTATGACTTGCTGCCAGCTTCCCCACTGACTTTACTTGTGGAAGCTGGCAGGGAGCATCAGAAATCTTCCTCCCTCCCTCCCTCCCTCCCTAATTCTTCCCCCCCACCTTCTTTCCTCCCTCCCTCCTTCCTTCGCTCATTACCACATATAATAAAGGCTTGTGCCATTTCCCCTCCCCTCGTGACCCTCAGGAGAGCCCTAGTGAAGCCTCCTCCTTGGCTGACCCACAGAACGGCCTGCCACTTTGCTGGGGGGAGGTGGAACAAGGGGAGCTGCAGACCATGAGGGAAATTGCATGTGACAGAGGGAGGCAGGAAAGAGACTGGAGATACACCTATGATGATCACATGGCCTGGGCTGATGGCAGTAGTGCAGCAGTGCTGAAGTAGCCAAAAATTCCAAAATGTTAATCCTATAGCAGTAGATTTTGGACACATTCTGTAAGTTAGCCCATTTGAGGTACCGTGGTTCAAAAATTGTTGCCCTATGACGCACCATTTCGCCCACTTGAAGATTACAGACAAAAGAGTTTTAGTAGTATATAGATGAATGAAATTAGCTCTCTGGTAACTAATTAGGTTGAAAAAACACTATATCTGAAGTTCAATAAAATTAGTTTACAACAACAGGATTTCAATGATATAAAAGATGTAAGAAATACAATGTAAATGTACTTACTGCTAGTGCTCCTGAAAGAAATCCATCGTTATCTAGAAAAAAGATTTAAATTATTTAATGTGAATAAAAAAATTTGAAGTATTAATGCAGTAACAATAACACTCATAAAATGTATTGAAATCACACTCTTTGTTCCAAAGTAAGTTCTAAATTAACTGAAGTATGGAAACAAGTTCTAACCTTTAGTTATATATATATATATAACTGTCTGTCTATCTATCATGTGCTTACAGTAAAAAAAAGCCCTACATTGGTTCAACTATTTTCTAAAGGCTCTTACCAAAGGAACAAAAGCACAGCATAAGGAATGAAACTGATTCTCATCTCCTGCACTATTAGAACAAAGTATCCAGCAAACTGCTGCCTGAAGAAATCAAGTACTGAATTCATACTGTTTGCATTTCATGACACTACTGGCTTTAATATCCAAGGGAGTTAAAAATATTTAATATTTTGATGCACAATTAAGTAAATCTTAATTATAGTTCAAGTCAAGTTTATTTTTAATAAAGTGCACTTTGGGCTGCCCTACCTTCATTAACTGAAAGGAGAAAGTTGATCTGCAAACCACGTGCTGCTCACTAACTTCTAAACAAATCCAATAAATAAAACAAATGCTCCATTTCTATTCACTGGCCTTAAATAAATATTCTGCCCTAGCCATAGTTCATATCAGGACCAATAAGAAAAGGCACCTAAAAATAGTAATTCGTGACCAGTTGACCCAAACCTACTCTTAAATAAGCTCACTAAGGGAGCTCACAGGAGCTTGCTGGGGAACGCGTTCCCATACATGGATTCTACAGCACTTAGCAAAGACCATTATTTTTTCCCCTTTTTATTATGTTGTTATATATCTTGATACATTGTTTCATTACCGGGCCAGATATCATCATCTGATGATGATGTTATCCACTGATGTTACCTAGCCTTGTAATGAAACATCTGCAGGAAAAGATCACCAAAAAACCCAACAAGGTACAATTTATTCAAAATGAACACATCTTTTAAAAAAATGGAGATATGTATTGTACCACACATAAAGAAAAAAATTACTTGCACAGAAATTCAGGAATCAGAGCATAGGAATCCTGCTGAATGTATTCAGGGGGGAAAGGACAGAGAAACAAAAGTAATACAATTACGGGAGTTTATTACAAACCATCTAAGCCGACCAAAGATTTATGAGTCCTGTGTCAGATGACCAGTCTTAAAGAGGCACGCATTAGTGATAATGGGAGATTTCAATTATCCTGACATGTGCTGGGAATCTAATTTTGCTAAGGATTATAAGCCCACCAATTTCTTGTTCTATATTGTTGACAATTTCATTTGTTGAAAGATGGAAAAAAAGCAAGGGATGTGATATCTTGCACCTAATCCTCACCAATGTGGCAGAATTGATTGTAGTGAAGGTGACTCACACCTTGGGGAAAAGTTATGTTATCCTTGAATTTGTGATAACCAAAGGAACTGCAACTGAGAAGTGTCAGAGGTGTATACTGAGCTTAAAAAACGTGGATCCTGATGAACCTCAAATGATGGTAGAAAAGAACCAGTGACTCCAATTATTTAAGGAGAAAAGTGTCCAGGGTCGATGGGAAATCCTACAAAACAAGATACTAAAGGCACAATAACAATCCTCACAAAAAGAAAAAATGGGAGAGCCATGAAGGAGGGGAACATAATCAAAGAATACAAGGTAATTTACAGAAACCACAGGAACTGTGTTAGAGTAAAGATCAGAATGAGTTGAGGTTTGTGAGAGATACCAAAAACAATTAAAAAAGGGATTGTTGGGCATGTTAGAAAGAAAAACCAAAGAAGTTATAGGTTCATTGCAAGGGTTAGGTGAATCGGTAATGGCTGATGGTAAGGCAGAAGAACTTCTTAATTCCTAGTTTGCAACTGTCTTTTGTCAGAAAGGAAATGGAGCCTTAGCTAGTCAACTTTATGCCATTCGGGGAATAAGAGAATTATAAATTAGAATAGACAAGGGGAGGATAAGAGAGAATTTACCTAATTTAGACTAGTGGAAGTGATTGCAAAACAACTCTCAGTAAACTTTGATAACTCCTGGAATACTGTTGAAGTACAGAGGAGGAGAGTAAATGCTATTCCTATCTTCAATAAAAGGAGGACTCAGGAAATTATAGACTGTCAGTTTGATGTTTATATTGGGCAAGGTCTTCAAAGAGAATATCAAACAGCAGGTTTGTGAGTACTTGAACAGGCATACTGTATTTAACAGGAGCCAGGATGGGTCTGTTGCAAACAAATTGTATCAAACTAACCATCTCTCTTCCTCCTTTGATAAAGTTACTAGTTTAATAAATCAGGGGAACGCTATAAACAAAGTGTATTGGACCTCAGCAAAACCTTCAATATGCCAGATTAAAAAAGAGTCATATAAACTAAAAGCTTTTGCAGATGACTTGGTTTTGGCAGACCCCTTAAAGGGAGGTGAATTTTTAATGAGTAAATTATAGGTAGTCCTCACCTAATGACTACAATTAGGACTGGAATCTCAATCATTGAGTGAAGTGATCGTTAAACAAGACACCTAGGTGACTGCTTTGCTCAATGACCACAATCCAGGCACTTCTGGTTGTGGTGGTTAAGCAATCTCTCAGGTCATTAAGCAGATGGAGTGAAAAAGCTGTCTGCTCAAGGATTTTAGCTCCAATCCTCCTGGCAGGCAGCTCTTTAAGAGCGAAAGTGCCGCCTGCCGGATTGTTTCAGTTCATTTCAGTTCCGCGTGGAGCTGAAATCCTCCCACCAGCAGCCCTTTGGCCCTCAAATGTTTCTGCAGTCCACCAAAGGGATTACCCTTCCCTCCACAGATGGAGGGGAAATCTTGAAGATTTGAGCTCCATTCCTGCACACTGCCAAGAGGTTTCCCTTCCCCTCCACGGACAGAAGGGAAATCCTTCATAGGGCTGGAGGAATGGAGCTCTGTTCCTGCACACCGTCACTTGCAATCTTCCCTGCATTGACTTCTGCCGGGTGCTTGGCAACCAGTCATAAATGTGAGCCAGTTGACAACTGCCCAAAATGTGGCCATGTAACCATGGGGGGGATGGCGTTTTATGATGGTCAGAAGTGCTTTGCGGGCCGTAAAGCACACTTTTTGAGGCAGTCATGACTTCAAACCGTCATTAAACAGTCGTTAAGCAAGGACTACCTGTAAAGGAATCTGGGGCCTTAGCAGGTTTCAAGATTAATAAACAGAAGACAAAGATGTTAACAAAACAAAATGAAGATACAAGTTCAAAGAGAATGATGAATAAAAGGGGCTTTAAAACTGAGAAGGAAAAATACTTGGGTATAACTATGACAAATATGAATTGTATGTTATTTAAAAATAACTATGTTAAGACATGGAACAAAGTTTAAAAAGATGTGTCAAGATGGGACAAATTACAATTGTCACTTTTGGGTAGAATTTCTGTGATTAAGACGAATGTTTTATCTAGAATGTTATTTTTGTTTCAGACCATACCTGTTTTGACAACTGATGTACCATTTAAACAGTGGCAGAAGAATATATCTAAATTTGTATGGCAAGGGAAAAAAACCCCATGAGTTAAATATAAGGTACTACATGATACCAAAGAAAGAGAAGGATTGGGCTTACCAGATTTGAAACTATATTTTGCTGTCTGTAGTTTGAATGAAAGAGTTGGTGTTGTTCAGAAATAGGTTATTGGATTTAGAAAGTCATGATCTAAGATTTGGATGGCATGGATATCTATGGTATGCTAAAGCAAAGGTGAATGTAGATTTTAAAAATTATATTAGACGGGCTGTTCTTAAGAGTATGGAATAAATATAAATTTAGGTTTTGCCCAAAGTCACCTTTGTGGCTTTCAGCACTAGAAGCATTTTATAGACAAGAAATGATAAGTAAACATAAATGGTTAACCTACCGTGTTGTATTAGAATTTTCGCAAGGGGATTGCAAAATGAAATCAAGAAAAGATTTGACAACAGAAGGATATTCTTGTCAATGGTTTTCTTATATACAATTATCAGAAAAGTTTAAAGTAGATAAAAGATTTTATGGTTTTGAACAAAGTAAGACTGAGTTTGAAATAGAATTATGTACTAACGATGACCATGTTATTGCTAAAATGTATAAACTTTTGCTGAAATGAGAGACAGAAGAACAAGTGAAAGAAGGTAGGATAAAATGGGCTAAAAGTTTTGGCTATAATATATAAATGGATCAATGGGAAAATATGTGGTTGAAAGGACTGAAATTTACATTATGTTCTAGCCTTAAAGAGAGTTTTTATAAAATGATGTATTGTTGTTATTTGTCACCAGATAAATTGTCTAGAATGTTATAAAAGTACTTTGAATCTTTGCTGGAAATGTGAACATGAAGGGACATTTTACCATGTTTGGTGGACATGTAAGAAAGCCAAAAAAATTTGGATACAAATACATTCATTAATTCAGAATATTTTAAAGGTGAAAATACAACTGAAACCAGATACTTTTCTTTTGGGACTAATGGAGAAGCAATTAGAAAAAAGTCATGGGACTTTGTTTTTGTATATGACAACTGCAGCAAGGCTGTTATATGCTCAAAAATGGAAAGGTTCGACACTACCCACAATGGAGGAATGGCTGGTGAAGATGATGGAACTTGCAGAGATGGCTAAATTAATTTATTTGATTAGAGAAAAAAACAATATCTACATTAATGGCTGACTAGAAACCCCCTATAGACTTTTTGCATGAAATGGAAAAAGATGCACTTATAATTTGTGGCTTTGATGTTTAGAAAAAAACTGGACAAGAGAAAAAAGTGAGTCTTTTTGTAATCATACACTAAGAGTTAATTTTGTAATTGTACTTATATTTGTTGCAAAAGAAACTGGAGGCTTTTTTTTTTCATTTTGTACTCTCTTTCTGCACTTTTCCTTTCTTCTTTCTTCTTTTTCTTTCTTGGCTCCTTTTATCTATCGGTTTGGGTTAGTTTTTATGTTCTTTGTAAAACTTTTAACAACATTTATAAAAAAAACCTTCAGTATGCTACCTCATTATATTCTTCTTCATGAAATGGTACAACAGGGGCTAGATGATGCTACTGTTAGATGGGCTTGCAGTTGGCTGAATTACCACACCCAAAGAGTGTTCATTAATGGCTCTTCGCCTTGGAGGGAAGAATCCAGTGCAGTGTCACATGGCGGTGGCCTTGGCCCAGTGTCACAGTGAGTTGAGGGAACATTTATAATGTCGGCAGATGATACAAAGCTGGGAGGGATGGCTAATATTGTAGATGAAAAAAGAAGATTCAAAAAGGTCTAGACAGGCCTGAGCAATGGGCTGAAATAAGTAAGATGGAATTTAATAGGAAGAAATGTAAAGTTCTACATCTGGGTAATAAAAACATAAGGCACAAGTACAGGATGTGGGAGGCCTGGCCTGGCAGTAGGACTTGTAAAAGGGAACTGAATTTCTTTCTGACCGCAGGCTAAACATGAACCAGCATTGTGATGCAGCTGCCACAAAGGAAAAAGTTATCTTTAGGTGCATTAACAGGAGCATAGAGTCCAGATCACAGGAAGTAACTGTCCCATGCTATTCTGCCTTGATCAGACCCCACTCGGAATACAGTATCCAGTTCTGGGGACTGAAGTCCAAAAACAACATTGACAAACTCGAGCAAGTTCAGAAGAGGACTATCAAGTTGGTGAAAGATCTGAAAACCAAGCCTTATATGGAATGATTAAAGGATCTGGGTATGTTTAGCCTACAGAATAAATGGCTGAAGAGAGATATGATAGCAGTCTTCAAGTAACAGAAGGGCCGTTACACAAAGAAGGAAGGAAGCTTATTCTCTACTGCCCCAGAGGGCAGAACCAGAACCAATGGATTAAAACTCCAAGAAAGAAGGTTCAGGCTAGATGTTAGAAGACATTTCCTGACCGTACAAGTTGCCAGCCAGTGGAAGAGGCTGCTGCATGAAGTAGTGAGTTCTCCTTCATTAGAGATCCTCAGACAGAGGCTGGATAGTAAGAGATCTCTAGTGGAATCTGCACTGAGCAGGAAGCTGGCCTAGATGATGTCTAAGGTCCATTTCAATTCTAAGACTCTATGACAAATCTAATCATAGTGTTAAATCATCCTTAAATCATGCATGGAGCTAGTAACTTTAGTCTTTAGATGGGCAGAGATCTATATCCTACTTTAAATAAAAACAAACTCACATTGGCAACTGGTCTCTTCTTTCTCAAATGCCCTTCCAATTCTTTAAATGGGTTAAAATTCATATGCCAATTACTAAAATCATCTCTCCAAAACAGCTGCACAGTTCTGGCAAAAGATACAGCTAAATTAAAGAATTGCAGACATATGCCATGTTCATTTTCTGAAACACTTCTAATTATTTCCAAAATGCTGGAAAGCTCTATTATACATAACTTTGCCCATTTATACATCAGTTTTTTAATAGTGAGTCTAAGGTGCCCCATGAGTTTGCCCAAAGTCATACCTGTAGCAGAAAAACTCAAATATTTCTGTATTGCTGTGTCTTTAGAATCATAGAATTTTAAGACATCTAATACAGCCTGGGGATTCTTTTTCTGTTCTAACTTTGTGATGTTTGACGTCTGCAGCAGCCTAGCCCACTGCTCTGGCATTCCCTGAAAAAAGAACACAAATTCATGTATTTTAGCACTGAAGTAGAAAATCTATTATTTTATATCCTCCCAAATGATAAATCTCTTGGAATAATTCTAGTTGCATAAAGGTACCAAGTATGTCACTAATCTTTGGGGGAGGGGAAGGAGTATTTACTGAAATATTTTAGTTTTGAAATATATGAAAATCTTGTAACAAAAAAGGTAAGAATTTTTAAGCATTCTTTTTTATAATGGCAATATCCCAGTGTACATTGCACAAAGACAAGCTTAGTATACTTACAGTGAATTCTCCAGTAACAGCATCAAAGCCAACATGAATGGTATGTTCAAAATCTGATGGAGGAGAAATTTCAGGTCTCTCTTTTTCCTTTTTCCTACTCCCTATAATAATAATAATAATAAAAAAGGCATATTTAGTTTCAGAAAGGTGTCATCCTTTCTGAAGTTCAATCATTTTGAAATGTTAGTAAACCTGCCAGTAACACTTAAAGCATTATGTATAGAAAACTGTAAAATCTAGAATTGCTCCATTGTTCTAGTATCCAGAAAGTTTTGAACCAGACATTGAATCAAATTTCAGCTAAGTCATAAATGAACAAACTTTTAGTTGTAATACCTCTGTGAATCAAGGTATTTTATTTCAAATATATAAATGAATTATGCTTGTACAACCTTATTTTTCTATTTATTATAAAAAATAAATACTCAAAAACAAATATAAATACTTAAATGCTTAAGTATTTATAGAAATACTTAAATATAAATACTTAAGTATTTATAAAAATACTTAAATATAAATACTTAAATACTTAAGTATTTATAAAAAAATAAATACTTAAAAACTAATATAAAAAGCTCCCAATGTCACCTGAAGTCCTGATAGAAGTTATTAGTTTGTTGGCTGAAATCTGAAAGAGAGATGGCAATAGAGGGGTTCTGTCATGGAACTCTACAGAGTTTAGCAAAACTATCAAAAATCTGTTTGTCCAGAAAGAATACCACCTAACCTTTCATAGTAATTTGTCTCAGTTGTGCTTTTCCACAATAGCCCTAGCTCTTCAGGAAGACTACTGCTAAAATAGGAAATTGGGGAAAAAAAACATTCATGTGGAACTCTTTTTGGATTTTGGCCATTTTTAAACTATGTTTTGACATAGTGGATTCCATGATTTGAAAGTTTAATCCTGTGTTTAAAAAACTGAGCTGATATTTTTATACGTATTTTAATAAACATTTTTCTCTTTGTGTTTTTCTTTTTTGTATTCCTTTTTTCTTTCTCATTCATTTCTACATATTAAAGCAATAAAGCATTTTAAAAAACAAGAACATAGAGGCTCAAGTGGTTTCTTTATGCACCCCTTTTGTCCATGGAAGACTGAGAAGGGAAAGTTACTACAGGGGAATAGCTAGTTATGCAAACAATGTTGTGAGGAGATACTTGATTTTTAAGATCATGGTCTGAATTATCTGGATGATGGAATGTCAGCATGGAATGGGTTGCATCTTGCATGAAATAGTAAAAAATATTGGCTAAAGTACATGGAGATTGATCAGGTGATCACAGTCTTAAACTCAAACTTGTGGAGATTGAAGACTAAAAGTAAGGACCTCAAAGATTTATACATTGTAGAAATAAGTAGCAATGTTCCTTTACTGGGGCCTCTTAAACCACTTAATTAAAAACAAATTAAAAATTGGTTCATAAAGTTAATCATCTTCATTGTCCACACACTATTGTTGTTTTGTTGACAGAGGTTTCATTGTATTTGTTTTTTTGTGGATTGTTATTAGCCATCTAGAGTTTCTATATGAAATGGGCAGTCATATACATTCCCTTAAAAAATAAATAAATAAATAAATCAGGCTGCATCAACAAGGACAGAGTTTCCAAATCATGGAACTACAGTTCCATTTTATTTTTCATTAAACATATTCTACCTCAAGTATTGAGTCTAGCTAGGCAATTCCCTTTAAGAAGAATTCAGAGAAGGGCAAGAACAATGATGGGGGATTAAAAACTAGCCTATAAAAAACTGAAGAAGCTGAGCTTACTTAGCCTTGAGATGAGAAGACTGAGGAGGAATAGGACAGCTTTTTTCCCCTAAATATCTGAACCTAGAACAATCAGGGGCTGTCCTCTATCTTTCTAGACTGCAGGACACAGAATAACGGATTTAAGTTAAAAGATGGCAGATACTGACTGAAAGTTAGAAAAATATTCTTAAAAATAAGAGCAATTCAAGCGTATAACCAGTTACCCAGAGAAAGAATAGTTGGGTCCCCTTCACTGGATTCCTTTAAGCAGAGGCTAGACAGTTATATGATGGGAACATCTTGTTTTGGTTTCTGCACTGAGGAAAGTTGCACTCAATGGCCTAAATGACTCCTTCCAACTCTAAGGTAGAGAAATCAACTCAATTAAGTGCACTTTTAGACTTGGGACAGTATAATTAGAAAAATGATTCAACTTTCAACTCAGAGTGATAGTTGAATTTGGGATGGCAAAGAAATGCAGACTGTTAGTCATCTTTTGTCAGCAGGTAGCTGAGCATTTAAATACAGTATAAAGCTATTAGCTCAAACAATGGGTGCATAAATCTATCAGTTTCAGTTTGCCCAGTTTCTTTTTTGTCTCTATCAATTTGTTCAATATGCATCAGTTTGCAGAGTTTCAAATATCTATACAAAATCTGTACACCCTTCATGAATATTTCCCTTAGGTGCGTGCATGCATGCATGCATGCATGCGTATATATATGTGCTTTTTGTAAGATAATGCATTTTTAAGCCATTTCATTTCCCTAATGTAATGAATTTGGCTGTCTACACCTTGTTTTCAGCTAAAAGCTGCATGACAAAATTACTTAAAAGTGCTTGTATCTGCATGTAATTGTGTTCTCGTTCACAGACGGTTTCAGGGTTCTTCTACACAGCCAATTTAAAATGCTATCCATCAGCGACTGACTTGGTAGAAAACCTTATTGGCATAAAACCTGCTGCCTCCACTGACAAATTGTGTTGTCCTTATTTACAATGAACAGATCAATTAAGCACAGTGACTGGTGGAGTCACCCAGCTTGTTTCCCTCCCCTACACTCCCCCACCCTATGTCACCAACTGGTGGAGAAATATCACCAATCACTCCCCTTAACTTGGGATGGGGCTGGTAGGAAACAAGTTCTGCCAGAGCTAGATGGCAGATTTAGCCTCAGTCAAAATTTGTTCTTTGCACAGATATATTCAAAAACCATAACTATGGCTCTCTCTCTACTGTTTTACCATGCACTCTTTAGCCACCACTGCCTACAAGGTGCTGATCTGTTGATTTTATTTATCTGACATATCTTATCTTTCATTCAAGAGCTCAAAGCAGTGAAGATACAGGTAGTCCCCAGTTTAAGAACAAATTCTACTTCCAAGGTCTGTCCTTAAGTTGAATTTGTATGTCAGCTGGAACAGTATTATTGTATAATACTGTATAAGTAGTATTATGTAATTAACTTGAACATTGTATATTTAACTCGAATCATTGTGTATTTAACTCAAATTTTGCTACAACAGGTTCGGTTCTTAACTATGGGTCGTCCTTAAATCAGGTGTTCTTAACCCTGGGGACTACCTGTAGTGCTTTCTCCTCCCTTTTTTCCCCTTACAAAAACACCTTTACAAGGTAGGCTGGGATAAGAAAATGACTGGTCCAGATATATCCAATGAGCTTCCTTAGTGAGGGTGGCCTAGAACTTGGGTCTCCCTGTTCCTAGTCCAATACCTTAACTACTATACGACACTAGCTCTCAGCTCTGGCAAGTACAGTACAGGGAGGAAGCCAAGTTTCAGAGAAATTGACTTTCCCAGTGACTAAAGCAGAATGGCCCTGGAGGACAGTACCCAGGGATCCAGAAGGGAGGGAATGCCTACAGCAGCCTAAAGTGTGCAACAGGTGGAACCTCATCCTAAAAGTTACTGAATTGTGGGTGAAGCCAATCAAATTGCACCTAGGGCAAAACTGCTACAACTTTTTACCTACTTAAAGGGAAATACTCTAGTTTAATATAGGAAGAAGTAAGGGCAGCTTTAAGCTGTGTCACGTATGGACTGGGAATGAGATGAAAGTGTGCCAAGAGCACAAGGTAGGAAAAAAGAGATTGCTGGGGCATGTTGGTATGTAGTTAGGTAATCGGGGGAAGAGTGTGGTTAAGTATTGTGGCAGTGCAACAAGGATCCACTTTGCATTTAAACACAAACTACCTTGCTATTCTGAACCATATTCAACTGTACTACAGCACAATTTCACTTTTTAATATTTGGAAAGGAAAATTCTTCCCTTCATTTTGAGGAGGCATTAGCTAGCAAAGCAAAGGTAAATGAATTCCCATTCCCAGTTTACTAGCCATGCTGATTTAAATCTATTTTAAACTTCATAAAATGACATTGCTTTCCTGTTAAATACTTAAACATTGTATTATGAATACATATATTCATCTCCATATTATGAGTAATTAAGTAAGATCCAGAATACACTATATTTTATTTGTTGTATTTATACCTTCCAGAAGCACAGACATGGTACAATAAAACTTCAAAAGGAATATTATTATACAGTCAAACAACTGCAACATTTTACCTTTTTCAGTGCTAGAGAAAATGGAGATGATTTTGTTCCTAGGCTTTCTCTCTTCTGGTACAGAAGGAAGAGGTTTCAAGCTATGATTAGCAGATAAAGGATCTTTGCCTCCTGAACTGAAGATAGTACTGCTCATCCGAACAGGTGGAGCTGGTGGCTTGTCTTCGAGCTCTCCGTTGTCAGACATAGTTAATGGCTAAACAATACTCTGAAATTGAACAGTGAAAACTTTGTCACCAGATTCATCAGTGCATTACAGACTGTTTATTCTTATCCTATATTCGTTAAAAGTTCTTACTGAATAGAGTTGATATTTATTACTATCAAATCATACACCCCAATGACACAAGATAGATAATTCATCTTGGCAATATAAATTTTTACTGTCCAATATTATAAATAGAAACTTAAGATAATTCCACAAAACAGCAATTAATAAAAATATTCCATGTAAAAACAAAAGAAGGCAGCCTTACAAGGTCCAGTAAACAAAAAGAAAAAAATAGCTTGCCTAGAAGTTTTCAAAATAAGAAATACAATGACTAATGGCTGAAGCATCATGAAAGCACTCCAAATAAATAAATAAACAAATAATACAGGATATTTACATCATGAGCAAGAGATCAATTCCAGCAAAATCCTATATAGGTCAACTCAGAAGTCCACTTTGCTGAAATCTGAATCAAGTAAACTAACAAACCTTGCCTTCCCTATACCCCAGCTTTTAGCATATCTGGAAAGGAGCAGTCTGTACATTAAAGAAAGGCCTTGTACATTAAAAAAACAAAATCAGTTTGCCACTTTAGGCTAAGCACCTTTTAGCAATCTCATCTCTCACCAACCTGCAAATGAACAAGATCAAAGTCACTTAATACAGAGTTTGAAGTACATAAAAAACATTCTGGTTTCAACCTGAAAAGGTATTATTTTGTTATTAAGGTTGGTGAGACTTTTAAAAGTCTCTTTAAAAAAAAAAAAAAAAAAGAGGTAACAATTTTTTAACAAGACAAGTACAACAATTAAGAACTGTTTTCACTTCAGGTGTTTGTTCAGCAATTTCAACTTCGTACAACTTTCACCTTGCATTCCCAATACCAGAAAGTTAACACCGTCATGTCATTAAACTTCCCTTAGCTAATTAATTACACATATTTTAGTTAAACCAAAAAGCACTTCTGTTTTTATCAGCATGGATTCCAACCTATCATTCCAACCTATCAGGGAGAGATGAGGAAGACTTCTTAAGATGGTATTTGTCATCTTAAATACTTGCTATATACAGTGCATTCGGAAAGTATTCAGACCCCCTTCACTTTTTTCAATTTTGTTATGTTGCAGCCTGATATTAGAATCGCTCAAATTCATTTTTTTTCTCATTAATCTACACTCAGTAACCCATAATGATAAAATGTAAACAGAATTTTAGAAATGTGTGTAAATTTATTAAAAAGGAAAAACTGAAATATTACATTGACATAAGTATTCAGACCCTTTACTCAGTACTTTGTTGAAGCACCTTTGGCAGCAATTATAGCCTCGAGTCTTTTTCAGTATGACGCGACAAGCTTTGTGCACCTGGATTGGGGGATTTTCTGCCATTCTTCTGCAAATCCTCTCAAGCTTAATCAGGTTGGATGGGGACCATCGGTGGACAACCATTTCCAGGTCTCTCCAGAGATGTTCAATAGGGTTAAAGTCAGGGCTCTGGCTGGGCCACTCTAGGACATTCACAGAGTTGTCCCTAAGCCATTCCTGTGTTGTCTTGGCTGTGTGCTTAGGATCGTTGTCATGTTGGAAGGTGAACCTTCGGCCCAGTCTGAGGTCCTCAGCGCTGTGGAACAGGTTTTCATTGAGGATATCTCTGTACTTTGCTCCATTCAGCTTTCCCTCAACCCTGACCAGTCTTCCAGTCCCTGCTGCTGAAAAACACCCACACAGCATGAAAAACCCTTCCCCCACCATGCTTCACTGTTGGGATGGTATTGGGTAGGTGATGAGCAGTGCCTGGTTTCTTCCAGACATAACATTGAGAATTGAGGCCAAACAGTTCAATCTTGGTTTCATCAGACCAGAGAATCTTGTTCCTCACAGTCTGAGAGTCCTTCAGGTGCTTTTTTGTAAACTCCAAGTGGGCTTTCATGTGTTTTGCACTGAGGAGAGGCTTCCGTCTAGCCACTCTGCCATAAAGCCCAGATCGGTGGAGGGCTGCAGTGATGGTTATCCTTCTGGAACTTTGTCCCATCTCCACACAGGATCTCTGGAGCTCAGTCAGAGTGACCATTGGGTTCTTGGTCACCTCTCTTACTAAGGCTCTCCTCCCCCGACTGTTCAGTTTGGCCAGGCGACCAGCTCTTGGAAGAGTCCCGGTTGTGCCAACCTTCTTCCATTGGAGAATTATGGAGGCCACTGTGCTCTTGGGAACCTTCAATGCAGCATTTTTTTGCAGCATTTTTTTGCAGCCTTCCCCAGATCTGTGCCTTGCAATAATCCTGTCTCTGAGCTCTGCAGGCAGTTCCTTTGACTTCATGGCTTTTGCTCTGGTACAACATGCATTGTCAGCTGTGAGGCCTTCTATAGAGAGGTGTGTGCCTTTCCAAACCATGTCCAATCAATTTAATTTACCACACATGGACTCCAATCAAGGTATAGAAACAGCTCAGCAACAATCAAGAGAAATGGAAGGCACCTGAGCTAAATTTCAAGTATTGTTGCAAAGGGTCTGAATACTTATGCTAATGTGATATTTCAGTTTTTCCTTTTTAATAAATTTACAGACATTTCTAAAATTCTGTTTTCACTCTGTCATTATGGGGTACTGAGTGTAGATTAATGAGAAAAAAATGAATTTGAACGATAGTAGTATCAGGCTGCAACATAACAAAATTGAAAAAAGTGAAGGGGGTCTGAATACTTTCTGAATGCACTGTATGTGTTAATACATACACACACACACACACACACACACAATAAATATGTTTGCCTGGTTGAGGGTTTCAGTTGATTAGAAAAAACTTAATGGAGTTCAGTGAGCTCGAAAATAATAAATCAAGCAATCCAAGAAATAATTCAAAAAACTGACAGGATAGTTAAATGTTTAAAACACAAAGTCACTATCTTCAACTTGCACCTGAAACAAAATTTTAGAGTTTTTTTTTTCCTATGGATTTTGAAAACAGTCCGCTTTCTTTAATCTGACTGAACAAGAATCTAAATGAAGTTCTAAATTATGTAACTCAGACTTCAGATTTACAGCATTCATTTTATTTATCTTATTTATTTAAGAGCTTACATTCCACCTATAGTGATCGTAGGTGGCTCACAACAACCAATAAAAACAATATAAAAACAAATCAGGTTTTTTGGTTTTTTTACTACTGATCTGAAATCTACCATCTGCAATTAGTGCAAAAGGAGTACCTGGAATTAAAGAATTCTGCCCAATAATTAGTTTTGAGTTAGTTTTAATTAAGTTCACATTCAATATATACCAAAATTACCTCAAAAAGTCTTCATTTCAACTGTACCGACTGGAGTGGGAATAGATTATTAAGGTACTGCTATTAATCAACTGGAAGCCAGAGATGTTAATTTTTAGAGATTCACCAAAAGATCCATCTATATTCTGCCCATTCCTAGCCTATCATCTTTAAGCGAGAAGAACTTCTGCATTCATTGGTAACAGAGAATAGTCTATCAAGGATGCATCTTGGTAGTCACTGTCTTTAACTTATATATTAATTTGATGGCATTAATTTTTAACAAGCCTAATTTCCATGCTCCCAATCTGGCAGGCTGCAGGATAGCCATGCCATTACATCCCAAACTCCAATTCAGCTCAAAATAGTAGCGAAATCTCTACTACATGGTCAATTATCAAAAATCCATTCAGCAAAAGAGCCAAATGAAAAACCTGGATAAGATCAAGAAGATTCACATCTTTAAATACCTTGGGGTGGTCTTTGATGCTAACAAATCATGGAAATCACATCAAAATTATGCCCCTCTGATGGCATTAGGAGCTTCTGCTGCCGTTAGGCCTTTCTTTTTCACCAGGGGTGGAGAGTTAGTTCCTATTGCTCTTAACACATTTTAGAGCCAAAACGTTAGCTCAGATCTTATACAGAGCACAGGCTGGAATCTATGCTACAAAGAATACCGTGGAAGTGGTGCACACACAATTCTTGAGACGTATTTCTGCCACCCCAAGATGTATAGCCAACATCACTCTCAGACTTAAGGTGGAAATGCCTAACATACAGGTTATAACCTAGAGGCTAAAGAACAGTTACCTGCTAAAAACCCAGTTTTTCCCCATTGACCTATTACCCTTGTAGTGGCAAAGGAACGTTTATCAAGTTAGAGGGATATTATAGAAACCAAGCTAGTATTTTATGATTTTTCAGCTGGGTTCCTTCTTACCCTGGACTATGAAAAAGCCAGACATGCATTACTTTAAAGGACAGATTATATGGAGAACCAATTGGACATTAATAGGATGCCACACAACAGCAGAACTTGGGTTTCAAGCAGACTTTGGATGCCAGCCAAATATTTAATACCTTTCACCTCCCCAAAACTGCAGAAAGACTTCTTACAGGCACAACGTAAGATGTTACTATCAGCACTCCTACTGGACAGATACTACAAAATCCCAACAAGTGATTCAGAGGAGACTGAAACAATTGCCCATACAGGGAGTTAATGATTGTAATTGGGAATGGGAACTCTGATGCTAAGCGAAGTGGCCGTAAAGCAAAAAAATCATCAGTTCCAGTTGTGGTCATTAAGTGAATCACATGTAGTTGCTAAATGTGCTGTCATATGACCATGACTTGCAACTTCCTGCTGGCTTCCCTGTTGACTTTGCTTGTCAGAAGCTGGCAGTGAAGGTTGCAAATGGTGATCATATGACCGCGGGGATGCTGTGATGGCTGCAACTTTGAGGACTGGTCATAAATCTCCTAATTCAGCACCATCATAACTTCAAAACGGTCACTTAACAAGTGGTTGCTAAGCAAGGTCTACCTGAATACAGGATCATAAGGAATTCTCTCATTTTACCTCTTCTGGGACAGTATCCAAGACAAACAGACTCTTATTATATAAAGCTTCTACTTTCTGACTAACGCTAGCCTCACCAATACTATACTTCAACTTTGTGTTGCTGCAGTTAAAACATGCCATCAAATAGAGGTACAATCATATACATCAAATATACATAGTCCCCAGTTTAAGGACAAGTTCCATTTCCAAAATCTGTCCTTAAGTCAAATTTGTATGTAAGTCGGAATAGTATTACTGTATAATACTATATAAGTAATGTTGTGTAATGAACTCGAACCATAGTATAATGAACTCAAACCACTGCATATTTAACTCAAATTTTGCTACAAGAAGCTCCGTTCTTAACTATGGGTCATCTGTAACCCAGGTGCTCTTAACTCAGGGACTACCTGTACTGTACCCATGATCATTATATTTGTATATTATTTTAATCTTAATCATTGTTCATAATAATAAAAACATCCATTTAATGATACTACAGAATCAAGCATAGAATCCTTGTGTTTTGTGAATTCACCTCTTTGCTTTGAAGAAGCTAGCCAATTCTGGGAAACATAATGCTTTATTTTTCTCTCCCCATAAAATTCAACTACTCTGGCTCCAGCGGTCTCCTATTGCTTTTTTTTTCATCCTTACATAGTACAGTTTGGAAGCATGCCATTTTTCAAGAAAAGGCGGCTGCTTAGAAAAGACCAAAGATAATGTTGGTATTTATCTCAGCTAATCAGACCTCTCAGGATGGTCAGAAGCTTCCAGCCATCCTCTTGTTTTACACTGCAAGAGAATGTGCCATTTTCCTTTATGGGATGGAAGTTGAATCATTTATGATCAAGAAGCCTATACACAGCACCAGTCATAGGGAAACTTTTCCATTCTATGCTATCCAGTATACATCACTTCCATTTTCCTGCATTAAGTTTCTTACTGTCTATTCAGAACCACAGAACTGAACATAACTTCCAAATATTAAATCAGGATAGGAAGAGTTCCTACAGGTAGTCCTCATTTAGCAACTGCCTAGATAGCAACTCTTTGCAAATACTACAGTAATAAATGGCAATAAAAAATTCATTTTCCAACCAATGTATAGATGGTCCCCTACTTATGAAAAGATTACATTCCAAGAGGCTGTTTATAAGTCTGTTTTGTTCGTAAGTCCAACCAAGTAAAAAGTAAAAAAACAAGAGGAGGAGGCAGAAGGTAGGGCAGCTCTCCATTGCCAGGTGAGGTAGTAGTGGCTCCTTGGGCGAAGGATGAGCCAGTGGGGCACAGCATGCTCCGTCGCTGGGTAAAGCAGGAGAGGCGGCAGTGTCTCCCTGGACTAAGGGGCAAGCCAGTGGGGCGTGGCCCGCTCCGTTGCCAGGCAAGGCAGGAGACCTCCGCCCCCTCTCCCCGTCCTTGGCCATCGCCCCCTCTCCTGCCTCACCCGGTGGTAGAGCGCGCCACATAAACTAACCCTTTCTGGGAACTCCAACTCCAATGCAAACCTCCAATGGAAACAGAAGGCTGGAGAAGGCAGGAAAGGGTATGAGTAAGTTATTTCATGCCTACAGCCTTCATCTATCTGCCCTAATTTTGGAGAAGCCATTTGCAATTAATCTGGCATCTTACTTTAAACAAAATTATCAAGCACTTCTGTTAAATACTGTTACGATTTTATCAATTTTTCTACAAAGCATAAGTAACCCTGTAATCAAGGATTATAACTGAAGTTTAAAAAAGAGACATATCATAGATTAGATCAGGCAACATTCATTCCTGGTCAATCAGGTGAACAAAATGTACACTGGCAAGGAAACCAAGATAATCAATCCCCAGTTAACAGATAAGAATTTGTAGAAGTCAAATGAGAATTATCAAATAAGGCAGAGGTATCTATTTTCGCCCTCAGGTATATATATATTTTTAATCCTCTTTCAATCATGACCAATTCTACGGAGACTGCCTGGCCAAGTCCCTGCAGTTTTCCTGGCAAGTTTTTTTCAGAAGTGGTTTGCCACTGCCTCCTTCCTAAGGCAGAACCCAGCTGGCTGTCGCAGGAAATTGAGTCCGTTGCATTGCATCCAGCAACCGATTCCCTTTTTCCCATGCAAGGCACCACCAGCGTTTTTCCTTCCACTGGGGTGAGAGTACCTATTTATCTACTCGCTTATGCTTTCGACCTGCTAGGTGGGCAGGAGCTGAGGGCACAAGACGGGAGCTCATCCCGCCGCACGGAGCTTGGGCTCGAACTGCTGAAGTGTCGACCATTTCTTGCCAGCAACTTCCAGCATCATTAAGCCACTGCGCCACCACATCCCCCTCCACTTGAGATATGGAAATGCACAAATATATAGAGTCCAATGAGAATTTGTTCTATGTTTCTGAAAAACAAAAACAGCAGCAAGGTGAAATATCCCTGATGTGCTGCACCACAATTCATTTTTTGCCAGAAAACAGACAGTATACTTAATATCCTGCAGAACTCTTGTCATTTCATTTGCAATAAATACCTACATGTTTCCCACTTAAAACTGGCTTTCCATTTCTCATTCTAACAAAGAACTAAATAACTTTGGACTACTAAAATAATTTCAGTTCAAATGAATTCTTCAAGAATTATGCTCTAAGAAAAATAAACCCAAGTCAAGATTTCTGGAATTTATAACAATTGTTGAAAGCATTTAAGTTCTATTTAAAGAACTGATCAGAAATGTCATGCTGACAGGTTCAATAACATTTTAAGGGATCCATATTAATTCTGGTACAACTAAAATATTTATCTTATATGGAATATTTTGTGACATATAACAAATATTTTCTATTTGCAGAAAGATAAACTTAGCATTATGTTGCCTTATCTATTGACAGTATGAATATTCACATTTCAAACTGATGCTGTATTTTAAAAAATAATACAAATATTAAATTTTTCATTCAATATTGGGAAGTAAAAAGATCTGACTGCAAAGAAGGAGCTACAACAAACTATCTAGAAATATTTAAACTGAAGTAAAAAAGCACTAATATCCTTATGAATACCACATTCTTATACAGCTCATGTACATAGAAACAGTTGTTGAAGAATTAAAAGGAGCAAGATAAAATGTCCATTTCAGTGATGACACTGGCCTCTGCTATGACATACTACCAGACAAATTTTTACTTTAATGAAAATACTGTTTTAACAAAATCCTTTTTACTAAGGTGGTATAAAAGGAATGCTCTGACATACTTTAGAGGCATATTAAAACAGGAATTCAATTACTATAAGTCATCCCCAAAATAGGTAAGAGTTAAATTTCACATAAAAATGGTAGCAATGATAAATCATATTGACCCTATTTATACATCCCAACTACATTATTCTAACAGTGGAATATTTGATTAGGTATTATTTGATATCCAACATACCTCTTAAATAAGCAACACAAATTCTGTCAAACTATATTCAGCTAAAAAAATTCAGAATATACAGTGGGGCAAAAAAGTATTTAGTCAGCCACCAATTGTGCAAGTTCTCCCACTTAAAAAGATGAGAGAGGCCTGTAATTTTCATCATAGGTATACCTCAACTATGAGAGACAAAATGAGAAAAGAAATCCAGAAAATCACATTGTCTGATTTTTAAAGAATTTATTTGCAAATCATGGTGGAAAATAAGTATTTGGTCACCTACAAACAAGCAAGATGTCTGGCTCTCACAGACCTGTAACTACTTCTTTAAGAGGCTCCTCTGTCCTCCACTCGTTACCTGTAGTAATGGCACCTGTTTGACCTTGTTATCAGTATGAAAGACACCTGTCCACAACCTCAAACAGTCACACTCCAAACTCCACTATGGGCAAGACCAAAGAGCTGTTGAAGGACACCAGAAACAAAATTGTAGACCTGCACCAGGCTGGGAAAACTGAATCTGCAATAGGCAAGCAGCTTGGTGTGAAGAAATCAACTGTGGGAGCAATAATTAGAAAATGGAAGACATACAAGACCACTGATAATCTCCCTCGATCTGGGGCTCCACGCAAGATCTCACCCCGTGGGGTCAAAATGATCACAAGAACGGTGAGCAAAAATCCCAGAACCACACAGGGGGACCTAGTGAATGACCTGCAGAGAGCTGGGACCAAAGTAACAAAGGCTACCATCAGTAACACACTACGCCGCCAGGGACTCAAATCCTGCAGTGCCAGACGTGTCCCCCTGCTTAAGCCAGTACATGTCCGGGCCCGTCTGAAGTGTGCTAGAGAGCATTTGGATGATCCAGAAGAGGATTGGGAGAATGTCATATGGTCAGATGAAACCAAAGTAGAACGTTTTGGTCTAAACTCAACTCGTTGTGTTTGGAGGAGAGAGAATGCTGAGTTGCATCCAAAGAACACCATACCTACTGTGAAGCATGAGGGTGGAAACATCATGCTTTGGGGCTGTTTTTCTGCAAAGGGACCAGGACAACTGATCCGTGTAAAGGAAAGAATGAATGGGGCCATGTATCGTGAGATTTTGAGTGAACACCTCCTTCCATCAGCAAGGGCATTGAAGATGAAACGTGGCTGGGTCTTTCAGCATGACAATGATCCCAAACACACCGCCCGGGCAACAAAGGAGTGGCTTCGTAAGAAGCATTTCAAGGTCCTGGAGTGGCCTAGCCAGTCTCCAGATCTCAACCCCATGGAAAACCTTTGGAGGGAGTTGAAAGTCCGTGTTGCCCAGCGACAGCCCCAAAACATCACTGCTCTAGAGGAGATCTGCATGGAGGAATGGGCCAATATACCAGGAACAGTGTGTGAAAACCTTGTGAAGACTTACAGAACACATTTGACCTCTGTCATTGCCAACAAAGGATATATAACAAAGTATTGAGATGAACTTTTGATATTGACCAAATACTTATTTTCCACCATGATTTGCAAATTAATTCTTTAAAAATCAGACAATGTGATTTTCTGGATTTTTTTCTCATTTTGTCTCTCATAGTTGAGGTATACCTATGATGAAAATTACAGGCCTCTCTCATCTCTTTAAGTGGGAGAACTTGCACAATTGGTGGCTGACTAAATACTTTTTTGCCCCACTGTAATTTCTACGATTGTATAGCTCTATCAAAGGTACATTTTTTTAAATTCTACAAATCTGAAAGAAAGGATCACCTAGATAAAAAAATCTTTGGAGCATAATTCTGATTTCAGCAATTTCAGCAATGGGACTTGCACAAGATTCATCCCAAGTCAACATGTAATAATTAAAGAGGTATTCAATAATCCCTGAAAGCATTTCCTCTCTGCTCCTTAAAACTGGAATATCTACACAGTGTCACCCTTCTCATTTTTCTGAGCTCTTAACCATTCCCAACTGCCTCATATATATACTCACACTTGCAGGAGCTCTATTTGGTTCTATTATGTTGAGAAGAGACTTTTCTAAGAAATTAAAGCTACAAACTGATGGCAAAAGAAGTGAAGGTTTTTATTCATCATATATAATACCTGTATAACAAACTTCAGGTATTCTTTGGAGATACAAAACAGTTTTAAGCACAAAGAAACTTCAGAAAATGAAAATGTATCACTATCAATCAACACTAAAAGGGCAACATTTTTAAAGGAGAAATCCATCTTCCTTTTACTCAGCTATTAAACTCCAATACTGGTGATTTCAAAGCCAAACTTGCAATGTTCCTTCAGATTCTCAAAGATTCTAAGCCTCCTTTTGCATAGCTCATCTCTTTACATCCAAACTAGGGAGAAATTGAGACAAATCATTTGGTTGATCTAAAAAATGTCCACAATTGACTGCTAGTCTGATTTGTTGCTGTGCTTAAATCTTGCCAGTGGATTGCTTTGCCTACAAGGTCTGTCAGTAGTGTGACAGATTTTTTTTAAGAAGTATATCTCAGACATTGCCTTTTTATGACTACATTATTTGATATCTGTTTCCTGAAATACTAGTTATAAATTATAAAGGGTACAGATTGTCCTAGCTTAATCTCCATTTGTTCAGTGACTGTTCGAAATTATAACGGTGCTGAACAAAGGGACTTATGACCAGTCCTCAAAGTTCTGGCTGTTGCAGTGAGCCCACAGTCACGTGAACAAAATTCAGGCCCACTCAGGCCCACCTGTAATTACGACCACCTTTTGGCCACCAGCTGCCACCCACCATCCAGCCCTGTCCGCTGCCAGATCCACTGCACCATGCGCCAGTAGTGTACTGGCCGGGGCCTTCTTCGTATGCTTTCTTTCGTGCTGATGCCGCCAGAGCTTCTCTCATGCCCTGGCCAGGGCCTCCATTTGTGCATCAGCCAGAGTTTTCTTTCACAAAAGAAGGACCCAGCTACAAGGGTCCTTTTTTCTCATCAGCAGTGGCAGGAAGAAGACGGTGAAGGTCAGCTGGGGGCGGCAAGGCTGGCAGAGGTGGCAGAGTGCAAGGCGGCCAAAAGAGTCGAGATGGGGAGGAGACAGGTGGGTGGGGGTAGTCAAAGAGGAGGTAGTCTTACCAAGGCTCGGGGCTAGGAGAGACCAAGCCAGGAATGGTTTGGATCAGGGTGGGTGCTCAGCTAAGGACCTGTGGGATTCGGTTATCAATGCCAACTGGGACTATAAGGATTGCCATCACTAAGCAACGCAGTCACGTGACATCGCGCTTTACAACCCACTGCTTAGCGACAGAAATTCCGGTCCCAATTGCCATTGTAACTTGAGGATTACCTGCAGTAAATAATAAACATACAAATTTCAACAAACCACAAGCAGGCAATCAGTGATATAAAGCCTGGAGAAAAACGAAAAAAGCTTTCCCAAATTTTTGAGGGCATTCTGATAATTCATTCTTTTTTTTATTTATCACATTTATAAAACTGCCCATCTCACAAAAAATGACCCTTTACTGACAACACCAACTGTCTGCAATTCTTATAGTAAAAAAGACAACGAAAGGTATTTCAAATGAATCAAACTATTTTTTTTTTTTGCACACACAAAAGCATTTTCAGACTTAGCTCACCAAATTAAGGGCAAAGAAGGAATCAGATCAATTTATGAGATCAGGTCAGCTACAGTTCAAAAGTCTTAAACCCCAAAGACTATCAGTGAAGCTTCCTGCAGGTAATCAGAGGGGCCAAAATTAATATGTACAGATATTAGATCATTCTTGTTGTAATAACTAATTATTATCTCCATGATTCAGACAGGAAACAGCTGATTCTATCCAGTAGTACTGGACTTCAATTTCTAATCTTCTAGCCAGTACTGCTGGAGGGCATCAGATTATGACATTCGGTGGGTAGGACAGGGTAGAGTTTCTAATTATGTATTGTCTGCCCCACTGGCTTGCAATCTCCCTTATGAAAGAATGTAAAAATGGTTTCAAATATGATGTTGGCAACACTCAAGTTACTTGTTCTGGGAGAATTCATTGCCAGCATGGGCAATGACAGGAGCAATTTAGAAGCTTATGATTGTCAAGGCAAGCACTGACCTGTCTAATTTCTGGCCCCACACAATCAACTGGATTAACCCTTTTCTTCCTGCCCACTTACTGGACAAGATGAGACTAATCTGAAAGTGGAGATACTAAGTTTATGTGAAGTTAAATTTAATTATTTGGTTGGTATTATAGACAAATCAGTATCTTCTTAAATCTACACTCAGCAATATCCCAGGGTTTTTCAGGGGTAGGCAATCTTTCTCAGATTGAAGACTATATTCAGCCTTGTAAACTAGGCCAAGGCCATAACCCTATAAGTATAACCCCCCTGTTATTAAGTTATGCCATCATCAATGATTAACATTAACATTTACTACAAAAATATTAAAATAAGCACATTTGTTTCTCTGAGTCAGCTGTAACTGTGTCTCCTTGTACCAGTTACAACTCTGTTTCTAAGGATAACAAAGCCTTCCACCTCCAGTGCGTTTCCATCAAGAAAATTCCAACTAAAGTTGCCAGTCAAGAGATAGAGAATCCAGGAATCTAGGTAATGTTTCTGTTTCCAGAGTCCACTAGAAATTTTAAATTTTGCAAAAAAAGAGTAGTAACCATTTATTGCTGTAGTTTCAGATTTGCAATGCTTAGTAAACACAGAGTAGGGGAAGAAGTACACTAATCAGTTTGGGATAAGGGGAGATTGCTTGCTTCCAAGGAGAAGAATTCAAGATGTGGGTGCCCTCCCACCCCACTTGCTCTGCCCCATTTATTTGAATCATGATTCGTAGAAGTTCTTCTGCCCTCCACACCTCAGTTTTTCTTCTGGTGGTTTCTCTGTGCCAGGTTAGAAAGTTCCAAGGAACATACTAACATAGGCTTAGGATGCTAGTCGTATTTATCTGTAATTGTATTTTCATAAAGTGTATTTTACAGATTAAAATACATAATATTAAAATATATTTTAAATAAAAAATATGATCAAAAATCAAATCACTTTTATTTCTCTTAAACAAAAGCTGACCCAAGTGAATCGGTCCTTTCAAAGCCCAATAACCAATATGATTTCCTATTATAAATAACACATTCAGCTACCATTGGGCCTATCAGTATTAGTGTAAAAAATAGTTTATCTTCAAAGAGATTAACAGCTTTCCACAACATATGCAACTTATACAAATTTATGAAAACATTAAAGGCAAAGATATTCCAATCAAACCTAGTCTGAATTAAGGAACATTAAATGTGAGCCAAATATAGTTACACAAAATGTGCTAGTTGTAATCCAGTCTAAGTATGATCAAGCTGTGTAAAACAAATCTAAAATAAAATATGAAGTATTTTCTATTACCGTATATGTTGGCCTTCAGGAAAACCATGATGACATGGCTCTTCCTTCAAGCATTAAGGCTAAGATAACAGTGCAGCCTGAGATACATGTTTGGTGTTGAGTTCTTTATGAAGTATCTTAGTTATAGCATTCTGATTATTTTAACTGTATCCTGCATTGTCCTATAATGGTTTTTATTAAAGTAAATTTTAAAATGTACTGTTCGATTTATGCCCAGTTACTTAAGATAGACAACCAAATACTTTCTAAATAAAAAAATAAATAAATGTGTGCTGGGAGGGATGAGACACAAATGAGACTTAAATAGCCAATACACTACAAAGGATTATCTGCTCCTGATTCAGTGGAGGAAACTGTAAAGATGTACAATCTAGCTTGTCCAAGCCTTATACAAGATAGTAATGAAAAGAACAAAATAAAAGCCACAATTTCCTAAATCTAGCTTTTTCACCATAACTAACACAGGGATTATGGTGCTTAATTATTACTGGAATTACTTAAGACACATACAAACTCTGTACCCTTCTGTAATTCAAAATGTTCCTGACCTAGGTACCTGCGAGATTTATATCTTGTGCAAGCATGAGGAGTTAACTTTAATACCAATTTTTATGATGCACTCCATCTATTAATGTGATCAACTTTTAATTTTAAAAATTATATTTAGAGCCAGTGTTGTGTAGTGGTTATGGTGTTTGACTAGAACCAGAAAGATGTAGGTTCAAGTTTGCATCCAGCCATGGAAGTTCACTGGATAACTCTGGGCCAGCCATAACTTACCTCACAGGCTTTTGTGGGGAAAACTGGTGAAGGGGATGCTATGTACACAGCCTTGAGCTCCTGGTGAAAAAACAGGACACAAATGCAAGGAATAAATACTTCTTTCAAAACCCTGTAAGATGCGCAGTACTTCAGAGCCATAGCCAAAGATGCTTTGGGGGGCATGGGTACACATACCACTCCTGTGAGTACCTCCTTAAAGTGATTGATTATCTTAGTTTTCCTACTGAAGATTGTTCTTATTGAATGCCTTGGGACTGGATCTTTTATTTTGATAAAATTACTACAGACCTAGAGTTAAATCTAAAACTAGAGATTTTCTTGCTTATGTTTGAAAAGGCAATATTTTTAGAAGATCAAAGATAAATATGAGCTAGTTACAATGGCTCCAGACAGTAGATAATTAGTACTTAACCTAGGTACACTATCATAAAGCTGATGGCTTGTTATACAAGCGCTTCAAACAAAGGGAAACACTGCCTCCACATAGCAAAAAGCAACCTAGCAGAGCAATGGAAAAGGGTAGTAATTCCACGCCCTCACACATACATTGTTGCTGCCAAAAACTCAAGAACATTCTCCAGGAAGAGTGCCAAGGTAAAGCTCTCAAACATGAGTGAGACAAGGAACTACTTATACTATAAAATATCAGACATTTAAAGCAAGCTGTTTTTGCTCCTTTTACCTCCAAAAAAACCACTTAGCAAGATACTACCACTAGAAGACAAGAGGTTCATTTTCCAAAAGTTTCTAATATTATTAACAAAATCTATATTATCTTAACTATTTTGATGAAGGAAAATAATGTAAATAATCCAGTTGAAATTAAACCCTAATCTTTGATATTTCCATTAATCAAACGTTGCCCATTGTGCCCCATAGGTAATCAAAGGTAACAGAACTATGCCAAATTCCAGCTGGTGAAGCAGTATATCAACTTTTTCTTTCTGACATTTGGAATTCCAACAAATGCTCCTCTACTGACTCAGAGACAACAAAGGGTATTGCAAGCAAATTGCCAAATCTGCTCTGGGCCATTCCCCTCTAGCTCCAAGCCAGAAGTGAGAGGCAAAAATTTATTTTAGATGAAACAATTACCTCCAATATCTTTATTTAGAGTTCTGAGGCTAGCTGTTTGGAAAATCCAAACACTGAAAAAAATTATGGCTTGGCTTCTAATGGAACTAGTTGCTAGTAATTACTCCCTGGACTTTCTATGATCATCCAGGTACAATTTAGAACTTAAAAAGAGACCTACTGCAATGATGGAGAACTCACGGCTCTCCACACACTGTTGAACTACAAATCCTTGATTGAGGCTTCTGGGATACAGTTCAGCGATATCTGAAAGACTACTGTTTTTGTCCTGTAATCTATTGTTCCAAACAGCTCGCTCATACAGTCAATTCTCATTATTCGCGGTACTTATGTACCATAAAGTTGCCACAAACACTGAATTAGAAAATACTGAACCACTACTCCTAGGGGAAAAATAGGGTTAGGTTCCCACAAGCCTCTGGTCACATCATTTTCATCAACTTATCAATACATAACTTTGTTTTATGCGTGTTTGTTTAAAGACATCTTATTTAATATATATTTCAGCATAAAAATGGAAAAATGTGGCACTAAATAGACCTCAAAAAGGACACTTGTTTACGTTATAAGAGTTGAAACAAGAAGGCAGAGTGTCACCTTGTTCAACCTCAGCTAGGAATGTACATTTTTCCCATTTCTGCACATGTCTGCAAATAACCACAAAAGCTCCATGAGTATTGATTTTGGGGTTACAAATAAATTTTAGCGAGTAGGCAAACTTGCAAATATGGAATCCACGAACAATGAGGATTGACCTAGCCTAACTAATATGCCACAATATCCCAAGCTACCTGTCTAGGGCCCTTGAGACAGAGCAGGATTAAAATACATAATTTGTATGTTTAAACAGCCTTCATCCTTGTGCATAAGATACCATATTTACTATTACAGTAGCCGTAATATATATTGTTACTCAACAGAACAAGAGGATAGAAGCTTCATGCTAATATTCAGAAGAGTCTTATATTATAAAAGCAGATAAATCATAGTTTATAGTAAAATAAAAAGAACTGTGGGATGCTGGGGAAATATGTTCCTTTAAAAAGGTTTATTACTAATTCTACCACCTCCCTAACAAAATGCTATTTACATAAAAATGTAAACCAATGTTAAGTACCTTACATCTTAATCAGTTCAAGACTATAGAGTACTAGTAGTTGAAAGCAAATAAATTATCCACACAGTGCTTAATATTAGCTATTTCAGGAGGAAGTACAGCTGTGAAATAATTTTCCTGGTTTTTCTCACTGTTGGGGTTTCCTCTAAAAAGACCTTGAAGTACTTATGACTACTGATTAAAACAATTTAAATTATGTTCTATTTAATTTCAAATAAAAGGAGTAAATAAGAGTACGTGTGCATGACAATATGGAGAAGCCCAATTTGCAACACAATTATACATAATGTAGCTTGTATACTGCTCATTCCAAAGTAGTTTTATTTTAATGGCAAATAAAAATTGTTCCATTTATTTTATTTATTTATATTTCAAATTTGTCACCACCCATCTCACTGCAGAGTGACTCTGGGCAGTTTACAGTAAAAACAGAATAGACATAATTAAAATAGGTAAATATTAATTAATTAAAATATGCTACAGTAACAAACTTCCTATATAATACTTCCAGGAGGCTGATGTTAATTAGGTGTTAATAAACTCAGGGAGCATCTTCAAGGTGCCAGCCATCCCCAGGATCAGTTGTATCTTTCCTTGCCCCACGCAAATTGGCAGAGCCAAGTCTTTAATTCCCTCTGGAAAATTGGGAGGGTAGGAGCCCGCCTCACCTCTGGGGGGAGAGTATTCCATAGGGCAGGGGCAATGGCAGAGAAGGCTCTCCTCCTAGGACCACCAGTCAATATTCTCTCACCAACGGGATCTGCAACATGCCTTCTCTGCCAGACCAAGTAGGACAGGTCAATGTAAAGGAGGTAAGACGGTCCCCCAGGTAACCTTTTGTTTAAGTCTTCTTTATCTTCCACTGTTATTTGGCTACTGGACTTGTGTCTATAGGCATTTTTGAATTTAGCCAGTATAAGCTATCAGACTGATTTTGACCTACGTGTTAAAATACTGGACTCTAAAGAAATGGGATGGCAACTGGTAAGTTAAGTAATATCAGCTGGCCCCCATTAATTTCATTGTGATAGAATATTATAAAATATTCCAAAATGTCAGCATATAATTTTTTTTCCGGTTTAATACAGTTCAGTTACTTAATAATAGGAGGGAAGGCCCCTTCACAAACAGTATAGCTGTTCTCACTACCTGATGTAACTGCAGAGACCACCAATAAAAGACAAGCTGTCAACAGATGCATAATTTACAAGTGCAAGGTTGTTGGACCAGGACCAAAGGTTAATTCATTATTCAAGTACAGGTAGTCCTCACTTAATAACAGGGACCAGAAATGTGGTCGTTAAGTGAGTCACCATGTGACCGGACCTGATTTTATGACTATTTTTGCTATGGCCATTAAGCAAATCACTGCAGTCATTAAGCAAATCACATGGTCATTAAGCAAATCATACAGGAAGTTTGTTTTTAGCATATTTTAATTAATTTTTATTTTAATTCATGTTTATTCTGTTTTTACTGTAAACAGCCCAGAGTCACTCTGCAGTAAGATGGAAAGTGACAAATTTGAAATATAATATATAAAATATAAATCACACGGTCGTTAAACGAATCCAGCTTCCCCAGTGGACTTCTTTGCCGGAATTCACTTAATCCACATGGTTCACTTAACAACCGCTGAGATTCGCTTTACGGTTGTCATATAAAACGTTGCAAATCACGATCATGTGACCATGGGAGGTAGTGCGATAGTTTGCAACAGTCATAAGTGTGAGTACCAGTCACTTTTTCTGAGGCTGTTATAACTTTGAACCATCATTAAATGAACAGTTGCTAAGCAAGGACTACCTGTAGGAGAGTCATTAAGCAAATGGGCCATCAAACCCACGCAGCCTAATCTACCATACAGAATTTTTGGGCAGATCAAATGGAGAAAAGAAGGGAATATGAATACTAACCGAATAGCTTAGGAAAATGGATACAACACAACTTGTAATACAATAATCATTTATATCAGTTCACAGTTTTTGGTAACCATTTAATGTATCAAAACAAATTATCTTCAAAAAACTTTAGTATCATGATTAGTTTCATTCTTTCTTTTGCAACAAATATTTGGGGCAATTTGAAGGCGATGTTTTCCTCTACAAAATACTTACTCAATAAAGCAAAATACTCAGCAGAACCATTCACCTCTTTTAGACCTGACTAGAAAACCCTCCCAAGAGAATGCAAATGTTATGTTGCCCACTATTGCTGGCATATGGCAATAAATAACACTCTAAAGAGAGATGATGCAAGGAGGTAAGTTATTAGCAAAGATACAGCTATTCTCAATGTTTGAACAACATATCAATGTTTGAAAACCAAACTATATTTTTTCCTGAGATCCACAAGCTATAAAATGCATATATAGTATTGTAGGTATAACATTAAGATATAAATACAGAAGCAGTACAAAAATGAACAAAGCCACAATAAGTAATCCTATAAAAGTTATTTAGAATTTCACACCAATGCTTGCTTATCTTTTTAGCTGTACATAAAATTTAAAATTGAATAAAATAAAAATGAATACCCTGTTTAGAGCCAAGTAATATATTACAATGGAACAAGATGCAGTCAATTATACATTGGAATTTTATACAAAATAAAAGTGTTCACAAATTTATTTGTGGTCAGGATTCTTTTATTAACTAAATTCTTACTATACTGGCTAACCATGCAAATATACAACTGTGGTTTTCAGTTATACCTCTACAAATATTCAGGTACAAGAAAACAAAAGTAATGCAGTCAGAAATGAAACTCATTTGTTTTTTCTAATCCGCATACATTTACATTCACATAGATGTTCATGCTGACTAGATGCACAGAATCTAAAGGATCTTTTTGTCCTTACAGATTTACTCAGAGACATCATGTAACAATGATGGCATCATGTAACAGACGTAGCTATGAAAAGTATAAGCAGTTTCATAGCAAACAAAGTTGAACCATTTTTAAAATAGTAGCCATGCAAACTGCCTTTCAGTTCTGCTTCAGCACTCTAGGATTCTGCCATTTAGTCCTTTCTTACATCCATCCTCTCTAATATGCATTCATACATACACACTGGTCCAGTTCATACATCATGCTAAACCACAGCTTGTCTAATTATGGCTTACTGAATAATCCATAATGGCTGGCTTCAAATTACATGCTTAGTCAAAACCAAATAAACCACATTATGGTTTAATATACTGCATAAATCCAATGAATACAAGACATTAAAAAGACAATTACTTAACTACTATACTTCTTATACTTATTCATGCAGTAGAATGCATGTTATGTGAGCCTAGCCAATTATGATTTAAACAATAGTGGTCCTGCGTAATGTATAAGGAGTTACTTGGACAAAACAGCTTACAGATCTACATTCAAATCAGGTAACATTCAGGAATCACAGAATGTAACAACTAGAAGAGACATGGGAGACCACCTAGTCCAACCCAATGTAGCAATCCACTTCTACAGCATTTGCTGCAGGAACTTTCAGGTCAGAAAGCTGCAGTAGTAAAACAGGTTATTGTTATCATGCAGGCTAGGAGAGACTGAGTTCTGGTCTATCATCTCACAGTCTAAATGTTCTACTGATATGCAAGAAAATTCTCTACATTAGTAAGCTATCTTACAAAGGGCAGAAGACTTCTATCATGTTTTGTATTTTTAACTTTAGTTGTATACAACTATAAACACATTTTCTGTAAACTGTTCATACTTTAATTTTTAAGAGAACTGCTCCAAAATTTAAACAAATACCCAAGTTAAATCACAGTTAAATTAAAATATTATCAACTATACCTGAAATAAATATTTTGTGATGTCAGGATGGAACTGCACATACAAATATTCACTCCTCTCTTGAAACAAGTAATGACATCTTCTCAAATTTATTTCAACATCTTGATCTCCTGTCAGCTAACCAAAAAGGAGAAAGGATATAGTTTTCTCATTCCAACACACCCTCTAGGGTGACCAGGATCTAAAAACACCATTCCCAATTTAATCACCTGAAAAAAAGTTACAACTATGACACTCACATTTTAAATATGTTCAGAAATATTCTATGACTCAAAAATCAGCTGTGGAAACAAAAAGATTGAGCAGCCACTGCCTTCCAATTCTTAGGAACTTAGAGCCACTCAACTGGATCAAATTAAAGGCCTGCCTAATTCTATGTTATGTTTTAAAGAAGATCCTCTATGGGAAAATCATGAGAGGAACAAGAATGCAACAGCCCTTTCTTGCAATTGTTCCCTAGGAACTGATATTGAAAGGAATATTCTTCCTGATACCCCAACTACAACTCTTTCTCAAAAATTTGACTGGCTCCAAATTCTGTCAACAACAAAGAGCAGAGCAAGAAGAAACAGGAACTTGCCACCAGTTTATTCACTTACCTGCTGCAATCGCCCTCTACATAGAGGCAGGCCTATCCCCCCAGTCTAAAAGGGCAGGTAAGCGACACGAAGCGGCGGTAGCTGCTCTTTACAGTCCAACTATCGCTCATTTGCCCGCGAGCTGCAACTACTCTGCGCCACCTGCTTCCGGGGACGAGGAAGAAAGAACTTATCCGGCCCAGCCGGCCTCGCTAAGGACCATCTTGGCCTCAAGCCCTTTCGAGAGGCGTTATCTCTCTCGTGAGGCAACAGAGATTTTCTGCTTGCTTCCAGTGATTAAAGAATGAGAAGAGAAACTCAGATTTATGAACCACTCCTTATAAGTAGGAACTATTCGCCTACAGAGTCCATTGTAAAATGCGCAAGAAGCAGGAAGACTACGCCAACCTGCGCCTTTCAGCTTTGATAAGGGGGAGAGTCGCAAGGCGAGCGCGCTAGTCTACCAGCTGCGGAGCTCCTGCAGACCCCCGCTTTCTCACCCACCTGCCCGCGCTCAAGGGAAGAGCAACGACACTCTCCTCCCCATTCAGCGGGCCCACAACCCCACTTCCTCCCGGGCGCGTATGGAGAGACTCTATGAAGCCCAACCTCCGGGCCTGAGTACTTACTGCTTAGAAATTTTTTTCTCTACCCGAAGAGGAAGCTGCAATCCTCCTGCCCTTCCTACGCGCCAGCCAGGTCTCCGCTCCTCTGGGAAGCACCCGCAGCCTCCACGCCGCCCACACTCACCGGACGGGGGCCAAGCTTCTCGCTACCGGCCTGACCGCTTGGGGCAGGGCGCGGCCTCCTATAATGGCGGGGAGGGCCCACCGGGCGGCCAGGGGAATAAGCGGAATCGCTGCGCGTGGCCACAGCCCGGGAAAGGAAGAGGCGGAGCCGGGCAGGCGGCTTCAGGCGCAGAGCGCGGCGCGCTAGAAGAAGGAAGGAAGGAAGAGAGGAGGCGAGGAGGCGAGCGAGCGGGCGGGCAGACGCGATGTAGCGGAGAAGTATTGAGACTTAGTAGTTCTACTATGCATTGATGGGCAGCGGCGTACTGCATTTCCCACAAGGTTTCTGTAAAACTGTATTGGCGTGAAGGAAAAAAATTGGGTAGGCCGAACAAATATACTGGGGACATCGAGGAGATAATGGGATTATGTGATCAAGAAGGCAAATGAATGTAGCTTGAATGTATGTAGCACTTTCAATTTCTAATTGACTTTTATCTGTTTCCTGTCGTTTTGAATTTAGGAGTTTTATTATGGATTATAAAAATATTTCAGTGCTCATTTATTTAAGTATTGCTCAAGAAGAGTGTTTTGTATGTATTTGCAACAGCTTTTAGTAGTATGTATTTATTTCTATTTCTATAATGCTTATTCTTCCAGAGCACGCCCAAGTTATAAGAAGTGTAAATAAATGCAGAAATTAAAAATGTATAAATACAGAGATTAAAAAAAATCGTTTTACATAACACAACACTAACAGATAATCTAAAAGGCAGTCTGGGTCTTGAAGTAATTATTATCCAAAATATAATTACTTAGTAAAATTATTTGGAAATTATTCACGATCTTATTGGGGAGGAGCAGGCCGACCTGGCATGCATTACCGAGACCTGGCTGACACCAGAAGGGGGTGTTGCCCTTTTGGAATTGTGTCCAGCCGGGTTTAGGGTTTGGCACCAGCTGAGACCCCAGGGCAGGGGAGGGGGTGCGGCAGTCGTCATCCAGGAATCTCTGCTGGCCTTCAGGGGCTCTACTCCCCAAGTGACTGGATGTGAGACCCTGTTCCTGAGGTTGGGCGCATGGGATCAATTGGGAGTGTTGCTTCTGTACCAGCCTGCCTGCTGTGTAGCAACCTCCTTGCCTCAGCTACTGAAGGCCATCTCAGAATTGGCAGTGGAGTTCCCCAGGCTTATGGTCTTGGGGGACTTTAATGTGCCGACCCTGGGGTTGGCCTTGGAGGCGGCTCAGGAGTTCATGGCTACCATGGCAGCCACGGGCCTATCCCAGGTAATCTATGGGCCAACTCAGGACAGTGGTCACACCCCAGACATGGTTTTCTTGTCAGAGCAGTGGCAGCGTGATCTGGTGGGGGTTTTGATATTGCTCCGTCATGGTCAGACCACTCCCTGCTGGCCTTGAGATTTTCCTATGCTGCCCCCCCAGGGAGGTGGGACCTATTTGAACGGTCCGCCCCCGGCAACTGATGGACCCACAAGGCTTCCAAAGGGAACTGGGGGTTGTTCCTGAGGCCTTGCTGCACGGTCCAGCGGAGGCCTTGGCTGCAGTCTGGAATATGGAGGCGGTTGGGGCTTTGGACAGGATCACGCCTGTGCGACCTCTCTTGGCCCATCACCCCCGGCACTCCCCATGGTTTACAGAGGAGTTAAGAGAGCTGAAAAGGGCCAAGAGACGTCTTGAGCACTGCTGGCAGAAACTAAAGACAAGTCCGACCAATTGCAGGTTAGAGCCACTATTAAGGCCTACGTAGTGGCAGTAAGGGCAGTGAAACATTTCTCCGCTCTTATCGCATCCTCAGAGCGTTGCCCGGCAGTCCTGTTCAGGGTCACTCGGTCTCTCTTGGGTAGGGAGGGCTTGGAGGACTATCTTGGAGGCCTAATGTGAGGCGGGTCCAGTGGAGATGCCTGAGGAGCGCACTTACCCAGTTATCTGGGAACGGTTTGATCCTGTTGCCCCTGAGGAAGTGGGCAGGATCCTCGGGGCTGGTAGCACAGCTACCTGTATTTTAGATCCTTGTCCCTCCTGGTTGATTAAAGCCACCAAGGAGGTGACTTTAGGGTGGGTACTCACAGTGATCAATTCATCCTTGCAGGAGGGGGTGTTCCCAAAGCCCTTTAAGGAGGCTTTGGTCCACCCCCTCCTCAAGAAAGCATTGCTAGATTCCACCCTTCTGGACAATTTTCATCCAGTTTCCCACCTTCCCTTTCTAGGAAAGGTGGTGGAAAAGGTAGTCACGTGGCAGCTTCAGAGGATCCTGGAGGAAACCGATTATCTGGACCCCATCAGTCAGGTTTCAGGCCTGGTTATGGGACATAAACAGCATTGGTCACACTTTTGGATGATCTCTGGTGAGACAGGATGAGGGTAGTACATCCATCCTTGCTTTTCTTGACCTCTCAGAGGCTTTCGATACCATCAACCATGGTATCCTTTTGGGTCAGCTGCAGAAGTTGGGGCTGGGTGGCGCAGTTCTGTGTTCGTTCAGCTCCTTTCTCCAAGGCCAAACCCAATCAGTGTTGATAGGGAGCAAGAGGTCCAATCCACGGCCCCTACTTTGTGGGGTGGCTCAGGGTTCAGTGTTCTCACCACTCCTATTTAACATCTACATGAAATCGTTGGGTGAGATCATCTGGCACCATGGGATGAGGTATCATCAGTATGCTGATGATATTCAATTATATATCTCCATTTCAGGTGACCTAAGTGATGCTGTGGGTACCCTTTCACAGTGCCTGGAAGCTGTAGGGGCCTGGATGGGGGACAACAGGTTTCAACTGAACCCTGGTAAGATGGAGCAGCTATGGGTACGGGGAGCCTCAAAATCTAGGAGTTTATCATCTTTGGTTCTTGATGGGGTCGCGCTACCCCAGACAGACCCGGTGCATAATCTGAGGGTCCTCCTGGACTCATGACTTCTGTTCAAAGAGCAGGTGGCAGTTGTGGCTAGCAGGGCCTTTGTACAACTTCGTGTTGTGCATCAGTTACACCCCTTCCTTGATCAGGGGGCCCTCTGCACGGTCACTCATGCCCTGGTCACCTCCCGGTTGGATTACTGCAATGCGTTCTACATAGGGCTATCCTTGAAGAGTATCCAGAAGCTACAGCTGGCGCAGAATCTGGCAGCATGGACAGTTCTGAATGCCCCCAGGGGAGCCATATAACACCGCTGTTATCCGAGCTGCATTGGTTGCCGGTTTGCTTCTGGGTCCAATTCAAGGTGTTAGTTATCACCTTTAAAGCCCTTCACGGCATAGGCCCAGGTTATCTGAGGAGCCATCTCACCCATTATATCAGCCCTCCCCACTTGGTCCAGCAGAAGGGGCATGTTGCAGACCACACAAGTCAAGGAGTTTCGACTGGTGGGATCTAGGAAGAGGGCCTTTTCTGCCATGGCCCCTGCTCTGTGGAACAACCTACCACCCAAGGTGCAGTGTCCCCCCACTCTCATGGCCTTCAGGAAGAGCGTGAAATCCTGACTATGCCAGATGGGGGTTTGCATCAGTGGAAGTGGCTTGTGGGGTAATTGATTTCCCCCCCCCCCATCATCTTGAATGTTTTTAGTCTTTATGTATAGGGTTTGTTTTTATAGCTTGTCTTTTTAATTTAATTAATTAATGTATTTATTTTTAATTGTTTGTGGATTTTGTTTTAATTGTGAGCTGCCCAGAGTCACCCACTGGGGGAGATGGGCAGCATACAAATTTAATAAATAAAATAAATAAATGGCAATTTACTTTTCTTTGAAAACTTATAGTAGCATTGCTATTTAAATGTAGCATCATCTCAAATGCAGATACAGTTAAAAGCACAGCTGTTTTTCTCAGCTATCTAAATTATGGTTTTCTTCCTCTTGTTCTCTACCCCCTTGTTGGAATTATTCTAGAAGGCTTCTGACTGAATCACCCAATTCTTAGTAAATTCCTTGTTTTGTTCTATATAGTTGGCCATATGCTGGTTTACCCCACATGTGATTAGAGTAGTAAGCACCAAGTTTGGCAGTGTGGTTGTCATATGTACAACAAACAGTCACAAGTTTTCTGTAGTAAGAAAACCTTGATTCAAAATGAATATACTCAATATCAGTATATTAATTTCTAAATATCTATATACTATCTTATCACCATTAATGAGTATGCAAACTGAATGAATAACAAAGCACAGATAAAAACCTGAAAAAGTGATCTATCAGTTAAAAAGAGATCAAATAATTAGCAGACCTAGCCAAAATGATGACAAAAGAAATAGTGTTTAGTGAACAAATTGGTTGTCTAAAATCTCATCTCCCATGTTAACTTTTCTTGGATTGACCATCAGATAAAAGTGTCTTGTGTCCATCCCCAGTAGATAATCCAAAAGTTTGATTGTCATGAAACAGAGAAGAGATTCAGCACTGCTAATGGTTGTAAGGGTCCTTCTGCCTCTTCCTGCTTTTGAAACAACCAAGTAGCACCTCCATCATGTCATTTCCTCTTACCTTACATGGAAGAATTCTAGGTTTACAAAATAGTAACATCACTTATAACTGAAGCAGCAATCTAGTCTTGATGTTCCTGGTCTGGCGCTTTCTGCTTACTTTTCCCCTCCTTAACTGCAGCTAAAAGTAGATAAATATTTTGAGCAGAGGACAGCAAAATCCCATTATGATACCTAACCATACCTTTTTAAGGGCCCAATATTGTAAAATGCTAGATCTGCGGCTATAAGTGCAACCACTGTCTTTGTTATCCCCCATACCTCTGGGTGGAATGTATCTTAAGGGATGTAGAAATGTGCATGCTGTCATTCTCTTCTACAGTAAACTTCAGTAGAGAATACTGAAGTGACATGGTAAGTTGTGGAGATAGCTTGCTTAGTGCTAATTTAGTCATTCATTCCTAATCACCACAACCAAAACTTTTATTTTGGGTCAAATGGATTTAGTCAGTTCCTTTAAAACTATGTGGTTTTATTAAAAGTATGTGTGTTTGTAGTGATTAATAATGAGCAGTTCTTGTGCCAATATAAAACAAATGTAAGGAAAAAAAGGCCTTAAATGTTTTCCTTTTAAGTATGGTTCATTAGTCTTTATCATCAGACTTGCTGATTCCCAAGGACATAAGAAAACTGAGAATGAATCATCTTCTGTGAAACTTAGGTTGTGCGCTTGCCTCTCTAATTATTGTGCCTGCCCACTCTAAAAATTAAGCACACTTAAAACAGAACTTAAGACACTGATATAATGGTACAGTGCCTGTCTGCTTATATGAACACAGCCTAGATTTTGTACAGAATTATTTGTGGGAGGGACAAGGTATTTCCCATGTCACAAACTATCTTGCATGCTCAGCTAGAAAGAAAAATCGTTTGCTTACTCACTCAACATTTCTAGTTCTAGGCAATACCTACTGCTGCAAATGAGGCAAGTGAAAGGAAATACTTTTTAAGGATAAAACTTAAATCTTGATATACTTGATCACTTGTCTCTCCAGCATCATTTGTTTACTTAGTCTTGTTTCCTGATCCCCTTTATTTTATGGAAGCTTAAAATAGAAAAATAAATTCATCTCAGTATTTATAAAATTGCAGCTCATTACAAAAACTATGCTTGTCATTTTGATTGAAAAGCACAGGCTCCTGAGAACTGATATTCCTTTAAAAAGCACATCCATCTTGTAATATAAAGTATCTTATATGAATTCTGAGCCCCAGTTGGCTCTATCTCACATTCTGAATTGTATGTTCACTTTTAAAGATACGGTTGATGTCAAAAAGATGCAGTTCCTGCCACAATAAGCAAATAGATTAAACATTTCACATCACTTTCCACTCACTTCTTTTATTATAGCATTTTTACTATGATAGTATAGAAAATTTAAAAAGGAGCTCTGTAATAAATAAAAGAGAACAGCTAAATGCTTATCTAGTTTTACAAAAACTATCAGTGCCAGCAAAAATCACCCTATGAACCTCTTATTTAACTTGGGCTCCAGTCTCTCATCTCCTCTACAGAATAACTTTTCTTTATGAAAAGAATCCATAAAATCACCATCACACAAAAACAAAGCTAACTATAAACATTAAGACAATGTTCCACAAAACCAAAGATATTATCATTTTCAATTTCTTTAACTACTACTTGCATCAAAATAAAACCACAATATAAAGAACTGCAATGAAGTTTGCTATCTGGCATTATTGGATGTTCCCAAAATTTCCCCAAAATGTACTTTGTAATTGTATACTTACAATTAGAGAAAAATTCATCTGCCAATAGTGCAGGATGTTACATTTATTTCCAGTAAATTTCAGCCAATAAAATCCTAAAATTGACATCATACTAAAAGATCCATGGATAATATAAACAGATTTACAGCTGATGTTTCATTATATGCCTCAATTGCTCATATGTGGCCAATTTAGTGACAAAAAAACTCCTCTGTGATTGGTTTCTTTAAAAGCTCCTTCCCCCCCCAAACAGATGCAGAACACTGCTCAAATGGAGCTTGAAGTAGTAGCTGTAGCAATGCCTCAGTTATCACATAGCACTTTGTAGAGAGAACAAAAGAACCAATGTTAAAGCAATTTGTTATCCAGTGGTGAAATATACCATGTGACAAGCGTTTTTTTATAATGTTTTAGAGGGGAGTCAAAGAGACAGTGGACCATTTTAGACAATAATTCTAGTACAGGTGAAAAGCAATCAAAGTACATGAATTTAGATTGAAAACTAAAGTAGGATTTGTAAGAATATTTGAAGACATTTATTCTTCCAGATAGAAATGTATAAATATTCAATATTTTCTATAATTATGACAGATAGCACATGCTAGCAGTATCTCTAGTGATATGAACAGAAAAATTAAGAACATTTGAAACTGCTGAATTTTTCCATCAATAAAGCAATTTTCTGTTTCCTTGCATTTTCACAGCTAATGGTTTACATCCAGCATTTTCTCAGTATTCAGATATTTAGATGCTATGATGCATCTGTACTCACAAATGTCAGAACTATGCAAGCAGAAGTTGGACTTTGAAGAAGATAAAAAGACTTTTGAACATTGGTATTAGAAAAGATTCTTGACAATATCAAGGATAGCCAAGAAAACAAATGAATAGATCATAGAACAAATCAACCCAGAGTTCTCACTCAAGAACCAAATAACCAGGCTCAAATTATATTTTGGTCACATTATCTGAAATCCCAACTTCCTTGAGGAGTTCATAAAGTTGGGAAAGGTGGAAGGAAAGAGGAGAAGACGATGATCAGCAGAAAGATGAATGGACTTGATTACAACAGAGATGAGTACGCTGTTGGGAGACCCAAAAGGCCAGGTTGGGAACAGCTCATCTTGAAAAAGGTCTAGCTATGTGGTCACTATGAGTCAACACCAGCTTTTGGTACACAATCAAGCTTGCTCTTCTGTTCTTATCTCTAGGTTGTCTGGACAGTTTGACAGCTTTTCCATGATTTCAATAATAAAAGTTTATTTAATTTCACATTCAGTAATGAATGAAGTGTCCATATTTGCATAAAGCTGAAAGGATAAAACTGGAACAGAGTCCTGTGGTAATAAGTGTTACTGCACACACCAAGGAAAGGTGATGTTTGAGTCCAACTGGTACCTGCAGTTCCAATTCTTTACTTACCTACAGAAAAAGAATTGCAAATTAAAAGATCAGTAAGATGACTTTTGTTCAAAACATGTAACACATGTTTTTATTGCATTTATTATGACATTTACCTGAATACCCATATATATTTAACTGAAGTATTTTAATCTAGCAGTCCTTTCACACCTTCCATTTTCAAGAGTTCCTTGCAACAATCTCTTTTATGGCATAAATCTGTATAAAACTATTCAAATACAGTTGCCACTGGGTTCAGTGAGTTTTATTTCTAAATATGAATGGTTGCAGCCTTAAGCATTCTGCTCCACGGCAGTAGAATGATAATTTGGAAGTGTGATTGAATGGAATGTTAATCTTTTCATTTTGAACTCAAACTTATGTTTAATACTTCAGACAATAAGCTTAATACTTAAGATAGTAAACAACTAGCATTGATGATATTACCTAGTTGGGTAATGAAACATCTGCAAGCAAACAACCAAGCTCAGAGAGCACCAAGGACTCCACATAAAACAATAAAATCCTACTGGGGTCAATGAAATTTAACCATTTTAGCAAAGTTTAGGTTTATAAGTCACTTTTTTCATCTGCTAGAACTGTATGGAATGTCACTAGATAAAATAAAAATTTCAAAATAGTTATAGATGGATATATCTGAAGAAAAACAGAAGAATAGAAGAAATGAACGTACAATTTTATATTTCATACTGTTCCAATAGCATACGTCTAGATTATTCTGGGAACACGGAGCTTCTATTTCAGTTTCTTTCAAACAGTTCACTGAAAAAAAGGCTAAGAAGCAAAAACAAAACATAGTTTAAATGCAGCATTCAGAGAACAGATTATTCTTAGATTGTAAGCAGTACTTTACTCTATGAAGGTATCTCTCTAACACCACCTTTAATATGTAATAGTTTCCCCCAAGTTTTTACGAGTCAATACTGCCCCCTTTTAATTCCATTTGTTCCCTTTCAGTAATAGATATCACATACATTTTTGGCAATGGGTCATTATTTCTGGACTCTGCAAGACAACAGAGATTTTTCCATTACTTTCTGAGGGCCGGTAATATCGGCAGTGCAGTGGTAACAATGCTCTAAAACAGGTAACGCACTCAGGATCAGGTCTCATGTAAATAAGGACAGAAGCATCAGTTGCTAAATACTCAGGAACTTCCAAATCTACTTCATCCGCAATCACCAGCGCCTATGGAAAAAACAAATGCATAATTAAAATGGCATAATTTCATATTAGAATCTTCCTTATTCCTGTACTTTCAACAATGAAGATTTGTGATGGCCTTTGGTTATAAGTAATAAAGTCAGTAAAACTGATACAGGAATTATGGCCAGTCCTTGCAGTAACAGTGGCTAAGATCTATAGATGGTGTAGACTTTGACTTTAAATTCCAAATCCTGAAGTCATTATCAAAAGCTACTTTGAAAGTACTTTAGCTTTCAGAAGCCTTTAGCCATGTAAAATGAAAGAGGGTATTTGAGAATCACTTCTGCCTAGAATCCTGATAATTTAATCTCAGTTCTAATAACATCAGACAGGAATTACTACTATTAAGATACGGGTGTTATACTACTTTTTAGATGACAGTTTTTTCTTCTCAAAAGTGTCAGGATATATAATTCTTTCAGACATTAATTTCATGTATTTCTGATTTCAGTGCTTTGATCAATTCTTTTTCCCCTTATAAACCATACTCTAAATGCTTAAATTTGCTGTGCTGGGTAATATGTAATACATATGGAAGCCATTCCTATTTAAATTTGGTCAAACTTCAGTTCTGTATATATGCTGTTAATTTTGCCATTACTGCATGTTCTCTGAGTTTAAGTTCCCAGCCTAATATCATTGGTAATATATCTCTTTTCCAGTGTTGTGCTAAGTTTATCCTTGCAGCTGTGAACGTGTATCTCAGTAAACTGAGAATTTTTTTTGGTTGATGTGTCTTGGAATTATCCTAGTTAAAAAAAAAAAGTGGTTTCATTTCAAGTTTGATTTCTAAAATTCTCTGAATAGTGCTGTGTATTTCTTTCCAGTACTTTTGAGGTTTTGTACATGCTCACCACAAAATGGTAAACTATTCCTTCTGTCTCATGGCATTTCCAACATTTATTACTATATGATTTGTCTATCTTGGCAATTATTGATGGAGTTATATGCCAAGATAGACAAGAAAATATCGTACCAGTTTTCTCTTAAGTTATAACTTGGGGTAAATTTTATATATTTGTTCCATAGTTCTTCCTGTTGTTGTATTGTGACTGTTTCTTTGAAATTTTGCATTTCAAATTCATTTTATCATACAAGTTTTTATTTGTTGTGTCTCCATGTCATATTAAGTAACTTTGTTTGATGGTGCCTTCAATTCAGTTTTTGACTCCTGGCAACTGCCTGGACTAGTCCATGCAGTTTTCTTGGCAAGGTTTTTCAGAAGTGGTTTGCCACTGCCTCCTGAGGACTGAGAGAGAGTGACTGGCTCAAGGTCACCCAGCTGGTTTTGTGCCTAACGCAGGATTAGAACTCATTCTAGCCTGATGCCATAACCACACCACCAAACTGGCTCTCACTAACCACACACACACACACACACACACACACACACACCCTAATAGGTAGTCTTGATTCTGTATGAGCATTTCAAATTCTGTCATTTTTCTTTGAAGCCCTCCCTCATTTTTGAGATCAGATTTTATTCTTCCTCCAATTTGTAGGTACATTAACCATAGTATGTCCCAGCCACCAAGTAATTCTTGCTGGGTCATTAATCTATTAACTGGATCTGAGTGAATCCTATCTACATATATAATTGTACTTTTCTTACTATAGTTATCTCCAGCATAAAAAACATTAAGGAGAAGCTAGTGGTGAAAATATTGGACTTACTATTTTTCTTGTACAGTTCCATACTTTTATCAAATTTTGTTTTATAATATGTCCTATTAAATTTTTGTCCTCTTTTGTGTCCCTGTAACATGAATATCTATGAAGTCCATTAGCTAGACCGGCTCCTCCTCATGTTGATGTTCAACTGTTTGGGGATTTTATCCATTCTGTTAGCCATGACAAACAGCTTGCCCTATAATATAGTTTGAAGTTTGGAAGAGCAAGACCACATCTGTCTTGAGTCTTGTAAAAGTTTGAATTTTACTCTCAGTTTTTTTCCATTCCATATAAATTTATCAATAGTTTTTTGCCATTCTTGTAAAGCTTTTTCTGGGATCAGATTTGGCACCATCTGAAACAAGTAGTTCATCTTGGGTAATAAAGCAGTTGATCCTAGCCAAGAAAGTTAAGTTTATATACCTTTCAACATCTCTTTTGATTTCTTTAATATAATTGTTCTGATATATTTCTTGATTGTTGCCTGTAAAATACAAATAATTTTTCTTCTTTCTCCTTTTTTTATGGTATTCTTAAATAACAAAATAGTGAAGACTTTGCACTCAACTCAGAGAGTCAAAAATATCTCTAAAATTCTTTTCCTTATTAAAAATGACTTAAAAATAAATATATTTTCTTTTTTATAGTTAATTTTTCATCAATGATATACAGAGTGCTAACTGTACAGCTTCTGTAACTTTTTTGTCCATTTATTGATATTATATCTTTGCATCAATTATTATTTCCTTTTTTTCCTTTCTTTTTTCCACTTGTTCATTAAAAGTGGGTTTTAAAAGTGATTAAAGTGGTTTTAAAAGATTAAAAGTGATTTTAAAAAACAATACCCAGATAACTATATTGCTTTTGACTTGATGGAGACTTTACCTTTAATATATTTTCATATTTATAACTGAATTCTTCCTAATCTGCTATTTTCTGATAAAATTATCCAACATACCACACTGTTAATAAATATGATGGCTATAGGAGCCACCAAATACTTTTTATATTAGAAAAATGCAGAATGTATTTAGATATGTTGTTGTTGTTCAGTCATTAAGTCATGTCTGACTCTTTGTGACCCCATGAACCATATCGTGCCAGGCCTTCCTGTCCTTCACTGCCTCCCTGAGTTTGCTCAGTTTCATGCATAGAGTGCTGAAAATGTATTTAAATTTTTCCAAAACTTCATTAAAAAACATGAAAAATGGGATTTCATTCTACCTTTCAACATTTCCAGAAATATGACATCTTATTGCTAGTTGTTTTGTGCTGTATCCAATGCAAATTTGATTTTCTTGTTATCATCCAAAAATCATACCTCAGTCAGATTATGCTGTTGTAAAGATTTCAGTTCATAGGGATCCACATATAATCCTCTTGGAAGATATACTTTAGTTGCCAGCCTGCAACTTTTAAGGCCTTCATCAGCTATACCAAAATCTACCCTAATCAAGAGATCTCTAACGTAAAGAAGAAAACAAAAGGACTTTTAATAGACATGCAGAGAATACAAACCATCTCCAAATCATACCAGTTACAGTGGGGCAAAAAAGTATTTAGTCAGCCACCAATTGTGCAAGTTCTCCCACTTAAAAAGATGAGAGAGGCCTGTAATTTTCATCTAGGTATACCTCAACTATGAGAGACAAAATGGGGGAAAAAATCCAGAAAATCACATTGTCTGATTTTTAAAGAATTAATTTGCAAATCATGGTGGAAAGTAAGTATTTGGTCAATATCAAAAGTTCATCTCAATACTTTGTTATATATCCTTTGTTGGCAATGACAGAGGTCAAATGTTTTCTGTAAGTCTTCACAAGGTTTTCACACACTGTTGCTGGTATTTTGGCCCATTCCTCCATGCAGATCTCCTCTAGAGCAGTGATGTTTTGGGGCTGTCGCTGGGCAACACGGACTTTCAACTCCCTCCAAAGGTTTTCCATGGGGTTGAGATCTGGAGACTGGCTAGCTAGGCCACTCCAGGACCTTGAAATGCTTCTTACGAAGCCACTCCTTTGTTGCCCGGGCGGTGTGTTTGGGATCATTGTCGTGCTGAAAGACCCAGCCACGTTTCATCTTCAATGCCCTTGCTGATGGAAGGAGGTGTTCACTCAAAATCTCATGATACATGGCCCCATTCATTCTTTCCTTTACACAGATCAGTCGTCCTGGTCCCTTTGCAGAAAAACAGCCCCAAAGCATGATGTTTCCACCCCCATGCTTCACAGTAGGTATGGTGTTCTTTGGATGCAACTCAGCATTCTCTCTCCTCCAAACACGAGTTGAGTTTAGACCAAAACGTTCTAATTTGGTTTCATCTGACCATATGACATTCTCCCAATCCTCTTCTGGATCATCCAAATGCTCTCTAGCACACTTCAGACGGGCCCGGACATGTACTGGCTTAAGCAGGGGGACACGTCTGGCACTGCAGGATTTGAGTCCCTGGCGGCATAGTGTGTTACTGATGGTAGCCTTTGTTACTTTGGTCCCAGCTCTCTGCAGGTCATTCACTAGGTCCCCCTGTGTGGTTCTGGGATTTTTGCTCACCGTTCTTGTGATCATTTTGATCCCACAGGGTGAGATCTTGCGTGGAGCCCCAGATCAAGGGAGATTATCAGTGGTCTTGTATGTCTTCCATTTTCTAATTCTTGCTCCCACAGTTGATTTCTTCACACCAAGCTGCTTGCCTATTGCAGATTCAGTCTTCCCAGCCTGGTGCAGGTCTACAATTTTGTTTCTGGTGTCCTTCAACAGCTCTTTGGTCTTGGCCATAGTGGAGTTTGGAGTGTGACTGTTTGAGGTTGTGAACAGGTGTCTTTCATACTGATAACAAGGTCAAACAGGTGCCATTACTACAGGTAACGAGTGGAGGACAGAGGAGCCTCTTAAAGAAGTAGTTACAGGTCTGTGAGAGCCAGACATCTTGCTTGTTTGTAGGTGACCAAATACTTATTTTCCACCATGATTTGCAAATAAATTCTTTAAAAATCAGACAATATGATTTTCTGGATTTTTTTTCTTATTTTGTCTCTCATAGTTGAGGTATACCTACGATGAAAATTACAGGCCTCTCTCATCTTTTTAAGTGGGAGAACTTGCACAATTGGTGGCTGACTAAATACTTTTTTGCCCCACTGTATGTATCTGTGTATAATGAATTTTTAAACATTGTAAATCTGCAATCGTAAATTTAATATGCAATTTGTTTTCTAAAGTGATAGAATTAGGGAGACCTTACTTGGAGATAACACTAAATCCCACTGAAATTTAATGAAATTGCTTCTTTATAAACATATATAAGAAGCAAAGCTTTCACTCATTATTGCCTAAATTCACACCACAGAATATAATGTAAATGAATGGACCTGAAGCTGAGATTAAGTCCCAGCCCAATTAATTCTGCATCACTTTAATGTAACTACTACATAACTAATTTATAGATTAATCTCCATACAAATCCACTGGACTGAGCAGAATGGAATTTACAACAACAATGATCTACTAATATTACCAATTGCCTCACCTCATGTCCATATGCACCAGAAATACATTTTAACATCACTCAGTTGTTCATTTAATTTTTATTAAATATATACCTACTTTTCCACTCTAAATCATGCTCAGATAAGAAAAAAACTCATTTCAAACATACATTTAAAATGTAATTAAATTCATAAAATTAAAATATTAAATATTAATTCAAAGAAACTGTTCCCAATCATTTAAAATCTGCTTCAACAGCCAAATAAGCTGTGTGCCCCCCACAAAAAAACCCTGAATAAAAATGTATTTGCTTATCAGAAGGATAACAGAAGGCAAACTCAGCTGAACTCCTGTAGCAAAGAATTATAAGTGATGCCATGATTACCCTTTCGCGGTGCCTGGAGGCTGTGGGGGTCTGGATGGGGTGCAACAGGCTTCAGCTGAACCCTGGTAAGACAGAGTGGCTATGGATTGGAGCCCCTCTGTATCCAAGGATTTACCAACTTTGGTTTTGGACAGGGTTGCACTGCCCTGGGCAGAGCCGGTGCAAAATCTGGGGGTCTTCCTGGACTCACAACTCCTGCTCAAGGAACAGGTGGCAGTCGTGGCCAGGAGGGCCTTTGCCCAACTTCATGTGGTGTACCAGTTACGCCCTTTCCTGAATCAGGAGGCTCTCTGGTCAGTCACTCACACCCTGGTCATCTCTCAGTTCGACTACTGCAATGCACTCTACATGGGGCTACCGTTCAAAGAGCATTCAGAAGCTGGTTCAAAATGCAGCCACAGAGACAATCTTGGGTGCCCCACGAATGCCACATATAACACCTTTACTGCAGGAACTGCTTGGGTCCCAGTTTGCTTCCGGGTCCAATTCAAGGTGTTGGTTATTATCTTTAAAGCACTACATGGCATAGGTCCAGGTTACCCGAGGGACCGTCTCAGCCCCATCATATCAACCCTTCCCTCCCGGTCAGGCAGAGACGGCATGTTATGGACCCTGTCAGTGAGAGAATGTTGGGCAGGGCCCAGGAGGAGAGCCTTCTCTGCCATTGCCCCTGTCCTTTGGAATATTCTCCCCTCAGAGGTGCAGCGGGCCCCTACCCTCCTGGCTTTCTAGAAAGGATTAAAGACCTGGCTCTGCCACCTTGTGTGGGACAACAAGAATCTTACCCGATCCTGGGGGTGGCTGGTGTCTTTATGACGCTCCCCGAGCTACTTGCCAATTAACATCTATTCTTGGATTATATTTATTTTCTATTTATTCAGGACCATTTTACATTATATTTTTAATTGATTTTACTTCTCTGTAAACTGCCCAGTCATTTTTTAATGAGATTGGCAGTGACAAATAAAATAAATAAATATGGAAGCATCCACCAAGAAAGCTATCAGTCACAGTCCCTCTAGATATTCCTTTAATAATGATGAAACCAAAAGAGTTATAATTTGCAATTACTTACTTTGTCTTATCACTGAGAATCAAGTATTTCAGTTGGCTAGTTCCAAACTGTATAGTGCTATATAAGTTATAGCTAACTATTTAAATTGTGCCTGAAAACCAGCAAACAATGAAACAGATAGCAACATGGAAATTACTTGCTTCCCATAATGGTCTCTATGATTTGGATGAAGATTCTGGACAGCTTAAGGTTCCAAATATCTTTTCAAGACAGGTCCATGTAGAATGGATTGTAATTAGAAAGATGCAAAAGTCTGATGCATTCAGGCCTTACTGAAACACTATTTAAAAAGCACTGATCAATATCTAATTGTCATAACTGACCTATGAAAGCCATCTTTCAAAAGCTGTTGCGTAATCTCAGGACATGTGTTCTGTGCATCTATTAAAAAAAAGAAATTATATGAAAAGTCTATACTATTTTGAACAATAGTGATCTTTTGTAAACAGCATAATTCTAACACCTTCAAAGTTTCAATATTCTTACGTCCTTAAGCAACAACAGAAATGAAATTAAGATATTGTGATAAACATAAAAGGAGTTCTTTCTTGAAGTCATGACAGATAACAGTCATTTAACTTAGTGATTAATAACTCTTTTAGTCCAGCCTATTGCAAAATGCAAAAATATGCTGTCCCCAAATTTCCAGCAGCCACAACTTCCAATATAAAGCAGGGAGGGAGGTGGTCACTGTTTTCTGGCTGCACTGCCACATGCCTCCCACAACATAAGCTCAGCAACTTTCCTTGGAAAAACAGAGAAAAGTTCTATTAGCAGCCAGAAAGCAGCATCATATTTCTCTGGCTACAAAGACAAAACACAGCTTTGACAGAGGCAGATACGCAGATGCTACACTGCAGCTGAATAAAATAATTATCTTCTTGATTATTTTAATCTTAAAATCTATTAATAGAATCTATCATGCCATTTCAATGAAACTGCTGAATAGTATAAAATATGAATACCAAATGCATTTGAATATATTAGAATATTAATAACGTTTAAACATATTGTACAAACATCAATGTATTGAAACAACACAATGTACTAAGATTTATAACAACATAATAAAAAGGAAAATAAAGAATCTAGTCAGTATAATAAAGAAAAAGCATTAATGCATATCAACAAATATACTAAATAAAAATGTAACTTTATATCCATACAGAATATTAAATGAAATACAAAGTAACATATGTCTAAGCAACTAATGTAATTAATATTAAATTATAGAATATTACAAATGCATCCTCTTTGAAACCTCAGACTGTTTGTAATACCAAGGGAAAGGAACAGATTGCAACTTACATACAAATTCTGGCATTATACATAGGCTAAAAAATTTCAGAAAGGAGAGAATAACCCAGTTGGAGGAGCACATTCTTTTTCTACTGGTACATTTCAAATTAAACCTGTAAGAAAAAATAAATCACATTATAACAACAGCATTGCATAATACAGAATATTTTATTAAATTACTATGCAAATGACAATAAGAATTAATTCCATGTAAGGTAAGTTCTTAAGTTCTATAAGCTCTTCCTATCCACTGGCCTTATAAAGCTTCAAAAATGTCCAGCACAGGCACTCTCTGCTGATAGCATTCTACTGATATAAACTCTCTGTGTGCATCTCAGTATACACACATTTATGACATCTCTCACTGCATATAAAATCATTTATGTATATACACATTACAATTCAAATCATGTACTCTTCATTTGTACATATGCAACAAAATAAATGCTTTTGGATTTGGAGACTTTGACCCATATCTCAAGAACTCTGCTACAATCCTTATAATGTTTGAGATACAAAATCCACTGAAATCAGCAAATGTTTCTTTGAAATGATGGAGTAGAAAATAAACTAATTCTGTTAAGGACATTTTTGTCAGTAAATTGGATTTGTCACAAAAGATGATAGCACCTAATCAACACTGGCTGATCTTGAAAAATCTAAAATGTGGGTAATACTAGGGACAAGACTTAGGTAGTACTTGGATGAGATAACACCAGGAAATGCCAGGCTGTAGACTACACCAGAAGTCTTAAAAAATCCCAAAAGTCAATGACAAGCCATCTATATATTGTTACCAAAACAACACTGATGTGTTCATGTTGCCAGAAGTCAAGCTCAACTCAAAACTTGAGCTTTTATCAGTAAAAACTATTTTCTAAAAAAGGAAAGGACCATCCATCCCTCCACAGATTATTTTCCCACATATTTTGTGTGCACATCAAATAACCAAACTGAAAACTATCAGTAGTGTTATTGCCTGACAGAAAAGTTCCTACTTGAGAATCAGAATGGCTACAGCTGCAAAAATCTGGACAAAATCTGGACAATTGTTAGTATTAAAGGAACCCTAAGAAACACTGAGTTCATGTGATATGAAGCATAAACTAAGCAACTATCTTTTATTTATTGGGTTTCAGTTAGATGTGTATCCCACTTTTTCATTCATAAGCTCTCAGAGCTCATCCTATTTTTTCCTACAACAATAACTCTTATAGAAGAGAATATATGTAGCGCAGGGTTGAACTGTGGAGTCCTTGGTGCTCTCTGAGCTTATGTGCTTGCATGTGTTTCATACATGATGTTACCTGACTACGTAACCTCATCAGTGCTAGTGAGTGTGGGATTTGCTCCCTGTTTATATACAACAGCTTGCCCTGCCAGTGTTGATTTGGGTATGGTTTTCTCCTGGGTAGTTCCTTAATTAGGATATTGTTTTCTGCTTGATTGTTTGTCTGGTGTTAATCCCTGGCTATCTGGATGTTGGCTGCTGGACGGGATGTGTCTGTTGATGGCTGATGTGTCTGAATGACAAGTTCCAAGAATCCCCTAACAGTTTTTGGATTTGGCTTGGTTTGGGATGCTCACAGTTTCCAGGCTGAAACTGTGGTTGAGTCTGTCCATGTGTTGTGAAATTAAAGAGTTTTCATTGTGTCTTCTGATATAGAAATAAACCATATTTACACACCATTCAAAAGAGACAACAAAAAGCTAAGAAGGAAACAAAAAAGACTAGAACACACACCCCCACCAACACTACCAGGGCAAGCTACTTTATATAAACAGGAGCAAACCCCACACTCACTAGCACTGATGATGCTACCTAGTCAGAGAATGAAACATCTGCAAGCAAACAACCAAGCTCAGAGAGCACCAAGGATTCCACAACAATAACTCTGTGAGGTACAAAAGTGTGACTGGTCCAAAGTCACTCAGTGAGTTTCCATGGGAAAAAGTTCACTAGAATCTGGTCTTCCTGGTGCCAAGGCAACACTACACCACACACCTGGCTGTGGGAATCCATCAAGTGTGCTTACTTTATGGTTCAGCATGTTATGAGAACTAAGTCAGCCTAATTGTGCATTCATGATAAAGTTAACCAGGGGAAAGTCTGACATGTGACTAAACCCACAGTGGAGAATTGCCAGAAGCACAGTACTGTACCAAGATGGACAACCTAAACCATTATTCCGCACAATTTCCGACCAAACTGCTGTGTCTAAGGTATCTGCTCAGCCTACACCTCTAGTACTTCGGACAAGTGAGAAAAGAGGCAGTAGAGGGAAAGGACTTTATCTACTCTTTCCTTTTCGCCAAAAGAATAACACATCCCCGACGTTACTCTACCGTACAATCCTCCCTACCTCGTACAAGCGCTCCCCCTTCCGTTTATGACTAAGACCCCTCCTTAGGAGTGTCCCACCTCCGCCAGATTGAAAAACATATGGCAAATAAATAGTATCTGTTTCCGACTACCTAAGAAGCCCACGGAGAACTGACAAAAGGCGAGAGCGGCGAGTAAAGAAGAGCCCTGAAGGTGACACAAATCTTTTCAAGTTTTCTTCCATTACAGGCTAATTCTTAGGCAACAATGCCGAGGGACCTGAAGCGGTAGCTACGCCCGGCTGCAGTTACAGTGACGAGCAGAGGGGACCAGTCGGGGCGACGGGTGGGAGGAGGAAGAGCTGTGCGTGGAGGAGAAGGCGACTGTCTGTCTTTTAAGGCCAGCAGTCTGCTATTTTGAGTTAACCCAGCTGTTGAATGCAGTAAAGAGTAATTACAGTAATGTCAATCTATTTTTTAAAAAATCCATAGCTGGGGAGCGCTTTTAGGACAAACCCAAACGGCACAAACTGCTAATGATGTACAAGCCTTTGAGCTTTCCAGAATGTCTTTTTGTAACCCCTTCTCTGCCTGAAGAGTTCTTGGGGAGGTTAAAATGGCTCTTTCAGGCCATTTAGGTGGCCCGCATTAAGGCACCTGGAAACGACTTCATTCGGGCTCTTAAAGTTTGAGTCTCGGGCCTGGAAGTGAGATCCTCCCCCCGCCCAAACAACAGCTGAAGCCAGAGCTGGCGGTCACAATAGCGAATGAACGCTGCGTGCCTTTAAGCGCCTGCAGACGAACTCCTGCCGCGGTTACGTGGTCGTCGTTTGCGCCCCCAGCGGCGGTTCTTGGGGCAGGGGGTGCCGCTGCAGTCCCGGCGCCTCCTTACAAGGAAACTCGCATCCCTGAACGATTCCCGGAAGCGGCGGGAGCCGAGCGAGAGAATTCAGCCGACACGGGCGGAAGTGGGGCTAAGCTACGGCGGGATAGGCGCGTCAACCAAGGCGGAGCGGAGCGCACCGCGCCGCTTTCATCCGCCTTGAGTGGCGGCTTCCTTCTGGTAGGAGGAGTGGCGTCGCCACCAGCTGGTAGCCGGCGAACCACCCTGTCTCCAGCGCGCCTCTGGCTGGCCGGCAGCCCGCTCTCCTCCTCGCCTTTCCTCGTCGCCCGGTGCTTAGCGTCACTCTGGGCGGGCAGGCAAGAAGAGCAGGCCGGAGTTTTGCTTCGTGGACCGACGATGCGGCAGAAAAGGGCAACTTCGAGCGGTGCTGGATGAGGCCCCATGCGAAGCCCTGTGCCTGTCTGCCAGCCGGGACCCGAACTTCTCGGCGGACGACGCTACGCGTAACGCTCCAATAAACCGCCAAGAATCCGCGGTGCTCCTTTTAAATGCAGCGCTGCCTTGTCCCGAGGATAGTTTCCTTAAAACAAAACTCAGGCATAAATGGCTGGGATCTCTCCTAACTGAGCTTTACAGCAGGAGCTAGGATGTCTTATGTCGCCCAAAAGTGTGGCGTCCAGTTACAGCCTCCCTCCATCGTTTTAATCTATGAAGATCGGTCTAAGAACAATGTGCGCAAGCGCATCATGCCTATCCGGAATTTCTCCAAGTTCTCAGGTATAGCACTGATATATTCCAAACTTAGCACTGGTATTTTATCAACGCCTGTGTTAGCCCCAAACTGAGGAGTAGCATGCTTCTTCTTTTTTCCTGTTTTTGTTTTTGTTTTTGTTTTCTGTTTTTATTTTTTGTATAATACTTTTTGTAAGTTTTTACAGTATGGTTGTGAGCCGCCCAGAGTTCTGGTTTAAAGATGGGTGGTCATATAAGCATTATAAATAAATACATACATACTGTTTCCTAGAGAACAACCATAAGAATAAGCTGTTACTCCTATATTTTCTTTGTGGGCTTCCCATTGGCATTCATTCAATCTCTATAGGAAACTGGATGCTGAACTAGAGCACTTTTGATCTGATATATGTTCCTCTGCTCAAAATAACACATACATAATCCCTGAGAAATTAGGAAATTCAGCTTCTGGATAGTGAGCTACTTGGTTTAGAGAAAACAGATTATTCTCTCAACACAGGTAGGATTAGAGCACATAGTAGATACAATGTTGTCTACTTGTAATTGATTACTTCACATTTAATGCACATACCATGTTGTGTTCAATGTCTATTTGGATTTATTTGGGAAAGAAATTGTTTCATTAAGTTCCCATATTTTGCTCATTTCATTTAATCAATTTGATTTTATTATCTATATTTACAAGAGACAAGTGTACTAAGACATTAAATAAAACTTTGGGAACCATTTAGAAAGGTGCTTCATGAAGCAACTGTCTGAATTTGTTGCTAAAAGTTTTACCGTGCCATATCTTTTCAAAGGCTCTGAGCTGTTGCTGTAAGGACTTCCCATGGACCTGTTCACTTAAGCAGTAATCCCAATTTCAGCAGCTTTGCTTTACAAAACATTGAATATTTGCATAGCCCAAATAATTCCAGAATTCTTTCAGATTTATGTTGGATCAGTGTGCACCTTACAAATATACATCTCTGGCCATGTGTTAATCTCTGATAACACAGATGGTAAGAGAAAAATAAATTTCAGATTTATTTTATTGAAAGCCTTTGAAATGCATATTTCCAAAATTTATTTGGAGATTTTTAAAAGTATAATCATTATTTTGGCCTTTGTTACAGACTGTAGCAGAGCAGCAGAACAGCTGAAGAATAATCCTCGGCACAAGACATATTTAGAAGGGGTGTCACTGGAGCAACTAAAAAGGTTACACCATTTGTTGAGATGCCACCTGCAAGGACAAACTTTGAGTCAGAGTTTGAAGCAAGTTGAGCAGAAGGAAATAATTGATCCAGAAGAGGACTTAAACAAGCTGAATGATGAAGAGCTAGGCCAAAGGAAAAGAATCATGGATGAGTTGTTTGAAAAGAACAGAAAAAGAAAAGATGACCCTGATTTTATCTACAATGTAGAGGTGGAGTTTCCACAGGATAAGGAGCTTGAAGCTTGTGAATGGGATACAGAAACAGATGATGAATTTTGATTCACAGCTAAGCTCTGGACTTATAAGGACTGTTTATAAATTAAATATACTTTGTTTTTTTTACCAACAACATTTGAATAAAGTTATCCATCAATGGTAGCATTTTGTATGGTTAAAATGGCTGATATGTTTGGGTTTTTTTTGTTTGTTTTGTTTTTTTTTGGCTTGGCATTTAAAAATATTTTGAGATATTCAAATGAAAATAAGATGCAGAAACGTGTGCATAGAGCATGAATGTCTTGAGAAAATCTTTGTAGGTCCTTCTGTACAGGAAGTCCCTAGATTAAGTAATTGATTTAAATAAACTTTACAGACAAAGGCACAAGAATGGCAGCTGCCATTTTGTCCATTGCACAAGCACAAAATGGCAGCTACCGTGTTTGTGCATTGGCATGGTGCATGATCCAACACACTATTCCTGAAATGGAACTTGCATAACCAGAGACTAAGCAAAACTGCTGAAAATGGAGCTGTGTCACAGGAGAACCAACTGTACATACAGCCGTATGTATGAAAATATATTTCCTGCAAACATCAATCAAAATGTACATGTTTGCAGAAGCCTTTGTTTGAATTACATCAATGGGGTAGAGCTCATTTGGTATGGTTTATGGTGAGCATTCCAGATTTAAGAAGGCTTCTTCAGGACCTGAAGTAAATGTTCAGAAGAACTAAAATCATCTTTAAAAAACAGTTCATTCTTAAGCCCAATTCTTTCATCCCCTTATAACCTTTTACCTCAGAGATTAAGTCTTTCAGATGTTGAACTTCAGTTTCTGACACTGGCTAAGTGTTGGGCTGACTTAGTCAGATTAGGCAAGTTATTCATCCAGGATAAGCAACCCATTTCAGGAAGTACAAGATTCTTGAAATAGGAATTTTCACTTAGAGGAAGGAGACCTTATTAAAGCATTATTGGAACTCAATGGCATCTTTTTGAAGGGATCCTTTTGGTATTTCAGAAGTAGTTCCCATTACTAAAATTATTCTCATTGCTTGGCAGCTGGACGGAGAGAACAACTTTAATTGTTTGTCCCAGCAGTTCCTCATGTTGGCAGAAATGAAGTGCGCACATCCAGCAACTCGTTTCTGCCATATGCATACCTTGGAGCTAGCTGCTACCTGATCAGAGATATTCAAAATGATATGACGAAACTATATGCAAAAACAATATTGCAGTGGGAAAGGCAGGTGCTTCTTGTCCTCAAATAATTTATATTGGAATTAGAAATACTGTATTTATAAGGAAAAGACTCTAAAGTACCAAAAATCTGACGTGTAGAATTCTAAGCCCTCCTACATGTTACAGTCTTTTAAGTGGCAAAAACAGAAACTTGTTATAACTGAAAGGATTCTATTTAAGAGAAAAATTGGGGATAAATTACTATAAGCAAAAATGGAGGGCATATGTATATAAACATATATCTTTGTATATTATTAACATATCTAAAGCCAATTCCTGTCAGCAATATGTATTCAAGGTATAAATTTTTTAAAAATTCCAGCATTTGTTCTCAAGAGGGCAGTGTTTTCTCATTTAAAAATCTGGGACAAATTTCTGCACTTAAAAAGAACTTCTACGTTACTTAACCAAAAACACAGTTTGAGATACAGAGTAATTTGGGAATAAGTTGTATTGTTATCCTTAAGAACTGTGTATTCAGATTGTCTAAAACAAATAGAAATAAATAAATCTCAATGAGTTTTTCCTTGATCTGACAAAAGATCTTTTCTAAGGAATATCAGCAATTCCTGATATTGGAAGATGGCATTTAAGCGATCAAGTCCAATCCCTTGTTTAATGCAAGAACCCAGATTAAAGCATCTTCTACAAAATGGATCTCCAGTGAAGGACATGCAGTAACTGCTGTCACAGTTAGGAAATTTTTATTAACATTCAACTGAAATTTAACTTAAGTCTTTTTCTGTTTCCTGCATTCTGGGGTAGTAGAAAACAGATCTTGCTTTCATCTGTGGGACTTCCCTTTAGCTACTTGAAGAGTGCTGTCATATCCCTCCTCACTCATCATATTCTTCAACTGTTCCACAAACTCTAGTTGCCTTGTGAAATAAAATTATTTTGTGAACAATACTCAGTTTCTTATAATGTAGCCTAATAACTGATCAAAATAAATATAAAATGAATACTAACTGTTAATGCACATTGTATTAATATTTTTACCAAAAAGAATGCATCTTAAAAGGTCAATTTCCTGTCTATTCTTGGGTGCCTTAGTCCTTTTAAAAATATCTACAAAGTTCAGTCCTCTGTTTGTATAATTAATAGTCTGTTCCTCAGTAATTTAACCAGTGGCATCTGCAGGACAGGTCAAAACATACAGAAGACACAGCATAGTAATGCAAGTTCTGCTGCATTTGTACATGTACAAAGGGGCAGGTTGGTGTTGTGACACCACTTTCACCATCTTGCTTGTTTTGATGCCCCTCCCACCTCCCGATACTGCTGAATTTAGCAAAAGATGCCCTTACATTTTAGTTGCTTGTAGTTCTAAGTACTTTTTTCATATCCTTATATTGCAAAGATTAGTCTTTGTTATGTTGGAAAATAAAAATACAGCTTCTGTTATTTCCTGAATCATTCCTAATTGATTGAAAGTATTAAAACTAAATATCTGCAATTTTACTTATTTCATGGGTGTACATTCATGTGAGCATCTGTGCTTTAAATCATCAGTAATCTAGAAAGGATATGTACAAACAGAAGATATGTACTAAAAAGTAGGAGGAACCAAAATCTCAGCTATGTTTGATGAAGCAAAAACAACAAAAAAAGTGTTGACACCTAATGGGGTAAGCTTTTGTGAACTTGACATCAAATATGTCCAACAATGTTGCAGTTGGGGATTCTGGAAGTTGTAGTCTCAGTACATATGGGAGAGCACATATTCAGTCCAAAACATGGATCTTTATATAGCCAAAATATATAGCACCATCTAGACGGAGAAAAGTTTCAGACTTTGGAGGATGCTAAGGATTGCAGAAGAGCAAAAAATACATATTTTAGGGAAAACCCTGAGAAATTACAAAAGGAATCCAATGAACGCTAAGAATCCTGAATGGCCACAAGATACTGGTTGATCATTGGAAAGAGACAAGTGGAAAAAAACATTCAGCGAGAAGAAAGAATGGTATGGGGTATCCTGGAAGAGGAATGGAGAACTGGAGGTCTGCATAGGAATTCTTCAGCTGTAACATTTTGTTGCAAGTACCCTTTAGAAACATTCTGTTTGCCTTTACAGTATCACAGGACTCTTAATAAAAACAGAAATCAGATTTGAGAAATATTAAAGTTTTAGGGAATTATTACTGATGGTTCCTTATTATCTAGATCCCTTTCAGTCAGAGCATAGGCTGACGGAAACCATATAGGTCACTCTGGTGGATGATCTTGATTGGGATCTGGATGGGAGTCCACCCCTCTTGATCCTTTTAGGCACCTATATAGCCATAGATATTGATTGTTATATCTTTATGGGTCACCTAATAGGGCTGGGAATAGAGGGCACTGCTTTACAGGTGGTTCTACTTGTTCTTGACCAGGTGATTCTGGTTGGTTAAAGAGAGAGAAGATGTTAATTCAGCATTTTCTCTCATTTGGAATAAAGCAAGGTTTAACTCTCTCCTGTTTCTTTATTATCTACATGAAGTACTGAGAGATATTATATATTGGTTCAAAGTGAGGTATCAGGAATATGTTTATGACAATCAGGGATATAACTCCATATCAGACCAGGTAGGAAATGCAGTAGAAGTCCTGATCTGGTGCTGGGATGAGAAGGGGCAAACTGAAGTTAAATCCTAGTAAGACAGAAGTGCTGTTGGTCCAGAATCCATCTAACTGTTTACCAGGTAGGTTTGTGACTCTGGAGAAAGTAGCAATCCCCCTGCAGGAGCAGGTCCCCAACTTGGGAATTCTCCTAGATACATGGCTATTTCAACAGATGTGTCAGACCTTTGAAGGAAATGAAAATTATGGGAGACTTTGTCCAGCTTTGGCTGGTGTACTAGTTCCATCTTGCCTTGGACTCAGAGGCTTTAGCAGTCATAACTCATGCCCTTGTCACTTCCACAATAGACTACTATGTCGAACTCTACTTGGGGCTGCCTGTGGAGACTCTTCAGAAGCTACAGTTGGTAAAAATGCAACCAGCCATCTACAGGTGGATGAAAGCCAACACAAACATGTAACATCAATTCTGCAGATACTGTATAGGCTTCCATAGGCTTCCAGGTACGATTCAAAATGCTGGATTTAACCAATAAAGTCCTATGTGGCTTGGTATCCCATATCTGCAGAACCAACCCTCTGGTCTGCTCACCCCAAGTAGGGATGTTGAGGATTCCTGCTGTACATGAGTTTACAGAAGGCAAAAGCAATGTATTTCTATCACCGTTCTATCCTTTGAATCAACCTGTCCTTGGTGATCTAGATGATCCCCTTTCTGACAGTGTTCAGTGAGGTAGTTAAGGCAGCACTTTTTTGCAGAGCTTTTAATTATTCATTGTAAGGAGTGTTGCAGGATAATGGGTACTTGAACTGATGATTTTATCAGTTATATTTGTGGTAGGTACATGTGTTATTGATTCTGATGGGTTTATTATAAACCACCAGGAGTCTTGGAATACAGCAGTAATTAAAAGCCATAAGTAAAATTACTGGAAATGTTTGTGGGTTGTTTTTTTTGAAAATTTGAACTAAACAAAAGTTGTTTCAAGAAAACTACAACTTTATTCAATTTTGGTAAAGGGTAGATTTAATGGGGAATATGCCAGTTTGACTCTGTTTTTAAGTGTTTAAAATTTTAGTTTTATATTATAACACTATTATCTTTGAAGCATTCAGAGTCTCTGTATGCAATCACATAAAGTCTTATTTTGTGAAATTATGTTTGATTGAACAAGCCACAACTGGATGTTTTGCACATGATTTACAACTAAAGTGACTGGGTAAACTAAGCCGAAATCCAAACAAATCAATTTATGATGTAATGCAGTGTGTAAGCCCAGCCACAATATCTATTATATGGTCCTCCTCCTTAGCACTGATCTCTCAGATATTCTAGAAATGCAGTACATGAAACAGTAGTAATGCTCTGGTAGAAAGAAACTGCAGCGCTAAAGAAAGAGCAAAGAGAAAAGCCACTGAAAGACTGTAAAGAACCGATGAGGTCTGGAAATTGGAAGCAGCCCTTTGAGGTTAGCCAAATGCAGAAATGGCAAGTTTAGTTTGGTGAATGTCATCTCTGTACAAAACACACTTGAACGGTCATGTACCAGTATGGTCTGTACTTGAAACTAGAGGTCTGTGGCAAAAGGCACAGAACATAAAGTGTTAATAGGGCTAGGTATTACAGCACAGGAGAGATTCGTTCAAGTGTGATAAATTAACCCATCCCATCTCTGTGGTAAGAAGCCTCCATTCCCATTTTCACCACAAATGGGCTGGGCAGGAAGCAAGTGAGTGTACATGTGTGTGTGTGTGTGTGCACGCACACACACACACACACACAAAGTCATAATTGTGGTGACTGCTACATTTTTTTGTACAGCTTTGTGAAGAACTTAAAATCTAAGCAGTGTTCCCTTCCCATCAAGTACAGCTATTACGTGTTTCTTGTGAAATATCCTCTGCTCACTGCTGAAAATAAGCTATACAGACTGCATGGAATATATTTAAGTGAATTAATTGTACTACAGCATACTTCTATATGTACAATTTCCAATATTAGTAATCTAGGACATTAAAAGCTAATTAGGTTTAGCAAAAGTATACTACTAGTTTTCTAGATCTTGCCCTTCTTTACGTGCTACCCTTGATTTTATAATACACTCATAAGGAAAATTTCTTTATAATCTCCACAATAGCCCACTCTATTAGCTGTGTAATAATCTTCTCCAGAGTCCTGCCTTTGTGGCATTTATTGATTTATTACATCTGAACACCATTCAACTCCCAGAGACTCTGGGAAGTTCACCCAGGAAGTAAAAACACAGGGAAAAAATTAACAATATAACAATAAGGACAAAGGAGCAAAAAATGGCAAAACCAGACAACAAAAAACATACAGACATTACTCAGAGGGGCTGCAATCATCCTAGACAAAAGCCTGGGTAAAGAACCCAGTCTTCAAGGCCCTCCAAAATGCCAGTAGAACCACCCACCCACCCACCCACCCCCGGTCTCAGGGAAATTTCATTTCAGACAGCAAGCATAAAGAAATATTACTTGCTTCCAAAATCTTGCCCCTCTCTCACACACATGTACATAATGTACAGCAGAAGGAAGCAAAAGATGAGAAACCCAGATGAGGAACTAGATGGCAAGGCTAATCCAAGCAGAACCGTACCGCTGATTCATACCAGCAAACGCACCATTTCATTTCTCTACGATGGACCTTGTTGAAGGGAGACAAAAGTGTCTATCTAAACAGTTAATCTCCAAGCCAAATCCCAGGATCCTGCAACCCATTAGACCCCAGGCGGAGATTAGACTTGATAACTAACAGCACAATAAGCTATAAACTGGGAGCTACGGGCAAGC